>NC_089514.1:49269768-49894768 GCF_036850995.1 Saccopteryx leptura | reverse complement strand
TAACACGTGCGCGCACTGCTGAGGCACTTGGAGGAATCGCTCACTCCTTATCTGCGTGCGCAAACCAGGATATGAGGCCGGCCGCGTTTCCCTCTGAGTGAAACACCCTCCAGCACGGAAAATCTCCACCGTTGGAATTAGTTCTCACTCCCTCCCGTGCGTGGCTTTCCCAGGGCGCTGGGGCTGCCCAGAGACTCTGCCCTCGGCCCACAGAAAGGCCTCTGACCCTGCCTCTCCGTGGGGCAACACGGGCACCCACTCTCGGGGCCTAGGAAGAAATTCTCGCCCACTAACTGCGCACCGACCAGGAGACCGGGTAAAATGGCCGCGCCGCTTGTCTTTCTTTGTTTGGGTTTGGCGCGAGTGTTAGCTTGTATTGCCCGGGTTGCCACAGGATCAGATTTTCCTCGGCTTGGATCTCCGTGCCACAGCCTGGTTCGGCCGTTTGTGTCGCGGCCTGGATGTATTCACCCCCTTTACCTGCCTCAGTTTCTATATTCACAGTTACCAGAGAAAGCCGCTCTGTTTAGGTTAGTGAGGAAGGCGGAGCATTTCTTACTCCCTATTTCCTTCGGGGTTTGGTTATATATTTAGCCAATTTTTCACTCAATCATACCTTTGGGTGTATTGCGAAGCATCTGGAAGCTCCAAGTATAGGTTTTTCTGTTTCTGGTTGAAGATCTTGTTGAGTTTTGGGGGAGACTTATTGGTATCGCTTCCTACCCCGCCATTACTCTGACGTCATCTCCCAGAAAGCAGATTTTAGGGGAACTTTAACTTCTAAAGTAACTTTACCCAGACCAAGAGTAGATAAAAGCAAGCCCAAGAGTGCAGCAGATATTTACAATGGCACCCAGACCTAGCAGAGGCAGCCACAAGATCTGGATAACCTGTAGCTCCCAAATAGTGGATCAGAACCAGTCACAGGCAGTGACCCCCAGTGATCTTCCCCAAGCCCCAGCCAGGGAGGTCCAGGGCAACACAGACAACATGGGAAAACAGAGAAGTGCAATGCAAATGAATCAACAAGAGAAACCCCCAGAAAATGAGCTGAATGAGATGGATATAAGCAAACTACGGGATGCAGAGTTTAAAATAATGATTATTAGAATGCTGAAAGATCTTAGAACAACAATAGATGGTCACAGTGAGCACATAAATAAAGAAATAACAAGTATTAAAAAGGACATTGAAAGCCCTGGCTGGTTGGCTCAGTGGTAGAGCATCGGCCTGGCGTGTGGGGGACCCGGGTTTGATTCTCGGCCAGGGCACACAGGAGAAGCGCCCATTTGCTTCTCCACCCCCCCTCCTTCCTCTCTGTCTCTCTCTTCCCCTCCCGCAGCCAAGGCTCCATTGGAGCAAAGATGGCCCGGGCGCTGGGGATGGCTCCTTGGCCTCTGCCCCAGGCGCTAGAGTGGCTCTGGTCACAACAGAGCGTCGCCCCTGGTGGGCATGCCAGGTGGATCCCGGTAGGGCACACGCGGGAGTCTGTTTGACTGTCTCTCCCCGTTTCCAGCTTCAGAAAAAAAAAAAAAAAAAAGGACATTGAAATAATAAAGAAGAACCAGTCAGAAATGACAAATTCAATATATGGAAGGAAGACTATGCTAGGAGCAATTAACAGCAGGCTGGATGAAGCAGAGAGTCAAAGCAGCGATTTAGAAGACAAGGTAAATGAAAACATGGAAGTGGAGCAGCAAAAAGAAAGAATGAAAAAATCTGAGGAAACTCTAAGAGAGCTCTGTGACTAACTAAAGATAAACAATATTCGCATCATAGGAATTCCTGAAGAAGAAGAGAAAGAACAAGGGATAGAGACCTTGTTCAATCAAATCATAGCTGAAAACTTCCCTAAATTTAAATATTTCTTGCCATTCCCTTCTGGCCTCAAGTGTTTCTATTGAGAAGTTGTATGTCATCCTTATGGGGGCTCCTTTGTAGGCAATAGCATTTATTTCTCTAGCAGCTTTTAATATTTTCTCTTTATTTCTTAGCTTTGCTAATTTAATTATGATGTGTCTTGGTGTAGATTCCTTTGAGTTTCTCTTTAATGGAGTTCTTTGTGCTTCTTGAACTTGTGAGACTTTTTTCTGCATTAATTTAGGGAAGTGTTCAGCTATGATTTGATTGAAGAAAGTCTCTATTCCTTGTTCTTTCTCTTCTTCAGGAACCCCTATGATGTGGATGTTATTTCTCTTCATGTTGTCACAGAGCTTTTTTAGAGTTTCCTGAGACTTTTGAGTCTCTTTTCTTTTTGCTGCTCTGCTTTCGTGCCTTCATTTATCTTGTCCTCTAACTCGCTGATTCAATCCTCAGCTTCTTCCATCCTGCTTTTAATTCCTTCCATTGTGGTCTTCAATTCTGATACTGTATTTGTCATTTCTGACTGGTTCTTTTTTATTATTTCAATGTTCTTTTTTATACTTGCTATCTCTTTATTTAGGTGTTCATTATGACCATTTATTAATGTTCTAATATCTTTGAGTATCCTAACAATCATTATTTTAAACTTTTCATTCAGCAATTTGGTTATATCTGACTCATTTAAGTTCTTTTCTGGGGATTTCTCTTGATTCAGTTGGGTTGCATTTCTCTGCCTTCCCATTTTGTGTATAAGAAGGGTGTGGGCACTGGAGTTCAATGGGTGTGGCCTCTGTGTTCCCTAGATGTGGTCTGTCTGCAGGCCCACCACCCCCTCTGCTGCTGTCTCAGGCATTTGGGTTTGGGCATTGTTGGTTCCAGCCCGCTGCAGTAGTTGCTGTGGTTTTCCCCTCTCCTCCACGAGCGATGCTGTGTTCATGTGCCTGGGTCTACAAGCCTCGGCCAGCCTTGGCCTTTGCCCTGCCCCCATGGGTGGGACTGTGCATCATGCCAGGCCGCAAGCCTCGGCACTGCGGGCAGGGCTGGACACCTTTGCTCTGCCGCAGGTCTTTGCCTGTTCCCGGGCTTTCACCCCGACCCTGCGGGTGGAGCTGTGCCAGGCCAGGTGAAGCTGCATGCCTGCGTTCAGCCACAGGTCTCTGCAGTTCTCAGGCTTTCTCCTTTCCCTTGCAGACGGGATTGCAGGCAGGCCCACAGCCAGCCAGACCACTTTCGTGCATCCTTTTCGCCCCTGCCAGGTAAGACTGAGCTCACACTGGGCCTCAGTCATGGCTGGTCCAGCTTCCGACCCACCGATGGGACTGCGCTTCCACGTCCCACTGCTGCCCACCCTCTGGCAAGCCCTCAGCAGTGTGGGTGGGTGTGCTACAGCTCAGACCCTAATACTCAATACTGTATTCCTGATGGCTCCCTCCTTCTGAGTGACTCTGCTCTGAGTGCTGTGAGAGAGCTTGTTTGGCTGGTGACCTGCTTCTCTTTGCTGGTATTGCTGTTTTCAGGGGAAATATTCACTTTAGATTTGGGGGTGACTCAGCCTAGAGGTTAGGGTGGCTGTCCCTCAAAGTGTTTCTCCCTGTGCCTCCTAGATTACCCTTTCTTCCTGCTACTTCAGTCCTCTCATCTCTCCTCATCCCCCAGAGCCCCAGGTGAGTGGTTGTGAGAGATGTTCTGCACGGTCCCTTTAAGAAGAATCCTGGGTCTGAGAAATCTGTCTCTTTCTCACAAACAGTATCCTGACTTGTTTCACAGCTAAATACTGACAATTTGCTTCTTCTTGGCTCTGGGGCTGCAGGCTGGGGCTTTATTTCTGGGGACCAGGACCCTCCCCTCTTTGCTAAACTCACTTCAAGGGAAGTCTCTCTGGGCTGCCGTTCACTCCGGGGAGCTGGGCAACCCTCTCCTTGTTTCCACTTTTCCTATCAGTCTCTGTGTGGCTTCTTCAGTGTTCCTTGGTTAAAGAGTCTTCTAAGTTGAGTCTAAAGTTGGTTTTTGCCAGATGATGGTTCTTAAAATTAAGTTGTAATCCACTTTGGTTCTGAGAGGTGGAAGTTGGTATGTTCACCTACTCCATTGCCATCTTGCCGCCTCCTTGACATTTGTCTTTTTATATTATGCATTCATTAAAGGATTCTGGAATTTCTAAAGTTATTGGATAGGTTACATTTATCCAATGTTTAAGAAACTAATGACATAGTGATAAAGATTAATAGTGATTATATTTCTACAATATTAAGCTCTAATACTGTTAATATTTTGCTATTTTTAAATGATATATATTTAAAATATATCCAATGGTTTTTTATCTTTAAATTTCATTTTTAGAGCTCCCCCTTATAGTTACCTGATTAGGGATCTCTCAAGACAAAGTCAATACATACAGTATGACAATCATGCTCAGCTCACATCTCATCTCCAGTAATTACTTTTTGAATAAGCTCATCTCATTGTCTTCTTTGACGTAACTTTTGTGCAGGCAAAGTTAGCTGCTTATCATAAGTGCTTTATTTTATTATTGATTATATCAATTTAATTGCAGTTAATTTAATTACTATTTTCTCTCTGATCTATGAACTTTATCCACACAGAGCCTGTCATGTGGATCATACTCCACAAACATTCACTTTATTGAATGGTAGAAGATGAGCATTTGGAGCTTAGGAAAAACAATGAGACAAATGGGAACTCTGGATAAAGCAAGGCACATAGAGTAAAACAACTGACTGAGAAGGAATGGTGGCAGATATGCAAATGCCTCATTCAAACCCACAATTATCTTTGATAAATAGATCAGGATTGGCATCTAGGAGTAACTCCAGACCAGTTTTCAGGCCATTATAATACTTTGAAGTGACACATTAATGACAATAAATATCAAAGTCTAGGCAGTTCATTGAACTGACCCAGGATTATGGAAAACTGAGCGTACATGCTGCATCTAAGGGTGGTATCCATTTACTCAGATCCTGGAGCTAACTGCTATGTGGAAATGTGGATGAAATATTCTAGATTTTTTTAAAATCCCGTACAAGAAACTAAAACCAAATCTTGTAATTTTATGAATTAATTAAATTTAAGATTTAAAATCAATATCTTGTTTTAAAAAATTATGCCTGTGCACTTGATCTGTCCCAAAGAGCATCAGTTTGTTTTTCCTTGATTCAACAGGGCAATAGCAGCAATGATGGAGAGGCAGAGGCTGATTCCAGGAACAGCTGGGAAACACTTTGAATAGGAATTAATAACTGGAGCACACATACACACAGAAGTATATATTTATAGTTAGAAATATATGATATTTGAATGCAATTATTTATCTGAGGTATGGTAATATTTTCTCTCCTGTTGTTTTGTCTTTACCTCCTTTCTAATTTGTTTTCAGCCTATATTAAAAAAAGAATTCTCCAAAGTTTTCTTTTTAAAATTGTTAGTTTCATCTTTATTTTACTAATTCAATATATATATATTTATTACAAAATTAACCAAACTCCCTGCTAAGGTACAGCTCTATTGTATGTTTTGTAAAGAAAATATTTTTTAAAGATATTATTTATTTTAGAGAGGAGATAGAGATAGAGATAGATAGATAGATAGATAGATAGATAGATGATAGATGATAGCTAGAGAGAGAGAAGGGGGGAGGAGCAGGAAGCACCAACTCCCATATGTGCCTTGACCGGGCAAGCCCAGGGTTTTGAACCAGAGACCTCAGTGTTCTAGGTCGATGCTTTAATCCATTGTACCACCACAAATCAGGCAACATATGCTTCTTGAACATCCAAAGACATATAAAGAAAATTCCTTCTCCAACCTGATTTTACTCCACAGAAACAACCACAATTAACAACTTGATTTATATACTTTTAACTTACATATTTAACTTACCTAAAGTGAAATATACATATCCTAGAAAAAAAAGAAAGCAGGAAAAAAGTGTAAAAACTGTACAGACATTTCTGTTCAATAAGCAGAATGTCTGAATCAGTATAGACAAAAATTCTCCTTCTATTTTCTTAATTCCTCCTGTTGGTCTCAGTTTCTAATACCATTCCATGCCTTTTCTCTGTGAGCTCTTGCTACACTAAGTTTGATACAGTAGTGGAAGAATGTATGTTTTGTAGAACATCCTCTTTATACAGAAATTTGAAAATTTATTCAGGGCCATTGTCTCCAATGTGACACCTTACTGAGCCTTTTGCCTTTTTTCTTTTTAAACTGAGACATTTTTAAGAATTATTTTGTTTACAAGTAAATTTAGCTCTATACACTATCTTTAGAACCAAACTCCCTGCTAAGGTACAGCTCTATTGTATGTTTTCATCTGATTTTTCATTAAATTTTGGGGTAGAGAGTGACATCAGAGAAATGGTGCCATGAGGAGCACTCCCAATACCTCTCCCCCAAATTTCAGCAAGTTCTACAACCAGAAACAGAAAAATCGATCCCTGGAGCATCTGAAAGTCCCACATACTGAACAAAAAGGTATGATTGGGCGAAAAGGTGGCTAAATATATAATCAACTATAAAGGAAATAACACAGAGAATGCAACACTCTGCCTTCCTCATTGACCTGAGCAAGGGTTGCTTTCACTTGGAACTGAGAGAGAGTGAGTGCTGGGGGCGTGGAGGGAACCGGCATGCGGCAAAGACATTCAAGCCGAGGCAAGAGTGTGCCTGCCGCGACTCAGCCCACAAGAGCTAATGCCGGCGCCAGACCCCCGGCAAAGGTGGATGAGTGGTGGCCTCCATTACTCCCCCGATATCCTGGTTGACGAGTGCAGACAATATGCGAGAGGTTCCTCATAGCACCCCGGCCATGGGTGCCTGTGTTCCTGGACAGAGGGTCAGGGTCAGAGACTTCTGCATCCGCTGTGACCAATGCAGAGTCTCGGTGTAATCCCTGCTCCCCCAACAACAGCTTGTGGGGAGTGCGCGAAAGCAAACTTCCCTATGCCCTGACTTCTCCGTGCAGGCAGGACACCTCAGCCAGCCATTCAGGCTAACATCCCGGAGAAGAAAACATACGGAAGAGTTAGGGGGAGGGGTGCACAGGCAGCTAGCAGACTGTCTTGGGAGCAGATCTGCAGATCTAATCGCTGAAATTAGCTTAACCCACAGTCTGCTCACTGCCCAAATGGCCTATGTGGCTCTGGCTGAAAAGATCTCTTCTCTCTCAGGTCAGCGATCTAACACAAGAGATGTGATATTTTTTAATGCCTCTTGCTCAGCACGTAGTGGTGGGGGCAACTTCCTGTCAGCCGATACAGGGTAAAAAACACATTCCTATGGAACAGACCTCAGAGAAAACTGCAGAAGTTGGACAGGCTAGGCTGTAGGCTTTTTATAAAGGAAGAGCCTGCAGAGAGCAATCCTACGGAATGCTAAGGCAAATTTAATTAGATATACCTGGGGAACCCTAGAAAGGAGCCTGAACAGAAGTCAACACCCCCTACTTGCTTAAGCTGGTGACTCTGATGGGCAGAGCTTTCATACTCAGGGCTGTGCACTAAAAAGAAGGACTTGGCAGCTTTTAAGACCTCCTGTTCTGCAGGCAGTGACTAGAGCATCTTCTTCCCAGTCAATAGAGGTTACAAAGTGCAAAATGCCTGGGGAGAGTGGTCCCACAGAGTGCTGAGGCATACTGGACATGCCTAGAAGCTCATAGAAAGACATCTTGAGAGCAATTGGCTCCCAGCCCTGCCTGATTGCGCTGGCAGCTCTGACTGACAGAGCCTTACCCAGAGCCCTGTGCTGAGTGGGGATTTGCCAGCTTTTTGAGCCTCTTACTCTCCAGGCAGTGGCAGTGGCAACCTCATAGCTGGATCATCAGGTTGCTAATTCAGGAAGGAGAGACTAGGAGAGAGGCTTTGGGAAAACGGACTCTCCTGTTGTGGGAGCCTGCAAATGCTAACAAGCCCCAACTACCAATGAGACTGAAGCCTAGTATATGACATCACCATAAAACTCATCAACTGCAAATCTCTACCTAAGGTTGTCACAGTGGCAGAGCCTGGGGTACAGTGCCACCGACCAGGAAAAAAAAGAGGAAAGAAAAAGGAAGAAGATAATCTCTCAAATCAAGAAAAATCCACAGTCTTTAAAACTTTTTCTACTTTTTTTTGTTTCTTTCATCTTCTTATCTTTATTTTTTTTTCTTCCACCTTGGTCCTATTATCCTCTGCTCATCTTATTCTTTTCTCTTCATCTTGAACTACATTGCCCATAAGTGTTATATTTTCCATTTTTCCTATTCTTTTTTCTTTCTCTCTATGAAGGTTACACTCCCAAACCCTTAACTCTCTCATTTTTTTTCTTTTTCTTTTTTTCTCCCTCTCTATT
The DNA here is from genome assembly GCF_036850995.1 of Saccopteryx leptura. Lineage (NCBI taxonomy): Eukaryota > Metazoa > Chordata > Mammalia > Chiroptera > Emballonuridae > Saccopteryx > Saccopteryx leptura. Next base: position 49,886,551 of record NC_089514.1, on the reverse strand, counting down.
AGTTTCTTCTTTACTCTTTTACCTTTCCTCTCATTAGATCCTCATTCACGAACAAATTATTTTATTTTGGATTTAAACTTTTTATTTTTGGAATTTTGTGTGCTTTTTACTTCATTTTTTACTCAATAGCATTCCCCCCAACCCTGGCTCTCCATTCTATGTAGTTTTTGTTTCACTTAATACAATAGTATTTTCTTTTCTTTTTCTTGTTACCTTCTTATCTCTTTCACTATTTCTCACATTCGAACATCATTTACAAGCAAATTATTTTATTCTTGATCCAAATTTTTTCTGTTTTTGAATTTGGGGATCCCTACCTCTTCGTCTGCCCCTTTATCACTACTCTCCAACTCAGACCATCCGTTATAGGTAGTTTTTGTTCCATTTAGCACAATATAATTCTCAGTTTTTCACGGTATTTTCTCAAAGAGGGAAGGAAAAAATAGAAATAATAATAATTTTTGTTTAATTATTTTGTCTATTTTTTACTTTTATTCTTTATTAATTCTCATTAGTGTTATTAACAAAACCACCCTTAGATGTCATCAAAGAAAATGAAATCAAATATCATGGATACAAAAGACAGAGTTATAGCAAAGATAGATGAGAAAAAATCTATAGAAAAAAATTTTAATAGATTAGAAACCTTGGAGTTAAATGACAGAGAATTTAAAATAGAAATCCTAAAAATACCCAGAGATATACAAGAAAACAAAGAAAGGCAATTTAGGGAACTGAAAAAACAACTCAACGAACACAAAAAATATATTACCAAGGAAATTGAAACTATGAAAACAAATCAAACAGAGATGAAAAACTCAATTCATAAACAGGTAACAAGCTTAGAACAAGCCAGATAGAAGAGAAGATTAGTGACATAGAAGACAGGCAACTTGAGCAAAACAGAGAGAAGAAGAGAGAGACTCAAGAATTAAAAAAAAAGAAAGAAATTCCTACAGGAATTGTCTGACTCAGTCAAAAAGAGTAACATAAGAATAATAGGTATATCAGAAGGAGAAGAGAGAGAAAATAGAATGGAAAACATATTCAAAAAAATAATAGATGAGAACTTCCCAAGCTTGTGGAAAGAACTAAAGCCTCAAATTCAAGAAGCAAACAGAACATCGAGTTATGTTAACCCAACAAACCTACTCCAAGGTACATCATAAAGAAATTGGCACAAACCAACAACAAAGAAAAAATTCTCAAGGCAGCCAGGGAAAAGAAGAATACAACATATAAAGGAAGGCCTATTAGATTATCAACAGATTTCTCAGCAGAAACTCTATAAGCTAGAAGAGAGTGGACCCCAATATTTAAAGTTCTGAAAGAAAGGAACTTCCAACCAAGAATACTATACCCATCAAAGCTATCCTTTAAATACGAAGGAGAAATAAAAACATTCACAGATACAGAAAAGATGAAGAAATTTATCATCTGAAAACCCCCACCTCAGGAAATACTAAAGGGGGTTTTTCACCCAGATACAAAGAACTAAACCACAAATAAAAGTTCCACCAAGAACACAATAAAACAAATTTAAACTGCGACAACAAAAACAATAAAGGGGAGAGGAGGAAGATTAACAGTAGCAAAGGACGATGGAGTGCAGAAGCACTCATAAGATAGTGTACTATAATGAACATGTTAGATACTCTTTTCATTACTTAATGGTAACCACCCCTGATAAAAATCACCACAGAAGCACATGACTTGAAAAAGGAATAACAGAAGAAAGAAGTATAGATTACAACCAAAAAAAAAAAAAAAACAACACACCAAATGATAGAAAAACAAAAGAGAAGAATCAAACAAGAAACAAACAAACAGAAAGAAATATATAAAATGGCAATAGGAAACACTCAAGTGTCAATAATTACACTAAATGTAAATGGACTGAACTCACCAATAAATAAAATGAGACAGAGTAGCAGAATGGATTAAAAAAGAAAATCCACCTGCATGCTGCCTACAAGAAACACATCTAAACAACAAGGATAAACACAAATTCAAAATTAAAGGCTGGAAAATAATACTCCAAGCAAATAACATCCAAAAAAAAAAAGCAGGTGTAGCAATACTCATATCTACCAATGTTGACTACAAGACAGCAAAGGTAATCAGAGACAAAAACGGTCATTTCATAATGATAAAAGGGACAGTGAATCAAAAAGACATAATACTGCTTAATATATATCAACCAAACCAAGGAGCACCAAAATATATAAGACAGCTACTGACTGACCTAAAAAAAAACCCAGCAAAAATACAATCATACTTGGAAACCTCAATACACCACTGACGGCTCTAGATTATTCATCCAAACAGAAAATCAATAAAGAAATATTGGCCTTAAACAAAACACTAGAGCAATTGGATATGATAGACATCAACAGGACATATCATTCTAAAGTGACAGAGTACACATTTTTCTCTATTGTACATTGAACATTCTCAAGAATTGACCATATGCTGGGCCACAAAAATAACATCAGCAAATTTAGAAAAACTGAAATTGTACCAAGCATATTTTTGATCATAGAGCTTTGAAATTAAACTTCAACTGCTAAAAAGAGATAAAAAAAAACCCACAAAAATGTGGAAACTAAACAATATACTTTTAAAAAGTGAGTGGGTCAAAAAAGAAATAAGCACAGAGATCAAAAGATACATACTGACAAATGAAAATGACAATACAACATATCAGAAATGGAAAAATATTCCTTGTTCTTAGGTAGGAAGAATAAATATAATCAAAATGACCATATTACCCAAAGCAATAGTGGAATTTAATGCAATTCCTAACAAAATTCCAATGACATTTTTTATAGAAATGGAACAAAAATTATCAGATTTATATGGAATTGTAAAAAACCCCAATTAGCTAAAGTAATCCTAAGGAAAAAGAACAAAGCTGGGGCCATTATGATACCTGACTTCAAATTATATTATAGAGCCACGACAATCAAAACAGCATGGTATTGGCAGAAAAATAGACACTCAGACCAATGGAACAGAATAGAATACCCAGAAATAAAACCACATATATATGGTCAAATAATTTTTGATAAAGGGGCCAACAACACACAATGGAGTAAAAAAAGCCTCTTCAACAAATGGTGCTGGGAGAACTGGAAAGCCACATGCAAAAGAATGAAACTCGACTACAGCTTGTCCCCTTGTACTAAAATTGATTCAAAATGGATCAAAGGCCTAAATATAAGACCTGAACCAATAAAGGACATAGAAGAAAACATAAGTACCAAACTCATGAACCTTGGTTTTAAAGAGCATTTTATGAACTTGACTCCAAAGGCAAGGGAAGTGAAAGCAAAGATAAATGAATGGGACCTCATCAGACTAAGAAGTTTTTGCTCAGCAAGAGAAACCGACAACAAAATAAACAGACAACCAACTAAATGGGAGATGATATTTTCAAACAACAGCTCAGATAAGGGCCTAATATCCAAAATATACAAAGAACTCATAAAACTCAACAACAAACAAACAAACAATCCAATAAAAAAAATGGGAAGAGGACATGAACAGACACTTCTCCCAGGAAGAAATACAAATGGTATATGAAAAGATGCTCATCTTCATTAGTTATTAGAGAAATGCAAATCAAAACTACAATAAGATACCACCTCACACCTGTTAGATTAGCTATTATCAACAAGACAGGTAATAGCAAGTGTTGGAGAGGCTGTGGAGAAAAAGGAACCCTCATCCACTGTTGGTGGGAATGTAAAGTAATACAACCATTATGGAAGAAAGTATGGTGGTTCCTCAAAAAACTAATAATAGAACTACCATATGACCCAACAATCCCTCTACTGGGTATATACCCGCAAAACTCAGAAACATTGATACGTAAAGACACATGCAGCCCCATGTTCACTGCAGCATTGTTCACAGTGGCCAAGACATGGAAACAACCAAAAAGCCCTTCAATAGATGACTGGATAAAGAAGAAGTATGAAATACTACTCAGCCATAAGAAATGATGACATCAGTCATTTACAACATAATGGATGCATCTTGATGACATTATACAGAGTGAAATAAGTAAATAAATAAAAAACAAAAAACTAAGAACTGCATGATTCCATACATAGGTGGGACATAAAAACGAGACTAATAGACATGGACTAGAGTGTGGTTGTTAGGGGGGGAAGGAGAAGAGAGAGGGAGAGGGGGGAGGGGAGGGGCACAAAGAAAACCAGATAGAAGGTGACAGAGGACAATTTGACTTTGGGTGTCAGGTATGCAACATAATTGAATGACAAGATAACCTGTAGATGTTTTCTTTGAACATATTTACCTGATTTATTAATGCCACTCCATTAAAATTAATAAAAATTAAAAAATAATTTTGAATTAACATTGGTTAATAATATTATATTAGTTTCAAGTATACATGTTTTATAATACATAACCTATATATTGCCCCCCACCCAAAGTCAAATCATCTTCTGTAACCATATATTTGAACCCCTCTACCTTTTACTACTGCACCCCCTTTTCCTCTGCTAACCACCATACTGTTGTCAATTTTTATGAGCTTTTGTTTGTTTTTCTTGTTTGTTGCTTTCAGTTTTATGTCCCACATATGAGTGAAATTACATGCTTCTTAACTTTTTCTGTCTGACTTATTTTCTTAGCTTAGTATCCTAAGGTCTATCCATGCTGTCTCAAACAGCAGTACTTTATCTTTTCTGTGGCTGAGCAGTATTTCTTTGGATCTATGTACTACGTCTTCTTCACCCAATTATCTTTCAAAGAACACTTTGACATGATTATGTTTTTTTAGTAAAATAGTAGTCCATTTCATTACACAACAGTGATGAATTTGCTGATCATCTATAGATACACATTTACATGGTAAGGACGACAGTCCTTCACTGTTATTATTTTTCAGGACTATCTTACCTAATCTGAGTACTTCTTCAAGGTAAAACACAAATTAGTTTTGTTAGAATTATGAATGGAAATGAATTAAATTAAAAATGCAATTGTATTACTCTTTACTGAGTTCTTCATTTATGCCATGCATTCCTAGTTATAACTCTCTAAAAAAGACATTACATTTTATGTATACATATAATATACACACAAGAATATGGAGACTGAGAACAGTTAACTAATATTGCCTGAGTTATACAGTTATAATCCCTGGCATTACGGATAACATCGAAACTAGAATTGAATCCCCAATCTAAATTCCTGAACTTTTATATTATATATATTATATTTTTAATTTAAAGAGGAAAATTTGTCTTTACAGTATTGAATCTTTCCGATCAGGAATGCAATATCTGTTGTCTGTTTTTGTGTTCAAATAACATTGATCATCATCATCATCATGTAGTATCTGTCATTTAGGTATTGTAATTTTATAAATATGTACATGCATTTATTCATTTACATATGTTTTTTATTCATTATCACTTTGCATATTATTTTATGATTCTATGCATCAGTAAACTTACTAGTTTTTTGCATCAAGTACAGACTGGTTTAAGAAATAAAGCATTTTAATTGCAGGGCAGTGGATTTAGCCTGTGTAAAAATAAAGCTGAATAAAAATAAAGCAAGCAGGCAAAATAAACAAAGGAGTTAGCACAATTTTTAATTTTTCTAAATACCCATATTTGAATAGATTGATTTAATTTATTTCTTCAAAATGGGGTAAAGTGTTCTAAACAACTCAAATATTAATTAGAATCCACTAACTTTCTTCCTAGGATTCCAATGCCCACTTTGCTCCCATTATCGTCAAATGGCAGATGAAAAGTAAAATTCGCTTTAAATTCTTGAGGACCACTAGGGGGCATGTTCTGCTTTCTATCAGAGACATTGCACTACAGTTTTCTCCTTTTCAGTTTTAGGTTGCCCTTATTCAGGTTGCCTGTTATTCACAGGTGAAAAATTGTGAAATCAATAATAATTACAAAAATATAGCTAAAAGGTTTTGATTTATTTCTAGAAGAGTGATGCTTGCTTTTAATAGGCAATTTAATGGATTGAAAAAAAATACCCAAAAGCAATTTTTATTAATACTTAGATAATTTTGTCAAAGTCACATATAAAATTATATTCATATTGCACATATATTTTTGGAGTATGAAGGTTTTTAAGTTTGGTTTCATAAACTTAATTATATATATTTGAAGCATGTCCATGCATTTTAATATTTGATTAAATGCAATTTTTGTCTTTCTTACAGTCCATCCTACATCTATAGTTATGTGGTGCTTAAACATCCCTTAGCTGTTGAACATTTAGACTGCCTCTGATAGTTTATTAATATAAACCATACCCTACAAAGTATATCAGTAAGAGCATAAGTGCAGGCTGACCTGGATTCATGTTTCAACTTTGTCATTTACTATTTGAAATGTGGGGTTAATTATTAATACCTTTAATTCCAGTTATATTTCCCCCTATTTAAAATGATGGGTAGTAAGTAGTATAATGGCAATTGTTAGGGACTAATTAGATTAAAACACATAAAAAAAAGAAAAAGCTCAACATATAGGAAGAACTAATTATGTGCTAGTGTATTATAATGCATTATTGTTACAATGTTTGTACATGAATCTGCATTTCAGATTATTTCTCTAAAATAAATTTCTGAAAGCAGATCTGCTCATTCAAAAGTCAGTGGTCCTTACTTCCAAATTGCTTTCTAAAATAGTTGAGCCACTTTGTAATCTAAAGTTATTTTAAAATGTTATATTTTTTCATCAATACAAAAATAGTAAATAACTTCTTCAGAGAATAACATGGCTTTGAGAGACTCTGGCATTCACATTTGTCTTCAGGTATAAAAATGAAAAATGTACATCAGAAAGCATTATGTGTATCTGATTTTTATTACATCTTGTTTCAAAATCAGGCAATCCGAGTTTCACAAGACCTAGCAAGCATTTTGTGAGTATGTGTACACATGTCTTATTTTCTTGAGTAGGGGGGACAATAGTCCTTTTTTTTTTTTTTTTTTTTTTTTCATTTTTCTGAAGCTGGAAACAGGGAGAGACAGTCAGACAGACTCCCGCATGCGCCCGACCGGGATCCACCCAGCACGCCCACCAGGGGCGATGCTCTGCCCACCAGGGGGCGATGCTCTGCCCATCCTGGGCGTCGCCATATTGCGAATAGTCCTTATAAATCTCAGGAAACTGTGTCTCAGAAAAAGTAAAGAACCACAAGTCTAAATATAACCCTCTTAAAATATGTGACCTACTGATCTGACTGAAGAACTTCAAATGTGTCTTTGTTTTTTGGGACCAGGTAGGTTAATCAGTGTAACATATGACATTAATGTTTATCATATTCCTTTTGGCTTATATTGTCTATAACCTTTTTGTAAGGCCAGTAGCTATGGCCACCATCAAAATCGCCTGGCCAGTGCAGGTTCTCATTTGATTCTGACAGACGGTAATGAAACAACAGAGCCAAGATCTGGTGGGCCTTACCTTTAATCCTAGCTTGCACCCAGCGAGCAAGAAATACACAGAGTGGGAAAACACTTCCCTTTTCATTAAGGACTCTCAAAGCCACTGACTTATCCAAGTTTCCTAGAATCAAAGGTTTGTACCTCACCAGCCTTATTCACCTCTGTTTCCCATCTCCTCCTCTTTGCACAAACTCTGCACAAACTGGCTTCTCCTTCAGCACTCTGCCATCTTGGCTGCTTCTCCTCTCCTCCACGTGGCCTTTTTCTGCTCTCCCCCTGCATGGGCTCCTCTGCCTCATTTTATAGTGTAGAAATCAAAACCTTTAATCCAATATACAAACAAGGAAGTATCTGATAAAAAGTCACTTATCTGAGGCATAATAGGATTCCTCATGAGAGTGCACCACCCACATCATGCAATCAGTCAAGGGTGTGGGGAAAAGCTTAGTCTTAAAACTAAGCCTTAGGTTATAATGGCCCTGCCTGCTTACAGCCTGTACCCCACACCCAATGCAAACTATAAGCGAGCAAACATATGTATCATATTTACAAACTTATTTGATCAACACTTTTCTTTACAGCATCTACTAAATAATGTTATATATCTATGTTATTTTGAAGCTCACTTTTAAATATAACTAATTGGAGCCTTTTTTTTTTTCTGAAGTTGGAAACGGGGAGGCAGTCAGACAGACTCCCGCATGCGCCCAACCACGATCCACCCGGCATGCCCACCAGGGGCCGATGCTCTGCCCATCTGGGGTGCTACTCTGCAGCAATCAGAGCCATTCTAGTACCTGAGGCAGAGGCTACAGAGCCATCCTCAGCACCCGGGCAAACTTTGCTCCAAGGGAGCCTCGGCTGCAGGAGGGGAAGAGAGAGACAGAGAGGAAGGAGAGGGGGAGGGGTGGAGAAGCAGATGGGCGCTTCTCCTGTGTGCCCTGGCCGGGAATCAAGCCTGGGACTCCCGCACGCCAGGCCGACGCTCTACCACAGAGCCAATCGGCCAGGGCCTAATTGGAGCTTTTAAAATAAGTTTCAGCTACCCACTTTTGCTGTAATGCATTTAATTAATAAATGTACTAAAATGTATTCATTCAATTCAGAAACCTGCACAGATATTTTTTAGCCTTTTGATTACATCCAATTAGAAAATATATTGAAATATAGAGCACAACACAATTTACATTTATCTTTCCCTTTTTGGGGGTTGAGGTTGTCACCTACATATTTGCAAAGGGCTAATCAAGAACCAATTTCTTTAAGGTGCCTATATATTTTTTATTCTGTTTCTCTATACATCCATATGTTCAGAAAGCAAAAAGCCTTGAAAGTTAAATGTTTTTTGAGTACTTAGTAAACTAAAGGTAAACTAGTAAATAAAAACAAATAAACCAAATGAAGTTAATCTCACCTTTGGGTCAAGATAGAAACAATTGTCAAATAAGTGAGCTTTTGACTGAATTATTTATATAAAACTCTTTTAAAAAAATATTTTATTTATTCATTTTCAGAGAGAGAAGAAAGAGAGGGGGAGGAGCAGAGAACATCAACCCCTATATGCACCTTGACCAGGCAAGCCCAGGGTTTCAAACTGGCAACCTCAGCATTGCAGGTTGACACCTTTATCCACTGCGCCACCACAGGTTAGGCTATTTATATAAAACTCTTAAGAGGTTTATTTTCAAGAGAAAGATATGGTTTCCTTAAAATGGTCTTCCTTAACCTTTACTCTCCCAGGGGCTTCCTGGATTTAAGATAAGAATGTCAGCTATGGTAATGGTGAAAGCTTCTTATGAAAAAATCAGATTAAAGGTCTGAAATACAAATAACTATTGAAAGGTAAATTGCTGAACATTTACCCTGCTTATCTGTCTCAACTTTAAGTTGGGCACAGACATCATTGGGAAAGGAAGTAGACTCATATCTATTCAATTTAGACTTCTTGTTGAATTTAATAACTTGTTTCCAATCTTATTTAGTTGATATTATAAAGATAAAGTCCAAGGAAAAAGATTGTAAAGTGGAAAGTAAGCATGCCAATCAGGGACGTCTTATGGAAAGTTAGATTGAAAGGCCATTCATAGATCCCAAGTCTGTCTGCTATCAATTTGAAGGAAAATCATAAAATAATGAAACCAAAGACATTTTTATGAAATCAGTAACAAGTTGCTTATTTTTTAATCTCCACCAAAGCTAGAAATTTGGAACAAACACTGTGATTTACCAGGTATAATTCAGCAGTGAGCTTTAGAATAGAAATTTAAATAATTTGGAATGTAAAAGAATGAAAAAATGTTCTACTTTAACTTATCTGATAGGATATATAAATTTTTGGAATTTTATTTTTTTAAAGATTTTATTTATTGATTTAAGAAAAAGGACAGAGAGAGAGAGAAGGGGTGGAGTGAGTAGGAAGCATCAATTCAAGTAATTGCTTCTCATATGAGCCTTGATCTGGCAAGCCTGGGGTTTTGAACCAGTGACCTCAGCATTCCAGGTTGTTGGGCAGATAAAATATATTATGCTCACTTTGTTAAAGATGGCGCTGCCCACGTGGAAGCCCAACGCCCAGGTGATAATATTAGTATGTTAATATATGTTGGGGGAGGGCATTTACGCCAAAAGGTTTTAAAAGGATGAGAGATCACGTTGTTCCGAGAAAAGAGTGATTATGTTCTAGGAGGAGCCCATGCTGTAGGAGAGCAGAGAAAGGCCACGTGGAGGATCTAGGAGAAGCAGCCAAGATGGTGGAGTGCTGAAGGAGAAGTCAGTTTGTGCAGAGAGAAGGAGATGGGGAACAGAAGTGAATAAGGCTAGTGAGCTAGAAACCTTTGACTGTAGGAAATTCGGATAAATCAGTAGCTTTGGGAGCACTGAATGAGTGGGTTTTGGAGCCCAGTGTGTGTTTTTACTTGCCCGCTGGGTGCAAGCCAGGATTAAAGGTAATGGCTCACTAGTTATTGGCTTTGTTGTTCCATTACTGTCTGTCCGAATCTAATGCGAACCTGCATGGGCCAGGCGGCTGTGATGGTGGCGTGGCTACTGGCTTTACCCAGGTCAACACTTTACCCACTATGCCACCACAGGTCATGCCTGATATGAATATTTAATTTAAATAAAACTGAGCTATCTTATTACTTACCATCTCCAAGTGAAAGTGAAAGATTTCTACTCAGAATTTTCCCATCACTTTTTCTGCTTTGAATGTAAGACATTTTTTTTTTCTCTAAGAAATTTTTTTCTTACTAAATTTAATTGGGTGACACTGGTTGACAAAATTATACAGGTTTTAAGTGCACAATTTCACATATCATCTGTACATTGCATTGTTCATTGTGTGTTTACCTGCTGAGTTAAATCTCTGTTCATCACAATTTAATCCTTCTTTTCTCTCCTCAGTCTCCCCTCCAATTCCTCCCTCCAGCAGTCACCACATGTTGTCTATGTTGATTAGTTTTTCTCTCTTTTTTTTCAATCATTCTAACCCACACCCAAACCTAGCCCCCCCAAAAGCTATCAGCCTGCTTTCTATCTCTGAGTCTGTCTCTGTTTTGCTTGTTAGTTTATTTTGTTCATTAGATTCTACATATGACTGAGATCATATGGTACTTGCTTTCTCTGACTGGTTCATTTCACTTAGCATAATGCTCTCCAGGTCCATCATGCTGTTGCTGTAGCATCTACCGAGTACGAGAACAAATGTTGGAGACTTTCAGGATTAAGATGTTACTTTATTGGCCAGTTTAACCTGCGCAGGGGCGAACTCCCGAGATGTCCGGAGACACCTTGCCCACAAGGAGCTGCAAATGGGAGCCGCGCCTGGAGCTTACAGCCAGGCCCTTATATATCCTAAGTGAGCAAGCATAGACAGAAGCAGATGTGGCAGTTTAGCTATTGGCTAGGGAGGTCACATGCAGCATAGCAACAGGGGCCGGCATAGCAACAGGGGCCGGTTTTAGCTTAGTGGCGAATTTCAAACCTCAACTTCTGATAAGGGTCTCTGACCTTCTTTGTTCCCAGCCTCACAGGAGCCATATCAGCACTTACTGTTCCTGCAATAGTTACACTCTTTGGCAGCTCCAGTACTCCCTGAATCTAACATTCCCCCATCTCTTTTGGGCATAAATCAAACCCTTGATTCTTCATCATTGGGGAGAATGGTATAAGGCTGGGGCTCATGAGAATTTTCTACTTTAGCTGTAGCTATAAGCTAATTGGGTCTTATACACTGGCTAGTGATTAGCCTACTACGCCTCTCACAATGGTCAGCGATGAGCTCAGGGGGAGAGGGGTATTTATAGGCGAAACCTACAAGGTTACAATGTTTTCAGCACATTTGTACAATATCTTTGCAAAAGTACACAAGCACACACTGTTTTAAGATAATAAACTATTGATACTTTCCTGCAATATCGGCAGGGCTGATACACAAGGAACGTGTCCTGCCTTGTATTTTTCTTCTTTGTACTAACTTCTTACAACTTGCACAAACCTTCTGCAACTTGCACAAACCTTCTGCAACTTACATAAACCTTCAACTTTTATGCACTTTCTTATCCAGAAATAACTGGCCTTCATAACAACTTGCTTTTCCCTTTTCTTTTTAAAAGTACCTCTATACTTTATACTTTCTATTATTAAAACTATATAATTCTTTTCTAGTCAAAACTCTTGATTTAAAAATCTTTAACCTTTAGTAACAATTAAGTTGACTTTCTTTTTATCCTAGTTTCCCTTTTCCTAAAGCCTGATTAAAAGAGTCCTTAGTTAGTTCCTCTAGGCATTAGCCATGCGTGGACCAGTTAACTTCTGGTTTGTGGCTGAAGCAGGGCATGCTGTCCTTTTCAGGGTCAGCTTACAAGGGTTGGCAGGGTCAGTCTTCACTGTCCACAAAGGTGTCTCTGCTGGGACTGCAAGCTTCAGCCGGCTGCGGTGGACCTAGGCGGGTATGCCTTCTACCTTGGCAATAGTGGGGGTGCTCAGGATCATGGTGTGTAGATCCGTCTACGTGGGAGTCAGTCCTTGGGTGGTGTACTTCTAGAAGTGCCTCTTGGACAGTCTTTGAACAGTTTGCTGAGTAACCTGTAAAACCTTCTTATGTCCTACTTTCTACAACACAGACGTATCCCTTGATGGGGCCGGGAAGCCTGGCAGGCTTTCAGTTCAATGACCTTTCTTTCTACTCTGGAGCAGGGCCTGCAAGGACTTGAGGAAATTATGATTAGAAATCTCTAGTTCCCCTCTGGTCAATCGAGGTACAAGGGGCACAGGTTGCCCAAATAAGATTTCATAAGGGGTCTATTTATTGAGATAGGGGGTACATCTGGTTCTAAAAAGGGCGAAAGGGAGGAGCTCAACCTAGTTTTCGCCGGTCTCCCCTCTCAGCTTAATTATAGTTTCCTTTAGAATCCTGTTCATTCTTTCTACCTGTGCTGAACTTTGGGGCCTATAAATGCAATGCAATTTCTAATTAATACCTAACTTAGTGGCTAATTCTTGAGATATCCTGGATATGAATGCAGGTCTATTGTCTGATCCTAGGGCTAGGGGAATGCCATGTCTAGGTATGATTTCCCTTAATAAGACTTTGCAGACTGTGGAAGCAGCCTCTCCTCACGTGGGGAATGCTTCCACCTATCCTGAGGTGTCTAATAATACTAGTAGATACTTATAACCTGACTTCCCAGGGGTCATATCTGTGAAATCTATTTCCTACAGTTCTCCCGGAGCTTTCCCTTAACACCTCATAAAGGGGGGTAGCTTCTTATTCTGTGCATTTACTCTGGCACAGATGCTGCACCTCGAGACAATGGAGTGGACAATATCTCTGATGTTGGGCCCTACATAATACTTCCTACTATTTCTCTTACTATTCCCTGGGGTAAATAGAGCCGGGAGTCTGGAAGCTCTATCTCTCCCTGCTGATTTTTCTTCCCTTTCAACTGCATCCCTTCCTGCTCTTCTTCTGGGGAATATCTAGGATCCGGAGGTAGCGCTGGCTTAGGCAGCAATGGCAGAAGGCTTTCGTGTGGCCTAGTGGCTTCCCCTCTCTGGTGTCCTTTGCAGTGGATGATTGCAACTTTGGTAGGTAGCCAAATGGCGTTTAGGAGGGCAAGAATTTCATTGCGATTTTTAATGTCTCTCCCCCTGCTGTCTGTAAGGCTCAGGTTAGTCCTATTAGCTCTGCCCTTTGTGCAGATGTTCCTGCGGGCAGTGCTTTCTGCCACAGGACCTTATTTTCCATGGCCACTGCTGCCCTTGCATGTCGCTGTCTATCCTTAATAAAACTGCTCCCGTCTGTAAAGAGGGTCAGGTCTGCCTTCCTATATGCTTGATCCCTAATTCCGGGCGGGAGCCAGTCACTGTGTCAAGGATTTGTTTGCAACTGTGGACCAAAGTGGAGTCACTGGGTTCAGGGCAGCAGTTTTGAGGAACTGAACAGATGGAGGGTTCCGCAGCTGAGCCTGATACTGCACTAGCCGCACATTAGATAGCCACCAGTCAGGAGGTGCTCGCAGCACTTGCTCTACGTAGTGCTCCTCAATGACTTTGATGTCCTGCCCTAAAGTTAATTTACTAGCCTCCTTGACTAGTATGGAGGTGGCAGTAAGTGCCCTCAGACATGTTGGCCATCCCGAGGCTACAGGATCAAGTCTCTTGGACAGATAGGCGACAGGCCTCTTCTACGGCCCAAGTTCCTGGCTCAGTACCCCTAGAGCTACCCCTCCCTTTTCTGCTATAAATAGCTGAAAGGGTTTGGCCAGATCCGGCAGGGCCAAAGCTAGGGCAGCTGCCAGGACCTCTTTCAGTGCTTGGAACGCTTGCTTCTTCTTATCTGTCCATGTGAACTGCTCTTCCTTACCCCTGGTCAGTTCGTGCAGGGGTTCAGCTAGTTCTGCAAAGCCTAATATCCACAATTGGCAGTATCCTACTGCACCCAGGAATTCTCATACCTGTCTCTTGTTAGTAGGCTCAGGGATCTGCAAGACCGTCTGAATTCACTGGCTGGATAATGTCCTTTGCCCTCCCTGTAAGTTATAACCCAAATAACTTACAGTTTGTGTCACAATCTGGGCCTTCTTGGCGAAGACTCGATACTCCATTCGCCCGAGATCTTGTAGCAGGTCCAAGGTAGCTTCCTCACACTCTCCTTCATCCTTGGCAGCTATGAGGATGTCATCCACATACTGGAGCAGTACGATTGATGGATGGGAGAAGCGGAAAGCCTGCAGATCTTTGCTGAGGGCTTCATTAAAAATGGTGGGGGAATTCTTAAACCCTTGTGGTAGTCTGGTCTATTATCTGGGTCATTCTATTCAAAGGCAAAGATCCCTTGGCTCTGAGGTGCCAGGGGAATACAAAAGAAGGCATCCTTCAAATCTAGGACAGAATAATAGGTATGGGTTGGGGCAATGAGCTCAGTAAGGTATACGGGTTGGGCACCGTGGGATGAACAGTCTCTACCTGTGCATTTACCTCCCGCAAGTCCTGGACCGGACGATAGTCTTGGCTCCCCGGTTTCTGGACAGGAAGCAGAGGGGTGTTCCAGGCTGATTGGCACCTTCGAAGGATGCCTGCCTCCAGCAGGCGTTGCAAGTGCCGGGTGATTCCTTGTTTAGCTCGGGCTGGGACCGGGTACTGCCTGATCCTAACCGGTCTAGCAGTGCTAAGCAGTTGCAGCAGAACAGGCGGTTGGTGAGCAGCCAAACCTGGGGGGTTGGTTTCCGCCCAAACCTCAAGTACCCAGGTACACAGGGCATCTGGAACCCCTTCCTTGGCCTCCTTACCTTCTAGGACAGTGGCAAGTAAGTGTTCTTCAGGCAGTGGGACAGTTACTTCCATGCTGACCTCTGCCTCTTTGTTCCCCATAGGGCTTTCCTCCTTTCGGAAGGTTATGGTGGCCTGAAGTTTCTGCAATAAGTCCCTTCCAAGCAGTGGGTAAGGGCAGTCTGGAATGACTAAGAAAGAATGGGTGATGGTGCCTCGACCTAAGTCAGTAATTCTTGTGGTGGCCTATGGGTAGGCTTCTGCTTTGTCCGTTGCCCCTCTTAGTAGTTGTCTTCTGCATCTGGCCCTGTGGTTTCTTTAGGACTGAGTAGGTGGCTCCCATGTCGACTAGGAAGTCTATTAGTTTTCCTTCGACTGTTAAGGTGACCATGGGCTCCTGGGAGCTGGCAGGAATGGAGCCCTGGCCCCGTCAGTCTAAGGTTTGGAGCAAGACCTCTGGGCCCTGTCTTGGCCCTTGGCTGTTGGTCTTTAACCTTGGACACTGTCTTTTCTAGTGCTTTTTCTCTTTACAATAGGCACATTGATCTTTTGCTATTCGCCGTCCCTGGCCCTTTTGCTGTCCCCCTTTCCCTTTGGGAGGAGGTTTCTGGGCAGTGGCAGCAATCAGAATTTTGGCAACTTCCTCCGCCCTGCCAACCTCCGGATCATCCCTATTGACATACATCTTCTGGGATATCTCTAATAGCTTGCTTCTATTCTCTCCCTCAAACCCCTCAATCTTCTGAAGCTTTTTCCTAATATCTGAAGCGGCCTGAGTCACAAAGACTATATTTACTAGTCTCCTGTTCTCTTCTGCCTCAGGATCTAGAGGGGTATATACTCTATAAGCCCCTATGAGTCTCTCTAGAAAGGCTGCTGGGGATTCCTCTCTTCCCTGGATGACTTCACTTACTTTACTAAAGTTGGTTGACTTTCTAGCTGCTGCCTTGAGCCCTCTCAACAGAGCCCAGCGATACTGGAGGAGCACGTCCCTTCCCCCAGCGGTATTAGGGTCCCAGGTAGGAGGTTGAGACGGGAGAACGTCTTCTATTTCCCTTCTTCCCTCCTAAGTTTCCCTTTCTTCTTCTAATACTGCCTTAGCTGCTTCTCTCATTATTCTGTCCCTTTCTTCAGAAGTGAAGAGGGTTTGTAAAATCTGCTGACAATCATCCCATGTGGGCTGATGGGTCCTAAAAATGGTCTCAAGGAGAGATATTAGTCCCTGAGGTTTCTCGGAAAATGGGGGATTCTGATGTTTCCAATTGTATAAATCACTAGTGGAAAAAGGCACATAGATGAGGCGAGGAGGTGCCCGTGGGCCAGCATCTGGTGCCAGCGGCGCCTCCCGGAGGAGGAGGCAAAATGGCTGCCCTCCCGGAGGAGGAGACAAAATGGCTGCCCTCCCGGAGGAGGAGACAAAATGGCTGTATCTACCCACACATCCATATACAGGTATTGGTCTGGGTGGGGAGCCCTATAGACCATGGCTCTGACAGCAAACAAAATTGGAAGGTCAAAAGTGCCCTCTGTGGGCCGTCCTACATTAAATGCAGGCTATTCCAGCTGGCTCAAGGTCGGGAGGAAACCTGGACTTGGCTGCGGACCTCCGTACCCCTGAGCCCTCTTCTGGAAATCAGAAAAATTCTTCAACAGGCACTCGAGCAGGGATCCTGACACAGACTCCTGTTGTCCCATCCTAGATGAATCAGGAATAATGAGAAAGGGTAGGATACAGGCAACACACACTATTAACACAAGGAACACACTTGTCTCTCTCACACTCAACTCAGTCATTTGAGCTCAGACAAAACGCAGTGCAGCACAGCGCAAAACGGATTCCTAATGTGACCAGTCACTCCTAAAGTTAACAAATCCAAATATCCAAATTTCAGAGAGCGGCGTCCCGCTTCTGAAAGCCCTGGGTGGATTACCGGCAGCGTCCTACCTACCACCTCAGGATTGTGTGCTCCGGAGCCCAAAATCAAACCAAATGAGGATCCTCAGTGAATACTTACTCAGCTCGAGCTGTCCTTCCGGTCTCCAACCCGAAACTCCGCCAAGGGAGAATCCCGGACGAGCCCCAAAAATGTAGCATCCACCGGGTACGAGAACAAATGTTGGAGACTTTCAGGATTAAGATGTTACTTTATTGGCCAGTTTAACCTGCGCAGGGGCGAACTCCCGAGATGTCCGGAGACACCTTGCCCACAAGGAGCTGCAAATGGGAGCCGCGCCTGGAGCTTACAGCCAGGCCCTTATATATCCTAAGTGAGCAAGCATAGACAGAAGCAGATGTGGCAGTTTAGCTATTGGTTAGGGAGGTCACATGCAGCATAGCAACAGGGGCCGGCATAGCAACAGGGGCCGGTTTTAGCTTAGTGGCGAATTTCAAACCTCAACTTCTGATAAGGGTCTCTGACCTTCTTTGTTCCCAGCCTCACAGGAGCCATATCAGCACTTACTGTTCCTGCAATAGTTACACTCTTTGGCAGCTCCAGTACTCCCTGAATCTAACAGTTGCAAAGAGTAAATTTTTTTCTTTTATATGACCAAGTATATAGTATCCCATTGTGTAAATGTACCATTTTTTTTTTATCCAATCATCTACTGATGAACACTTGGGCTGCTTCCAAATCTTGGCTATTGTAAATAATGCTGCAATGAACATAGGTCTACACCATACTCAAGAATAAACTCAAAAAGATTAAAGACTTAAATATTAGACTTGAAATCATTAAAACCCTAGAAGAAAACATAGGCAGTAAAACCTCGGACATTTCCTGTAGCAATAATTTTTCAGATATATCTCCTTAGGCAAAGTAAACAAAATAAAAATAAACAAATGGGACTATATTAAACTAAAAAGGTTTTGCACAACAAAGGAAATCATCAACAAAGTGAAAAGACAACCTACCAAATAGGAGAACATATGTATTTCCCGATAACCTGATGGAGGTTAATATCTGAAATTTATAAAGAACTTCTAACACTCACCCCCCTTTGAATTCAACATGTAAACATATAGGAGGCATTCTAAATTAGATGTGAATATCAGAGACACAAAAATATTTTCCATATCTGCAAAACACAACTGTGTCTACACTTTATCTTCTTAGTCATGGTTGTATGTTAGAGTCCAATTCTATATTTTTTAAAAAAGCTTTCTATTGTAGATGGCCAAGACATTTTTTGTACAGAGTCCATATCTCTGTATTATTGGAATAATCTTGAATTTCATCTGATTCCTCCATCATTATTGTTATAAAATGACCATAAAGTCCTTATAATTTACTTTCATGCATTCCAGCAAGAATTAGCCCAGTTTTATTTTTTCCTTTGGAGATTTAAACATTGTAGTTGAAAGAAATGCATGTCATTATATCATTATAGAGTTGTTCTCAGAGACTTTAAGTTATGATTTTCCCCAAGTTAGATTGTTTCTTTTTTATATTCATGTAAGACTTTCTGTGTGTGAGAGAGAGCAGGGAAGATAGTGAGGCAGACTCCCACATGTGCCTCAACTAAGATCCACTGTCTTGGGCCAATTCTCAAGTATTGAGCTATTTTTAGTGCCTGAGGCTGACACACTCGGACCAACTAAACTATCCTCAGCGTCCAGAGACATGATCGAATCAATTGAGCCACTGGCTGTGGAAGGAGGAAAGGGAGAGAAGTGGGAGGGGAAGAGGAAGAGAAGGGGGAGAGGTGATGATCCATCTCCTGACTGGGGACTGAACCCAGGATGTCCATACATTGGCCTGATGCTCTATCCACTGAGCCACTGGCCAGGGCCTAGATTAATTTTTAAAATATCATATAAATATATTCATTTAAGGCTATTTTTGTTTATTGTTTTTCTTTAACAACAATTTTAGGTGCACATCAAAATTGAAAGGTCGAGATTTTCCATATTCCCTTTGTCCCCATGTATGTATAACTTCTCTGTTATCACATTCTACATCCTCCACCAGAGTGGAATATTTGTTTCAATTAATGAACCTACATGAACACATTGTAATTGCTCAAAGTCCATAGTTTACCTTAGGTTTTACTCTTGGTGTTGAGTATTTTGGAGTTTGAACACATGTGAGACATGTATCCACCATTAGAGTATCATAGAGAGCAGTTTCAGTGTCTAAAGTCTAAAGTCCCTTGTGCTCCCCCTATTCTTCTCATCACCCTTAACCCCAAACTTTGGTAACTACTGGTCTTTTTACAGTCTCCATAGTGTTTCTCTTTTCCAGATGTCATATTGTTGAAATCATGCAACATGTAGCCTTTTCAGATTGGCTTCTTTCACTTAGCAATATATATGTAAACTTCTTTTGTGTCTTTTCATGGCTTAATAGCTCATTTATATTTAGCACTTAATAATATTCCATTGTTTGGATATTATTGCTTATTTATCCATTCATCAACTTTAGGACATCTTGGTTGCTTCCAAGTTTGGGCATTTAACAAATAAAGCTGCTATAAACATCTGTTTACAGATTCTGCTTTTTTGTACTTGTTTTAAAGAATATAACAAATTATTAAACCTTAATAATAAATTCAATCAATCCTAAAGTATGAAGCATAAATTATGTGAGTCCCTTCACCCTCCATCTGTCCCTCATCCTTAGTATCTCAGAACTAAGGTTAACTACTCTTCACATTTTCATTATATATGAGCAAAATAAAACTAAACTTATTTTTAGTGTGGCAGGGAAATTCAAAAACAAATGAAAGATTCTGAGATTCAATGTGAAAAAAATGCACTTAAACTGTCTAAAGACTAACATATGTAAGGTATTTAGGCATATTTGTAGATATATTTAGTTTGTCTAGTTGCAATGTAGTTTATAAACATGCATCTTCGACAAATAAATGAGTTGTAAAAATATATTGTCTGGGCCCTGGCCGGTTGGCTCAGCGGTAGAGCATCGGCCTGGTGTGCGGGGGACCCGGGTTCGATTCCCGGCCAGGGCACTTAGGAGAAGCGCCCATTTGCTTCTCCACCCCCCCTCTTTCCTCTCTGTCTCTCTCTTCCCCTCCCGCAGCCAAGGCTCCATTGGAGCAAAGATGGCCCGGGCGCTGGGGATGGCTCCTTGGCCTCTGCCCCAGGCGCTGGAGTGGCTCTGGTCGCGGCAGAGCATCGCCCCCTGGTGGGCAGAGCATCGCCCCTGGTGGGCGTGCCGGGTGGATCCCAGTCGGGCGCATGCGGGAGTCTGTCTGACTGTCTCTCCCTGTTTCCAGCTTCAGAAAAATACAAAAAAAAAAATATATTGTCTGTAAAAATGTAGTTTGTCTATTCTATTTTTTCTAGGTATATTCTAGAAAATTACTAAAGTTAACAAGAAAATAAGACTAAATATTTCCATAGATTTTAATTAGCAAAAACTGTCAGATTTATTTTTTAAAGAATTAAATGATAGATTTAAAGTAATTGGACATTTACATATTATTTATAAAAGAATTGTCTCATTCCTCTTATCCTTTCAAACAACAAAAAATGTTTTATAAGCTAAGATAATGTTTCTAGGAAATAAAGGTTTATCAACAAAATATTTTTAAAATATTGTGATCACCTTCTATAATTTACTAATATTAAGGACTAATATAAATTTTTAAAGTTACATTTTAAGACATTTAATTTTGAGTTGTAATTTAAAAGAAAGAACTAGAGAGAAAGGCTGTATGTTTCAGTTATTCAATGATTGAAGAGATTCGCAATTTTCCTTTTCTCTTGGAATCCATTTATTTTACTTTAACTGAAACTTTCCCTTCATGACTTATCAGTTTATGGGTTCTTAACTCAAACAGGAGAGTGAACTCTATGTTCTTTTTTTACAGTTCACTTCATCATTTGCTAACCATATTTCAACAAACTATGGGGTTTACTTTTCAACTCCTGCTTCAAAATTTTCTGTGGTTTCCCTTCTTTCCTTCTAGAACTTTTACAAATAAATCTTCAGGGTATTAAAGAACAATGTCCTCTTTTGAAACCTCTGAAAAATAGTTATATACAGTAAAGAACTGGCTTTCTCACTACATTTAGTCAGAAAATATTAAAGGAGAATGTTTTAGCCATGGAAAAGTAAATTTAGCTTAAGAAAAATATTTAAAGTTAAGTCTATCTAATTACAGAAGTTAAGAAAAACATGTCAAAAATAAAAGTCTAACAAGAAAACATCAATTATAACTTTCAAATGACTGCGAGTGTGTTATTAAACACATATAGTTGTTCAAATAAAGTGACTTAAGCTATTTTTTCATAAGTCAAAAGATGATTATACAAAAGTAATAAGATATCTGTTAGTGATTTCCAGAATAACCCCAGCCTTGCCTACCTTTTGACCTCTTGACCCCACGTCCCTCACTCCTCCTCACCAGTCTTCTCTTCGTGCCTAACATAGGCCACTACCCTCAGGACCTTGTGCACTGCTGGCCCTTTCTCCAGCGGCTCCTTCTCACAGGCTTCGCACTGGTGATGTCTTCTCATCACTCAGGATTTAGCTCAAATTTTATTTTCTGACAGTGTTCTCTAATTAGCTTTATTACCAGTGGTTTCCTATTCAACTTCTTCCTCTGTTTTACTGTTTTAATAGCAATTATATCTCTCTGAAATAGTCAACTTCATTTAATTATCTGTGGCCTGTCTTCTACACAGATTTAATTTTTATGTAAGCGGGATTATTTTTTACTTGTTCCCTTTCTCTAGCCCAATTTCAGAAGACTGTCTCATAATTATTGAACAAACATTTTTATAATTATTTAGTTCTATTTACACTTCTTGATGTTAAATTTTATTTTATAGCAGTTTCAGGTATACAGGCTAGTGGTCTGTGAAGTGATCCCTTCAATAATTGTGGTACCTACCTGTACCCTACATAGTTACTCCAGTTACTGACCACATTTCTTATGCCGTGTTCTGCGTCCCTGTGACTGTTCTGCAGTCATCTACTTGTACTTCCTAACCCTTCCCCTTTGCTTCAGTCCTCTATCCCTCCCCTTACCTGGCAACCAATAGTTTGTTCTCTGTGTCTGCACATCTATTTCTAGATGTGTTTGTTTACTTTTGTCTTTAGATTACACGTATAAGTAAAGTTATGCGTATTTGTGTTTTTCTACCTGACTTATTTCTCTGAGAATAATATCCTCTAGGTCCAATTCATGCTCTCACAAATAGTAAAATTATATTCTTTCTACGGCCAGTAATATTCCATTGTAGATATAAGTACCACTCCTTTATCCACTCATCTGCTGATGGGCACTTGGGTTGCTTCCATATCTTGGCTATTCTAAATAATGCTGCAGTGAACACAGCAGTGTGGATATTTTTTCAAATTAGTCTTTTGGATTTCTTTGGATATACACCCAGAAGTAAAATTTCTGGGTCATAAAGTGATTCTAATTTTAATTTTTAAAAGAACTCCCATACTGTTTCCCATAGTGGCTGTATCATTCTGTAATCCTACCAATTGTAAATGAGTATTCCCTTATTTTTTGCTAATTTATTGATGATAGTCTTTCTGATAGGTATAAGGTGATATCTCAATGTGATTTTAATTTGCATTTTTTGATGATTAATGATCACTCAGCATATTTTTATATATATTGGCCATCTGTATGGACTCTTTGGAGAAGTTTCTATTCAGGTCCTCTGCCCATTTTTTAATATATTTGTTTGGTTTTGGGTGTTTAGTTGTCTGAGTGCTTTATAAATTTTGGCTATTGACCCCTTACCAGATGCATGATGGGAAAATATCATTTCCCACCAGTAGGTTGAGTTTTGTTGATGGTTCCCTTTGCTGTGTAAAAACTTTTCATTTTAAAAAACTTATCTTTCCTAAGATACCAGAAAATAATATTGCTAACAGAATGTTAATTTACTAATTATGGTTTTTTTCTAGGAATTTTATGTTTACAAGTCTTACATA
This sequence comes from Saccopteryx leptura, assembly GCF_036850995.1. Taxonomy (NCBI): domain Eukaryota; kingdom Metazoa; phylum Chordata; class Mammalia; order Chiroptera; family Emballonuridae; genus Saccopteryx; species Saccopteryx leptura. The sequence continues at coordinate 49,863,400 of NC_089514.1, read as the reverse complement.
TGTTCACTTTGAGGTTATTATTGTATAAGATGTAAGAAGGAAGTCTAGTTTCTTTTTTTTTCTTTTGTATGTATCTGTCCAATTTTCCCAACACTATTTATTGAAAAGATTGTATTTACTTCATTGTATGTTCTTGTTTCTTTCATCATATATTAACCATATAGGCATGGTTTTATTCCTGGGCTCTCTGTTCTTTTCCATTGATATCTGTGTCTGCTTTTTTGCCAGTACTATCCTTTTACTATTATTATTATTATTATTATTAATATCAGTCTTGTAGTCTAGTTTGATATCAGGTAGCATGGTACCTCCAGTTCTTTGTGACTCAGTCTAGGAAGGTTAAAGATTTTAAAAACCTATTCATATCTTTTAGGATATTGAATTAGGTAGCATATAATCTTTCATAATATTCTTGTATGATTCTTTGTATTTCTGTGGTGTTTGTAGTAACTTCTTTTTCATTTCTGATTTTGTTTGAGTCTTTTCTCTTTTCCCCTTAGTACTTTTGTTGTCTACTTCATTTAATTCTGCTCTAAATTTTATTATTTTCTTCCTTTTCCTGACTTTGAGATGCTTTGCTCTTCACTTTCTACTGCTTAATATGTATGTTAGGTTGTACACCTGGGATTTTTCTTTTTTCTTGAGATAGACCTTTAATGATATAAACTTCCCACTTATTATTGTTTTTGCAGCATCTTTCAAATTTTGATGTCATTTTGTTATCCTTATTTGTTATATAAATTTTGATCTCTCCTTTTATTTCTTCTGTGACTTGGTTATTTTTAGTGGCATGCTGTTTACTCTCTACATAATTATGGAGTTTTTCTACTTTCCTTTTGCTGTTGATTTCTAATGTCTAGGTTACTATTTGGAGAATATGTTTGGTATTATCTCAATCTTCTTAAATTTGTTAAGGCTGATTTTGTGTCTCAACATATGATCTATCCTTGTAAATGTTTCATGTGCACTGGAGAATAATGTAAAATCTGATGTTCTGGCATGAAAGGCTCTGAAATTTTAGTTATGTCCATTTGTTTTAATGTTTCATTTAATGTCAACATTTCTTTCTTTATTGATTTTCTGTTTGGATGATCTATCTACAGCTGTTGATGAAGTATTTAGACCCCTCTACTGTGTTTTTTTCAGTTTCTCATTTTAGTTCCTGTTAGTAGTTGTTTAATATATTTTGACACTCCCAGATTAATTCCATGTATATTGAGAAGTATTATGTCTTCTTGATGTAATGTCCCCTTTATCATTTTTAAATGTCCACCTTTGTCTCTGTACCTCTACTATCTTGAAATGTATTTTGTCAGATATAAGTATGGCTATACCTGTTTTTCTGTGAATGCCACATGCTTGAAAAACCATTTTCCACTCTTTCACTTTGAGTCTATATTGTCTTTGTAGCTGAGATAATGCTTCAGAGGCAGCATACAGTTGCGTATTATTCCTTGATCCTGTGGTTTTTTTATTAATGTGTTTAACTCAGTCACATTTAGAGTGATTATTGATGTATAAGGATTTCCTATAAGCATTTTACCATTTGTTTTCTAGTAGCTCTGTGTCTCTTTTGCTTCTTTATCTTTGTGTTTCTGATGGTTGTTTCAGTTTGGTTATATTCTGTAATTTTGTCCTGTTTCTTCTTTTTTTAAGTAATGTTTCAGTATCAAATTTGTGTGTGTGTGTGGTTACCATTATGTTTATGCAAAAGAAAGTTTCATATATACAGCTGTCCTTGTTCTTCTGAATGCACTTTATCTCTATTCTTCTCTGCAAATTAACCTTTATACCTCCCCTTTTATGTTTTGTTGTTACAAATTATCCCTATTTAGGCTATAAGTTCACTTCCAAATTGCAGTAAATATTTATTTCTGTTCCTTTCTTTTTTAATATCTGTACCTTCCTTAACCTTAATGTGATATTTAAGTGCATAATAACCTATTCTGAAAAAGGATTGCAATATTCTGCATCTGATAGTCAGTTAGTAATCTCATTCATAGTCTTCTTCTTTTTTAAAATCTTTTTGTTCTTTGTTTCAGGTAGAATAACCCCCTTTTGTATTTCCTGTAATGCAGGTTTTCTGGTGGTTAATTTCCAGACATACAGCTTCTGTGTCTGGAAAAGTATTTATTTATCCTTCATATCTAAAGGATAACTTTGCTGGATATATTATTCTTGGCTGGTAATTTTTCTCTTTTAGTAGTTTAAATATTTTAATTCAATATCTCCTCGCTTGTAGGGTTTCTGCTGATAAATTCAATGATATCCTAATGGAATTTTTTAAAGTAGGTTACTGTCTTTTTTCCCCTGGCTGCCTTGAGAATTCTTTCTTTGTCATTAACTTTTGAAAGTTTTAATATAATGTATCTTAGAGAAGGCTTTTCTTGGATTAATATAATTAGGTGTTCTATTTTCTTCTTAGGTTCAAGGTTTTTAGCTATTTCTATAGGTTTGGGAAGTTCTTATCAATTATTTATTTAAAAAGGCTGTGTTCTATCTCTCTATTTCTTCCAGTCTACCCATTATACTTGCATAGCTTTTTCTGATGGAGTCAGATAGTTACCATAGAGTTCTTTCATTTTGTTTAAATCTCTAATCTCTTTTTCCTTCTTTATCATTCCTAAATTTATATCTTTGATATCACTAATTCTTTTATCTGTTTAATTCTATTTCCTAAACTCACCAGTTCATTCTTTATCTATATTCTTTTTTTAAAAAAATATTGAATATATTGTATGACATTGGCTAATAAAATTATACAGGCTTCACGTGTACAATTTTATATTAAATTTTCTGTATATTGCATTGTGTGTTCACCACTGCAAGTAATGTGTCGCTTCACTCTCATCTCTCCCCCCACCTCCTCCATCTACCCCCCCCTGTCCCTCGTGCAACCCCCACACTGTTGTCTGTCTATAAATTTCTTTTTCTTTGCTTAATCCCTTTATCTTTTATAGCCAGCCCCCCAATCCCCATTCCCTTTGACAGCTGTCAATCTCTTTTATTAATTATTTATCTCTAGAATTTATATTGGGCTTTTTAAAAAGTTTCAGTATTTTTGGTAAAGTACTCATTTTGTTCATTTTCTTTATTTCTGAGTTCATTAAACTGCCTGTCCGTGTTTTCTTGTATCTTGTTGAGTTTTTTCAGAACTGCAATCTTGAATTCTTTGTCATTTCCATCACATATATCCATGTCTCTAAGTTTGTTTTCTGTATGTTTTTCAGCTTCTTTCTGAGCTATCATGTTACCTTGATTATTCATTGTATTTCATGGATTCCTTCTCTTCCCAGGCATCTGTGAGTGACATTTCTCTAGTAGGTTGATGAGAAAGAAAAGTTTTTTCTTTGTTTTCCTGTAGGTGGTGCAGAAGCACAAGTTGTTTAACTAAAAACTTACACTGTTCTTGCTTCTCAATTCTCTGCAGTCAGTGAAAAATGTCCTGTATTCCCTGGAGACTTGAGGTCTCCTCTTTGACCAGGTTGCCTTGGTCTCAGGCCAAACCGTGCAGAAAATGTGGTGGGTAATATAGTTCTGAGTCTGTGAAATCACAGTGCTGTCCTCCTTAACCAGATGCTGCTGGCAGTGCAGCCACAGCAGGTGGGGGCAGAGTGAGCCCGAAGAGGCTGGCTGACACCTTTGCAATTTTGGTCTTCCACGGAGGTCTCAGCTGCATCATTTATGTTTCTCCACCAGTCTCTGGATTAGCTGCAGCGTGTGCCTGCTTCTTATGGAAAAAACACTTCTGGTGTTTCAGGTAATGTGTTGCAACCCAAACTTACTGCTAAAGCTTCTTCTGGGGCCCACTATTAATTCTGTAAAAATGGGTAGAGGTGAGTTCTGGCACTTGACAGGTGAGCTTTTTTATAGAACTGGCCATACTGAGATAGCATTCCAAACTGAGGGAAAGTATAACAAATACCTGAGTGAGATATGAATAGAATGGGTAAGTTTTTTTGTTAAAGTTACCAAACCAGTTGGTTTGAGTTGGACATGAATTGTTACAAGTAGTTTGAGATCAGTAACTAAGAGCCTTTCATTTCATAAGAGACTAGAGATTTTCCTTTCAGCACAGGGAAATCAATAAAAGTTTTTGCAAGGGAAAGACAACATGACACAGTGTTTGAGTAATCTGCCAACAACACAGAGCGATGGGGGAAAAAAGAGAGCTGTCAAACAATTCTAATGACACAATCATTTTACTGATTATGAATGTAATACCAGTATGGTCCAAGAGAAATGAGCAATGATGTGCAAGACACCAGAAAGGAAGAATCAGTGAGATTGGTGAATTCATGGATGCGTTGGAACTGTGAAGGAAGTAGACTCAAAATGAGAGAAAGAAGTCCAAAGAGCTAGAAAATATGAAGAACTTAACATTGAGAGAAATAGTAAAGATTAAAAAGAAAGAAAGTATTTGAAATAAATGATGATTTTGAAAAAAATAAATAATAGACGATGGAAAGACATCTGAGATATATGTAACTGAAACCTCTCATCTCACCAGTCCCTCACCTCATCCTCAGCAGTTAAAAATCAGAAGAAAGCCTCTTTAGATCTTCTTGACTGGAGTCTTGCGAACTAATCAGCATGTGCATATCCCTTGTTTTCTCTTTGTCTGGAGGATCCTCTCCTCTCTCTCGAAGGCCTCTGTTCTGATTTCTGTTTTCCCCAGAGATTTTTCTCCAAAGATCTTCTTTTCATTCTGGATTTTCAACTTCTCCCTCCCTTTTGGCTAAATTCCACTGCTTTTGAATAGGCACAAACTTCTTCCTTATTAGCATGAAAAGCATAAAAATAATCCAAATACCTAACTTTTAACTAGCCACCCCCTTAAGCCCCTTCACTTTTGGCTACTGGTCTCTCAGATTTTTTTCAATTAATTAATTAATTAATTAATTTTAGCAAGAGAGTGGGAGAGAGAGAGAGAGAGAGAGAGAGAGGGAGAGGGGGGGGGGGGAACATCGATCTGCTCCTGTGTGTGCCCAGACCAGGGATTGAACTGGCAACCTCTGTGCTTTAAGATGATGCTCTAACCAACCGGTTATCTGGCCAGGGCAGATTCTTTTATTGAAGTCTAAACACTTACTGTCCATTGTGAATACATTTCACTCACTGTCAGACTAGTGCTGTCTATGTTTCCCTCTCAAAATTTCACTGAAACTGCTATCAACTAAGCTTACATAACTGACATGTTCCCAGTTCTGTAAGGGACTTTCAGAGCATACCATATTTGATGTCTTAGCAAGATTTGATACTGTTGACCTGATTCTCTTTTGTAAAGAAATTTGTTTTATTCTATTTATTTATTTTTTCAGTTTAGTCAGTTCAGATTGCTATGGACTGAGTGACACAAACAATAAATATTTACTTCTCATAGTTTGGAATGATAGAGTCCAAGCTCAGGGTCTAGCACGGTCGCATTCTTGGTGACGGTCCTCCTTCTGATACTTACTTCTTGTAACTTCACATGATGGAGAGAAAAAGTTCTGGCCTCTTTATCTGCATATAAGGGTATTGAACTCATCAAGAAGGCCCTATCCTGATGATCTAATCTAACCTTAATCATTTTCAAAGGCCGTACCTCTAAGTACCATCACATTGGAGATGAAGGTTTCAGAATATGAATTTGGGGTTACACAAATATTCAGTCCATAGTACCTATCTACCATTTTTGATGTCTACACTATAGGCGGGGGGGGGGGGGGGGGAACCTTTGCTAATTAAAACATTCTTTTATTAATCATTTTATCTTTGGTGAAGTTACCTTGAAATTTCCACTCCACTGTTAGAGAATTCGGTTAATGCACTTTGCAGTTATGAACAGGCAATCTCAGTCCAGCGCAGGCCTGTCACTGAGTAGATACGAGCCACTAAGTCATTTAGATTTTTAATGCTTTAACTCAACTCCTCTTGTACAAAATACTTCTAAGAAATTCTTCATTTATAAAGTTCTAATTATATGATTCAAAAATGTAGCACATACCATCTAATGGTCAGTAAAATATAATATTTTGTTTCATCAATGCACTTACTTACTTCACTTTAAATCTCCAAACACAGGAGATAGTTTTAGCAATAAGTATTTTAAAAAACCTTTCTTAGACAACAGTATTTTTAGATTTATTTTTTGAAAGATCTTACAGAGCAAGGTAGCGGTGATTTTCACTTGTAGTAACTGCTCCTCAAAATAATGAAAGTCTCCTCATGTCAAGGAGCCAGGAGTCCTGTGGGGTGCAATATGAGTCCACTCTGCACTGTGAAATCTCTCAGAAGCACAGTGCCTGGAGGGGGCTTGTATGTCTCTTTGTGAAGTAACTGGAAATCTTACAGGATTTGAAGGTGAGGAAATAATTGGCTGGTAATGCCAGGGCAGCTTTTGGCAGGATGGCCAGGTACAGAAAGCAACCAATAGCAATTTGATAAGGACGAACCTCTGCCCAGACAGAGGCATCTGATCACTTGAGCTTTCCTTCCCCCAAACGACTTCCAGCCAAAACATAAAAGCTCCTCTAAATATTACTGAATACTGGAATACTGGTAAGTCAACAGTTCAGACTTATACCAGAAATATATGAAATTTCAGTTGATAAAATGTTTTTCCATGCTTTGTATCTCAAATTGTGCAAGAAAGAGAAAACAAGGTTTCCTAATTTAAAGACTGCATGTGATAGACACACCATCAATAAACTTCACAAGCAAACCCAGACTTATTGCGCATAAGCCACCTTTATTTTTTGTCCCCTAGGATACCATCATGCTGTCCAAAGCACACTTTATAAGCCTTCTACAATCAAAACTGACAAAGATATTAAGATGCCTTAGTGGCTTTGCTAAAGGCTTTCATATGAATAAGTAGACTACACAAAATTCAAGTGAAGGCTGACATGTTAGCATTAATCTAAACTGTCTGCTTTGTCTGTGAATGTCTATTTGCTCTGTAGCTTCATGGGATATAGCAGTTCATAAAAGACAAGGAATACTTTAATATATATATATATATATATATATATATATATATAAACTTCATGTTTATATATGCAAAATAAAAATCTAAACACTTTTAAGAAATGAGCAAATCTTTGATGCTATTCAAGGTAAACCAGGGAAAAAGTATTTAATACAATTTGTAAGGGCTGGGACTAGGTGAGCACAGTGAGGCACTTACCTCGGGAGCAAAATTTAAGAGGGTATAAAAAACCCTCAATAATAAAGATAATAATCATCATTTCTATATTTTAAAGATAAAAATTAATGTAAAAAAGCCATAATAAGACCTAAGAAGTTAAATAAAAATAGGATCAGTAAACTGATTCTTTCTATTGCCTCAGTCTCTATTATAGTTTGGCTTGGAGATACGAGTACTGAAAAAATGCTGAATTTATAAAGGTCCAGCTTCAATGTAACATTCTAATATTATTTTTTGTTTGTTTACTTATTTTTTATGCACTAAACACTTTTTTTAGATATCAATTAATGCCTACAGGATTTATATTCTAAACATTCTATTTGCATCTCTCTAAGTATACGCTAAGATCTTTAAGGCAGGGTCATGTCTTATACGTCTCTTATTTCTCATGTTGCCTGATGGTGCTATATACATAATGATCATTTGCTAATCCTTATTAATAAACTGGTTGGATTAAATAAGTGCTGATAATATACATGACTTTCCCCATTAATTCCCAAGCTCTTTTTTCTGTAATCAAGTGACGTACCAAAGACATACACAACAAAAGAGACCTTTACATTGAGAGACAAGCACTTCTTTGATATGTGATGCATTGAAATGTATACCTTTCATCTTTTTTCAAAAGAATTTAATTTGCTCTCAATTATAAGGGACTATTGTACTTCTTTGTAAATAACAGTAAACACAATTCATATTTCCAATTATTAATACACCCAAGATATATTATTTTTGAAAAAGAGCAGTTTAATGTGAGATACAGGCTAAGGATAATAAGAGAAAAATAAAATTAGAGAGTGAATCTCGTAAACACTTCAAATGGTAATTTCTTTTAAATAAAAATATGGTTAGTATAAATATAGGTAAAATGTGCTTTAATTTTTATATACTGCAAATTAATGTAAGAGTACAATGATACCTTTAAAAACCACAGATATGGACCATGCCAATATATCTATCTATCTATCTATCTATCTATCTATCTATCTATCTATCATCTATCATCTATCTATCTATCTATCTATCTACCTACTTACTTATCATCTACCTATCACCTAACACCTTTTTCATTTTCTTTTGTCATTATTTCTTCTCATATTTTACTTATATGCAGTTATAACTATTATTGCATCAACAAGACTTTATCTACTTAGTTCACAAAAATTCTAATGTTTCTTTCCACATCCATGGCAAAATTAATACTTGCAATTTTGTACCATTTGGACACCTTGCACTCAAGTCATCTGTACACTCCATACCTTGCTTCTGTCAAAGAGGGATGCCACTTTTGTGACAATCATAAATTGCTTTTTTAAGTGCACTTTTTTTGCAATACATAAGCTTCTAGGTCACATAATCTTTATTTTTAATATATGGTAACTGTTATGGGCTAAATACTGTCTCCCCAAAATTTATATTATAATTTTATCTCAGAATGTGACCCTGTTTGGAGATAAGGTCTTTACAGAGGTGATTCAGCTGATAGAGCTCATTAGAATGGGCTCAAATGCCATATAATTTGTCCTGATATAAAGGGGAAAATTTGGAGAGAGACACACCGAGGGTGAACGTCATGTGAAGGTGAAGGTAGAGATTCGAATGTTGCTCTACAAACTGAGGAATAAAACAGATGGCCAGCAAACTTCCAGGAGCTAGACTAGAAGATCTAGAAAAAAAATGGATACATTTTTTTTCTCACAGCCCTCACAAGGAATCTGCTCTGCTGACACTCTGTCCTTGGACTTCCAGCCTCCAGAACTGTGAGTCAGTAAATATTTGTTGTTGAAGGCACCCAGTTTGTGGCACTCTGTTACAGCAGCATAGCAAACTAATGCAACGACCAAATAAACTTTTAATTTAGATTTAAAACAATTGAGGTTTTAAGAATTTCTTAATCAATAGGCTTTGTAAGTTTAATAACTCTAAAAAATACCTGTTTTGGGGGATTTCTCTGTTATATTTTGACACAAACAGATATATATACATACATCTATATGTCATTGATTTAATAGGTAAGTAGGGGGAATAACTTTAGAAGCTATAAATTAACTTATGTTTATGATATGCAGCAGTTTAATTTGCATTCAAATAAATTTTCCTTAATCTTTAAACAGATATTATGAGGTAAAATAAAAGTTGGCAGTATAGTTTTACAAAGAAAATTCCCTTCAAGAGAAACATTCTAAATTAAGATTTTATTATATGTATGATTTATTTTAATAAAAAATTGGTGGGTATGTGCTATAGGTGAAGTATTGTGATGAAGAATTCATCCAAAGATAAAATATATTTACCCTTCTTTCAACAAACTCTCCTTTGGGTCCATGTCATAGCTAACTGATCACCTTTTATTGGTGAAAATTTAATGCAGACATGTTTTATTGTCTTTATCATTTTATTCAATCAATCTATTAATAATCTGTTAATCTCTAATAAAAGGGATAGTTGGATGACAACACTGTAGTTGTAAATAAATGTCAATGCAATTCCCAGAAGTTTCCTAAAAAGAAGTTGTTTATATGTATATATTCTAAGTCAGTGAAAGTGGAATGTCTGGCCACATACTATAAAGGCATTATTCAAAATTACTCAGAAATAAACTGAACTTTTTATGTATGAAGTACTTAAATAATTTTGCAGAAGGAAAAAACAAGAGAGAACAGTATATGTATAAGTAAATAGAGTAAATTTAACATGAAACTGGATTGTAGATGGACACAAATAAGAACTTGAAGCTGTTCTTATGGCAAATGCATTGACAAGATTTCTGATTCTTTTCTCATTCACGAGAATCTATTTAGAAAGTGTGGTTTTTGAAAACTTGGTGGGCTGGTGGGATGGAGTACTACACTTGGAACAGTTTTCTGACCACAGCACCAGATGAAAAAATGGCCTGGGGTTTCGGGAACCAATCCAGTTCGGTGGTAATAGTTTCCAAACTTAACATGAAATACTTAACTCAGTCTTGTTTTTACTGGACCCGGTCTGAGTGAATTTACTTTTTTGTGCCATTTAGTTGGTTTGAGCCTTGTTGACATAGCACATAACAAAATATTTCTTTTCTTGAGTAGGGAAGGAGATTAAAGGCATAGAACTTGAATGTGAGCAACAGCTCTGCTGCTGCACTCTTCTCCTTCACCTCCATGACAGGCTTCACTGTAAAAACACACATGCCGTATTCTAGGGTTGGAACTTAGCCTAAGATTATCATTATTGACATAGAAATAACATCCATAAATGCTACCTGGATTCTCTATTAGAATATATTTTTGGTTTATAGTATCAAAGAAAACTCCTTTAGATCCATATTAGGTTTTGCATTCAAATTGCAGTTGACACCAAACAACATACTCATCAGATACCAGATTCTTTACTACAAAGATTTAACGTGAAGAGAATTCAACAACTGTGTCTCTCTAAGTCTCTTTAATGTTTACTACTTTTGATATTCCCATCATATGGAATGTTTTTTATAGCTGTTTGACCAACACAGAATGTAAAATTAAAAAATACTGACAAAAGTATTTTTTAAAAGACTTCAATTTATAAAAAGTGGAATTTCACATATCTGAAATTCAATGTCTTTAGTATTGCTTCTTTTTAGCACTGCTTACTTTCTTTTTTTAAGCTTCTGCAAGGTTGAATCAATCGAATTATCTGGGCCGACACTATTTGTCCTCAGTATCATGAATAAGCACGACTGACTGCATGTTCTTCCCACATGTATAACAACTCATGACAAAACAAATGAAATGTCTCCCTTAGTGTCTTACCACACTTTGCTAAGTTGAATGAGACTTGATAGTAATTTAAAACTTATTATAAAATCAAAAATATTTAATCAGTAATTTTGCTTTGATAAATTTGATGTTTACATTTTTTCTGTCACACCATGAAATCAGCTCTAATTACTGAATTTAAAATTTCACAGGCATCATACCAGCTCTATGACTCTGTGGCCGAAAGACATATCACAACTCCAGCAGCATGTGGGTGACAATGCTGTGCAGCAGCTGGTGCAGAAGAGAGCTGGCAGAGCAGGTGTCAGAGGATAAGACTCTGCTAGTTGCCACTCTGAGCTTGCTTTTCTTGAATGTAAATTGTTACCAGAGCTAGCTTCTTAGCAACTGTCTTTATTATAATATTATAAATTTCTGTAAATATTTACATAGTTCACTATATTTGAATGAATGGCCCTTCTGTTTAATAGTCTCCCATCTAACCATATATGCCTTATAGAAAGTGCTACAGAACAATTTTAGTCATTGTGTTGCTATTTCTGGAAAAAAATTAAAATCATAGAATGTATTTAATATCAATCATTGAAGCCTAACTTAATGCTGAAAAAATTTTATCTTTAAATAAATGTTTATTTAAATTAATGTAATTTTAGTTATTCAGAGATATATGTAAAATATATATTTGTTGAGTTGAAAATGAAGGTACTCCAGAATAATGCCTTTAAAACAGGATTTTAACTAATGCCAATATGGTCTCCCCATTTATTTCACAAAGTTTATGTGTTGCATTATGAATAGCAAAGAAATAAGGTATCGCATATTGTTATATATTTAAATATTTTCTTAGGTGTTGAATAGTCTCTAATTTTAAATTTTAAGTTACTTTTCTATTAACTCTATTCAAGTTTTAGCCCTTGGTTAACATACATTGGTTAATCTGCTTTGACAAGACTTGTTATACCAGGTTTTCGAGGCTGTTCACCCTTTGCCAAGCTTCTGCTGAACTGGTTACTCCCTGAGCAGGCTCTTCTTACTTCTCTGACAGGTTGTGTTTACTACATCTTTATTCTGTGTATTTACTCTTATAATTCATTAAATACAGCATTATTTTCTAGAAAAGAAAGACCTTATTTATTTATTTATGTATTTATTTCCTAGTGCCTAGAATGGTAGGCATAAGTACGTATCGTTGAGTGGACACGGACATTTATTAAAATCCTGCTTGCTCCCTAAAAGTTCATTATCTCCATTTTATAGCCTTCACTCATGGCCATGTAGCATCAACAGGAATTGTTCAACACATGAGATCACAAATTCATGCACTTCTCAGACTTTACCTTTTATTCTGTCAGTCATTTCTAAAGTCTTGTTGTCTGACTTTATTAGGAAACAATGAGATTCTATAAGTTCCTGCCTTTAAACTTCAAATCTTATCCATGTCCTCTCTTTCCTTGTACAGTATAAGGAAAACTATTTTTAGCTAGTGCTGAAATACATATTAATATAGGCACATATATCATATCTTTGGGTCTTCACTAATTATCTCCTACATCAACCACTTCATCAGCAAGAATTAATAGTTTTCTTGATCCTGAAGTGCTTATATTATATGCTAAAAAACAGCTATTAAATGTACAATTTCAATATAACTGAGTGTTATTTATTAACTTAGTAATGTTTACTGAGTTCATATTACTAGTCAAATATTTTCTTACAGGAAATGCAATGTCAAAGCAGATACAAAACAGACATAAACCCTTTACTTCCTAAAAGTTACATTCTCATGGGATAGAAACTGTAAAGCCAGTGTCCACAGCCACCATCACAGCCGCCTGGCCCATGCAGGTTCACATCTGATTCGGACAGACGGTAATGAAACAACAAAGCCAATAACTGGTGGGCCATTAGCTTTAATCCTAGTTTGTACCCGGCAGGCAAGCAATACACACACTGGGCTCCAAAATCCACTCATTCAGTGCTCACAAAGCTACTGATTTATCCGAGTTTCCTACAATCAAATGTTTCTAGCTCACTAACCTTATTGACCTCTGTTCCCCATCTCCTTCTCTCTGCACAAACTGGCTTCTCCTTCAACACTGCGCCATCTTGGCTGCTTCTCCTGTCCTCCTCCACGTGGCCTTTCTCTGCTCTCCTACAGCATGGGCTTCTCCTAGAACGTAATCACTCTTCTCTGGGAACAGTAATCACTCTTCTCTGGGAACAACGTGCTCTCTCTTCCTTTTAAAACCTTTTGGTGTGAAAGCCCTCCCCCAACACATACTAACATAATCATACCCATCCCAAGCAATCACCTGGGCAGTGCCATCTTTAACAAAGTGAGCATAATATATTTTATCTGCCTAACAGAAACTAAAAAAGGAAAAAAAAAAGATAAACTGTATTCTAGTTTAAAAGGCGATAAATACTCCTAACAAAGAAAACAGCAAGGTAGAAAGCTTAATATGCGAAATAAGGTTCAGTGCTATTTTGAATAGAGTTGTGTTGGAAAGTCACACCAAAATAGATAGTATGTATTTGAGTCAAATCCTGAAGATGAGTCAATAAAGATATTTGGAAACACCGTTTCCCAGCACAGGGAAGGTCAAATGAAAAGCCCTGAAGCAGGAGTGAGCTTTGAATGTTCTGGAAACAGCAAGGGGGCTGTGCAAACAAAGCAGAAAGAGTGGGAGGTGAGATAGGAAGAGTTCAGGTCAGGGAGGGAGTGGGATCCACTGCGCCAGAGGAGTGACACCTCTGACTCCCATTGTAAAAGCACAGCTGCTGACTGTGTTGAGAAGACTGAAGGGAGCCAGGCCAGGGCCAGGTTAAGCGGCTGATGTTGGTAAAGCACGAATTTATCAATCTGTCTGCAGATTGGTTTGGAATCTGCATGGTCTGATCATTTTACGTTTAGATACTACTGTAGATGACTGCAGCTGAAATTGTTTGCTAGGAAGTATGGTAACAATGTTAAAGTTTTCTACCAGAACTCAAAACTTCTCTGATAATAGTGTCCTCATTCAAAAGAAAACTATTATATCATGTTTGAATTACTAATTCAGATTAAAATTTTGGACAAAATAAATCATTTTCAAAGTATTATTATGTGATTAATTATATTCAGCATCTTTGAATTTTTTTTGTTTTGCTTAATGGAATTTCTTTATTTTTTACAATATTTGTGAGATAAATGAGTATCTCGAATTAAGGGAACAGTTTTTACTATAGCTGTCTTGATGTTCTGTTCAGGCAAGAAATGATCATATATGTACTTGCATAATCAAAAACATGATCATATGCTTGATTTTTCCTTTTCAACCTTTTATGTTTGAAAGAGATAATGCTATTTCCATAGATATTTTACAAAGATTTTAAATACACATGCATGAACACACACAATAAAAGTTTTTCATCTTATAAATTATGAAGGATGATCTCTTATAATTTAAGAATGAAGAGACATAACTTCCATACAATTTTGTTTTAAAACAAACTCTTACATGTGCTAACCGTGACCTTGAAAGTGTAAACTTTTTAATATAAATGTGCTGACCATGTGAATGGTGCCACAGAGTTGAGCAAGGAGGTAACCCTGACTCTATTGTATAAGTGCAACATAACTTATTATTTTTTCTATTTTTTTAAACATTTTTGTCTTGCAAAGGTGAATGATATTGCTATCAGTATATTTTATGTCACTTGGACATTTCTGAAAAAACTTCCCTATAATTTTTAACTAGGAGTAAAAATCTAGTAATAGTGCATTAAAATGCTTAACTACACCAAGTAATGTTTCATTGTGTTTTCAGTGATTTTTTTTCACATTTCTGTTCACAGCAGCCACCTGTGAGACTTGCTATTGGTGTTTGCCAAGACTTGGTATTGATTTTTTTTAAACCTAATGTCTGTAAAATCTCATTTTGATTTTAATAAGCTTTCTTTCTTAATGAGATTGAACATTTTTGCATTTTGTTATGTTTATTGGCCTTTTGTGTTTTCTGTTTTTTGAAAGAGTCATTCAAGTATTTTGTCCATTTTTCTACCGAATTATTTGCCTTTTTTTTTTTACAAATTGTTGCAGAAATATCTTACATCATTTTAGATCTATATTTTTTGATAGTTAGATGTATCTCAATTTTTTAAAAAAGGGAAGAAAACTGAGAGCCTCTTAGAAAATGAAAGTTTCCTCTATGCAAATGGAGCACAAATTAGAAATTCTTGCTAATATTACAAATTACTAAAATTTGCATTGTAAATGTTTTTTAAAAAGAAACATCCAATTATTGTTTTTGCTTTCTTTTGCTATTACAATTTTTCAGCTAAAAGGAATCAAATTGAAGAAACAATTCTCTGGAACTTTTCTGAATTATTTTAAGGAAAAAAAGAGCAATAAGATATCTATAACCAGTAAAATATTATAAACTATCATTTCTACTGTTAAAATTATCCTCTGTATAACAGATGTAAAGAATATTAGTTTTGTTTTGCATTTAAAATTAAAAATTTAACCTTTATTATTTTTTTGACAGATAACAGATTTCTATAAACATTTGAATAGGGCAGGGAGAAGATTATTTGAAAGTTGTAATAAAAGCTCATTGTAGGAAAACTGCAACCTTCATTTTCTTTTGCATATGTTATATAAAATGCAAAAGTTATTTTTGAGTAATAAGGTAGGCAGGTACTTCCATAAAATGGTATATTGGTCATGTAACAAAATAATATTCACAAATTTATCAGTTACTGGAAAATTTTTTCCCATATTGTCATAAAGCTTCCGTCATTTTCAATTTCTTACCACATAATATGGTTTCTTCTCTTTCTCTCTCTGTCTCTCTCTTTTTTTAAACTTGGAGTATTTTATTTTTATTTTTAATGTTTTATGAGGTAAAATTGACATACAAACAACTGTACATATTTAATGTGTACAATTTGATGAGTTTGGACATAGGCAAACACCATGATATCATCACCACAATCAAGGTAATAGACATATTCAGCAACTCCCAGAGTTTCTTTGTGTACCTTTCATTTTGTGGAGAAGGGTACAGTAGGATTAGTAAGAACACTTAACATGAGACCTTTCTCTTAACAAATTTCAAAGTACATAATGTGATATTGTTGACTATAGCAGTGTGTTGTACAGTGGACCTCTAAAATGTACTTGTCTAGCATAACTGAATCTTTATACCCATTGAACCACTCCTTACTTTCCCCTTCCAGCCCCTTGCAATTACTATAGTAGTCTCTGCTGCTGAGTTTGACATTTTAAACATCTTCTAAATCAAGCAGTATTTTTTCTTCAGTGACTTATGTCATTCAGTATAATATCCTCCAGATTCATCCATATTGTTGCAAATATCAGAATTTCATACTTTTTTAAGGCAGTATAATAATCCATTTATAAATATATGACATTTTTGTTATCTATTTATTTCTTTTTTTAAAAAAAATTTCATTGATTTGAGAAAAGAAAGGAGAGAGAGAGAGAGAGTTGTTTCACTTAGTTGTTCTATTTAGTTTTTTACTCATTGATTGCTTCTCCTATGTGATGGAGGTAAAACCCACTGCTTCTGGCATGCCAGGTCCATGCTCTATCCAGAGTCACCTGGCCAAGACCTACATTCCTTTCTTGATAGACACTTGGGTTATATCCATATCTTGGCTAGTTGTAGTGAATATCACTACAAATAAACATGAAAGTGCAGATATCTCTTCATGATTTTGATTGCAATTCTTTTGCTAAATACCCATAAAGTTGGAATGCTGGATCATATGGTAGTTGTATTTTTAAATTTTTGAGGAAACTCCATACTGTTTTTTATTATTGGTACACAAATTTCCATTTCTACCAACAGTGTAAAAAGAGTTTCAATTTTTCAACAATCTAATCAATACATTATTTTAATCTTTTTTTTTCAATAGTCATCCTAACAGGTATGAGGTGATATATCATTGTAGCATTATTTGCATTTGTCTTATAACTAATGTTGTAGATGATCTTTCTAAATATCTGTTGGCCATTTGTGTGTCTTCTTTAGAGAAATGTTTGTTCAAGTCCTTTGACAAATTTTTAAAATAGGTTATTTTTTTCTATTGAGTTGTTGGAATTTTTAATATATTTTAGATATATGGTTTGCAAATATTTTCTCCCATTCTATAGTTTGCCTTATAATTTTGTTGATTGCTTTCTTTGCTGTGAAGAAGTTCTATGGTTTAGCGAAATCCCACTTGTCTTTTGCTTTTGTTGCTTGTGTTTTTGGTGAAATATGAAAGAAATCATTATCAAAACCAATTAATTGAATTTTTATGCATTAACAATTAACCATTTAAAAATAGAAAAAATCCAATTTATGATTTCATCAAAAATAAAGTACATGGCAATAAAGTTAACCAAGAAGTGAAATGCTTGTACTGTACATTAAAACCTATAAAAATGATGAAAGAAATAAAAGTAGACACAAAAAAGTAGAAAAAGCCCATCTTCACAAATTGAAAAAATTAATTTTGTTAAAATGTTCATATTACTCAAAGTAATTTACAGATTAATTGTTATCCCAATCAAAACCTTATTGGCAGTTTTTGTAGAAATAGATTTAAAAATTTAAAATACACTTGGAACCACAAATGAGCCAGAGTAGTCAAAGTAATCTCGAGAAAAAATAAAGGTGGATGCATCATACTTTCTAATCTAATCTATATTGAAAAGCTACAGTAATTAAAACAGTCTAGTTCTGGCCCTGGCTGGTTGGCTGAGTGGTAGAGCATCAGCCCAGCATGTAGAAGTCCCAGGTTCGATTCCCAGTCAGGGCACACAGGAGAAGCACCCATCTGCTCCTCCACCCCTCTCTCTCTCCTTTCTCTCTATCTCTCTCTTTCCCTTTTGCAGCCAAGGCTCCACTGAATTAAAGCTGGTCTGGGCACTGAGGATGGCTCCATGGCCTCTGCCTCAGGCACTAGAATGGCTCCAGTTTCAATGGAGGAATGCCACAGATGGGCAGAGCATCACTCCCTATTGGGCTTGCCAGGTGGATCCTGGTTGGGTGCAAGTGAGAGTTTGTCTCTCTCTGCCTCCCTGCTTCTCACTTCATAAAAACACCAAACACAAAAAAGAAACAAACAAAAAATACCAGTATGCTTCTGTCATAAATACCATCTAGAGTGGACCAATGGAACAAGATGGAGAGTCCAGAAATAAACCTTCATGTATATAGTCATAGTCAACTGATCTTGAACAAAGGTGCCAAAAATACATATTGGGGAAAGAATATTCTCTTCAATAAATAATGTTGGAAAAACAGGCAAAAAACCAAAACAAAACAAAACAAAAAACTCAACTTCTCACACAAAAGTCAACTCAATATGAATTAAAGACTTATTAAAACTATAAAACTTCTAAGAAGAAAAAATAGGGCAAAAGTATAAAAGGCTTGCATTATTTTAATCATCTGAAATCCTCTAATCAAATTCATAAAAAGGAAGACATAGGATTTTCATCTTCTTTGTATTAATCTAAAGATAATATATCTTTCTAATTGAATAACAAATATTCCCCAAACATTAACAGTTACATATAGATATTATGTTGATGGTTACCTTAACACATCATAAAGAGGCTATGTACATAAAAACATATATAATTTGGCAATGAATCAATTCACATGTTGTGTCCTTTATTTAATATTTCAGTTAATAATGAAAAATACTTATAATGATTTGGAGTTCATTTGGCTTTACAATTATAAAGTATAAGAAATTTGAATTTTTAAAAAATCATTGAGTGATGCCAAGTAGCCTAATATATCTATTATTTGATATTGTTCCCTGGAGTCTATTGAGAGTAACATGTCCTGATTGACTATATAATACTATAAGTTTCATATGAGTTAAATATAATTCTTCATTAATATGTTCTAGTTAAAATTCTAAAGATAATAGGATAAATGTACATAATTGCTAAACCAGAATATTTTCTGAAAACTACTTAAATCGTTTTATTCTAATGTCAGCAAACTAACTTTCAGTATCAAAATAACTGTAGTAAAATTTAATAATAATAGTATTTTGATCACTTGTTATAGACATTGCATTTAGGGCTTTACTTATATCATTTATTAGTTAAAGCTCATTGAGGTATTCTAGTATCATGCCTCTGTATGAATGTATATATAAATATATATATAGTATGCATGAAGTATGTACAGTATTTATGAAGTATGTATAGTATATATACATATATGCTATGTAACACACACAAATTTAATTCAAAATGTCCTGAAAGTATAAGTAACTCTCTCACAGTCCAACAAATCTAACCTTTCATACAATCTAGGAAAACGCTGAGGTCCTCTCGGGAAACTGTTGCTCCTGCCCCATGCCCCACTCCTCACTCTCTGCCTTGCACCACCCTCTCAACTCCCCTTACAAAAAGCTGAAAAGCGTTATGCCAGGATTGTATTACAAAACTCATTCATGTTGGGGCTACACTGAAACTCCATGAAATAACTTATTTCAAAGGCTAATAAGAGATTATAGCAGACAGTATTTCTAGGTACTTGTGAAACCAATTGTATATCAAAATGAATTAAATAAGCCTTGCCAATATTTATTTTGAAACAATTGTATGTATTATTGTTTCCTGGAAATGGACACAGATCTTCTTTGGTTGCTTTGTTTTTATTTTCTTGCCTTAAAGTTAATAAAAACAATATTAAAAATCAGCTAAAACACTTTTAAATTTAAGGCTGGCCCCATTTGATGTTGACTGGATATATAGAATTTATACTCTCAAAGAATCGTACACAGACTGACCAGGCAGTGGTGCAGTGGATAGAGCATCGGACTGGGAAGCAGAGGACCCAGGTTCAAAACCCCAGGTCGTGCGGCTTGAGCAGAGGCTCCCCAGCTTGAGCAAGGGGTCTCTGGCTTGAACATAGGATCATAGACATGACCACATGTTCGCTGGCTTGAGCCCAAAGTTGCTGGGTTGAGCAAGGGGTCACTCGCTCTGCTGTAACACCCCCCCAATCAAGGCACATATGAGAAAGAAATCACTGAACAATTAAGGAGCTGCAAAAAAAAAAAAGTGTGGCTTCTCATCTCTCTCCCTTCCTGTCAGTCTGTCCTTATCTGTCCCTCTCTCTGATTCTCTCTCTGTCTCTGTCAAGAAAAAAAAGAAAGAATCGTACACATTGAACATCAAACATAACATTGAAATTTCTAAGGTCAAAGGAAAAGGTAGCATCTTTCTTAGTCTTTGAAGGAGAGAGTGGAAGGGAGAGATTCTGAAGACAATAGTTTAAATGTTTTTTCCATATACAAATGTTTTCCAATAATTGCAAGTAATATAAACGTCCTTCATCAGCAGTGCAGTGCTTTGTGTTTCCTGAAACAATTGGAACCAGTCATAAACAGTATTTTACCGCTTGCCTGGCATGGCTCCATTTGGAGACCCAGGCAGGGTAGGTATTCATAAAGCTGGTCTGGAAAACCTGAATAAACCTGCTTGGCAGAACCTCAACTTCTCTTTTTATTGTATTTTTAAGAACTGAACTTTGATTTAAAAGCCATATTTGTGGCAAAGAGAGTTTAATCAATACCATATAGAATTGTTTATTCTAATCTCATCCAAATATCATAAATATTATAGTAAATTTTTATGTCCAAAATGTCAGACATTTCATTTTTATATGCTGTTTTATTTTTGTAAATGGCAAAATAATTTTTTTGAAAAAATTACTGATATTTGGTTTTTGGAAACCAAAGAAATATTTTGAAATGCAAAGTTAAAATGCTTATGCTAACCATACTATTCAATGTATCTGATTAAAATTATGATATTTATAAACCAAACACATAAATATCATAGAGCAGCTATTAATGTGTTAAAATTATACAGTTCAGCAATATTAGAACATACTAAAGCTACTTCTTTCTTTGCAGCATAAAGCAAACTTTGTAATTAAATCTGAGATGAATGAGAATAAAGATTTTTCAAGAATATCATTCTCTGATTTTCTTCTACATTTATAAAGAAATATTATACTGTTTAAAAGAAAAGATCAGAAGTTACATTCAGAATTTATAAGTGAAGTTGAGGCATCTTTCAAGTTCGTTATTTTGGGGGAGGAGGCAGGTAATAAATATTCTGTTTTAGCATTAAAGATACAAATTACCTCAACTTTCTCATATTGGTATAAAGTCTAAGTTCTGAATCTTTTTCTCAGCTTGGGATTTTGAAACTACTAAAACAATTAGCTCTTGTTTCAATATATTCATATTTCCCTGCAAAACTTTTTTTGAAAATGCTTTTGAGGCACACTCCAACTTTCTTGCATTTGACTTTGCCATTTTCCTCTGACTCTTATAAGTGTCACCTGGATTTCCCACCTGGTTAGGAACCAGTAAAATTCAGGAAGCTTTTTTAGCCAAGTTCATCTCAGCCATTCATTAGCACTTGGAAATGTTTAGAAACCAAAATAAAATTAGTAGGGACATGTTTCTAATGTTATATATTTTAAACACTTGATTATAAACAAATAATTGCTAATATTTGAATCAGCCGATGAGAAAGAAATTCTGATGAGTGTATGAAACCATCACATTTTCATATGGCATGGCTATTCATTTTAGTTTTAAGTGCTAATTCTGGAGCTCCCTGGAAAAACTTTATTTTTTTTTAAATTGGAATACATACATGGGTTGGTACGGGTTTGATTGGAAGAAGATCCCTGCTTGCCATTTTCCCTTTAGCAGCACCATTAGCAGCACCATCACAGTGCACTGTCCACAGTCAGACTTCAAGTAGCGGGTGTTTAGTGAATGTTGCTAGTTCTTACTGCGATTTGTATTTTTCCTTTCCAATTTCTTTCTGCCCACTTATTTCTCAATTTTGGGTTGAGCTTACTTAGTCCCTTTGCTTGTTCTCTCTCTCGCTCCTTTTTGTGGCCTATAACACAAGTTAGCCTTGACTTTCTTAGCCGGTCTCTCCCCTCCACGCACCTTTCCTAGATCACATTGTTCACACAGTTGTCTTTCTCTGTCACTACTTTAGATTTTAAAGATCTATTCCAACTTCCAGCATAAACTAATGTTCTCATGAGCTACAAGGTCTCTCCATACCATCTTCATTTATCATAATTATTTCTAACTAAAATTCTTTCTCAGTTTCCCCTCCAAATTAACTTCTTCCACTACATTTTCTTGGTCAAGAAAAATTTCTCTCCTTTTCTGAATTACCTACAAATATCAACTTGTGGCCCTGGTTGGTTGGCTTCATGGTAGAGCACCAGCCCAGCATGTGGGTGTTCCAGGTTTGACCCCCAGTCAGGACACACAGGAGAAGCAACCATCTGTTTCTCTACTCCTCCCACCCCCCACTTCCTCTCTCACAGCCATGGATCTATTGGTTCAAATGCATTGGCTGGGGAGCTGAGGATGGCTACCTGGAGCCTCTGCTTCAGGTGCTAAAAATGGCTCAGTTGCGAGCATGGCCCCAGATGGGCAGAGCATTGGCCGCAGACAGGATTGCCCGGTGGATCCCAGCTGGGGTGCATGCGGGAGGCGGTATCTCTATCCCCTCGCCTCTCACTTGGATATATTTATTTATCATCATTTATACTGTTCTGACCCATTTTGACTCCCTGCTCAGTTAATAAAAGTAATTATTATTTCCAAATATATGAGAAGTTAACAAAATGTTAGAACACTGGAGATGAATGTTTTGGGTCATTTATTCTCTCTATGATTATCACTACTAATTAGCAGCAGATTATTATGTTATTGAGAAAAATAATACTTTTATTGAAGTATAACTAATGTATACCAAACTGCATACAATAAAAAATGTTTATTTGATTAGCTTGAGATAATATATATCTGTGAATCTATTACCACTTCTAGATACACAAGAAAATCCGCTACCTTCAAGTTTCCTCCTCTTTGCAATCTGTTCCTCTGGCAGCTGTCCACATCCACTCTCCCGGGCACCACTCACATACTTACTCTCACTATATATTAGTTCACATTTTTTTAGAATTTAATGTAGATGAAATGATATAATATGTAATCTTTTTTAAATGTGATATCTTTTATCCAGTACAATGATCAAAAGTCTATGTTATTTCATATAAACAGTATGTCATTGTAGGGGTATACCACAATTTTTTTTACTCATTCACAAGCTGATGGGGCATTTGGACTTTTTCCAGTTTTGGACTTTTATGAATAAATCTGCTATGGCTACTCTTGTATGAGCATTTTTAAAGGCATATACTTTTACTGCTCTTGAGTAAATTATTAAGATTGAAAAAGCCAAATCATATGGCAAGTATAGGTCTAATTTTATTAAGAAACTGTCAAATGCTTTCCAAAGTGGTGGTACTATTTTAAATTTCAGCTGTGTATGAGAGTTACCATTGCTTCACATCAACATCAACACTTTGTAGGCTTTTTAAATTTTAATATTTTAACAGATGTGTAGTTGTAACTTGTGCTATTATTTTATCTATTTAAATTAAATTTATTGGGGTAACATTGGTTAATAAAACTATGTTTCAAGTATACGTTTCTATGATATATGATATATTGCGTTGTGTGCCCGCCACCCAAAGTCAAATCATCTCTGTCACCATGTATCTGGCCCTCTTACCCTTTACAGCTGCCCCACCTCCTTCCCTCTGGTCACCACCTATTGTTGTCTGTGTCTGTGAGTTTCAGTTTTATATCCCACATATGAGTGAAATATTAGTTTTTTTCTGACTGACTTATTTTTCTTAGCATAATATTCTCAAGGTCCATCCATGTTTTCACAAATGACAGTATTTCATCTTTCCTTTTAGCTGAGTGCATTCCATTGTATATATGTGCAACATCTTCTCTATCCAGTCATCTATTGAAGTACACTTTGGTTGTCTCCATGTCTTAGCCACTATGACTAATCTTGCAAATAAATGTTTCCAAAACTTGGGACTAGATACCCAGAAGAGGGATTGCTGGGTCATATGATATCTCTATTCTTAATTTTTTGAGTAGCCTTCATAGTAGCTATACTAGTTTACATTCCCACCAGCAGTAAATGAGGATTTATTTTCCACTACAGCCTCTCCAACTCTTATTATTACCTGTATCGTTGATAATGGGCATTTTAACAGGTGTGAATTGGTATATTGTTGTTTTGATTTGTATTTCTCTAATAGCTACTGAAGTTAAGCATCTTTTTATATATCGGTTTGCTATTTGTATGTTCTCTAGGAAGAAGAGTATAACTTGTGCTTTTCATTTGCATATACCTAATCGCTAATGATTTAAACATCTTTTAATGTGCTTATTAGCAACATATATATCTTCTTTGACGAAGTTACACTGTTATAAAGGAATTAAAACAAATGAATTACTGACACACATGCAACATAAATGAATCTCAGTTGAAAAAAATAAACAAGGTAAAAATGAGAGTATACCGCAAATTAGATTTATTCTGAGCCCCCAAACAAAATCTAGTCTATGATGATCATATATCAGAAAAATCCTTGATTTGGAGGCTGTTTAATAAATGGGAGCATGACTAATGTTTCCTGGGCTTCTGTTATTTTCTGTTTGTTGATTTGGGTGGGAGTTCCAAAGTTTTCACTTATATTACTTTTGAACATTTATCAAACCTTTTATTTATGATATATTTACTTTTATGTCTATGTGATATATTTAATAAAATGTTTAATTTATAATAATTAATAAAATAACTTACTTTATCTTAACAAAAATAACAAAAGCAATAAGAGCAATCAATAACTTTTCTGAACATTTCATATGTACCAGGCACTGTAGCAAAAACAAACAAACAAAAAACTAAGAAAAATTAGGAAGGTGAGAAATTAGAGTCAGCAATCTCTTCATACTCAAAAAGTGCTTAAATCTGGGGTTCTTAAGTGAGAAAAATGCCTTTTCTTAGCATTTGTGGTCAGAAGTTATCTTGCATTAGCTAAATTGATTTGAAATCCACTATAACATGTGATCAAGGAAATCAATGGTTGACTCTATTATGTTGTGCAAGTAAGAATACAAATAAAATTAAGATAATAAACTAGAAATAATATGAAATTTGTTTTTGAGAAATTAGTTGGCTCTTACTGAAGGTAAGAATTTTTTTTCTTTAAATATTGTCTGAAGTTTAATATCTCAATTGATAGCCAGGGCACAAAGAACTCTTAAAAGCATACATGCTAAATTTCCAGTCTTGTTCAAAAAAAGAAACAACTAATATACGACCAGCAATCAGTGAACAGCTGAAGTGGAGCAACTGTGATTGATACTTCTCACTACTTCCCCGCCTCTCTCTGTAAAATCAATAAATAATATCTTTGAAAAGTAAAGGCACCTGCTTGTATTCAGTAAAAAAACAACAACTAACAAACAAGTTTTCAGTAAGTGACAAATAAATGACAAATAATTTTCATATTTTTGTTTTGAAAAGTGAATTCAGACTGTAAGTCTTTGCTGAAGTAATCATATGTAAAACTGTCAGATTAAAACTACTTAGACATAAGAAATACTGTCATTTGCAACAACATAAATAGACTTGGAAAATGTTATGCTAAGTGACATAAGTTAGTAAGAAAAAACTAAGAACCATATGATTTCACTCACATGCGGGATATAAAACTTAAACTCATAAACAGACAACAGCATGGTGGTTACCAGAGGGACATGGGTATGGGGGAGGTCTGAGTTAAAGGGGACCAAATATATGGTGACAGAAGATGGTCTGACTTTGGGTGGTGGGCACACAATGCAATTTATACTTCATGTATCATAGAAATGTACACTTAAAACTTATATGACCCTATTAACAAATGTCACCCTAATACATTTTAAAAATATTTAAAATAGATACCTTTCAAATTCATCTAATTTTCAACATTAAAGTAATTGAATATAAAATAAACTTAGCATGATTTACAATAAAAAACAAAATTATTTTGGGGTGATATAAGATTTGGGGATAAAACTGAAAATCCATTTAACAATTTTGTTAGTACCTTAACTTGAATAATACACATTAGTTTATTAGATCACATTAGAAGTATTTATTGAGCATCATATAGTTGGGACCATTCTCATGCAAATCGATTGATGCATACATATATATAATTATGTTGAGTGGGTACCGAGAAAAAAATTTCTGAGTCAAGGAAATATATATTCAACTTTAGTAGATTCTGCCAAATACTTATCCCAAATTGATTTTTATGGAAATATATGTTGAGTAAATACAGCCCCTGCATATCCTATGGAGTTCAGGGGAAAGTAGAGAAGTGCACAGCAGAGTGCTCTGAGGAGCACTGCAGTAGGGCTGATGACAGAGTACTGAGTGCTACAATGTGTGGATATATACACATACGCCATAAAAATACCCTGAAACTTAAACAATCAACTGTCATAGGAAAAAGTAACAATTTAGTTTTATTCAGAAATTTGCCAAACAATGCCTTAAATGCCGTTTCTTTGAAGTTTACAATAGTAATTTCAGATCAAGTTGTTTCCAGATGTTCAGCCTTATTGAATTATATTGTTTTCTTAAAGTGCTAAGCTTTCTCTTGACCCTCTTTCTGATTTAGATTCCAATTCACTGAGCATCCCTGATTATAGAAATTATCACACTCTACTAGTCAGAAGAACAAACTGTGTCAGGAATCAGCATGTGCTAATTAGAGAAAATATTTCCTGGCAGTCATCTCTCTGTCCCTGACCTTGAGAAAATAGCTGTGGGTGTGAGTATTGAAAGATGAATACTGAAACTTCATTCTTGGAACATAAGCAATTTTTGTTGTTGATGACTATTTTTTTCAAACTGAATTTTATGGGGATGATACTGGTTAGCATAATTTTATAGGTTTCAGTTGCCCAATTCTACAACACATCTTTGTACACGATATTATGTGTTCACTCATAAGTGCTGTATGATAATGAAAGCTATACTTGAAAAATTACCCAGTCATATTGTGATAAACCATTAAGGCTTGGAAAATCAGTTTACCTGAAGGTGATGAGTAGGACACTCAAGGCAGCAGGGAATAGTCACAGTGGTTACAACTCATATTTCTTTGAACGGCCTCCACCGTCTGGAAGCCAGCCAGAGATGTCAGGTCTCGGTTTTTGTACTGGAAACAGAGAGAGACTAGATGCATCCCAGTCTTAGAAGAGGGGTTGTTCTGAGGTCAGCAGTTTCAGAGGTTTTCAGTGAGGGGCACGCCTAAATATCACCAGCAGAAACCTTAAGCAAACGCATGGAATACTGCTTCAAGGACAAAGTCCAGACTTAGCCATGAAGGCAGGGACCGTGTTTTGCTTGCCATCTGATTCCCAGCACCAATGCAGGCTACTTTGTGTTTACTTGATACATTTTTGATAAATAACAGAGCAAATAAAGTCTTAGTGAAAAAACTATTAAAAAATCTGTGATAGCGTAAATACCAAGTTAAATGAATGAAAGTGGGTTGTGCGCATATAAAGTGTGTGTAACAGTGTGTGTGTGTACAACTATGTGTGTGTGTGCATGTGCAGAAAATCACTTAGCAAATAAACTCATAACATATTAGTGTTGGAAGTCCTTTTGAAGTTCAGCTATTGTAGTGATTCGATCAAGAATCTAATACCCATAAAGGAATGTGCCTAGTCCCAACTCATACAACTAACAAGTGCAAAAATGGTGATTTAAGTTACGAATTTTGGGCTTTCAGCTCAGTTTTTTTGTTTTCCCCAGCTAGACAGTTATGGCTCCCTGAGGTTTATAATAGCAAGTATCAGGGAATTTAATATCTTGGTATTTTAATATTATGTTTACATCTGGATATGTTATAATAGAAATTTAGGGGAAAATAAAAAATAGAGAAGAAAGTAAAGATTTATTATAGTAGAAAAAGTCTATTATAACAGCAATTAATAGGTTTGAATTATTGGACTTAAAAGTTAGGAGATTCAGAATGAAGATATTCTCTTTATAAATAGACCAGAGAGGGCGAGCGGGAGAGGCGCCAGGGCGGTCTTCCCTACTTGGGAGATTCTCTCCGTGGGCGGGGCACCTCACCCAGCCATTCAAGCTAACAATCAAGCGTTGGGGGAGGGGTGCGCAGGCAGCCTGAAATACCTTCGGGAGCACAGCTGCGGACCCAATCACTGAAATTAGCTTAACCCATGAAATCTGCGCACCCACGGGCTCTAATTGATAAGATCTCTCTCAGTTCAGCGATCCAAGATAAGAGGCATGATATTTCTTAGTGCCTCTCGCTAAAGGGGCGGGGGCAACTTCTGACTGATAGAGCCTCCATATTCAGGGATAAACGCTAACAAGAGGGACTTGGCAGATAATAAGATCTTTACTACACTAGTCGCAAGCAGAGACTAGTGCCTCTTCTTCCCAGCCAAAACAGGCTACAAAGTGTGGAAAGCCTGGGTTGAGTGGTCCAACTGAATGCAAGGCACTGAACAGACACCTTAACAACAATTGACTCCCACCCCCGCCTGATTACACTGGAGGCTCTGACTGCCAGAGCCTTTCCCAAAGCCTTGCGCTGAGTGGGGATAGAGTGGGGATTTCCTAGCTCTTTGAGCCTCTTACTCCCCAGGCAGAAGCAGTAGCAGCCTTATAGCTGGATCACCAGGCTGCTAATTCAGGAATGGGGGACTAAGAGAGAGACTCCAGGAAAGCAAACTCTCTCATCGTTGGACCCTGCAAACGCCAACAAGCCTTGACTACCAGCAAGACTAAAGCCAATTATATGACATTGCCATAGAACCCCATCAACTGCAAATCCCTACCTAAGTGTGACACAGGGGCAGAGCCTGGGGTACAGAGTCACCGACCAGGAAGAGGGAGAGAAAAGAAAAAGGAAGAAGTTAACCTCTCAAAATCAAGAAAAATCCACAGACTTTACAACTTGTTCCACTAATTTTTTTTTTTTTTTTGCTGTTGTTTGTTTCTTCTATCTTATTGCCTTTATTATTATTATTTCTATTTCCTCCACCTCGGTCCTTCTATTCTCTGCCCATCTTATGCTTCCCTTTTCTTGAACTACACTACCCATGATTGTTACATTTTATTTCTTATCTTCATCCTCACCCTCCTTTAAGGTTATACTCCAAAACACTTAACTCTCACTCTCTTCTCTTTTGTTTTTTTTCGTTTTGCTTTATTTTGTTTTTTTCTCTTCCTCTTTTTTTCTTCCTTCGTTTTTCTCTTTTTCTTATTTTTTCCTTTCTATTCGTTTTTTCTTTTCTCGTTTTACTTTTCCTCCCATTTAATCCTCAATCACGAACAAATTAGTTAATTTGGGACTCAAGGTTTTTTTTGGGTTTTATTTTTCTTTTTCGCTTTTGTTTTTGTTTTTTTTTGTTTGTTTGTTTATTTTTGTGGCATTTTGGGTACTTTTTACGTTGCTTTTTAACTCACTAGCATTCCTCCCAACCCAAGGTCTCCATCGCATTTAGTCTTCGCTCCATTTAATACAACAGATTTTTACTTATTATTTTTATTTTTTTCTTTATTATTCTTTTTTTTCTCCTTTTTTCTGGTTCCCTCTTATCCCTCTCATTATATCTCTTAGTCGACCATCACTTACAAGCAAATCATCTTATGCTTGTCTAAGATTTTCTTCCTTTTTTTTTTTTTTTTTGCATTTAGTAGGTCCCTACTCCCTTTTTTTGCCCCTTGAACTCTTCACCCCAAATCAGGCCCTCCATTATAGGCAGTTTTTGTTCCATTTAGCATAATATAATTCACAGGTCATCACGATATTTCCCTGAGGAGGGGAGAGGAGGGAAAGAGAAGAAAGAAAAAAGGGGAAAATAATAAATTATTACTTTTTTTTTTTGTGGAGTGTTTTACCTTTTTTTTTTTTTTTTCCTTTTTACTCTTTATTAATTCTAATTAGTGCTATCAACAAGACCACCCTCAGATGCCAGTAAGAAAGAGGAAATCGAATATTATGGATACAAAAGAAAGAGAGGTAACACAAATAGATGTGGAAAAATCTATGGAGAAAAGACTTAACATATTGGAAGCCTTGGAGCTAAATGACAGAGAATTTAAAATAGAAATCTTAAAAATCCTCAGAGATATACAAGAAAACACAGAAAGGCAATTTAGGGAGATCAGAAAACAACTCAATGAACACAAAGAATATATTACCAAGGAAATTGAAACTATAAAAACAAATCAAACAGAAATGAAAAACTCAATTCACGAGCTGAAAAACGAGGTAACAAGCTTAGCTAACAGAACAGCCCAGGTAGAAGATAGGATTAGTGAAATAGAAGACAAACAACTTGAGGCACAACAGAGAGAAGAAGAAAGATACTCAAAAATAATAAAAAACGAGAAAGCCCTACAGGAATTGTCTGACTCCATCAGAAAGAATAACATAAGAATAATAGGTATATCAGAGGGAGAAGAGAAAGAAAATGGAATGGAGAATATACTCAAACAAATAATAGACGAGAACATCCCAAGACTGTGGAAAGAACTAAAACCTCAAATTCAAGAAGCAAACAGATCACCAAGTTTTCTTAACCCCAACAAACCTACTCCAAGGCACATCATAATAAAGATGACACAAACCAATGACAAAGAAAAAATTCTCAAGGCAGCCAGGGAAAAGAAGAGTACAACATATAAAGGAAGGCCTATTAGATTATCATCAGATTTCTCAGCAGAAACTCTACAAGTTAGAAGAGAGTGGACCCCAATATTTAAAGCCCTGAAAGAGAGGAACTTTCAGCCAAGAATACTATACCCATCAAAGCTATCCTTCAAGTACGAAGGAGATATAAAAACATTCACAAATACAGAAAAGATGAGAGAATTTATCAGCAGAAAGCCCCCACTCCAGAAAATACTAAAGGGGGTTTTCCAACAAGATTCAAAGAACAAAAGAAAACAACACCACAAGTAACAGCTCCACCAAGAACACAATAAAACCAAACTTAAACTGTGACAACAAAGGAAAAAAAGGGGGGAAAGGATGGAGATTAACAGTAGCAAAGGACGATGAAGTGCAGAAATACTCATTAGATAGGGTACTACAATGAATATGGTAGGTACCCTTTTCATTACTTAATGGTAACCACCCTTGAAAAAACCACCACAAAAACACTTGACTTAAAAAAGGTAGCAACAGACGAAAGAAGTATGGAACACAAACAAACAAAAACAAATGATAGAAAAACAAAAGAGAAGAATCAAACAAGATACAAAACTAACAGAAAGCAATTTATAAAATGGCAGTAGGGAACCCACAAGTGTCAATAACTACACTAAATGTAAATGGATTAAACTTACCAATAAAAAGTAACAGAGTAGCAGAATGGATTAAAAAAGAAAATCCAACTATATGCTGCCTACAAGAAACACATCTAAGCAACAAGGATAAAAACAAATTCAAAGTGAAAGGCTGGAAAACAATACTCCAAGCAAACAACACCCAAAAAAAAGCAGGTGTAGCAATACTCATATCTAATAATGCTGACTACAAGACAGAAAAAGTACTCAGAGACAAAAATGGTCATTTCATAATGATTAAGGGGAAGTTGAATCAAGAAGACATAACAATCCTTAATATATATGCACCAAACCAAGGAGCACCAAAATATATAAGACAGCTACTTATTGACCTTAAAACAAAAACTAACAAAAATACAATCATACTTGGAGACCTCAATACACCGCTGACGGCTCTAGATCAGTCATCCAAACAGAGAATCAATAAAGATATAGTGGCCTTAAAAGAAATACTAGAACACCTGGATATGATAGACATCTACAGGACACTTCATCCCAAAGCGACAGAGTATACATTTTTCTCTAGTGTACATGGAACATTCTCAAGAATTGACCATATGTTGGGCCACAAAGACAATATCAGCAAATTTAGAAAAATTGAAATTGTACCAAGCATATTTTCTGATCATAAAGCCTTGAAACTAGAATTCAACTGCAAAAAAGAGGGGGAAAAACCCACAAAAATGTGGAAACTAAACAACATACTTCTAAAAAATGAATGGGTCAAAGAAGAAATAAGCGCAGAGATCAAAAGATATATACAGACAAATGAAAATGAAAATACGACATATCAGAATCTCTGGGATGCAGCAAAAGCAGTAATAAGAGGAAAGTTCATATCACTTCAGGCCTATATGAACAAACAAGAGAGAGCCGAAGTAAACCACTTAACTTCACACCTTAAGGAACTAGAAAAAGAAGAACAAAAACAACCCAAAACCAGCCTAAGAAAGGAGATAATAAAAATCAGAGCAGAAATAAATGAAATAGAGAACAGAAAAACTATAGAAAAAATCAATAAAACAAGGAGCTGGTTCTTTGAAAAGATCAACAAAATTGACAAACCCTTGGCAAGACTCACCAAGGAAAAAAGGCACAGGACTCAAATAAATAAAATCCAAAATGAAAGAGGAGAGATCACCACAGACATCATAGATATACAAAGACTTATTGTAGAATACTATGAAAAATTATATGCTACCAAATACAACAATCTAGACGAAATGGATAAATTCCTAGAACAATACAACCTTCCTAGACTGAGTCATGAAGAAGCGGAAAGCCTAAACAGACCAATCAGCAGGGAGGAAATAGAAAAAACTATTAAAAACCTCCCCAAAAATAAAAGTCCAGGCCCAGACGGTTATACTAGTGAATTCTATCAAACATTCAAAGAAGACTTGGTTCCTATTCTACTCAAAGTCTTCCAAAAAATTGAAGAAGAAGCAATACTTCCAAACACATTTAATGAGGCCAACATAACCCTCATACCAAAACCTGGCAAGGATGGCACAAAGAAAGAAAACTACAGACCAATATCTCTAATGAATACAGATGCTAAAATACTAAACAAAATACTGGCAAACCGAATACAACAACATATTAAAAAAATAATACATCATGATCAAGTGGGATTCATCCCAGAATCTCAAGGATGGTTCAACATACGCAAAACGGTTAACGTAATACACCATATCAACAAAACAAAGAACAAAAACCACATGATCTTATCAATAGATGCAGAAAAGGCTTTTGATAAAATACAACACAATTGTATGTTTAAGACTCTCAACAAAATGGGTATAGAAGGAAAATATCTCAACATGATAAAGGCCATATATGATAAACCATTAGCCAACATCATATTAAACAGCATAAAACTGAGGACTTTCTACCTTAAATCAGGAACAAGACAGGGTTGTCCACTCTCTCCACTCTTATTTAACATGGTGGTAGCAGTGCTGGCCAGAGCAATCAGACAAGACAAAGAAATAAAAGGCATCCATATCGGAAAAGAAGAAGTAAAGGTATTACTTTTTGCTGATGATATGATCCTATACATCGAAAACCCGAAGGACTCCACAAAAAGATTATTAGAAACAATAAACCAATACAGTAAGGTCGCAGGATACAAAATTAACATACAAAAGTCCATAGCCTTTCTATATGCCAACAATGAAATATTAGAAAACGAACTCAAAAAAATAATCCCCTTCACGATCGCAACAAAAAAAATAAAATACCTAGGAATAAACATAACAAAGAATGTAAAGGACCTATATAACGAAAACTACAAGGCATTATTAAGAGAAATAGAAAAAGACACAATGAGATGGAAAAATATTCCTTGTTCTTGGATAGGAAGAATAAATATAATTAAAATGGCCATATTACCCAAAGCAATATATAAATTTAATGCAATTCCCATCAAAATTCCTATGAGATTTTTTAAAGAAATGGAACAAAAAATCATCAGATTTATATGGAACTATAAAAAACCCCAAATAGCCAAAACAATCCTAAGGAAAAAGAATGAAGCTGGGGGCATTACAATACCTGACTTTAAACTATATTATAGGGCCACGATAATCAAAACAGCATGGTATTGGCAGAAAAATAGACACTCAGACCAATGGAACAGAATAGAAAGCCCAGAAATAAAACCACATATATATGGTCAAATAATCTTTGATAAAGGGGCCAACAACACACAATGGAGAAAAGAAAGCCTCTTCAACAAATGGTGTTGGGAAAACTGGAAAGCCACATGCAAAAGAATGAAACTCGACTACAGCCTGTCCCCGTGTACTAAAATTAATTCAAAATGGATCAAAGACCTAAATATAAGACCTGAAACAATAAAATACGTAGAAGAAGACATAGGTACTAAAATCATGGACCTGGGTTTTAAAGAACATTTTATGAACTTGACTCCAATGGCAAGAGAAGTGAAGGCAAAGATAAATGAATGGAACTACATCAGAATAAAAAGTTTTTGCTCAGCAAGAGAAACTGATATCAAAATAAGCAGACAGCCAACTAAATGGGAAATGATATTTTCAAACAACAGCTCAGATAAGGGCCTAATATCCAAAATTTACAAAGAACTCATAAAACTCAACAACAAACAAACAAACAATCCAATAAAAAAATGGGAAGAGAACATGAACAGACACTTCTACCAGGAAGAAATACAAATGGCCAACAGATATATGAAAAGATGCTCAGCTTCATTAGTTATTAGAGAAATGCAAATCAAAACTACAATGAGATACCACCTCACCCCTGTTAGATTAGCTATTATTAACAAGACAGGTAATAGCAAATGTTGGAGAGGCTGCGGAGAAAAAGGAACTCTCATCCACTGTTGGTGGGACTGTAAAGTAGTACAACCATTATGGAGGAAAGTATGGTGGTTCCTCAAAAAACTGAAAATAGAACTACCTTATGACCCAGCAATCCCTCTACTGGGTATATACCCCAAAACCTCAGAAACATTGATACGAAAAGACACATGTAGCCCCATGTTCATTGCAGCACTGTTCACAGTGTCCAAGACATGGAAACAACCAAAAAGCCCTTCAATAGAAGACTGGATAAAGACGATGTGGCACATATACACTATGGAATACTACTCAGCCATAAGAAATGATGACATCAGATCATTTACAGCAAAATGGTGGGATCTTGATAACATTATACGAAGTGAAATAAGTAAATCAGAAAAAAACAAGAACTACATGATTCCATACATTGGTGGAATATAAAAACGAGACTAAGAGACATGGACAAGAGTGTGGTGGTTACCAGGGGTGGGGGGAGGGAGGACATGGGAGGGAGGGAGGGAGAGAGTTAGAGGGAGGGGGAGGGGCACAGAGAACTAGATAGAGGGAGGCGGAGGACAATCTGACTTTGGGCGAGGGTTATGCAACATAATTTAATGACAAAATAACCTAGACATGTTTTCTTTGAATATATGTACCCTGATTTATTAATGTCATCCCATTATCATTAATAAAAATTTATTAAAATAAATAAATAAATAAATAAACCAGAGATAACTTGTGAAAATTATATATTTACAATGTAATCATATACCAAAATGAAGTATATTTACTATCCACACTATATGTTCATGATTTATTTATATGTACTATTAAAAATATAATTTGCATTCTTTCATAATGCAATATTATTTTTAAAGAACAGGATTTACTGTATTATAGACATACTTTTAAGTACTAGTTCTCTCATTAAGTCAGTTTGGATATGTCTTAGCCTGGGTCCTGTAGAAAATGGTCTGAAGCAAATCCTATGTGCTAAAGCCACACTGGAAGGTGCAATTTCACAGCACCAAGAGTGAGGTCAGAACTGAAGTAATAAAACAAGAGAGGGAGTCGATATTATAGTGTGTTTGCTTTTACTGGACTGGTCATAGCTTCACAAGGAAGCCAGCTGATTGTTCAGCCCTGGTGAAAAGCTTCAAGCGAGGTCATGCTAGCCTTGATAAAAGGCTTCTAAGTAGTTCTACGGTGGAACAAGGGGATGACATTTACCTGAGGGGTCCTTCTGTCTTTTGTGTGTCACTGGTCACACTTCTCTCCATAGGGCAGGGAAGCCCCGTTACTGTAAATTCAAACTCATACGAAGGCAGTTTTTCATTTGAGTCTGAAAGTGATGGGAGGATCCCCATATTCTTCTGTAGCTCTTTCCTGAACAACTTTAGTGTTAAAGAAGCTGAGATTTCAAACACAACTGAAATAATGAATGCTTTTCTATAGCTTCCATGGTTACCCCAGGGCAAGATGAGACAGCTAGAAGTGTTGCGAGATGAGGTAATGCAAGTAAGAGGTGAAATAATTGTGGAGAAGGGAAAACTGGTCCAGTCAGAGCAGATACCATTTTATGTAGCCAAGGAAACAGTGGCATTCATTAAGGTAAGTCAAAGATCATATAGCTAGAAATGGTAGAACCAGGGCCTGAACTCAAATGCTACTAACTCCAAAGGCAGTGCTCTGAAGTGTACAATAAACTGGCTCTAGTGTAGCTCACATGGTGTGAAGCAAAAACTGTAAATATTTATGGAGCACTTTCCAGATGTCCAACCAATTATGACAAGTCGTAAAGAAAGTTAAAGGGGGATAAATATGACAATAATTCTATAATAGTTATTATCTGGAACATAATGCATCGCAGAACAGAGAAACATTAAAAATTACCTCACATCGGTGAGGGGATGGGGGTATAGTTATATATACACTGGACTAACTAAAGAATTTGAGATATTGAAGAAATGGGTAAAAGTATATGCATGCATGTGAAGAGCAGTATGCTTTCAAAATGAGAAATGCACTTTATAGTACAATACTGTTTACAATATCCATTTCGGAAGGAAATATTATGAAGCACAGAAAGGAGTCAGACTGATTCACAGGAAGAGTAAGAAGCCGTTACTTCTGTATGAGGAAGGGTGAAGGCAAAGCTTTCGTTTTTACATTATACCCTTCCATATTATTCATTTTTAAAAATGAAAAATTCAAATAGTTAATAACATATATCTGTGTTTTGATTTAGAATGAATATGTATTACTTAAATTTAAAAGACTATTTTCAACTTGAAAAAAAATCTTTGTAGTATTCAAGGGCTATTTACTGGGTGATTTACAATAAAAAAGCATTGCATCTCATTTCTTCCTTATTGTTCTGAAATAGGTTTTTTGAAAGGATGAGTAATGACTTAGATGTCTTCTTATCTTTCTTCTCTTTAACCCTTCTCAACTTTATTCAGTAAGCCTGTTATTAAATATTTATACTTTAAATTGGAAAGTTGAAACATGTCAGAGAAATCTGAAGAGTTTTGAAAGCCGGAGTGCTTTGGAAATGTTTAGGCTGCACAGGAGTGGCATTAAAGCAGTTAATTACAATGCATCTCCACAAGACCTAAGATGCAACAATGCAAAATAAACATGGTCTGCTCGGAGGGAAGTCTGCTTTCGTAATATCTGAATTTGTATTTCCTAGGCTAAATCAAATTAGGTAGCCTAACAAGGGCATACTCTTCCTAAAACAAATCTCTCAGTCTGGTGCTGAGGGTGATTGCCAAGGAAGCAGTGGGGTCATGGGGGTACAGCAAGACCAGCAAGCAGGGAGCACAGAGTCAGGGTTGACTCCCCTCTCCTGGGACCCTCACACTTTACTAACTAAGCTGTTCTTCCAGAAACCCCGAGGTTCACTTTCAGATGACTATTGAAGGTTCCTTTGATCTCAGAAGGGCAGCAGTATCTATGACTTTCTCTCCGTGACTAGATCAGGCCAGAGTAGTTCATTTGCACTTGGAGGGGCAGAAAGAGGGCAGGCACAGTTTTTACCAGGGTCACAATCAGCTCCGGGTGTTCTCAAGCCCAATGCACCTGGCTCCTAATTTCTGTTGGCACGAACAATCCTTACTCCATAGCACAGTCACATGATCAGGGTCAGGTAGCATGATTGGAAGATATTCTGGTATAAGCTCCTTAAAGTTATCAGAATTAGCATGCGGTCTTATTTTTCTTCCACTGTGATTAGCCAGAACCAATTTATCATAATAGAGATAAAATAATAAAGTGAAAATTCGAAGGGAAGGAGTGGTGATACACACACAGACTCTTTTTACTAAAGTCCTCTTGGTCTCTGCAAAATTTCTCACTATTTTTATGGCATTCTTAATTTTTCTCTACACAGTAGCTGTGAAAAGTGCATATCAAGACTCTTTGTCTATCTAGCCTATAGCTCAAAGGTAGCCTTGCCCCAAACAGAATCTAGTAAAAATGAAATGATTCTTCAAGGACAATGGAGCATTTTCTACTTTAAAATTGCATAATTAGGGATCACTAAAGTTCTCTTCTCAGAAAATAAGTTCTGTACAATGTAACTTGCAATAATTCCTCTGGAAATAGATACAGCTAGAAGTTACTATGTAAATATACAATTGCCTAGCTGAAATCAATTTAAGAATACAAATACTAACAATTAATTCACTTATGCAACAAATATTTATTAAGCGACTATATCTGACAGATACTACACAAAATATTAAAGAATGCACTATTACATGTTAAAGTGTATGAAAGGACACTACAAAAAATACAACACAATTTAAGTGACAAAAATATTTTTCCCCTATACCAATATGGTATTATTAGATTATTTTGCTTGAACACATATAATTTAAAAAGGCAGAGTGTTCACCTTGAACTCTGATTTTACCGAGAATAAAAAACATATGAGGTTAGCCTGACCAGGCGGTGGTGCAGTGGATAGAGTGTTGGACTGGGATGCAGAGGACCCAGGTTCAAGACCCCAAGGTCGCCAGCTTGAACGTGGACTCATCTGGTTTGAGGACTCAGTGACCTTGGCCCTCACCAGTTTAGACCCAAGGTCACTGGCTTGAGCAAGGGGCTACTCAGACTGCTGTAGCCTCATGGTCAAGACACATATGAGAAAACAATCAATGAACAACTAAGGTGTCGCAACGAGGAACTAATGATTGATGCTTCTCATTTCTCTCTCTGTTCCTGTCTGTCTGTTCCTATCTATCCCTCTCTCTGTTTCTGTAAAAAACAAAACAAAACACCTATGAGGTTAGAGAAATTTGGAAATAAGAAGCTGAGTTGATCAGAATTTGTCTCCTACAGTGGTTTCATGGCATCCCTAGAAAGAAAGAAGTCTTGTTTATTCAATTCACCTATTTTCTCTCTTTCTTTCTCAGTCTATTTTACTTAGTCAATCAGTGCTTACACAGCTGACTGAGGTGCTTTTGAAAATATAACCATAGTCATAAAGAACTAAAGAATATACATTTTAAAATATCTAATTATATGGTCTACTGGAAAGTTCTGTCTGTTTCTATCACAAGTTTCGACACGTAAGCACATGTTTATTTGGTGCACGTGTGCCTCTCTATTTTTATCACTTAATGTATACATACTGACGAGGCAATTTAACTAAAACAAAGTTGATTCACGTTAGTCTTATGTGTGAAGCGATAGTGTACCCATGGCTACTGATAAAGTTCATTTACACCACTGTAATTTTTACGAATTTCAACAAGGAAGAAATGCTACAGAAGCATGTCTGTCGCATCCACCATATTCCCCGGACTTAGCACCCTTCGACTATCACTTGTTTTGTCCTCACAAAATTTTTTGAAGGGCAAAAAATTCAAAAATGAAGAAGATATCAAACAAGCACTGGTTCAATTTTTTACATCAAAAGATAAAACATTTTTCAAAAATGGGATATACAAATTGCCCTCATGCTGGCAAGAAATCACTAATAATAATGGCAATTATATTATTTAATAAAGTTTATTGACGGTAAGAAAAATTTGTATTTTGTTTCATTCTAAAAATGGACAGAACTTTCCAGTAGACCTTATATATATCAATATTTGAAATAATGCTTTAACTAATCTCTCTTGCAGATTTCTCATCTGTAACAGAGAGCACTCGGATCAGGAAAGAAAGCCTCTGGTGTGTATTCTCGTAGTGAGAGGCCGTTGGGCAACATGCCCACCGTCACCTTTCTCCACCTTGGATTCTTTCATTTTTGCTTGAAAGCTTTGATTTATTCTTTGTTATGAAGGTGGTCATTGTTATGTGGTTTCCTAAGATTTTTACTAAACTTTGCAAATGTCAAGGCTTTTGTTAGATTTTGTTAAAAATCTGTGACAATGTATTAAATTCAATAATGAAAATTTCTCTGTCTCTAAATCTCCGTCTACACATACACCTACCTATTGTACTTTTGTGTGTCTATATGTTATATACATATGTACTGTGTGTGTATATAGATGTGTGTGTGTATATAATGTATGTATACATGCATTGTATTATTGGATTATTTTAACCACAAATGTAACAAATGCTCATTATACGAGTCAGTGAATAGAGCTATGTGTTTATAGGGAGACCTCAGACATTCCCCTTTTAATCCTCACCCTCATCAAGTAATCAAGGTTAATAACTTGATGTATAATCCTCCGTATCTTTTCTATCATCATTAGGATAAAAAGCATATATTTGAATTCATAGAGGTGCTTCTTTTCCTTTTTCCCTGTTGTCTCTTCTTTTTCTCCCATTATTTAGTCCCTTCTTTAATGTAAATGATTTAATGGAACCTATATTTTATTAATTGCAGGTTATAATCTATTAGCAATTTGTAAAATTAATTTAATAATCATTACAGCATTAAAAAACTAAACATTGAAAACAAACAATTATGGTAGATGAAATAAGTTAAAGGAAAACAAATGCCATAAATACCATATAATCTTTCTTATCTGTGGGATTAAAAAATAAAGTACTCATAGACATACAGAAACAGGTGGGTGTTTGCAAGAGGTGGGGGTAGGAGACCTGGATGGACTGTTTGTGTTTTAGTTTTGTTAAGCAATTGAATTAAAAAAACAAACACATACTAGCATGTATGACAAAACAAATTGTAGGAAGGGCTTTTATTTTGTTAAACTATTATTTTCATTTATATATTTTAAAATGTGTGCATGTCTAAGTTTATATATATATGTGTGCAGAAGTGTGCTTGAAGTGTATGTATGTGAATGAGTACAGGGTTTGAATCACTATCAAAGAATTTCTCATGTAATGTAATAATAGAAAAATGGTGAAATGCTTTTCTTGGTAAAATGGTTTTTTATTCTGGTTTGTACACCATTGAAATAAAGCTGATTAGCATAATATTTATAACTTAATATTGAGAGAGGGCAGATAAATAAGCTAAATTGAGTTGAGCAGATTTGTTCCTTGTATAGTAGTATATCCTAATTAATTATTTGTAAGGTAGCTTTCATACCTGTATTGGAAATGTTTCTAGCATATGTTAAATACTGTCTTGAGAATATTATTAACCTAGAACCCCCATGAATGTTATTCTATGCATATCACAGAAAAAAGGATGGGGAAGAAGAAATAACATAATGCATAAAAGGTAATATCATTCATATAATAGGAATGATTTTTATTTTTTCTTTGCCATCATCAAATGGCAAATATCTAATATGACTAATGAGTACAGTCACATTATATAGTTTTATAACTTTAGCTTTAGTAGGAATTCAGATCCAATAAGCGTAATTTCTAACACTTTAAGAAACTCAGCAATAAACTTCAATAAATGTAAAAGAAAGGATTTTCACAAATGCACTTGGTGAATATTAAAGGATCTGAATCTATCTATCTACCTAATTATCTTCATGTATATAATATATATGTTTATTATATAAATTTATTAACCTCATCAATAACAATATATACACAAACTTAGATTTGGCTGTAGTTGCTTTTTTGTCCTTACTTACGTAAATCACCGTATGTGTTGTAGGGACAAAAATATTCCAACAAAAGATTTTCATCATTCATAGTCAACATCATTTAAAAAGTTCAGAACTTTCATTAGATATCTTTGAAAATCTTAATGACTTCTAAAAGAAGAAACTGGAAATGTGGTGTTAATTTAGGATTACAATTAAATTTGCACCTGAATGGTGGTGATTGAAATAGATGAGAAATGAATGATACCCCGATTCCTTATTTCAGGGATGCACATTCTTGGAATGCAACAAAGAATTTTCTTTCTCTGGGGATCATGGTTCAGATAGAATGTGTCTAGAACAGCACACAAAGTTTGGAAAAGAAGGTTACCAGAAATCCTGTAACAGAAAACATAAGACTGCCTGCTGGCTGCACAGGTCTCAAAACTTGGCTTAGTGAGTGATGAAAAGTAGCTCCCCAGTCACATGGTGAAAAAAAGACAAGGAACATTAAGACAGACATGCAAATTGGAATCAGCTCCAAAGCCCAGGATATGAATACAATTAGGCCAAAGGTAATAGAGATGCCATTTATTCATGTCCTCACTTCTCTCAAGTCTTGGCTCACATGTCATATTTTCAGTGAGCCATCCTCTTTCTCTTCAGAAAACAACTCTTTCTTACATTCCTTTCTCATTTCTGCCCTTTTGCCAAACTTTAATTTATAAAACCTATTTATTTGCTTATTTTATTATTATTGGTCTACATTTCTAGAATAAAATTATTATGTAGATAGGGATTTGGCCAGTCTAGTTTACTACACTATAACCAACATCTGAAACAGTCTTGGCAAACAGAAAGTGCTTATTAAATACTTCTATGATAAAAAATACTAATCTATTAAATTCCAAAATCAGAAACTTGGGAGTTATTTGGACTTTTCAACTTTTTCCTCCTCTTTCCACATCAAATTTATAACTTTATTTTCTCAACTAAACAATGAGCCCTTACCTCTGTCTCACTTTCAATCCCTAAATTTACTACCTTGATTCTAAGTCTTCATATGTATCTACACAATTTAGCTGCTAACTTGCTGCAGCCACTTAGCAGTCAAGGGCTTTAGCTATGATCTTGTGCTCTTGATCATCTGTTTGAATCAGATATATTTAAATTTGTTTCAACTGTTCAGAATTATTTTATTTAAGACCTAAAACATGCAAGATTCTTAGTAGTAAAAAACAAGTTTTGGTTCTATATATATTGATGTAAAATGTAAATATTAAATGAATGTGGAGAGCTTGAGAGCTTTTCAACATGGTCCTAAAAACCATTTCTGATCAATGAGATGGAACAAGAGATGGGGTAAAAGGGGTAAATTAAGATTCATATTCTGTCTCCATATGTATGAGTATATATTATATGTGTGTGTGTGTATATGTGTGTGTGTGTGTGTGTATATATATATATATATATTCATTTATCAGGCAATCAATCACTCAATTATATGCCAGTCTAGTCCGAATGTCCCTAGCATCAAATATACAGTAATAGGAATGCCTCATCAAAATGTCATGTATCTGTTCTCAAGCAGGCACTCTTAGGGTAAATTCTAACATCTCTATTTCTGCAAATGTGACCTGTCTTTAATTACTCCCCTACCAGAGTAATTCAGCTAAAAGGAAAACTAAATATGTTACTCTTATGTTAAAAACCTTCAGTAGTTCTATAGATAAAGCTGAAATGTTGAGCAGATATTTCAGAGTAGATCACCATGAAGCCTATATTTTTCTATCTAATTTGCCTCCTACTATTTCGCCACTCAGATGGCTAGTCATAAAAAATGTCCCCTATATTTCCTGAAGAGACCACACTGTTTTTTGCTTTCAAACCTGTGGTGTGTGCAGTCACTTTACTCATAGTAGATGCAGAAGATTGAACAGTAGAATTTCAAGCTTCTTCAGAAAGAGAGACTATTAATGAGTTACACAATGACATGCACATTTCCTTGTAGTTGAACATCTGTTTTCAACTCAGTATCTGGAAAGTACTGTTTCATCTCACAAAGCCAGGAAAAACAGCGCTCCCTCAACTTTAGCAAAGCATAAAGTAGACAAAAAAGAAAATCGGCTAATAGACACCATACAAAGGAAACATAAAACTGCAGGTCTGTATAAAACAACAAAAACAATCTCTAGGATAAAGAATAATGGGTGGTAGCACTTAACAGAATGGATTTTAGAGAAACAACGTGTTTTAAATGTATGAAATGATGCTCAAGTATATAAAATTCAAATAATTAGTTATGTCCCACAAAAACAACACAAGTTTTCTAAAATTAGGAATAAGGGATCTAATAAAATAAATTGACTATCCCAGCACAGAACTGAATAGACAGAGAAGAGTGAGAATCAGGAAAATAGAGAAGCAACATAGAAATAAGGCAGTATGAGAAATTAGTAGATGAGAGAAGGAAAATTCTTACACTTGGACTTGGCAATCTGTTTTCATTATTGCTGGCAGAGAAAAATTTGAAGACCAATGAACACTATTTATAATCATTAATATAACTATGTTAGTAAACTTTCTTATAACCATAAGAAACCATAATTTTATTCTTTAGAACAAGAAATATTATTTTTATTAGATTTTTAAATTATTGTTAGTCTTAGCTAAAGAATTTATTAACTCCAGATATTTTTTTATAAATTATTCTAGTAGCCTGAGTCACAAACAAGAAAGTAAAATCCCTCATAAAAATGTTATCCTAGCAAAATTCATTCTTATCTATTTATTCTACTTAGCACACCCACATATGGTATTTACTGGAAATGACCTTGCTTTTGGCTCAGTAAATTGTCATTCCTTTTTTTAAACCATCTCAAGCAGCTTATGATACTCTGAAGTCTCTGTTTACCACCGTCAAAGCTCTTCCTTAGAATATACTATGACTATACTTTGTTCACATTCAGATTATAGCACTTAATTCATAGCAATGCTATCTTATGCATACACATAATTTCATTATATAGAGCAGTGGTCCCCAAACCCTGGGCTGTGGACCGGTACCGGTCCGTGGGCCATTTGGTACCGGTCCACAGAGAAAGAATAAATAACTTACATTATTTCTGATTTATTTATATTTAAGTCTGAACGATGTTTTATTTTTAAAAAATGACCAGATTTCCTCTGTTACATCTGTCTAAGACTCACTCTTGATGCTTGTCTCATAAGTTCGACAATTTATATTTAAAAATACAACAGTTTTAAAAAAGTACCACAGTTTTTACGCCGGTCGCATAATTTTATTTTGTGCATTTTTCCATCCCACCCTAAA
Organism: Saccopteryx leptura; assembly: GCF_036850995.1. Classification (NCBI taxonomy): domain Eukaryota; kingdom Metazoa; phylum Chordata; class Mammalia; order Chiroptera; family Emballonuridae; genus Saccopteryx; species Saccopteryx leptura. Next base: position 49,818,496 of record NC_089514.1, on the reverse strand, counting down.
GAAGAGGAAAGATAAAAAAGTATTAATTGTTTCATATCTTAACCCACCTCAGAAGTCTTCCTTTTAAGTAGAATAGATAAAATTACATAGTGCAAATAAAGACAAAAAATAGAAAGCCAATTAATTTACCTTCATGCCGCGGACCAGCGCAGCTCCAAATAACAGTGCAAAATTAAGAAAACACACTTATCAAAACAAAAACGATGGGACCGGGAGGACTCTTCAAAATGTCTGGCAGTATCTGAGTGCCCCATAGCCCCAGTTCGCTTTATTATATAGCCATAAGCAAATCAAGGACCCTGATACAAAGTTGCACATCCAAGACAGGAACTCTCCCAAGGCATAAAACAGGATGCATTAGTGAAATCTACCAACATCCGAAAACAAACAAAGAGTCAGAGGAAGGGCATGTATATTGCTTCCAGCAACCCAAAGAAGCAAGTGGAGTGGGTGCAAATACTCAGCATCACAGCCAATATGGAGGTGAAGGGGGGGCAACTTAGCCTTTTGCTAAGCCTCAAATCTAACAATGGCTTTTGCCATATACAGTCCACAACATATCCCCCTTTTCTTTTTTATTTTTAATTTGTGTGCTGAGATTTGCACTTATCTGATTCCTAGTTTCCCAGATTCTAATTTGGAGGCAGACTAAAAAAATACAGAACAAACACAAAATTAGTATAGTCAATGCTAACAGATACCCAAACAAACATTCTAATACATTACAGTGATTAAAGCCTTTAAGCAAACTCTTGGCCAATACAACAAGAATCTATAAAAGAGTAGTGTCCTTAACATGTTCACCAAGTCCAAGTTGGCACCATCACCATTCCAAATCCCTGCAAATGCAACCCAACCCCAGTTCAGTTCATTAGGAGCTGTCACAGGAGCAGGAGTCCAGGAAACATATCCAGAAAAAGTCCACATGGTGCTGGAATTGCTGTCACACTTCTATATTTTGCAGCTCGCGTCCAAGTCCCAAAGACCACTGCTTCTAGCTGGCAATGACCCAGGTAGACTGGAAAAGCCATCCGCAGCATGCATGAAGACAGAGCTTCTGTTTTCTTTAAACTGGAAAGATGAACCCAGGGGGCTTTATACTGGAGCTTTACAGCCATGGGGTGGTAAGTAGAACCTTGGGATACACTAAGCTGGGTGGCAGAGGTAAATTTGTAAGTTGGCACAAAAGGAAAAAAAGGAGCTCTAAATTAGGAGTAGGTCCCAGCCTAAAATATGAATGGGGCATTGAGGCAGGAGGAATAAAGGAAAACTATATATTAAACAAAGCAGCAGAAAATAGGACTATCAACACCCACAACAGAGATCTTCGAGGGAAGAATAAAAAACCTGACTATTCAGGCAAGACATAGTTAAGTGGCCCTTGTATAAATGAGATCAGTTTACCTGCTACTTGAAAGAAATATCATAGGCTTGTCCACAGTGTCGTAGATGGGGCTGATGGCCCTGGGCACCTTCAGCCTTCAGTGGCAAACCCCAGCATTCTGGGCAAGGTTAGGTCATAGGTGACTGGAACAGGGCTGGAAGAGACTGAACCCTCCCTTAGAGGAGCGAGGGGGAAGCCTACCTTCCAGTGTCCCTTCTTCCTCACAGCAAAGGCATGTAAGCCTGGCAGGCTTTGACTCAATGACCTTCCTTTCCACTATTGAAGCAGGGCCCAGATGGAGTCCTATGAGGCCCCATTGGGGCATTGGAGCCTTTTGAGGGTGTATCCCAAGAGCTAGTATTTCACCTGATCTCTTTTGGGCTTTTTCTGCCTCTTGGTACCTTAAAAGCCATGCTCAGAAAATCTTGCTGAGGGGTTTGAAGATCCCCACCCACCTATATAAACCTTTTCCGTATATCTGGAGCTATTTGGAAAAAGACAAAACAGTGTTATTAGCTGGATCAAATAAAAGAGGGTAGAAGTTTGCAAAAGAAAAAGATTTGGCATCTCCTGTTCATCAACATTCAAAAGAAAATTTTTTAAAAGATAAGGTAGATTTGCAGGAATTCCAGGATATGACTCCCCCTTTTATATTTTTAAATTTGACCTTAAATATTTGCTGGGTGCACTTTAATAATACCTTGACTTTAAAGATTGTAAGAAATACCCGTAATTCGAAAGGTTTGACAAAATATAGTAAATGCTTTTGCTACATATGCAGGAACATTGTCAGTTTTCAAAACATCAAAAAGTCCAATAATAGAAAATGTATACAGACAATGAGCTATCACATGCTTAGCAGCCTCTCCTATTCTGGCAGAGGCTGCCATAAATCCAGAATATGTATCCACTGTAATGTGGACATAGAACTCTTTGCCAAATGAAAGTATATGAGTAACATCCATTTGCCAAAGAAGTTGTCTTGGTAGGAGTCCTTGAGGGATAACTCCAAATGAAGGGACAGATTGTAGTATAGGACACCTTGGACAGGATTTACTCCTCTGCTGTGCTGCTTCCCGAGAAAGCTGAAACTGTTAACGTAGGGCTGCAGCGTTCTGGTGATGAATAGTATGAGACTGGATTGCTCAATCTGTCATGGTTGCTCCAAATAATTTTCTTTTGGGTAGCTTGGTCAACAAGGGCATTCCCTTGTGCTAAAGCTCCAGGGAGCATGGAGTGAGCTCAAGTATGTCCTATAAAACATGGAGCTCTATGTTGACGTACAATTCTTTGAAGAAGGAGGAACTGCTGAAATAGTTCATCAGCAGTTGTCCCTAAGACAGCAGTCTTTATAGTGGAAACACCATAAGTAAATATTTGCTGTCTGTCTATAGATTAAAGGGGGAATATGGCAAATGCTGAAAAGCCATGATAATGGCATGTAGTTCTAGTCTTTGAGCTGATTTCAAGGCGAATTATTTTAGTATAAATTTGTCCATCGATTTTAAGCCTGCTATTCCTGAGCTAGACCTATCAGTAAAGACTGTAGGTGCTTCAGGAATGGGCTCATTAACAATTGTTTTAGGAAATACAAATGTAGTAATTAATGAAAATTGAACTATTTTACCAGCTGGGTAGTGAGAATCAATTTGGCCTCTAAAATTTGTAAAAGCAATTTGCCATTTAGTGGAAGTTTCCCAGAGCCATTGTTGTTGATCCTTTGAAAAAGGAACAACAATAATTTGAGGCTCAAAACCTATAAGCTGTAAGAGTTGCCTACACCCCTTGATAATCAAAGAGGTGACAAGATCAAAATACAGAGATAAAACTTTTTTGGAAGTAACAGCCAAATGAATCTATTCAGTAGGACCTGAAGCTTGCCACAATAGTCCCGTTGGAGTGTAACTTGAGGGACACATTAGTAATGCAATTGATTCTTCAGGATTTATGTGTTTTAGTAGTGCTTGTTCCAAGGCTTTTTTTTACAAGTTTTATAGCTTGTGGTCCTGCAGGTGTAAGTAGCCGAGGACAAGCTGGTTAAGCTGAGCCTCTAAGAATATAAAAGAGCGGTTTCAGTTCCCCGCTAGTTAATTTCAAGGAAGGTCTAAGCCAATTAATGTCTCCTAACAGTTTCTAATTTCTTTTTAATGAGAAATATAGGTGTATTCCATGGACTATTAGATGGTTCAATGTGCCCAAGCTGTAACTGCTCTTGTACCAATTGAGCAGCTGCCCTAAGTTTCTCCTGAGAAAGGGGCCATTGGTCTACCCATACAGGATTATCTGATTTCCAAGTAATTGGGTCTGCATAATGCATTATTGGGGTAGCAGGAACTACGAAGGCCCCTGTGCTAAATTTTGATATCCTAATCCATGCCTTCTGGTATTGGGTGCCACTTCTATGGGGGTGAGAATTCCTTGCTGTTCTTTCCCTAGACCCTTGGTGGGCAAAAATCCCCGATCAAGCATTTGAGTGCTAACTAAACTATTAGGACTGACAAACAATGCCCCCATATTTTTCAAAACATCTCTACCCCACAAATTAACTGGCAATCCAGGGAGCACATAAGGCTGAAAAAATCCAGAATGACCTTCTTTATCTTCCCATTGTAAAAAACTAGAACTTTGTTGAGGGGATTTACTCTGCCCTATAACTTGTAATTCTGTGGCTGCTGCATGAGTGGGCCAGGAAGGAGGCCAATGTAGCTTAGCAATAACAGATACATCAGCTCCAGTATCTAAAAGTCCTTTAAATTTATGCCCTTGTATTGTTAGTTCTATTTCAGGGCATTCCTGACCTATTTTTTTAATCCAATTGGCAAAATCAGAGGAGCCAAATCACCAATTTTCTTGGGGCCCCTTTTGCAGGATGTGGCCTGAGAAGCAGAATTAGCATCTTCTAACAGACTGAATTAGCCGTGAGACAAATTCTTGAAATGACTTATTAGGGCCCTGCTTAATTTTGCTCCATTCCTTTGTTTTGCCTAACTGAGTATAACCTTACACATAAACAAGACAATTTACACACAAAAAACACAAGTATAACATATAACTTTGATCAATCCTAATACTTAAGTTGCTACTTGGCTCCTAACTCTGAACACACCTCACAATGCACTAACCAAATCAGTAAGTCTTAAGGATCTACATTCTATTTTATTTAAATTTAAATGAGCGCTCCTTACAAGTTCTAAAAACATTTTATTTTTTCTAAATATTAGAGCCAGCATTTCCAATTTTTGCATGTAAATAAACTTAACTCAGGACTTAAAAACAGACACATTTTAGACATTAAACAAAGACTAAACAGAGACAAGAATTAGATGAACCAGACAAACCAGAGAGAAACCCGGGCTTTCAGAGCACATCCAGATTAGAAAGATGCCTGCCTGATATTAGTCAGGGCATTTTCTGACAGAGGGACTGAAGAATGTGACTAAACAAAATCTCCCCGAGAAAATTTGCTCCTGGCAGCTGCTTGGATATTTTCTATAGTCAGATCCAACACAGGTCCCTGTAGGGACCCACCTTACCCTGAAGGTTGCATGAGAGGTTGCATAAGGAACAAGGAACTTAGAGCTGACCCAGCCCCCATATCCTGTTTATCTAGATTTGTAACAGTTTTAACAGTTTTAAAACTTTTCCACTGCCTGCCCTATGTTACTATGCCATGTGACTTCTCCCCCCACCAATAGCTAATAGCCAAGTCTGCTTTTGGAAACTGCTTGCTTGCTCAGCCTATATAAGACCTAGTTTGTAAGCGTTTGGGCGCGGCTCTCATCTGCGACTTTTAAGAGTATAGTGTCCCTGAGACACCCGAGAGTCCGCCCCTGCGCAGGTTAAAAGCTTGGCCAATAAATTTTCCATCTAAATTCCTGAAAGTCTCCGACATCTGTTTTGTACCCTGGTGGATGCTACATTTTGGGGGCTCGTCCGGGATCCCCTTCGGTGGGACCTTTGGTCGGAGGCCAGAAGGACAGCTCGAGCTGGGTAAGTTTTGCTGGGGATCCCATGTAGTCTGTTTCTGGCTCCAGAGCATTTGCAGCCTGTGGTGGTAGACAGGACGCTGTCAGAGACCCGTCCAGGCACTCAGGGGAAAGGGCAGGACACTGCTCCCTGAGTTATCTGTATCAGTAAAAAGGTGACCGGTCACATTAGGAATTTCTGCGCTGCGCTGCGGTTTGGCTGTGTGTGAATGCCTGAGTCAAATGTAAGACAGGTGAGAGGAAGAAATCCAAATGAAAAACTTGCTTGTGTGTGTTTAAGTCTGTTTATATTTTTTTAGTATTGTTGTTCTTGTGTGGGTTTTCATTGAGGAAGCAGAAAAGAAGAGGATTCAAATTGAGAACCGAAAAATGGGACAACAAGAGTCTGTACCCGGTTCTCCACTACAGTGCCTGCTAAACAATTTCTCTGATTTTCAGAAAAGAGCCCAAGGGTACGGGGAACCACCTCCGGACTGAGAGACCCTGTGGACCCTAAGTCAGTTAGAATGGTCCGCCTTCAATGTAGGATGGCCCACTGAGGGAACTTTTGATCTCCCTATAGTGTTTGCTGTTCGAGCTATTATCTACCAGGTGCCCCACCTGGACCAATATTTGTATATTGATGTGTGGGTTGATATTACTACTGAGAAGCCTGGGTATATCAGAAAGTATCTAAAGAAGGGCAAGAGAGAGAGAAGGGCAATATGTGTTACTGCAAGTAACCAGAGGACAGGGAAAAGCAGCAAGGAAGTAAAAGAGAGAACCAACCCCCCAAAGCAGTCTAATGTACAGTCATCTAGAATTTACCTTGTTTTGCCTGAACTGCTAGAGGATCCCTTAGACCCAGTAAACTGCCCTCCTCCCTATCGGAGACAAGGTGAACCTGATTCCACACAGCAGGAAGAAAATAGATTTTTGAGTCCACTACACACCTGAGGAGGGACAAGCTATTCGGCTCCTCCTCAGGTGGGAGCCACCGCCATTTTGCCTCTTCGGAAAGCACCCCCATCATTAGAAGCTGTCCTAAGGGCCCCCTCTCGTATGATTTATGTGCCTTTCTCCACTAGTGACCTCTATAATTGGAAGCACCAAAATCCCTCGTTCTCAGAAAAACTTCAAGAGTTAATCTCCTTACTTGAGACTGTTTTTAGAACCCATCAACCGACATGGGATGATTGTCAACAGCTTTTGCAGACTTTGTTCACCACAGAGGAAAGAAACCGCATAAGCCAGGAAGCGGAAAAGGCTTTCCTAGAGGATGGGGGAACAGAAAGGGAAATAGGGAAAGTCCTCCCTAGACAACCACCAAACTGGGACCCCAATGTTAGTGGGGGAAGGGAGGCACTCTCTCAGTATCGCCGGGATCTACTGCGGGGACTGAAGGCAGCAGCCAGGAAGCCTACTAATTTTAGTAAGGTAAATGAGGTTATCCAGGGACGGGAAGAGTCCCCCACCGCATTTTTAGAGTGGCTAATGGAGGCCTACCGGGTTTATACCCCTATAGATCCAGAGGCTGAAGAAAATCGCAGGTTAGTGAATATAGCTTTTGTGACACAAGCAGCATCAGACATTAGGAAGAAGATTCAAAAGTGAGAGGGATTTGAAGGAGAAAATAGAAGTAAGCTGTTAGAAATAGCTCAGAAAGTATATGTAAATAGGGATGACCCGGAATTAGGAAAAGCGGCTGTCAAAATCCTCCTTGCTGCTAACAGCTCTGAAAGAAAGGGAAAAGAAGGGCAGCAACATCGAGATAAGGGGAGAGGCCCACCACAGAGGCAACTAGACAAGGACCAGTGTGCATACTGCAAAGAGAAGGGACACTGGAAGAAGGACTGCCCTAAACGGCGGGCTGAAAGGCCCAACCGGGAATTACAGGTACTGCTCCAATTGGACTGACAGGGCCAGGGCTCTATCCCTGTTGGCTCCCAGGAGCCCATGGTCACCTTAACAGTCGAAGGAAAGCCTACTAGCTTCCTGGTCGACACGGGAGCCACATATTCAGTCTTAAAGAGTCCACAAGGAAAAATACAAAAAGAAACCACGAAGGTAGTCGGGGTAACAGGAAAAGCAGTATCCTACCCACGGGCCACTGCTAGGATCACTGATCTAGGCCACGGCACCATCACCCACTCATTTCTAGTCATTCCAGATTGTCCTTACCCACTCCTGGGTCGAGACCTCTTACAGAAGCTTCATGCCACGATCACCTTCAAACAAGAAGACAGTGGCCGGGAAAAAGGAAGCCTAGAGGTAACGGTGCCCATATCAGAACAATACCTGATAGCGGCCCTCCAGGGAGGTAAGGACAAATCTATCGGGGTCCCAGAGGAACTAAGGCAAAAGGTACCTGCAGTGTGGGCTGAAACCAACCCGCCAGGCCTAGCCACCCATCAGCCACCTGTTATAGTGCAGCTGTTAAGCACCGCTAGCCCTGTGCGGGTGAAGCAATATCCCATTCCAGCACAGGCGAAGCAGGGTATAGCACAACATCTAAAGCGGCTGTTAGTAGCAGGCATCCTCCGGGAGTGTCAGTCTGCCTGGAACATGCCTTTGTTACTGGTTCAAAAACCTGGGACCCAGGACTATCGCCCGGTACAAGACCTGCGGGAAGTCAATGCCCGGGTAGAGACTATACACCCCACAGTGCCAAACCCCTATACCCTGTTGAGCTCATTGCCCCCTATGCATACATATTATTCAGTATTGGACTTGAAGGATGCTTTCTTCTGCATCCCACTAGCCCCCAGAAGCCAAGACATATTTGCTTTTGAATGGAATGATCCAGAAAATGGACTAGTGGGACAGTATACTTGGACCAGGCTTCCCCAAGGGTTCAAGAATTCTCCCACTATCTTTAATAAAGCTCTGAGCAAAGACTTGCAGGGGTTCCGAGCTGACCATCCATCAGTTGTACTGCTACAGTACGTGGATGACCTCCTCATCGCTGCAGCCGAAGAAGAGCAATGCAGGATGGCCACCTTGGACCTACTCCAGGATCTCCAGCAGATGGGATATCGAGTCTCTGCCAAGAAGGCCCAGATTGTCACCCAAACTGTAAGTTACTTGGGGTATAACTTACAAGGGGGACAAAGGACATTATCCAGCCAAAGGATTCAGACTGTGTTGCAGATCCCAGAACCCACTAACAAAAGGCAAGTGCGGGAATTTCTGGGAGCAGTAGGATATTGCAGACTCTGGATATTAGGATTTGCAGAGTTGGCCAGGCCCCTCCACGAATTAACACGGGGCAAAGAAGAACAGTTTATTTGGACAGACAAGGAAAGGAAGGCTTTCCAGGCACTGAAGGAAGCCCTAGTAGCTGCCCCGGCATTGGCGCTACCAGATATGGCCAAACCTTTCCAGTTGTACATTGCTGAGAAGGGAGGGGTAGCCTTGGGAATCCTCAGCCAAGAGCTTGGGCCATGGAAGAGGCCTGTAGCATACCTATCCAGGAAGCTAGACCCCGTAGTGTCTGGCTGGCCAGCCTGTTTGAGGGCACTTGCTGCTACCTCAATCCTAGTTAAGGAGGCCAACAAGCTGACATTGGGTCAGGACATCCAGGTTATTGGAGAGCACTATCTAGAACAAGTGCTGCGTACCCCACCGGATAGGTGGCTCTCCAATGCCCAACTGACACAGTACCAAGCACAGTTATTGAATCCCCCGGCAGTGCATTTCCTAAAGACGGCAGCCTTAAATCCTGCCACCTTGCTACCGTTGCCAGACCCATCAGTGGTCCATGACTGCAGACAGATATTGGACACTGTCACAGGGGCCAGACCGGACCTCAGGGACCAGGCCTATGAGAAGGCAGACCTCACGCTGTTCACTGATGGAAGCAGTTATGTCCGAGATGGACAAAGATATGCAGGAGCAGCTGTAATCACCCAGAACAGTGTCTTATGGCAGAAGGCATTACCAAAAGGTACGTCTGCGCAGCAAGCAGAGCTAATTGGGCTGACACAGGCCCTCCAGATAGCTGAGGGCAAAGTGGCCAACATTTACACGGACAGCAGATACACCTTTGCCACTGCTCACATTCACGGTGCCATTTACAAAGAAAGAGGCTTGCTAACGGCAGGGTGAAAGGAAATTAAGAATAAGACTGAGATCTTAGCCCTGCTTGATGCCATTTGGCTTTCCTCTAAAGTAGCCATAATTCATTGCAAAGGACATCAAAAAGGGGACTCTCCAATTGTTCAAGGAAACCGTTTTGCTGACATCGCTGCCAGAGAAGCTGCGGAAGAAGGGACTGCAGACATTCTTCTGCTCTTGCCTCAACCCTTGCTGCCTCCAGACCCTAAATATACTCCTGAAGAAGAGCAGGAAGGAAAGCAATTAGGGGGTAAAAGAAATAAGCAGGGGTGGATAGAACTTCCTGACACCAGACTCTACCTACCCCAAGGAATAATAGGAGAAATTGCAAAGGAAATCCACGCAAGTTCCCACTTAGGGCAAAATAAGATGGAACAACTAATTAAGAAGTACTATAGGGGACCTCAGATTAGGAATATAGTACAATCTATAGTTTCTAGATGTAAGGCTTGTGCTAAGGTCAATGCTATAAACAAGAAGCTTCCCCCTTTAGTTAGATATAGGGGAAAGTGCCCAGGAGAGTTATGGGAAATAGATTTCACAGAAATGACTCCAGGAAAGGCAGGATTTAAGTATCTACTTGTGCTAATAGACACTTTTACAGGATGGACAGAAGCCTTTCCCACTAAAGGTGAAACTGCTTCCATGGTTTGCAAGATCCTACTAAGAGAGATCATCCCTAGATATAGAATTCCCATAGCCATAGGGTCTGATAATGGACCAGCCTTCATTTTTAAAATCTCTCAGGAGTTAGCTAAAAGGTTAGGAATTAACTGGAAATTACATTGCATTTACAGGCCTCAGAGTTCTGGGCAAGTAGAAAGAATGAATAGGACCCTAAAAGAAACCTTAATCAAGTTAAAGGAGGAGACCGGCAAGAACTGGGTAGAGTTACTCCCCTTCGCCTAGTTCCGGGTCAGAAGTACCCCATATGTCAACAAGTGGACTCCCTATGAGCTCATGTTTGGACAACCTACTCCATTAGTTCCCCAGCTCACTAGAGAGGAAATAGAGGTATCTAATCATAATTTCCTCAAGTCCCTACAGGCATTACAGCAGATCCGGGAGGAAGTGCGAGAACTAAGGAGGGAAAGAGGAGCAGCGCAAGAAAGCAGCACCCGAGAACCTCCACCAGAGCCTGGACAATGGGTATGGATCCTTAATCATCGCAGGGGAAACCTCGAGCCAAGGTGGCAAGGGCCATTCCAGGTATTGCTCAGCACACCTTCTGCTGTTAGAATTGCTGAGAAGCCCTACTGGATCCACCTATCCCATGTGAAGCAGGCCCAGGAACCAGGAGAGAATAATAGGACATGGCAAGTGCGACGGGACCCCGATCAGCCTCTCAAGGTCACCTTCTCCAAGGAATAAGGACTCTAATATTTTATTGGACAGTAAGTTATGGACTAGAATTCCAAGAGTGGGTACTAATGAGGAGTGATGGAACAGTAATTGCCTCTAACTATACCCAGGGAGGAACTTCCTCCATCATATTTAGGGCTGACCTGTCTAAATTCTTTGGGAGTAAGCTGTGTTATAGTGATGGACTCCACTCCCCTCATTTCAACAAAGCCTATACACCAGTGTTTCCCAACGTGGGGCCCACGCCCCACAGGGGGGCAATTCGATAGTTAAGGGGGGCAATTTGAAAATGGACTCGACAGGACTTTAACTCTTTCACCCCGGGACATTTAAATGCAATGCTAGATAATGGTGCCAAATTTAACAAAAAATGCAATTCTTAAATAATTGCAGTAAATAATTATTAAGTATAATTTTGTTTGATGAGACCAAAATATCAACTGGGTGATTGGCATCGTCAAGTAAACTTCGTCCTGGGTTCACCACAGAGCGTGCCGTCTGCCGCGGGGAACCCTGGACATTTTAAAAACTCGCTAAACAACGCAGTTATTCTCACCTAATTGGCCCATCGCAACTTCTGTAGTGTTTCACATCATTCAGTTGGTGTTAATTTGAAATAACTGTCAGTCAAAACTGTTGTAAAAGCTCATTGATTTAATAAAAATACATATATATATTGTATAAATATAATTGGTAAGTATTTGATTTTATTTTTATCAATATTAAACTCTTTATTAAGTACTTCTTGCATCGGGGCTAGAAAGCACTAATATTTTATAAATATTATTGGGGCTATAATAATGCATGCATGACAATTTTAATTTTAGAAGCATAACTTTCCAGAAAATTTTGTCAAGTGGAAAAAATATAGATACCTTTTGATTTGCGGTGGTAGTGTAGTAAATGTGTTATATACATTTAAATAAATATGAATTTTTAGTATACGTTTACTCTATGTCACATTGAATATATTTTAACACATATTTTAATATTAGTTTTTAATTGATTTTATTTTTATTTCTTATAGCCCATAGTAAAATGAGTGGTGCAAGCAAGAAAAAAACTCGTCAATATTTGGAGGAATATTTAAAATTTGGGTTCATACCCGCTGTTCACGATGAGCGGTTTCCTTTTTGTCTTTTATGCCAGCAATGCTTGACCAATGAATCAATGAAATGAGGTCGTCTTGAGGCGCATTTGAAGGTGAAACATAGTGCTCATATTAATTCAGATTTGTTTTACTTTAAAACTTTAAAGAAAAATTTTGAAAAAAGAACATTAAAGTCTCTATTTACTGCTCATACTTCAACTAATAATCGTGTTCTTGAGGCTAGTTATCAAATTTCTTTATTCATCGCTAAAACTGGAGAAAATCACACTATAGGAGAGAATTTAATAAAACCGTCAATATCAGCATTTCTTAAAACAGTCCTTGAAAAAGATGACAAAGATGTAAAAGCTATGCCACTCAGTGACAATACTGTTAGCAGAAGAATAGACGAAATGAGTGAAGATATTGAAAAGCAACTTATTGAAAAGCTGAAAACAAGAAAATTCTCCTTGCAAATAGATGAATCAACTTTGAGAGACAGTGAGGCAGTATTGATAACTTACGTAAGATATATTGATAAAGGACATTTTGCTGAAGAAATGTTGTTCTGTAAAAGATCAGAAAGCACCACTACCTCCAAAGATATATATATAATAAGCTAAAAAACTACTTAGATGTCAATGATATACCAATGAAAAATATAACATCTTGTGCTGCTGATGGTGTTCCCAATATGATGGGCAAGAAAAATGGCTGCTTAAAATGGATGAAAGATGCGAAATCAGAAATGATTCTTGTGCATTGTGTTATTCATAGGGAAAACTTGGTAGCTAAAAACATCTCACCTGTTCTGAATGAAGTATTACATACAGTAATAAAGTGTGTTAATGCTATTAAAGCTAGTGCCAAATGTGAGCGTCTTTTCAAGCTATTTTGTGAAGAACAAAATGAAGACCATGTGAGACTTTTACTTCATACTGAAGTAAGATGGCTATCTAAAGGAAACTGTTTGAAAAGATTTATGGAACTGTTTGATATTCTTAGTGATTTTTTAAGCGACAAACCTGAAATGAAGTATCTGTTAACAATCGATGGTAAAGCATTTGTGAGTTATTTAGCCGATATCTTTGAAAAACTAAATATATTAAATAAGCAACTTCAAGGAACAAATAAAACTCTTGTCGATGCAAAAGCAAAGATATTTGGTTTCATTACCAATATTGAGTTATGTCAGAAACATATTAACAACAAAAACTTGAAACAGTTTCATTGGCTCCAAAAATGTGAAGTAACTGATACCGCTTTACTTGTTATTGTCAATCAGCTGAATATTCTATCAGCTGATTTAAAAGAAAGATTTTCTGATTTAAATCAGAAAATCATTCCTATTGGCTCATGTCCTCTTGACTCTAGGGGCAAACCTCCTTTAAAATCATCAGATCCATGATTTCCCAACATGGATGATGCAGCCAATGTTAGTGGATTTGTCTGATATATCAAATATGCAGTATCAAGAAGAACTCACAGAATTGCAAAATGATGAGTCAGTTAAAGCTTTATTTAATATCAAAGCGATGGCATGGCTTTGTGAGGAAACAGAAATCAAATACCCAAATTCAACCAAATGTGCAAGAAAACTATTGCTACCATTTCCATCTTCATTTTTAGCTGAATGTGGATTTAGTGCTGTAAATGATTTACTGGTAAAAAAAAGAAATCGGCTGGATATAACACAACGTGGAGACTTGAGACTAAAGCTAACCAAATTGGAACCTAATATAAAATCTCTGTGCAGCAAGCATCAAGCGCAAGGATCACACTAAATTAAAATAATAAATTAATATAGAAAAATCTGTATTAAAATTATTTGGAATTTAAATTTCTGTTTTTCATTATATGTTTTGAAATTTTACTTACTGTGTTTTGTTAACAATTTCATAGTGATTTCTTCCTAGAACCTATCATTTATGTTTATTAAGTGAACAAATCAATTTTTTAATGTTAAAAATTATGTATGTTACATAGGGGGGGACATAAAAATTTTAGAAAGGTTAAGGTGGGACATGGCACAAAAAAGGTTGGGAAACACTGCTATACACTGAAAGGAGTAGTAGGGGAAGTAGGTTCCAACTGTAATAATAATGAGAATTTAAATCGAGACCTGTTCCATATGGACCTATATGCATGTCCAGAAAGCAAGAACCAAAAGAGGAAAAATTGTGGAGGGGTTATTGCTGATTATTATTGCAGGAATTGGGGCTGTGAGACCATAGTTTCTCCACAATCCTGGGCCCCAAAAGGGGGTTGTAATGTGCACATTAATATCAAGAGAGATAAGTCTAAGAGGCCTAAGAATCAAAATAACCCTGAATGCAAAAATGACAATTGTAACCCAACAGTATTGACAGTTCTTAACCCCCAAGACCCTGCGTGGATTAGAGGACGCACGTGGGTTATGGGTTTATATACATCAGGATGGAATCCGGGAACGTTTCTTACTATTAAGCAAATTCCTACCAGTGCCCCGTCAATGATTGAAGGGAAAAAGGAGGTTTGCCCCTAGAGTCAAGAGGACATGAGCCAATAGGAAATGATACCATTCATGACCCAAAACTCATTGTAGACAGACCTCACCGACTTGGAGCAGAAGCATTAGAATTATTAGATAAAATCTTTCCATATTTCAATAACACACAGCCTGAAATTACTGAATCATGTTGGTTATGCTTAAGCCCAAGACCTCCCTTCTATTTAGGTGTTGGAGCCAACACTACCCAAGATAGCCCAAATGCACCCATACAAAATTCCTTAACTGGGACAAGCTCTGAGAAGGGCCAAGAAGTAGATGAGTGTTTGACAGACAGCTCCCTCACTCTAGCGAGATTTCATGGGAAGGGAACATGTTACTTGCTGGCTAATTTTAATTTAGAATCCTCCAACTACAGCAAATACTGTCTAGGCCAAGAAAAATTGGCCCTGCCAACTAATCAAAAAGATTTGACCATAATGAAGGCAGCTGACGGATTATGGTTTGTTTGCCTCCAAGGAATTTATAAATGCATCATTCCCACCAGTCCAACATTATGTATAAGCACATACATAATCCCACAGGTGTACTTGTATGAGGGAAATCCAAATCTGTTAGTGGCCCCCACAAGCCGAGTAGGGAGAGCTCCCCTCCTCGTCCCTATAATAGCCACCTTAGGAGTCGTAGGATCCGCTGCAGTGGGGGCCGGTGCATATGCTTACAGTGAAAACAGCCTTAAACGCTTATCACAAACCTTTTCTAAGGACCTGTCCATACTCCAGAATCAAGTTATATATTTAGAGCGCCAAGTAGACTCATTAGCCGAGGTTGCCCTGCAGAATAGGAGAGGACTTGATTTACTCTTTTTCCAGCAAGGAGGCCTTTGTGCAGCTTTAGGAGAGGAATGCTGTTTCTATGCTAATCATTCCGGAGTAATTAGAGAAAATATAAGAACCCTTACGAAGAGGTTAAGAGATAGAGAAAAAGAGGAAGACAACACAAGTTGGTATGCATCATGGTTCCAAACTTCTCCCTGGTTAACTACTTTGATATCAGCCATAGCAGGACCCCTCTTAGTCCTTCTATTAGTACTAACAATTGGACCAATAATCCTAAACAAGGTTTTAGGTTTCATCAAAGAAAGAATAGAAGTTGTTAAGCTCATGGTTCTTTCTCAGCCTTACACGCTCCTAGCAGGGGAAGAAAACGAGTCAAAGGTTTAATTCATGTCTAAGAAAAGGGGGGGAATGTAGGGACCTGCCTTACCCTGAAGGTTGCATGAGAGGTTGCATAAGGAACAAGGAACTTAGAGCTGACCCAGCCCCCATATCCTGTTTATCTAGATTTGTAACAGTTTTAACAGTTTTAAAACTTTTCCACTGCCTGCCCTATGTTACTATGCCATGTGACTTCTCCCCCCGCCAATAGCTAATAGCCAAGTCTGCTTTTGGAAACTACTTGCTTTCTCAGCCTATATAAGACCTAGTTTGTAAGTGTTTGGGCGCGGCTCTCACCTGCGACTTTTTAAGAGTATAGTGTCCCTGAGACACCCGAGAGTCCGCCCCTGTGCAGGTTAAAAGCTTGGCTAATAAATTTTCCATCTAAATTCCTGAAAGTCTCTGACATCTGTTTTGTACCCCGGTGGATGCTGGAGTCCCCTGCCTCAACCTCCAGGCTAAGAACAAGAAAGAAACAAAATGATAGTTCAGAAGACCGCAGTCAAAACATTAAAGAAAATCAGACCATGACAGGAAAAGCTGCAATCTTCCTAATACCTGAGTCTCTTACCCATTCTCAAGAAAGTCCAACTTCCACAGCAAATAATTACCCCCGGAGAGACAAGCACAACCAATCACCTTCTAGCCATTTGGGGGAAGAGCCTTTGCCCTAATAGTATCTAATAAACCAAGTGAAAAAGGGGCAGTAGGCCCATACTGAACACAAGCAAGTTTAAGCTCTTTCAGAGTTCTAAGAGGTACAGGTTCATGTTCTTGCACTAGTCTCCCTGTATCATCCTGTCTTTCTATTGTACAACAGGAAAACGGATAAAGTCATTTATTGTTTCTCCTACATTTCTAGCCTGGTCAAT
Source organism: Saccopteryx leptura (assembly GCF_036850995.1). Classification (NCBI taxonomy): domain Eukaryota; kingdom Metazoa; phylum Chordata; class Mammalia; order Chiroptera; family Emballonuridae; genus Saccopteryx; species Saccopteryx leptura. The sequence goes on along the minus strand of NC_089514.1, from coordinate 49,802,002 downwards.
ACATTGTTGGAGAGAGAATTTCCCAGATTTTAAACTATAGACTCCACAATCAGCCTGATAAGGGAACGGAGGAGCAGAGAGTTGAATATAGGAAGGAGCTGATGGAAGCAGAGGCCCCAAGGCTAAGGCAGCCATAGCCATGGATTTTTCATCCCCCCTGTCATCCTCAGACTCCAAGTTATCCTCATATTCACATCCCTCTGTTTCCAGCTCACCCTGATACTCTTCAGACAATGATTTGTCTTCATATGGAAACATTTCTACATAAAGGTCCCTTATTTTTTACCCTATTTGTCCCATAATCTTTTACTCCCAACTACACTTTCCCCAAAAACTATTTTTACTCACTGTGTGCACTTCACTTTGGGGAGTTCCGTCACCTTCCTTCAGTTTTAGTTTCCTCGTACTCAATTCCCTGTTTGGGTGTCACTTGCTGCGGACCAGCACAGCTCCAAATAATGGTGCGGGATTAAGGAAACACACTTATCAAAACAAAAACGATGGGACCGGGAGGACTCTTCAAAATGCCTGGCAGTATCCGAGTGCCCCAAAACCCCAGTTCGCTTTATTATATAGCCATAAGCAAATCAGGGACCCTGATACAAAGTTGCACATCCAAGGCTAAGACAGGAACTCTCCCAAGGCATAAAACAGGATGCATTAGTGAAATCTACCAACATCCGAAAACAAACAAAGAGTCAGAGGAAGGGCATGTATATTGCGTCCAGCAACCTAAGGAAGCAAGTGAAGTGGGTGCAAATACTCAGCATCAAAGCCAGGATGGAGGTGAAGGGGGGAGAACTTAGCCTTTTGCTAAGCCGCGAATCTAACAATGGCTTTTTGCCATTTACAGTCCACAACCCCTTCGAGTCAACGTTTTTCCCCAAATCAAACAAAATATGAAAGTGTCATCTTTTTGTTTTATTAGTTTGTAAATTCTATGACCTAACTACACAAAGTACTAACTAGCATGGAATGATTTAATTTATCATGTTTATGTATACTGTACCATGTCCAATGTCTTTTCACATACTTGATAACTAATAGTAATGACACATCATAAATATTTGCCTCAATATCTTTTCAAGTCCTGCCAAACATATATAAAATGTTGATAATATAACCATAAATACTCTTTATTATTCTTTTCAAGTTTTACTGGATTGACATACAAAAAAATCAAATAGTTTTTTCACAAAGAAAATGTTGACAATTATAATAAGAATCACGTGTAGGTTGCTTTCTATTTAATACCACTAAAAATGTAATTGCCTCTACTCTATTAACATAAGATAGATTATTAGTAGTATGAAAACATTTTGATTTTTTATTTAAATTTAAAATATACAAAATCATATTTGCCATATAAACTATTTGAGGAAGCTTGCTCCTTTAAAGAAAAATATGAAGCTTAGGTGATTTATTAAAATCCTGGTAAAATTCATTATTGGTATTTTTCCCCAAATAACATTATAGAAAACATTTAGGAAAATATTAATAACATACATTTTACCAAAGTTACTTTATATAATCACAGATTTCAGAATCATGAACTGTAACCAGAACTCTGCATGGAACTTTAGTAGTGAGCCAATGACTATATTGATTATCACTAAATGCATTTGCTGAAAAACATAGAATGGGCATGGTAAACATATTTCCCAGTTTTAATTTTCAACCTTTGATCATTTGTAATGTAAATTTCTTTTAAATTACATTTTATTAATTTGGCTTAGTGATTTACAAAATGGATTGCAATATCTTCTGTCTCTAGTACAAATACTGTTGAAAAACTAAGAAGTATTTACATATAATTAATTAAAATATTTATTAATTTTAAAATGACACTGGATTTGATTTAAACAGAATATGACTGTGTGCAGATATACAGAAGTTATAAAGAGAAAGTGTCAAATGGTAAATGATGAGATTGGCTCTGACAATTTACATTTGTCACGTAAGAGGAACACATGGATAAAGATATTCCATAGTCATAGCTGTGAACCTAGGCCTTGTGAGAGACTGTACCTAGAAATATAACTTGTGTAAGTATTAGTGGGATCACTGTTGAAAGTGTGACAAAGATAAGATTGACAAAAGTGAGAACGTAAGAATGAAAGAGCAGTGTAAGAACAAAGAGAAGAAAGAAAAGATAAAAACACTTTGAAATATTTACTTTTAGGAAACAGAAATGAAAATAAAAAGTGGGAGGTTTGGGTCAGGAACATAATAGCTTGACCTAGACAAAACATACTGTAAGAACTAAGGAGAGCGTTATATACTGGACTGTGTCCCTCCCAAATGCATCTGTTGAAACCGTAGGCATATAACGGTATTTGAAGATAGGGCCTTATTAGAGGTATTTGAGGTTAAATTACATTCTCACGGAGGTTTCTAATCTAATAGAACTGGTATTCTGGAAAGAGTAGAAAATAATTCCCGTGGTGTGAGCACATGATGAAGAGGCCATATGAGGAGGCAGCGAGAAGGTGGCCCTTCGCAAGCCAAGGAGACAGGCTATAGGACCAACCAAACTTGTCGACATCCAGGTGCTGGATTTCCAGCCTCCAGAACTGTGAGGAAATAAATTTCTGTTGTTAAAGAGGCCTGTTTGTGGTATTTTATTATGGCAACCCTAGCAAACTAATAGAGAGGTAAAAAGACATTCTAGAAAAAAAGTTCTGCAGAGAAGTAAAAAAGAAAAAAGATTAATAATATTTAAATTTTTAAAAATTAAATTTATTGGAGTGACATTGATTAATAAAATTATATAGGTTTCAAGCATACAGTTTTATAAAATGCCATTTGTATATCGTATTGTGTGCCCATGACCCAAAGTCAAATCTTCTTTTGGGTCTAACCATAAATTAGATCCCTTTAATCTTTACTACATTCATTACATCCCCTTCCCCTCTGATAACCACCATACTGTTGTGTCTATGAGTTTTTCTTGTTTTATTTGCTCAGTTGTTGTTTTGTTTTAAATCACACATATGAGTGAATTCATATGGCTCATTACTTTTTCTGTCTGACTTATCTCACTTAGTATGACATTATCAAGATCCATTGAAGACAAAGATTTATGTATTAGAAATTTATGTCTGATAGTCATTAGAACTTCTAAACCTGCGGGCTGTCTGGTGATAAAGCATGAACTATAAATAAAAGATGACTAAATGTTTGGCAGAAGTAACTGAAAAATAAAGAAATTGGTCAAGAGATCTTCCAGATTATTTGTGAGTAGATGAATTTGTGATTATTATTAATACAGAGGACAAATATTGGCATTTTTGAAGTTTTAATTTTCTTTACAATATGATGTGCACATATTTTTGCTATTGTTACCTCACTCAAATCCAATCTTATCATATCTCAAATCCCTGGTGAAACAAAACATATTATTTTTCTCTAAATAAAATTTATTTTATTAGACAATAACAATGTAAAATTTAAGACAGTCATTTTTTAATTTTAGTAATCATTGTACCTGTGAAATTCATTATTTCTTTTTAATCAGTATGTTTTGAAAATGAATGTAAAGATCTTTAAAGTGTAAATAAAACTAAAATAAAAATAATGAACTTTTGCATATATAAGTAAATAAAATTTTATCTTTTCAGGAATCACTAAATGAGGATAATTTTATCACTGCAAGTAGAATGTATAATTTTTTACCCAATACTTATAACCATTAGTCAGTTCATTGTTTTGTATTTATAATTATAGTGTTTAAACATAAAAATAAAGTTTAAATGAAGTTTGTATCATCCCTGACGTTTTCTTAAGATTCACTTTTATTATAACATTATATTATGTTATATTGTATTATCATTTATATATTATATTATTGAATTTTATATTATTGTAAATAATATGAAATAAATTGTCTTCTCTTCCCTCTGATACAGTTACTAACTGTAAATTTAGTAACAACAATATTATCAGAAAAATCTGTGTAAGACAAATGTTCAAAAAAATTATTGAGTATCTTCAATGGAAATATGTAAATATTTTAAAACATATCCTCTAGTTTCTCTGTTTCTAAGTCATTTATATCATTATTTTCATTGAGTTAATTCACATCTCCATGTGAGCTATAAATAACTGATAGCAATGTAAAAAGATTTTTGTCTACAGACACAAAAATTATTTTGTCCAATGGAGAGTAACTGACTTTCTTCCATTTTTTTATTGAAAAAGCCAATTTTACTTCTATTTCTAAATTAATTTAGACAATTCTGATTGTCTTATATAAATGTGGTAATATGGATTCTCTTTAGAAAAAATTGTAACGTTTTACTGGTTGACTCATTGATTAATATATTAAATAAAATTTTTGAAATGTGTTCATTTTATATTTGTATAAGCCATTATTTTTGCCTTGAAAATTATCTTTTAATAGTGTTTAATATCTTCTTTTGAAAGCACTATGCTAAAATTGTGGGAGACAGGCTGTAAACTGACAAAATCCACAGCCTAGCAGGCCTCCCCAAACTACGGCCCGCGGGATGCATGCGCCCCCTGAGGCCTCCACTGCACTTCCGGAAGGGGCACCTCTTTCATTGGTGGTCAGTGAGAGGAGCACTGTATGTGGTGGCCCTCCAATGGTCTGAGGGACAGTGAGCTGGCCCCCTGTGTAAAAAGTTTGGGGACCCTTGGCTAGGGCTTAGTTTAAGACTAAGCTCTTCTCCAGCCTTCTAATACTAAGATCTTCCACACATCCTTTTAAGACTAAGATCTCAACACCCTTATAATACTAAGATCTTCTCAAAAGTAAGCTTTTCCCCACAGCCTTGACTGTTGAATGATGTGGGATGGTGCACTCTTATGAGGAATCCCATTTATGCCTCAGATAAGTAGCTTTGTACCAGAGACTTCCTTATTTGTATATATATTGGCTTAAAGGCTTTAATTGTCTATGCTGTATAATAAAGCAAGACCGGGGGCTCTCTCTCTCTGATCTTGCCATCAGCATTGCAGAGGCCTCCCAATCCCATCCTCTTTTCTCAGTGAGTCTATTTTCCTAATTCCACGCCGTTCTCCCTCAGGACCTGGAATTACTAGCTGCGCTGGTTTGCGGCATAAAATTGTGGCTAAACATGTAATGACCATAACTGTTCATACATTATTTAAATAATTATCTATTTTTCAGGATAACAAATACAAAGAAGTTATATGAATATATGGCAAACTAAAAAATGACTCCCAATGATGACTAGGTCCTAATCTCTGGACCCTGTTCATATGTTACCTAAAATGACAAGATAGACTTTGAGGTATGATCCTGACTAAGAATCTTGAGATCAGATGACTGTCATTAGTTGTTCTGGTGTGCCTAATGCAATCAGTAAGGGAGAGAGAAAGAGGGTCAGAGTCAGAGAAGGGGATGTGAAGATGTAATCAGAGGTCACAGTGGAGAGAGATTTGAAAGTGATACTCTGTTGGCATTGTAAATGGAGCCAGGAGCCACAAGTCAAGACTTGTTGACAAACTCTAGAAGTTAAAAAAAAACAAGGAACGGATTCTCCCTGGAACTTCCAGAAGAGATAAGCTCTGCCAAAACCTTGATCTAAGCCCATAAAATCCATTGCAGACTTCTGACATCCGGATTATGACATAATAAATTTGTGTTGTAAAAGGTGATAGATTTTTTCAGTCACTAAGTGTGTGGTAGTTTGTTACAGCAGTAGTGAGTACAAAGAATTAGAAATTTGCACAAAAGCTCAATTCCATTAAATGTGTGTGTGAGCACTAAGTTATGACAGAATAAATATACTTGAACATAGCATTGTTAGAATAATACAGTGTTAGAAAATATTTATAAATAATAGCACAATTTATTTCATGATTATTATTAGGGTTCTAGAATATTCTTTCTGGTCATTATTTATTCTATTTATTGAAATATGTCAGAAGTTCTTGTGATGGTTAGATTTGTTTCAACTTGTTAGCTATAGTACCCAGTTATTTAAACAAACGCTAATGGAGGAGTGTCTGAGGAGGTATTTTGTGGATAGGTTAACATAAAGATTTGTTTTAAATAAAGGAGGATACTTTTAATAAGGAGGTGGAACCTCATTCAATCAGTTGAAGGCCTTCAGAACAGTAACGGAACTCTTTCTGCCTCTAGACAGCAGCATTCACACCTGCCTGAGTCTCAGCCTGCTGCCCTACCAGCGGGTTTGTCTTGTGAGCACTTACACTGTTTTGTTTTTTTTTTGTATTTTCCTGAAGCTGGAAACGGAGAGAGACAGTCAGACAGACTCCTGCATGCACCCGACCGGGATCCACCCGGCATGCCCACCAGGGGCGACGCTCTGCCCACCAGCGGGTGATGCTCTGCCCATCCGGGGCGTCGCTCTGCCGCAACCAGAGCCACTCTAGCGCCTGGGGTAGAGGCCAAGGAGCCATCCCTAGTGCCCGGGCCATCTTTGCTCCAATGGAGCCTTGGCTGCGGGAGGGGAAGAGAGAGACAGAGAGGAAGGAGGGGGGGTGGAGAAGCAAATGGGCACTTCTCCTATGTGCCCTGGCTGGGAATCGAACCCAGGTCCCCCACACGCCAGGCCGATGCTCTACCGCTGAGCCAACCGGCCAGGGCCGAGCACTGTCAAGAAAATCCTAACTTCCAAGGGTACAGTTGGCTCACTTATCAGTGCCGTAGCATCCCTCACTAAAATATGCAAAAACAATTTCAGTGGAAAATCAGATTCTCAGACAATTCTGAAAAACAGGTCAAATAAAAGAGAAGTTAGTATTTATTAGAATGTATTGCTACTTTACTATATCTGCCCAATTTTTCTTCTTTTCCTCTCTGATTTTGTAAAAGTAATCAGTTTCTACTTGATACTTGATGAAACATCTAATATAAGCCTGACATTGTCTTGTGAGCTGTCTAAGATGACTAGCAATGCATTTTTTTAAATAAATTTTTATTTTAATAGGGTGACATCAATAAATCAGGGTACATACATTCAAAGAAAACATTTCCAGGTTATCTTGTTATTTAGTTCTGTTGCATGCCCATCACCCGAAGAGAGATCATCCTCCGCCACCCTCCATCCAGTTCTCTCTGTACCCCTCCCCTTCCCCCTCTCCCTCCTTCCCTCCCCCCACCCCCCGTAACCACCACACTCCCATCCATGCCTCTTAGTCTCGCTTCTATGTCCCACCAATGTATGGAATCCTGCAGTTCCTGTTTTTTTCTGATTCGCCCATTTCACCCCACACAATGCTACCAAGACTCCACCATTCCGCTGCAAGTGATCCGATGTCATCATTTCTCCTAGCTGAATAGTATACCATGGTGTATATGTGCCCCATCTTCTTCATCCAGTCCTCTATTTTTTTTTTACAGTGATTAAAAGCCTTTAAGCAAACTCTTGGCCAATACAGCAAGAATCCCTAAAAGAGTAGTGTCCTTAACATGTTCACCAAGTCCAAGTTGGCCCCATCACCATGCCAAATCCCTGAAAAATGCAACCCAACCACAGTTCAGTCTGTTAGGAGCTGTCACAGGGAGCAGGAGTCCAGGAAAGTTCCCCACAGGAAAAGTCCGCATGGCACTGGAATTGTCACCATTCTATACTTTGCAGCTCATGTCCAAGTCCCAATGACCACTGCTTCTAGCTGGTAATGATTCAGGTAGACTGGAAAAAGCCATTTGCAGCATGCGTGGATATGGAGCTTCTGTTCTCCTCTGCCTGGAGAGTTGAGACCAGGTTGCTTTTCCCTGGAGCTCTGTGACTGTGGCCTGGTAAAGAGAACCTTGGGATACACTAAGCTGGGTGGCAAAGGTAAATTCATAATACAGGTTGGCAAAAGGAGGAAAGAAAGCTCTAAATTAGGAGTAGGTCCCAGCCTGAAATATGAGTGGGACATTGAGGTAGGAGGGATAAAGGAAACACTATATATTGAGCAAAGCAGCAGAAAATAGGACTATCAACACCCACAACAGAGATCTTTGAGGGAAGAATAAAAAACCTGACTATTCAGGCAAAACATAGTTAAGTGGCCCTTGTGCGAATGAGATCAGTTTACCTGCTTCTTGGAAGAAATACTCTAGGCTCGTAGATGGGGCCGACGGCCCTGGGCACCTTCAGCCTTCAGTGGCAAACCCCAGCTTTCTGGGCAAGGTTAGGTCATAGGTGGCTGGAGCAGGGCTGGAAGAGACTGAACCCTCCCTTAGAGGAGCGAGGGGGAAGCCCACCTTCCAGTGTCCCTGTTTCCTCACAGCAGAGGCGTGTAAGCCTGGCAGGTTTTAGCTCAATGACCTTCCTTTCCACTATTGAAGCAGGACCCAGATGGCATCCTATGAGACCCCTTTGGGGCGTTGGAGCCTTTAAGGGTGTATCCTAAAAGCTGGTAGTTCCTCTGATCTCTATTGGGCTTTTTCTGCCTCTAGGTATCTTAAAAGCCATTCTCAGAAGATCTCGCTGAGGGATTTGAGGATCCCCATCCGCCTATATAAATCTTTTCCATATATCTGGAGCTATTTGGAAAAAAGACAGAACAGTGTTATTAACTAGATCTAATAAAGAAGGTAGTAGTTTGCAGGCGAAAAAGATTTGGTGTCTCCTGTTCATCAGCATTCAAAAGAAATGTAAATTTTTTTTTTTTTTTTTTTTTTTCAGTTTTCTGAAGCTGGAAACAGGGAGAGACAGTCAAACAGACTCCCGCATGCACCTGACCGGGATCCACCTGGCACACCCACCAGGGGGCGACGCTCTGCCCACCAGGGGTTGATGCTCTGCCCATCCTGGCGTCACCATGTTGCGACCAGAGCCACTCTAGCGCCTGAGGCAGAGGCCACAGAGCCATCCCCAGCACCCGGGCCATCTTTGCTCCAATGGAGCCTTGGCTGCAGGAGGGGAAGAGAGAGACAGAGAGGAAAGCGTGGCGGAGGAGTGGAGAAGCAAATGGGCACTTCTCCTGTGTGCCCTGGCCGGGAATCGAACCCGGGTCCTCCGCACGCTAGGCCGACCTCTACCGCCGAGCCAACCGACCAGGGCCAATTTTTTTTTTTTTTTTTTAAGTAAAAAGCATGCTATTGTAGACCTGTTGGAGTCATTGGCCTGGTGTGCAGGATTCCTGGGTTTGATTCCTGGCCAGAGCACACAGGAGAAGCGCCCATCTACCTCTCCACCCCTCCCCCTCTCCTTCCTCTTTGTCTCTCTCCTCCCGCCCGCAGCCAAGGCTCCAACAGAGCAAAGCCACCCTGGGCACTAAGGATGGCACCATGGCCTCCGCCCCAGTCACTAGAATGGCTCCGGTTGTAACAGAGCAACACCCCAGATGGGCAGAGGATTCCCCCCTGGTAGGCATGCCAGGTGGATCCCAGTCAGGTGCATGCAGGAGTCTGTCTGACTGCCTCCCCACCCCCATCCTCAGAAAAATACAAAATATAAATAAATAAAGGAAAAAATACTAAAAAAAAAAAAGGGGGGGGGTCATTTCCTTGTGCTAAAGCTCCAGGGAGCATGGAGTGAGCCTGAGTATGTCCTATGAAACATGGAGCTCTATGTTGACATATAAGTCTTTGAAGAAGGAGGAACTGCTGAAATAGTTTATCAGCATTTGTCCCTAAGACAGCAGTCTTTATAGTGGGAACACCATATGTAAATATTTGCTGTCTGTCTATAGATTAAGGGGGGAATATGGCAAATGCTGAAAAGCCATGATTTGTGCCCCTCCCCTCCCCCAACACTGTTGTTCATGTCTCTGAGTCTCATCTTTATGTCCCACCTATGTATGGAAACATATAGTTCTTAGTTTTTTCTGATTTACTTCTTTCACTCAGTATAATGTTATCAAGGCCCATCCATGTTGTTGTAAAAGATCCTATGTCATCATTTCTTATGGCTGAGTAGTATTCCATAGTATATATATACCAAAGCTTTTTAATCCACTCATCCTCTGATGGACACTTGGGCTGTTTCCAAATCTTTGCTACTGTGAACAATGCTGCCATAAACATGGGGGTGCATTTCTTCTTTTCAAACAGTGCTATGGTGTTCTTGGGGTATATTCCTAAGAGTGGTATAGCTGGGTCAAAAGGCAGTTCAATTTTTAATTTCTTGAGGAATCTCCATACTGTTTTCCACAGTGGCTGCACCAGTCTGCATTCCCACCAGCAGTGCAGGAGGGTTCCCTTTTCTCCACATCCTCGCCAGCATTTATTCTGTGTTGTTTTATTGATGAGCGCCATTCTGACTGGTGTGAGGTGATATCTCATTGTGGTTTTAATTTGCATTTCTCTAATCATTAGTGATGTTGAACATTTTTTCATATGCCTGTTGGCCATCTGTGTGTCCTCTTTGGAGAAGTGTCTATTCATTTCTTTTGCCCATTTTTTGATTGGATTGTTTATCTTCCTGGTATTAAGTTTTACAAGTTCTTTATAAATTTTGGTTATTAACCCCTTATCAGACGCTATGTCAAATATATTCTCCCATTGTGTAGTTTGTCTTTTTATTCTGTTCTTATTGTCTTTAGCTGTGCAGAAGCTTTTTAGTTTGATAAAGTCCCATTTGTTGATCCTGTCTTTTATTTCACTTGCCTGTGGAGACAAATCAGCAAATATATTGCTGCGAGAGATGTCAGAAAGCTTACTGCCTATGTTTTCTTCTAAGATGCTTATGGTTTCACAGCTTACATTCAAGTCTTTTATCCATTTTGAGTTTATTTTTGTGAGTGGTGTAAGTTGGTGGTCTAGTGTCATTTTTTTTTTTTTGCAGGTAGCTGTCCAGTTTTCCCAACACCATTTGTTGAAGAGGCTGTCTTTACTCCATTGTATTGTCTTACCTCCTTTGTCAAATATCAGTTGTCCATAGAGCTGTGGGTTTATTTCTGAGTTCTCTGTTCTGTTCCATTGATCTATGTGCCTGTTCTTATGCCAGTACCATGCTGTTTTGAGTACAATGGCCTTATAATATAACTTGATATCTGGAAGTGTGATACCTCCCACTTTTTTCTTCCTTTTCAGGATTGCTGAGGCTATTCGTGTTCTTTTTTGGTTCCATATAAATTTTTGGAATATGTGTTCTATGTCTTTGAAGTAAGTCATTGGTATTTTAATCGGTATTGCATTGAATTTATAAATTGCTTTGGGTAATATAGACATTTTAATGATGTTTATTCTTTCTAACCATGAGCACGGTATATGCCTCCACTTATTCGTATCTTCCCTGATTTCTTTTATCAATGTTTTATAATTTTCCGAGTACAAGTCTTTAATCTCCTTGGTTAGATTTATTCCTAGGTACTTTATTTTTTTGGTTGCAATGGTAAAGGGGATTGATTCCCTGATTTCTCTTTCTGACAGTTCATTATTAGTGTATAAAAATGCCTCTGATTTCTGAGTATTGATTTTATATCCTGCCACCTTGCCAAATTCTTTGATCAGGTCTAGTAGTTTTTTGACTGAGACTTTAGGGTTTTCTATATACAATATCATGTCATCTGCAAATAATGATAGTTTTACTTCTTCTTTTCCAATTTGGATGCCTTTTATTTCTTTTTCTTGTCTGATTGCTGTGGCGAGGACTTCCAGAACTATGTTGAATAAGAGTGGTGAAAGGGGGCACCCCTGCCTTGTTCCTGATCTTAAGGGGATTGCTTTTAATTTTTGCCCATTGAGTATGATGTTGGCTGTGGGTTTGTCATAGATGGCCTTTATCATGTTGAGGTATGTTCCCTGTATTCCCACTTTGCTAAGAGTTTTGATCATGAATGGGTGCTGGACTTTATCAAATGCTTTTTCTGCATCTATTGAAATTATCATGTGGTTTTTCTCCTTTCTTTTGTTTATGTGATGAATCACATTGATTGATTTACGAATATTGTACCAGCCTTGCCTCCCAAGAATAAATCCTACTTGATCATGGTGTATGATTTTTTCCATATATTGCTGGATCCAGTTTGCTAATATTTTGTTGAGGATTTTTGCATCTAAGTTCATCAGGGATATTGGCCTATAATTTTCTTTTTTTGTGTTGTCTTTGCCTGGTTTTGGAATCAGAATATATTTTTAACAAAATGTATAGCTCTATGTAGCAAAAACATACATTGCTTAATCATTTTATTTCTAGAAATTTATCTAAATAAAACAATATTATATGTATAAATAATTTTCTATAAGATTTTATCAAAATCTGTCTATGCATACATGTCATAATATGCAGAAATAAGGGGTTAGTTAAATAAAAGGATAGTATATGTATTTAATGGGATATTATACATCCAATAAAATGAGTTTGTATAAAATAATTATATAGATGTATGTTTCTATTATAGTGACAAAAGGAAAAAGTAGGTTATAAATGTAAATATATATATATTATAAAATAGTCAAGAAAATTTATACATTTTACATCAAAATAATAATAAAATAATAATTTATAAAATATTAACCTTTATAGCTCTGAGTGGTAGAACGATATTTTTGTTGTGCTTTTAACTATTAACAAGCATTTTAAAGAAAATGTAATAATTTAAAAGTAAAATTAATCTGCCAAAATATTGTAAGTTTATATTTTAAATACATAACTTTTTTATATTTCCAGAGAGGTTAGATGTTTTGAATAACCTTAATGCCTTGTAGTAGCCACTATATATATATAATTGTATAAACTATATATGTAAACTATATATAAAAATATATAGATATACACACACATTTTTTTTTCATTCATTACTAACTTTTAATAATGTTAGCTTAACTGCCTGATACAATGATTTTAGGATGATGAAAGCCTATGTAAACTAGTAGAAAATGAAGACAGCATAACAACAAAGCAGAAATGAGAAACAAAAAGAAAATACAGATGAAATTCAAGTCAACAAGTTTCAGTTGGCTGGTGTGGTTCCTCTTACTTGTGTTAATTTGGTGAGGTACCACATTATGTGTCCAGTAAATCTCCTTCTTGCTTAAAATGTTTATAATAGTACTAGCAAATTAAAATATGCATTCTTTTATGTTTGAAATATTTAAGGCTTTGGTTTATTAACATTTTATTTACAAACAGTGAATGGATCCTGTTACACTCAGACAAGGACATGAAGCTGTTTTATCCAGAAATTCAATCAGTCTTAGCCTTCAATCTAAAGTGCCAGTCAGTGTGATGAACCTGATTCTTAAGCTTAGAAAATCAGCCTGTTTAATTTTGTTGCTAGGTGTTCAAGGAAGAATAATTTTATTGGAAAAAATGATAAATTGGAGCCACCATTCATAAAGGTAAAAACACAGCCAAGACTGAAAAATTGAAAATAGGAGGATATCAAGTAACATTTTGGAACTGAGTTTTAATTTGGAGGATAAGTGTTCATTATAGACTTTTTCCTAGACTACTTTGGCTAGAGATTCCAATAAGTATTAAAACTACCACCAAATGACCTCATTCTAGGCACTCGCTATTTCCACTTCTCGCTGGAATGAAACCGCTCTGCTGTGCACACTAAAACCCCGGTGTGGCAGTGCTCTTTCCCAGGCGGGTTGGGAGAGCTGCTCCTTGTTCTCCTTATCCCACGGCTTTTCAAATTTATTTCTTTGTTCATTTATTTTTTCCAATTTATTTATTTATTTTCAGTTTTGCCTAAGTTCCGTTTTTTCTTTTAAATTAAATTTATTGGGGTGACATTGGTTAATAAAATTACATAGGTTTCAGGTGTGCCGTTTCATAATATATCATCTGTACACGGCACTGCATGTTCACCACCCCAAGCCTTCTCCTTCCACCACCATTTACCCCCTTGACCCTTTTCTACCTCCCCACCCGCTTTCCATCATGTAATCACCACATGGTCATCTGTGTCCATGAATAGCTTCTTTCTCTTTGCTTAATCCCTTCACCTTTTTCACCCAACCGCTATCCTCCATCCCCTCTGACAGCTCTCTACCTGTTCACTGTAACTATGAGTCTATTTCTATTTTGTTTATTAGTTTATTTTGTTCATTAGATTCCACATATATGTGAGATCATATGGTATTTGTCTTTCACTGACTGGCTTATTTCACTTAGCATAATAATCTCCAGGTCCATCCATCTTGTCACAAAAGGAGATATTTCCTTCTTTTTTACGTTTGATTAGTATTCCAATGTGTAAATATACCACAGCTTTTTTATCCACTCATTTACTGATGGGCACTTGGGATGCTTCTGTTAAGCCAAATTTGGAGGGACCCAAAACATGGAAGACAGGAACAAGGTCTATCGGTTACACATCAAAGCTTTATTGTCTAGCTTGGCCAAGCGGCGGCAACTCCGATAGAAGTCTGAGGGAGAGCGCACCGGCCCTTTGTTCTACTTAGTTTTTATAGTTTTGTAAGTGGGAAGTACAGAAGCAAAAATTGCAATTAGGAGCCCCTTACCACTATTGGTTATAGTCATATGTCCTTTAACGTGATAGGACCACGTTCAATTTGCAAGCCATACATCCTTTTGGGGAAAACAAAGTTTACAAGCCAACACAATGGTAGAAAGATGTCTCTTCACATATTAAAAGACTTTCCTATATTATCTAGTGTTCATCTGCTATCTCTCTGTCCAGAGTCACACATGTTAACCACACGCATTTACATAGGAGAGGTAGTTTCGGTGGGGACAAATTCCCGCAAATGGCTCATTGCTATGAGAAAAGGTTTATTTTGGCTTTTCTCTCCCTGTATCTGGCTAGCCATTCACCCTTTTCCCCACAGGTGTAGTGGAATGTCTGGGGATCCATGCTTTCCTCCCCTCTGTGTTTGCAACACAATGCCAAGGGCCATCCTGGTTATGCCAATCGCACAGTACAGAGACTATATTCACAATTTCTCTGCACATTTTAACCCAAATCAACAAAATGTTCTTCAAGCCTCTTAAAATATTAATATTAATTCTGTAGCCTTTGGTACTTTATAACACCTGCGGGTGAAATGGCTCAGTGGCTCCTCATTTCCATATCTTGGCTATTATAAATAACACTGCAATGAAATAGGAGTGCATATAACTTTCTATTCTTGGGAATAGAGGGGATATACCTCAATAAAATAAAAACATATATGACAAACCCACAGCCAACATCATACTCGTGGAAAAAACTCTACAAGCATTTCCCTTAAAATCAGAAACAAGATAGAGATGTCCACTATCATTACTCTTATTCAATATAGTACTGGAATACAGCCACAGAAATCAGATGATAAAAAAAAGGCATTCAAATTGGAAAAATGAAGTAAAACTGTTATTATTTGCAGATGGCATGATACTGTATATAGAGAACGCTAAAGATTCCACCAAAAAACTACTAGAACTGGAAAATGAATTCAGTAAAGTAGCAGGATACAAAATAAATATCTAGGAATCAGTTGCTTTTCTAATTTACATGCTAGTCTTCTAAAAACGTTTCTATTAAGCACTTAGATTAGTGAGGACTTTCTGCTCAGTGCAAAGCCAATTTGCAATCTAAGCACACACAGGGCAGTACTATTTGAGCACAGAAAGCTCTGACATGCATCTCACTGGGGGGGAAACAAGCTCAGGGATGTTTTTAAGTCATCATGGAGCAGAAGCCAGTTTTGCCTGAGGAAACAAAGCAGCATGAATTCACAAAGAGAAGGATACCAAATGCAAGGAAGGAGTGGCCTTCGGAGAAATAAATCTCCTATGTACGTGATTACTCTGAATGTCTGTGGCTCATTCCTAATAGGTCAGGAAATGCAAAGGCTTTCTCCATTTGGCCAGCATCATTAGCAAACAAGAACCTGAGGCTTTGTGCCTAGAGTAACGTTTTATTGTAATGAAGACAAAAATGATATATTGCATATTATATTCCAACAGCAGAATTTATGAACATTATAACACATGAAATACAACTTTGCCTCACCCCTTTAGAAATAAGACCTATTCTATAATATTTTAACCAAAATGATATATGATCTTTGTAAATTATCTATTAACAGAGAAAAATATCAGCTTGTTTATATAGCAGATAAAATTTCTCCACTTTCAATCTCCAAAATTAGAAACTGAGAAATGGCAAAGAAAATACATTATAAACAATTCATGTTTAAGTGTTCAAGTTCAACATTTGCCTCCTTCTCTTTCCCATTCCAATGTCTAACCAAACACCTGGAAAACATTCTTTTTTGGCCAAAAAAATCAGTCAGTGCTTCTGGTAAGATACTTAAATCTATTCAAAAAAAGTATAATTTATACCTCAAATATTATGATTGAAATGCACACCATATAGGCCCTAGCCAGTTGGCTCAGCGTGTGGAAGCCCTGGGTTCTATTCCTGGCCAGGGCACATAGGAGAAGTGCCCTTCTACTTTTCCCCTCTTTCCCCTCTTCTTTCTCTCTCTCTTTCCCTCCCGCAGCCAAGGTTCCATTGGAGCAAAGTTGGCCTGGGCGCTGAGGATGGCTCCATGGCCTCTGCCTCAGGCAGCTTGAATGGCTCCGGCTGCAATGGAGCAACGCCCCAGAATGGCAGAGCTTCGCCCCCTGGTGAGCATGCCAGGTGGATCATGGAAGGGTGCATGCGGGAGTCTGTCTGACTGCCTCTCTGCTTCTAACTTCAGAAAAATCCAAAAAAAAAAGAAAGAAAGAAAAAAAGAAATAAATACATACCATATAAAAATTTTAATGCAAAAGCAAAGGAATAAAATTTTACTTCTGGAATTTAAAAATAAATTCTCTTAGAGGTAACATAGATCATTTACAGGCAAAAAAACAATAACAGGGCTCTATTGCTTAAATTAAACAGCAGTTTCTGTAATTATTCACTACAATTCACAGAGTTCGTAATATGGTAGAAAAATGCAAGAAAAGAGTTCTAAATAATGTACCAAAAAGATTACATTATATTATATTATGCTAAATTCCCACTGGAATATTCTCAATAAACAATAAAATAAATATCATTGGGTTTTACTATAAAATGAGCTCTTAGAAAAAGCTCTTTGAAACTTTAATAGTTTCGAATTATCAAGCTAGAGGGCTTGCGAAGGTCACACGATATTTTGAAAAAAATTAAAAAGCCTCAAACGTCAAAAATCAAAATAGAAAGTAAGAAGAGAAATGAAGAGCAAACGGAGTCAAAATCAGTGTGGTGTGAAATCGGAAGTAAATCTGAAGACGCACTTAAAGTTGATTTGGGCCGAACCTCACTATGGTGCTTCTTCTGGGTGGTCTATGACTCGTGGCCACTTTATAATAAAGCATGGTAGTTTACACAGGGAAAGATTAGCATACACATTCTATTTTTTGTTTTAATTTAAAAATTGTTCCTCATAAAAATGTCACTCATAGTTCTGCAACCTCATAAATATATTGATAAGCAAAGGTTCTCATTAAGTGCAGAGAAATATAGCCACCTTGGTACTTGTATATCGGCATAGCATTTCATCACAGAATTAGATCAGAAACTTGATACGAGAGAAGTGGGGGCAAGGTAAGAAACAGCTCAATTGAGCTCAGCAGCAGGTCAAGGGACTGGAAGACAAGAAATCTTCATTTATATTTGACAAAGCTGAAAAGTATATATGAGACAGGAAAATACACAAATTTTCAATAACATGCTTAAGATGAAGTGTAAATATGAAACAGAAACTTTGTACCTTCTATCTCCATTTTGAGGAAAAGTAACCCCCTTGAGGTAACTGCCTTTGACTGCCATTTAACCTCTGCTTACTTTTACCAATTCAACATCATACTTGACTCTCAAATGTGACCCCATTCTTTTTTTATTATTATTTTTAAAAATATTTTTATTTATTTATTCATTATAGAGGAGAGAGAGAGAGAGAGAGAGAGAGAGAGAGAGCGAAGGGGGGAGGAGCAGGAAGCATCAACTCTCGTACCTGCCATGATCCGGCAAGCCCAGGGTTTTAAACCTGCGACCTCAGCGTTCCAGGTCGAGGTTCGACCTACTGTGCCACCAAAGGTCAGGCTAACCGCATCCCCAAATAAAACTCTAGGTCTTAAATTTTCTTCCTCAGTCTTTTGTAGTTTTAGTGGGGAAGTCTTACAAATGAATATTTTATCTTTTTTTGATACTATTCAGTATTGCATATATTTTATTTCATTTATCAATTGTTCATTATTAGTATATATATACAAATAAAATAAAATTTTGTATATTGGCCTTGTGTCCTATAACCAGTCTAAATTTAATTACTAGTTTTAGTAGTTTTTTGACTCATTCCTTAGGATTTTATGCTGTTTTATTTCTTAAATTTTTGAACTAGCTATGATCCCCTAGAAAATAAAATAAAATAAAAGTAGAAAATAAAAAATAAAATTAAAATTAAGAAGTAGTGAAAATACATCTTTTTCTTGTTTCAATATTCATGGGAATGTTTTTAGTCTTTCATTTTTATGTATATTATCTGTAGTTATTCTTCAGATGTTTTTTTATCAGGTTGAGTAAGACAGTCTTTCTATTTCAGCATGTGAGAGGTTTTAATATGAAAGAGTATCAATTTTTAGCACTTGTTCTGTAATTAAAACAACCATAAGATTTCTCTTTTATTATTTTAACATATTACATTTATTGTTTTGAGTGTTAAACCAACCTTCAATTCCTGAGATAAACCTTATTTGGTAATGGTATATTTCTTCTTTTTGTTTTAATTGCTGGAATCAATTTTGCAATGTTGTAGTGATTTTGTTGTATCTCAATGTGAAATACTTTTTTATAGTTTTCTCATAATGACTTTTTTATGTTTTTGTGATAATGTCTTTGTTTATTTTCCTGATATTGACAGCTTTTAATTTCTTTTGAACAGTGGAGTTACATGTTTATTAATTTTATTAATACTTTTAATTAAAATTACTTCATTGTGATTTCTTGGAACTCATTTATATTTGATTTTCCTTTCATTTACAGCTATTTATGCTCATTATGAATGACTTCAGATGCATCTTTTACATTTGGTATTTTGTATTTTCATTCTCATCCAATTCAGAATATTTTTTTTAATTTTCTTATCCCATTTTAAAATTTTTTTGTGTTATTTAAAATTTAATTGACTGATTTCCAAATATTTGTAGATACTCTGGATGTACTTTTTGTTAATGATTTCCAAGTTAATTCCATTGTGTTCAGAGACTACTCTGGATGATTTCAAACAATTTAGTTTGTTTTTGAGAATTTTGTTATGGTCCAGAATATGGTCTATCTTAGTGAAGGGTCAATCTACACTCAAAAAGACTGTGGTGCCTGACCTGTGGTGGCACAGTGGATAAAGTGTTGACGTGGAAAGCTGAAGTCACTGGTTCAAAACTCCAGTCCTGCCTGGTCAAGACCCATATGGGAACTGAGGCTTCCTGCTCCTCCCCTCCCTGCTTCTCTCTCTCTCTCTCCTCTCTAAAATGTTTAAGTAAAAATATTTTTAAAAATCTGAAAAAAAAAAAAAAAAGGAAAAGAAAGGGGCTTTCTTTGTTTAGGGTACAATGTTCCATATGTGTCTTAGGTCAACTCTGCTCATTGTGTTTATTAGGTCTTCTGTACCATAACTGATATATTGTGGTTGTGGATTTTTCTATTATCCTCTTTGGTTCTGTCTATGTTTGCCTTCATGCATTTTGCATCTATTAATATGAGACATAATTATTTAAGACTGTTATTGTTTCCATAGCTGTTTCAATATTTTTATGATCAGTACTTATTTTTACATTTCCATATTTTTCTTTTTAAAATGCATTCCTTTCAAACATCATATATTGTAATTGTGCCTTTTATCCAGACTAGTAATTGCAGGCTTTGATTAATTTATAGGTAATCATCGATATGTTGGGTTTACTGATACACTTAAACACAAGCATATCTATTCTTTACTAATTTTTTACTCTTCTGCTTTATTTGAATTAAGAGAGTACTAGAATTTTTTTGTATTTAATTTCATCTCTCCTATATAGCCAGCTCTTTTTGATTTACTAGTTGCTTTACTTTTTACATTGTGCTTTTTACTTAACTTTAAGAATTGTTATATTACTTTATGCATAAACTGAAAACCTTATAATAGTATATTCCCATTTCTCTTATTTTTGTCCTTTATGTCACAGCTTTTACATATATTATATATGTTATTACTCTACAGTTTATTATTATTAATTTTTAAAATTTATTAAAAGATATAAGAAATAAATCAAGAAATTTTTTTAAAATTATGAAATGAGAAAAGAAAATTTACATGTATCTATATTTTATTACTATGACACTTCGTTTGCTTGTCTAGATCAGAGTTTAGATCTAGATGTTCAAATATGTTCTTTTTCATTTCTTTTAGGGCAATAAATGAATTTATCTAAAATATATTTGCCTTTTAGTTTGAAGGCTATGTATTATCTAATTTCAATACTGAAAGAATGTGGTTGCATTTTCTTCTGGTTTGTTTTATTTCTCTTGAGAACTAAGAGAAAACATCTCTGATTTACTAATATCTTTTGGTTTATTTTCTTTTAATTTGCTGAGCTTATTATTTGGATTATAATTTTTATTATATTTAGAAAATATTCAGTTGATGGTTATCTAATTTATTTTCTTTCTCAATCTCTTCTGGTACTTCAATTATACATGTATTCATTCATTTGGTATTTTCTTACCACTGTTCTTTTTTTAAGGTGTTTTTCTCTGTACTTCAGTTTGAATGGTTTCTTTTTCATTTTCATCAAGTTCACTAATATTTTCTATTAAAGTGTTTAATCTGCTATTGAATTTATCTAATAAATGCTTCATTTAGATGACATATATTTTATTTTTGAAATTTTTATTTTAAAAATTCATAGTTTTTATTTCTCTACTGATATTTTTCAAATTTTGATGGTTGTGTTCTTGCTTTGCTTGAAATAGCTGAACACATTTATAATAGTTCATATTTATGTGTTTGTATTTACATAGATACATATTTATTTATACTTATAAAATTTCTATCTTTTATTCCATCATACCTGTTATATCTGGTTTTATTTTCATTTATTGATTTTTCTTCCCCTGGTTTTATGTGATTTTTACTACTTCTTTGCATGCAATTTTGATTACATATGCTTGCATATAGTTATGCATGTTATATTGTAAAGTATCTGGGTTTTGTTGTCTTTCTTATGGAATGCTCAGTTATTTTTTCAAAAGCTGTTAATTCACTTGTGAATCTGCTTAATCACTTTGAGACTTATTATTGACTTTGTTTATTGGGGTCTAATAGCTTTTTTCTTTTTCTTTTCTTTTTTTTCTTTTTTGTCTAATAGCTTTTATTTTTTAACCAGTTAAACCTCGTCTTAGGCCTGGACTTTTAAAGGTCCCTGCTTAATGATCTGAATTTCAAAAGAGGTCTCTTCATTCTAGGTTAGTATTCAACGTCTCCAAACTTTCTATAGTCTCAGGTATTTGTTCAGCTTACAGTACCATAGAGTTATTGTTTAGATAAATTTTTCCCAGTGTTTGTTTTGCCTGGCCTTGTGAAGTCTCTTTCTACACTTACAGTCTGCTATTCAGCAGAATATTCAAGGGGAGCTTTATGTAGAATTTCGGAGTTCCAGCCATGCACAGTTCCCTTCTCTTTGTTTCCTTGCCAGACAAACCTTAGCCAGCTCAGTAGCAGTGACTTCTCTGTCTCCCAGGCCCCCGGCTCAGCTAGACCTCCAGGTACTGTTTGGCTACCCTTTCCCGTGTCTCCTTATGCTGTAGTCTGGAAAGTCAGTCTTTGTAAAAGACCAGAGGAAAGACATAGCTTAGTTTATATGTTTGTTTACCTTCACTCAGGGATCAAATCTGTGCAGGTTTTTGTTTTTTTTTTTTTAGTTTTCTGGGATTTTGTTGTTGTTGCTGTTCCTCCCAGCCTCATTTCACTTGGGACCAAACTGAGTTTCATAGACCAATCATTTAGAAATAATAATAAAATACCTCTCTAAACAATACTTTGGCAATCTTTTGAAACAATTTCAATTTAGGATTAATCAATTTGAACATTTTAAAATAAATTGCTAAATGATGCCCAGAAAGTACATTGTCAATAAGATTTTTTTTTGTAATATTAATTTCAATGGCAAAGTATTTTTTTTAAATTAGGTAACAGAAAAGCAACAAATTTCTATTTAATACCTTGATGTGAAGGGTTTTCTGGATGGAGAACATGGATTTTCATTGTGTAATAATAAGATACTTTTCACGTCTTTGATAAAGATTCCTTTGATTCTACTCAATAGTTTGTAAAGCAAATTAAAAATGATAAGCTAGATAGAAAATTAACTAATGAACTTACATTAGTAAACTGATAGTCAATTGTTTCAGTTAGAAAAATTAACATATATTAGAGAACATTGTTTTTGTCAAATAGGTTTTCTAAACTCTGCAGTCCTTCTCCCAAGAACAATGTAATAGAAAGAGCTTGAAATTAAGAGGCGGGAAGATCAGTATCTAACCCTAATATTTAATCCTGACTGTATATATTTAGGTAAGTTATAATATTTCTAGGTGTTCCTGATTGGTGAATAAGAAAGGTTAGATTGCCCATGACAATCGTTTAGTTTGTCAACATAGATGCCTTGAGAACAGAGGCAGCTGAGGACCAGGGTATATGGTCGTACTGCTTTCCTTTATTCTAGTTGAAGGGGATCTTTTATGAATTGGTAAGATTGATGCCATTTAAGTAGAATACAATATCAATAGGGGTATTTTATAACTCATGGTATAAATGTTTGTCATAGTAATTATTAAGCAGTTCCCTGCCAAAATATAAAAGTCATGTTCTTTGGTAAATTGTATCTTGGTATTTCATACCACTAATTACATTTCCTTTAAGTAGCTTACAGAAGAATATGCTCACTGGAGTTTTTTCTGTCCCAGGGCTTGCCTGATTTCTCGGCAGTCACTTATCCTAAGGATTATCATTGTATCTGTCCTCTCAAAACTTCCTCATTTTGAGTGTTTCCTGCTATACTTTACCTCAGGAGAGTCCTATAAATGAAAAAAGTCCTTTTTCTATTTGAATACTATAAAATCACAGTATTGGGATGAATAGCATATATCTTGTGATTAAATATCAGCAGATAAATAATAGATTAATGCCTGATTTAACACAATAAAATGATATGTGTGTATGATGAAATATTAGTAAAAAATGATCTTATTTGGCCCACTGCATAATAGAAGAATACTAATATGTTATTTTTAATTAGCACTTTATATGTGATAACTTTTGTATACACTATTTATTATTTCACATTCATACCCAGCATTCAAAACAGGTACTTTCAAAATAGCCTATAGATACAGAGTCTTAGCACATTTGCATGTGCTAGTAACAGATAGATGTACCTTTATTTATCATCCCAGAATCAGTACTGCAATCACTGAAGGAAGTCTTTTTTTTAAATCAAGAATATTTTAGACTTTTGTTTTCAAAATCAGTTTACAGCCTACTCTATATGCCAGGGGGCACTGTGGTTCAATGTTAGTGCTTTTGTTTGTTCCGTATCTTGTTAAAATTTTGTTGCTTATGAATTTTTGTAGTACTGTACTGCGTTCTGTTTTCTTTTTAGTGACAACATTACTAAGTGTATTTGCAGCAATAAAACACAATCTCATTGATGGACTACTTATGACTTGCCAGTTTATTGCTGCTAGCCAATAAAAAGAACTTTAGTAATGAAAGTTTATTCCTGTTAAATAATAAGAACAAAGTTCTGTATAACTCATTAAAAATTGCTTCTACTGAGCTTCTGAAAGATATTTACTCTGAAACATAAAGAGGCTCTCTGATTAATATAAGTACTTGGGAGTTATTAAAAAGTTTGACGTCAGATTACATTTTAACATTTATATACTAAGAGGCATTTGTTCTATTGTTAAGTAAATTGAGAGTCTTCAATAATAGGCTTCCGTTTATAGTCTCAACAGAATATGAACTTCTGGTTTTTCCTAGGTCGTTACATCAAGTAACCTATTAGTAGTAGAACAAGAGAAAGGTTAAATTAGAATATTAAAAATGACATTGTCAGACTTCTACCTTGACACCATTGCTATTCTCTTGGTTTCATAAAGTATACTTAATTCTAGTGTAATATTAGAGGATTCCATATATTCCATATATTTTTCAAAAAAAAAAATACTAGATTCTGGAGCCATATTATTATTGCTAGGGAGAAAGGGTGTTTCTAGAATTCAAATTATTTAGTTTCCCACTTCTAAGTCATCACTTATACTCTCAATGATCATTATATCTAACAGTACACATTATAGTTTAGGAGCTAGTCTTGGCTAAAAGATATAAAAATAATGCTTTGGTGAAAACTGTGGATTGATTTGATTGGTCTCCATATTACTCTCCTTAGCATTGCTTGTCTGTTCTAGAAATCTTGCCAAAAAGAAAATGTCATCTCCCTAAATCTCTTACAATCAGGAATCTAGAGACATGGATTACTCCAATCAGATGTGTTTTCACAAGGTTTGGAAGTGAAGTAAGAATACATGCTAGCCTCTTTTGATACATTCTGTTGTCTAGCAGTTATGAGATTAGATAACACGTGGAAAATTACCTGGTACACAACCATTATATTATAACCTAGCCTTGTAATTAGATTAGAAATATATTCTTAATTTTTAAAAATTGTCATGTAAAATAACTTGAATGATTTCCTTGTTAATGTGCTGGTAATACTGTTATGTGGATCATATTCTTTCTGAGCATTAAGACACAAATTTATTATACCATGGTTTTAAATTTTAACTGAGAAGAGTCTGTGTCGTACCAGACCCTGAATGAAATCGAGCCTGAATATCATGATCATGCTGATTATTTTTAACCTTATTCCTCCAGGGGTGATTTCCAACTCCAACAGCATTAGTAGACACATCTCTCCCAGTTTATACTGCATCTAATTTGGGGTAGCACCTTCTAATGAGTTACCAATAACCATGTAATATTGCAATAATCTGTGCTCTTTAGTTTTTTGATACAGCTAGAATAATAAAGATAAAACTTTAAAAAGGGGCATTGACTTTCTCATATACATTAGCTAAAGGTGAGGAGATTATATGGGGAGATTATAAGGCTGGGAGAGGAAAATTGTGTCATCCCACTAGTCTCTGTATCCTTTAAACTCACTGAACATGTATGTCGTATTATTTTTAGGATACTTTTAGCTGCCATTTAATTTTACAGTGAGAAATTATTTTGTCAATAGCCAATTCTTTGATTTCTTATTTACTGCTACTAGCAAATATAAACTCATCATAGTTCTAATGGGATCAGGTTAATTTGATAGATTGTTTCCTAAAAACCAGGATTATTTGCCATTTGGAAATATGGTTAAGGGAGAGAAAAGAACATCATTAAGTCCATAGGGCTAAGTGGACATAATCATGCCTCTTGTCAAGAGTAGTCAGGCATTCATGGAAATCATGCTTATATGCAAATAATTTGGCAACCTTTTTTTTATTACATCGACAACTAATGTTTCAACTGAAGTAACAATTGTGTTTATTTTCAAAATTTTGTGTTATAAAGATATCACATTATTCTGTTTATAACATAAAATATGTAGGATTCAGCTTCTGGAGAGAAGAGCCTTAGTGACCAAAAAATAGAAAATTATATCACTATAATAAGGCACTGCTTAGAGAAAACAAGCCCCCCCCCCAAAAAAAAAAAAAGATTTCTCTAGGCACCTAGCCAATAATGGAGCAAAAACAAATGAGAATCATAAGTTTGGATTATGATTGGCGCTAATTAAATAAATGTATAATTCTATGTATGATTTTACCCTTCAACTGAATAGACTTTGAGAGCAGGTGACTTCAACTGCCATCTGTTGTCAGATAAAACACTTCTGAAAAAACCTACATGCTTATATTTAGCTAAGGCTGACCACATAGTCCAAGGAGCTTTTTAGTGGATGAAGTCACTGAAAGACAGATAATACTATAAGACTCTGGAGCTAGTGGGAAAGGATTCTGCTGGACACATCCCCAGTAAGAATGCAACTCATTCTAGATAATGTTTCAGAGCAAACTTACTGGCATCTTCCCAATTTTCTAAAGTATTTAAATAAGACTGGTTATCCAATCTCCTTTAGCTGATACTTTGTTAGAGTTTTGAGATGAAGATGACAAAACCTAGTCTAACAATTTTAAGCAGAGATTTATGAAGCTATTTTGTGACTTATGGAATACTTAGAGCAGTCAGAAGTAGGGAAGTAGAAGGCACAACCCAGAACAAAGGCAGTCAAGGGAAACACTCAACTGTAAGACTGTTGACTGTTTGGGTGGCAACAGTATAGACACTGGATGATGATGCTGCACCCACTTCAACAGGAACCAGATGCCAAAATCTCTGTTGGAGCTGTCATTTAACAAAATACAGTGTATCCATAAAATCATGGTGCACTTTTGACTGATCACAAGAAAGCAACAGAAGACACTAGAAATGTGAAATTTGCACCAAATAAAAGAAAAACCCTCCCACTTTCTGTAGGATGATGTGGCAGCATGTGCGCATGCGCAGATGATGACGTAACACCGTGTATACAGCGGAGCAGCCCACAGTCATGCCAGTAGAGATGTGGACGGTACAGAGGAAAGTTCAGTGTGTGTTCTGTGGCTCACTAAATTTGAATCTGTGACCAAAGTGCAACGTGAATATCAGCGCATTTATAACGAAGCGCCACCACATAGGCATAACATTACTCGGTGGGATAAGCAGTTGAAGGAAACCGGCAGTTTGGTGGAGAGACCCCGTTCTGGTAGGCCATCAGTCAGTGACAAGTCTGTAGAGGCTATACGGGATAGCTACCTAAGGAGCCCTAAAAAATCTGTGCATGAGCCCACATCGAACTGCACTGAATAGATATGAAACTGGGAGAGTTTTCCTCTTATTTGGTTTAGATTTCACATTTCTATCGTCTTTTGTTGCTTTCCTGTGACCGGTCAAAAGTGTACCATGACTTTACGGACACACTGTACCTCCTGTTTTGTGTTTACACAAAGTACCAGTCTCCTCCTACAGCTCAGGCTCTTCCCTCTCTCCTAATTTTCTACTAGAGTTTCTGCCTGGAAGATCCTTAAAAAAAAAGTGGCTGCAAAAGAGTTTCTTAAATTGAATTAAATTTTTGTTTTAAGCATATTTAGAAAGCATGCTTGAATGGGGTTCAATAGATAATGAGCAATTCAATCCACAATATCTCCTGGAGAAACCGAGTAGCTGTTCAGCAGCTCTACTTACATAGAGCAGTCTAAGGAGTGAGAATGTAAGAAAAATGGTCTAAATGCTTAGATATTATAAATAGTTCCCAGTGGAATTAAGAACACAGCTACATACACTAATAAATCCTTGAAGTTCAAATGGTTTATTTGTAAATTTTAAAGCTTAATAATTGTTTTTAGAATGGGGATTTCTATTTAATAGGTCAAGCTATCAAGAAGTTATAGGTGAGAGGGGTTAGGGGAGGGGAGGGGCACAAAGAAAACCAGATAGAAGGTGACAGAAGACAATTTAACTTTGCGGGAGGGGTATACAGCACAATCAAATGTCAAAATAATCTAGAGATATTTTCTCTTAACATATGTACCCTGATTTATCAATGTCACTGCATTAAATTTAATTAAAAAAAATAAAAAAAAAGAAGTTATAGGTAATTTTTAAAATTGGCTGTTAAAATTTTCAGGTTAATACATATGAAAATGGCTAAAAAGATAAATTAGTCAAGTCCAAGAAGAAATAAGAAGGATCAATACTTTTTTTAAAATTGTAAATCATTAAGGAGATTATTTAGATTCTTTACATTAACATTTCTTTCATCTGTTGGCATTGCACCAAGCTCTTAATTTTACAGGTTATAATCTTATCTCTTTTGGCCTTTTCATTCATGAATTTTTAAATAAATAACTGAAAGGTCAGTACATAAAAATTCTTAAATTTTTAAAATGATTTTATTTGCAGTTGTCCCTTGCCATATTGTGGCTCACTTTTCATGGTCTCACTGTATTGTGAATTTTATTTTATTATTATTTTTTAATTCATTTTAGAAAAGAGAGAGGGGGGAGAGAGAGAGAGAGAGAGAGGAGAGAGAGAAGGGGAGAAGAGCAAGAAGCATCAACTCCCATATGCGCCTTGACCAGGCAAGCCCAGGGTTTTGAACTGGCGACCTCAGCATTTCCAGGTCGACGCTTTATCCACTGCGCCACCACAGGTCAGGCTGTATTGTGAATTTTAAAATTGTATATATCTAACTTTGTATTTATTTTGGAGAGGGGAGAGAGAGAGAGAGAAGTGGGAGGAGCAGGAGCATCAACTCCCACATGTGCCTTGAGCTTGCAAGCCCAGGGTTTTGAACTGGTGACCTTAGTGTTCCAGGTCGACACCCTATCCACTGCACCACCACAGGTCAGGCAATACCTACAAAATCTAAGTGGGGCATTTGATAGATGATAAAAGAATGCAGAAAAATATAAGAAATGTACCCCACCCTGAAAAACTACTTAATATTTTATAGAAGTACCTTCGGTTTATGTAAAGAGAGTTCCATGAGGGTGAGGAATGTGCTTACCCTCCCCTGGTGTTGCTTATCTTTCCGTTTGCTACATAATTCCAGTATAAACGCACTTAAAAACTAGCAGGTGTTTATAGTATACAGTACACTGTGTTACAGGTTGCATTTTAGAAGTCACATTTAGCTTTCACTAAATATTAACAATTTCCATAGGTATCATATCGTATTTAATTCTAGAATATATCTTAATATTTACTATACACTAATCAAAAGGTAAATTGGAAAGTAGATAACTTAAATAAATATTGTATATATGCCACCTGTTTTTAACAGATGATATTTTATTAATCATGTAAAAAGCTTACTTTCTTAAATCACAGAATTATTATTTTGAGAAAAGGCTTTTTAAAAATGTAATGCTGTTTGTCAAAAGAAATGTATAGTTAGTCCATGCAAAATAAGAATTTCCATCCCAAATTCATTCCAAACCAGTCCAGCTTTTGATCATAAAAGACTATATAATTTCCCATTTATAATCTAATCTGTCCTTTTCTTACCTTTAAGAAACTTGTTACTATTAGAAAATTAGAAGATCTTTTTTCCTTTCCAAATGAATAAATTTGTTCAAATAAAATCTGCACTGTGATCAATATATCATAGGTAAAGTATTTTCTATTGAAAATGTACTTAAAACTCCATAAAGTTTCTATATATACTATATTTTTAATAAGCACAATAAATACTATTCTAGATAAGTCCCATGGGTTCAACAGCCTTCAAGTTTTTACTTAGTAGAGATGTATTTCTAGAAGGACTGATTTTTTATGCTAAATCAATGATGCTCAAACTGGACGCATATTAGTTTCACCCATGAATCTTCGGGGGCCAAGTCATTCTGATTGAATTAGTCAAGAAAGTAGTCTGGACATTGGTATATTCTCTAAGTCTTTATTGTACTGGCAAACAGTTGAGAGAGGCAGACTTGATATCAATCTCAAAGGGTTATAAACACAAAACCAAAAATATCTTCTGTTTCTATTTATAACTTATCATTTATCTGTGAATAAACTTAAGAGTTCTTGAAGCTTTAAATTTCCAACCTACATTTATTTTCAGCATTTGTCATAGCCTATTAACAATTTAACATTACAATATACAGTACTTTATGATGACTTTACTTAATGTCGTTGTCTTGTGCTCTGATGGTTACTGTATATTGTATTTGATATAAACATATGCTTTTAGGTGTTTATAAAATATCTGGCATCCTGTATGGATGCAGATTGGCAGTTGGCAAATAGTCTATTCTCCTTTTAGTTCCTCCTGCAGTTATATTTTGGAAAACTATGGACTGCACTTCTCAGATATCTTTGGAACTGGAGTTCCAAGTGGGATTTAAATTCAGGCAGTAAGATTGTCCATGCATGATATTTGGAAGGTGGATGTGAGCAGCAACCAAGCTTTTGATGCAACTACCATTTCTGCTGGCAAGTAGAGATAAAAGGCATTTAGTTTTCTGAAGCTAAGAATAGAGGTTTCAGTATCCAATCTTAAGTTTTGGGAGTATCAGGAGACAACACCTGGACACCCATTTTACCAGTGTGGTGGAATTATGTAATTGTAGCAGTAGCAGCTAATATCTGATTACAGTTGTTGCTCTCCATATCATGGTTCACTTTTCACACTCTCACTGTATCGTGGATTTTAAAACTGTATATATCTAAATTTGTATTGCAGATTTTTCACTATATTGTGGGATTTTGTGGTATATAGGTACTTTTATATATTTATTATTTTAATTATTTTTTCAGTAAAATAAGCATTTTCTAGCCTAAAAAATTAAAAATAATATAAAAATATAGAAAATACTAATTAAAATATATTAAAAGAATATTAAATCAAAATAAAATACATGGCATACAGCAGATGAGTAGGCAAAGACTCACACGCATGGAAAACACAGCTACAGCTGCTTCTCCCCATAACTATGTTCCTCACTCAGAAGACACCAGTCTGCCTACGCCTTTAGTGAAAACAGAAGTTACGGATGGGGGTGAAGATACTGCACCACCTGGTAAAGCACCTGATGAAGTGGCGCCTTCAGAAGAGCGGTAATGCTCTTCTCGGCTGTGCAGTACATTCATCTCATCATCATCACCTTCATCGTCATCAGTACTGCACGCCTAATTCATCATCATCTTCATCATTGAATCTGTAGTATATTCACTGGCGAGTACCCATATAGAATGTTATATGTTAAAATTACATAGGTTTAAGAGTGTAGAAAATGTTTAAGAGCATAGGAAGTGGTTATAAAAGTGTGGAAAGGTTAATAACAGTGTGGCAAAGGTTTATAAGAGTGTGGGGAGGGTATATAAAGCCTTCAAAATATATATAAATAATAAAATAAATATAAGGTCACTACTTTGTGGGTTTTTGCCTATCACCGGGGGTTCTGGAACCTAACCCCCGTAATAGATGAGGGAGCACTGTACAGAAACTGCCTATGTCAGGTTCCTGATTCTGGTAGGGAGAATGTGACTCTGGGTGTGGTAGCTTCCTGATAGGAGTGGCATTGGCCACCGTGGTTGCCCAACTGAGTCATCGTGGATAGTCATTCGTGATGTTCAGTCCTTCCAATGATTCTGTAATTTATTATTTAATTATCTCTAATAAACTTTCTGCTTAAACTACCCAGAATGGCTATTGTACCCTAAAATTAAGCTCTGAGTATTATTTGTCTACCCACATTTGACTTATTTCACACACACACACATTCACACACACACACAAAGTATATGTATTTAAATCTGTTCTCAGATATCTTAAATAGGAAAGTATCATTTTGCTTTTCTTTAATCTCAAACTTTTTTCAGTCCTCATATTTTTTATTGAGGCTCTACAACCAAATGTTAACATGGTATTCCTGTTTCAATTAGACCACATAACTCTATTAAATTATAATATAATGTATCTAGCCCTTGAATGTTAAGCTGCAAGAAGCAAGGCACAGAAGGAAAATTAAACCACTGTCATATCTCCAGATAATAGCTTATAGTGATTTTTATTAATCTGTCTTTGAGATTAGTTCATCAAGCAAGTTTATTATTCAGTAGGATAGGCTCATTGCATGTCCATATCCGAAAGATGATCACAGTTACTTACTATGACCAATCTAAAGTTGTTTTGACCTTAGGTTCTGTTTTTAAGCCCAGATTCTATAAGTCAGGCCAAGCCTTGGTAGGGCAGGTGAATAGAGAAGATCCTAGAAGAGGCTGTTGGAGATACAGTACGAAAGTGGTGACAGCATTCAGGGAGTTTTGGCTGGCTCTAATTGACTGGCCCAGTAAGTGAGCTCCAGGTAACAAACTGAAGACTAAACTGGCAGTCAGTGTCAGGAAGGCCAGATGCAGCAAGCATTCATAATATCCAGTTAAATATGACTTTTATATAAACAATTTTTATTATAAGCAACATTTGGGAAATAGTTTTACTTGAAAAATTTATTGTTTATCTCAATCCAATTTATCTTTGTATACTGTGAGCTTTCTGGCAACCTCATCTTCCAGCTAATAACAAAAACTCAGTCATAAGGACTAGGTTCAGATGCAATGCCACCATCTCTAAAGAAAAATAAAGCATTTTCTGCAGTTCTACAGAAAATGAAGTACTCATCAGCATTTCAAACTAAGGCTAAGTTTCTCAAAGCAAGTCTCAGAACAGTCCTGTGTTGTAAAGCACGACAGTGACAATAGTGTTTAGGTTCGTTGCAAATTACTCATCCTTACTTTGAGCATAGTTTACAATGATTTAAAGATATTTATTGTTCATTTTCAAATATTTTCACAAAATTTCCTGAAATTAAAAAAAATACTAAGAAGAGGAAATATTTCCATTGACTTGAAGGTACCAGGCTATATACTTGAAGAGAGTTAACTTCTGAGAGAGGGTTGGGGGAGAAGGGGGGGCATGAATGCATGAATTTTGAAACACACCTGGCTTGATCGGGTTAAAGAACATGGTCTTTGGACCTGTAGTTGAAGTTGATTATAGAAAATCAGAATCAAGTAAATGAGGGTTTGGTTAAATAAAGTAGGGTTACGGAACAGATAATTAATAACCAGAGTAGCCTCTCTGCCTTCTGCCTGCTTTTTTCTCTCTTCTACTCATTTACTAAGTAGCAGATCAGTGCTACTATAAACAAGTATGTAAAATGTGACACACACTATAAACAAGATGGTCATATTTTATGTCATTGTGGGTCTAATAATTAATTGGGCAATATCAGCAGAGCGTAAGGATTATATAAGAATATATTCAGAACATTACAGGCATATAAGAGAGATACACAACCTGGATGTAATTAAACTTGGCTTTGAATTATCAGAGCCACAGGGGACCTGGTATGTTGTTGCACCACTGGGCTCGGACTCCTTCAATAGCCTGGGTTAGACGTAAAATTAATTTACAGCCGAGGATTTAAAAGTCTGGGGAGTTCAATTGCTTTGCATAATAGAGTGAGAGAATTTGGAGTTCCTAGGAACTATCAGAGGAAAAGAAGGGAGAAATGGGCAATAATTATAAAAGTTATCACTTATATAGCTCTTAACCTATGAAACAGGCACTGTTCACAGCAACTATATGAGGTAGATGCTATTAATACCCTTATTTTCAGGCAATTCACGGCATGAAAAAACAGGTAAGACACAATTCATGTAATACATCACATGAAATTTATTTGGGAAGCAGCTCTGTCCTCTTGATTGTATTCTTTTGCAAGATTGAATGCTCCCTTCCCACATTAAATTTGAACTACTGAAACTACATTAGGGGCAGAGTTTCTGAAATGCTAACAAACGATTAGGACTATAATTTCTGTTAAATTGATGTTATCTTATCTATTTACAAAATTATATAACCAATTGCCAGAGAAACAGAACCATCTGTCTCTAATTGTATTCATATATAAAATTATCGAAGCTGATTTAATGGTAATGAAAGTTGTAGCAATTATACCATCAATATGAAGACAAAATTACTTTTTTTGCTTGATTTCAGGGACGATGATTAGTCTAACAGAGCGTTCATTATATTTCTTAAAAATCAAATCTCAAGCCCTGGCCGGTTGGCTCAGTAGTAGAGCATCAGCCTGGTGTGCAGGAGTCCCGAGTTCGATTTCCGGCCAGAGCACACAGGAGAAGCGCCCATCTGCTTCTCCACCCCTCCCCCTCTCCTTCCTCTCTGTCTCTCTCTTCCCCTCCCGCAGCCGAGGCTCCACTGGAGCAAAGTTGTCCCGGGCACTGAGGATGGCTACATGGCCTCTGACTCAGGCGCTAGAATGGCTCTGGTTGCAACAGAGCGACGCCCCAGATGGGCAGAGCATTGCCCCCTGGTGGGCATGCTGGGTGGATCCCTGTCGCGCGCATGTGGGAGTCTGTCTGACTGTCTCCCCGTTTCCAACTTCAGAAAAATACAAAAAATAAAAAAAAAAAAAGAATATCAGTGTATAACATTACATTTACTTATGTACATATTTTTTTAAATTAAATATAAGTAGAATAAATGCTTGAGATTTTGGGGGGAATCAAGAAAATATAAAAGGGCTTTGTAAAAAACATTAATAAAAATTTTATTAAACATTATATTAAGTACAAATATAAACTCAAATACCTTGGCCCTGGCTGAGTAGTTCAGTTGGTTAGAGCATCCTTCTGATATTCCAAGGTTGGGGGTTCGATCCCAACTCAAGGCACATACAAGAAGTAATCAGTGAGTGCACAACTAAATGGACAACAAATCGATGTTTTTTGTTTTCTCTCTTTTTCCCTCTCTCTTTAAAACAAATTAAAATTTTTAATCAAATACTTTGAAAACATTTAAATTGACAATGAATAACTTTAATAATTGCTTATTTTCCTTAAAAGACATATATGAAGAATCATATTTGAACCATGACACCTTTAATGTTGATCATGATAGTATTATGTTTTTTGTTATCCTATATAAAATTGGTACAAAATGATAGTTTTTATAGCTATAATAAATAATTGTACTGAAAGTTAAAGGCATAGTGTATCCAATATTATTATCTGATAGTGTCCTTACAGACTTGAGGCATAGATTAGCCTATTGGATTTTATAGAACAAAGAGAATATTAAAAATATTCTTTACATATGTTTCCACAAAACTATTTTATAATTATTTTCAAATAATAACAAGTATGCTAACATTCTAAGTTATTTTAGATATCAAAAGAAAAGAATGTGTATATCTAAAATTGAAATTAAATCCTTCTTTGAAATAAAAGTTCTCTTTATTTTTTTAGTATTAACTATAAAATCTTGGCTGCTTTGTCTTTAAATCTTATTGTATTATATCATTGTTAGGTGTGGTTCTGAAAAATCATTCACTCTGTAGCCAATTCTTTTTATTTTTATAATGAAATCCCATATGAACCATTAATCCTGAGATGAGAGAAAAGCCATATGTCTGTAAAGTATGTTGTCAGTATTCCGTTTAGTGAAACAAGAGAATGCTGATAAAATTTAACCTGGCATTTTAAAACAACCAAGAAATGTATTTCAATGAATGCATTTTTTATGTTCTATAGCAAAATTATAAGAACCAATATTGTATGTCAATAACTGTTAAGCTTCAGTTTCCCTAGTGATTTGCCAATGAACTTGTAAGACAAATTTAGGGGACATTTCTACAAAATATGTTTTTATTTCTAGTTGTATTTTTAAATATTTAGATGTAGTTATTAGAAATGCATGAAATAATTAGAATCATACTGTGTCAAATCCATTTTTAATTAAAATCTATCCACAGATAGAGTTGAACAGTACTTCTTTTATGCCTCACTTAGATACTTTTCACACTTTTTTATTTTAACATTGATAAATATAAGTTTCAATTCAGTAGTCTACTTATAAATCTCTATTAAAATATGTACACTTTGAGGACCAGCAATATATATATATTTTTTTAAATCTTCAACACTATGCCTAACATATAAATAAAATTCCATAAATATTTTTGACCCAAATTTAAATCTTTGTTTAATCATGCAAAATTGGTGGTGCTGGTAGCAAAATATGTTTCTCATTTCTTGTAGTAGGGTTTTTTATTTTCCAAACAGAAGCTCACAACAGTAGTCAAGAGATAGTTATAACTAGGCATAATTATGAGTGCTTCAGAAAATCAATAAAAGGTCAAGTATAGAATAAACTCAATAAAACAGAAGGAAAAATGTTTGAACTGAAAAAGATCATCAGAGTAGAGAGACTCCTGGCTGGTGATGAATAATATTGAAAAAGATCTGGGAGGTAAGTTAATATAAAACATAGTTTTTAATTGATAGTTAATCCTAATTACTTTCCTGAGCTTTAGATTTCTAATTTTCTGCTAGATATTGCCACCTAAATATGTTATAAATTCTCCAAACTCAACCTCAATAATTTTAAAATGTAATTCATCATCTGCATCTCAACTGGTCTCTACTTTCATACTTCTCCTTTGAAAAATGCCACCACAACCTAGAATCTCCATTTCCATTGAAGCTCTGGGGACCCATTTTTAACCAATTCAGCTCCTTTGACATCCTCAGCATATTTCTCTATTCTAGCTCAGTACAGATCCTTGTTATTTTTTGCTTGGCTTACTGCAATATCAATCTAACTGCCCTCCTGTCCGGGTATGATTACTCCCCATTCCATTCACATGACCGGAGCCAGAGTAACCTTTCAAAAGTTCAAATGTAACTCTGCTTTAAAAATCCCTACAACCATCAGTAACACCTCAGATTTTATAAAAATACTTTCTATCACATTCGGTGAAGTAGAAATATAGTAAAAATCTCAAATTCTGTGTATATGACCTTTCATGATACAACGTTTGCAGCTATCACCACCCTATGCAATCTTCAAACCTGTACTCTACACTGCAGTCCTAACCAAAGGCTTATTTTTGCCTTGGAATATTCTGTTCACTTTCTGGGATGAAGCAAGCACACATTCTTTCCTCCCTGTCCTTTATCTGAACTCAGCACAAATATCTTTGAAACATCTTTCGTCTTCCAAAGACACATTCTTCTCCCTCATGTTCTTTTATAGAGCTGTATTAATGCCTATTATTGCACTTATCATTTATTTAGATATTTACTCAGTTTTATTTGTAGTCTTCTTAGACCTAGTCTTTCAAGGACAATGAATGAAATGCAATCTTTGCATCCACAGTATACAGCAAAGTGCCTGTCACTGCGTATACTGTTGTCAGTGACTTCAAAATTCTTGTTGATATCATCTTTTCTTTTTTTTAACCCAGTGGTTCTCAAAGTGTGCACCCTAGAAAATTTTCAGGTGTGCCCTATGGTATTCCAGAGAAATATATGCCTGTTAGGGACTAAAAATCCAACAGAGTTTTTGGAGTTTAGAGTTTTGGGGGACAGAGGTGTGGGGAATTGGCTGTAAGCTGACAGTCTGCCCAACCCCCACCTCACTTGCCTGATTAGGTTGCAAAAGCTATTAAGCTGTGGTGCTGGATTGTTTACACTACCCCCCATGTTCCCGGGAAAGACTGGAGGCAAGTTTCTTCTATCCTTTGTTTGGTGTAAAGTTAAGATGATATGTATGGTGGGGGTTTTATGCACTCAACACAATTAAGAGTAAAAAGAGGAATTCTTGAATGCATTGATGAAGAAATGAGAGTTTGACTTTCAAATATATGCCCAAACATTGAAGAAATTGCTAGGACACATTAGGCTCATGTTTCTCATAAACACAGAATAAAAAAACTTAACACACTCATGCCGGGACCTACCGAATTTACTAAATCTTACTAAGAATGTATCTATATATATATAAAGATAACATTTTTGTCATTTTTTTATTTTTTAATCCCTCTTTTTTATGAATTCTAAAGAGCATAACTCAAAAAATGTAACATAAAATGTTTTTTATGTCAGAATAAATGTACTTTTGTCATATTTATTTTGTTACTTATCATAAAAGCATGCTTCACTTTATAATTTTTTCTTTAATATTTGACTTAATTATTATAATATATTTCTCAGAAATTTGTATATAGTGCACCTACAGTTATTTATAGGATTTTAAATGTGCCCTGACTTCAAAGAGTTTGAGAACCACTGCTTAACCTATAAATCGTCACACTTCTTTTTATCACCTCTATGTACTCACCATCTAACAAAACTAACAGAATTTCTAACACTTCAAGTTTTGACATAAACAATCTGAAAACACAAATGCCTATATTTATTCTGTGAGAGCATATATAGAATGTAAAACCCACTAAGTCCTCAATCAAACACACTACTACATGTTTTGTTTTTACTTTTGGTGATTATTTTCTTATTCAATTTAATATTTCAAGTATGTTCTATGCTTTTGTCCTTTATTGGATCTGCATAATTAGAGTGACTATTCCCAGCAGTTTACATGGGGAAAGAATCCCAGTTTACCTTTGAGGTTCAGAAGTATTTATGATTATCTCTCCCTTCCAATCTCAGAATTGATAAAGTTTAGATAATAATTTGGTAGCACCACACTTAATACTTATTTCATTATTGATTATTTACATTTACTAGTTTTAAATATGATTATTTGTAAAATAGGTGAAGAAATTACTAAATCCATTGTCTCCAGGTTGATACCAATTGCAATCATCAGCAAGAGAGAAGAAAGGGTCAGAGAAGAAATGGGTATAAGTGGACAGAATTAGGAATATGAATTGTGGACAAGTTATTATTCTTTAAGTGGAAGTAAGTAACTTCAGAGAAACAATGCAGAAGGGTAGAGATGATATGATGAAAGTCTACAATGTTGAAGAATCTCAAATTTTGATAATTTCTCTTATGTCATTATCTAAATAGCTGTCTATAATAATATGCAAACCTTATTTTTCTTTACTAAAATTTTACCTGTGTTTAAATGAGAAACTACAGTGCCTTACCAGTATAAAAGTAATGGTCTTTCATAAAGACCAAGTTAAACTCAGCCTCAGAAAGTAATCTTTATATTGTATCTGGGCTGTGAGGACATTCATTTACCATTCCTGAGTCTTACATTCTTTTCCATATTATATAAGTTTCAACATCAAAACTTTGAATAAAGAATATAAGTTATATAAACAAAATGGAGCAAAAGTAAACAACCAAATTATGTAGTAATATTTTTTAATAAAAAGTGTAAAAGATGTAGTATACTATTATTGCCTTCACTCTTTGGTTTCTATATTGCTAAGAAAATATTTTGAGAACTAGCTGATTCATCAGAAAAACCTGTTAACCATGGGGTGGGTATTTATTTTTAAATAAACTATTTTCTATGGATCTAAGCCACAAATTGATGAAGAACTGTGGCTTAGAAGTTAACTCCCTCCAAGTACAGCCTGGCATCCTCAAGTCAATGGAAATATTTTCTCTTTAGTGGTTTTCTAAAAATTTTCAGGAAATTACCTCAAAATATTTGAAGATGAACAATTAATACCTTTAAATCATTGTAAACTATTCTCAAGGTAATAATTAGTAATTTATGAAGAACCTAAAGGATGCCATTTAATCATCTTGGCACCAGGTGTGTGTGTGTGTGTGTGTGTGTGTGTGTGTGTGTGTTAGATCCAGTAATTAATCGAGCACTGGAAGATGGAGAGGAGAGTGCAAAGTCATGCTCTTTTTTTCACGCTCAACTC
Source organism: Saccopteryx leptura (assembly GCF_036850995.1). NCBI lineage: Eukaryota > Metazoa > Chordata > Mammalia > Chiroptera > Emballonuridae > Saccopteryx > Saccopteryx leptura. The sequence goes on along the minus strand of NC_089514.1, from coordinate 49,762,831 downwards.
TCACATCAAAGCCCATAGTATACTCTAAAGGCTCCAGGGGTATTATTCTAGATTCAGGAGATACATACTTCTGACTTTTTGGTATCTATCATTGAGGTAGTGGATTGTTCTAAAGACCATATATTGTTAGTAGATATAAATGATTCCAAAAATCTAGTCAGTGATTTAAACTGAGAAATGTGGAATTCTCAGTATAGGAGAACAATACACCTTAATATTCTGGAATACTAATTTCTCAATATAAAATAAATAAAAAATTAAAATTTGAGAAGTGTTTTTTAACATCACTTTTAAATCTCAAGAGCACAAGCCAAACTCAAAGAAACAAGTCAACTCTATGGATAAAAGAAAGATGTTAGACATTTACAGCTAGTCCAAACTAGTGACTGATGATTTAGCTGGGGGTATGTAACTTTTTGAGGTCTCATTGAGGGTAGCTGGTTTTCTCACTTGATATTCTTCTCATGTTCCTTAATCATTAATACAGGCTTTGAGACAAGACAGGTTTGACTTTTAATCTTAAAAAAATCACTGTAGAGAATTCAGTTTCACACATAGTCTTAAATGTAACACATATTTTTAAGGTTCCTATTGCTGCCTGAAAATAGAAAGTATCCTATTTTTTTCATTAAAACTAATTTTTATTTCTGGTTTTATAAAAATATAATATAAAATTTATCACAAGAATAATTTCATCTGTATCAATACCACAGAAAATGCTTACTATGTTTCAATTATTTAATCAGCTTCCTGTATACAAGCTATGCATACTGGCATTGAATGACCATTGGTGTGAAGCAAATACTCTTCTAAAGTCTTTTGATTACATTGTAAACCTGTTTAGCTTGAATGAGTGATAACTTTGTACATTAGTATATAACCGTTTCAGTGAGAAAAAATATTAAAGATTGGTTATTTGACAGGAAAATCTTTATTTATTTGATAAACATAACACTCAAGTCCCAATCAAGCATAATTTGATTTCTAATATAGTTTGTTTTATATGATATACAAATCCTAATCCATTAGATGTGTGCATGCATTAGACATAAAGACATGAACCAATGTGAGTGACCTTTTCCTTCTATGATACCCTGTAAATTTATGATTCTCCTAGATATCTTATGGACAAAGCCATTCCCTTTCTCCTCTATAACCACTACAATGGCCATGAAACTAAGGTACAGATAAGGTTAATATTTGTTTCAACTTACATCTATCTTCAGAAACCTCAGGGAAGCGAATAAGTGTGATATTAGGGAGGGAAGCGCACAGATCATAAAAAGCCAAATGTAATATGCCAGTAATATATTTTACCAATTTGCAACAATTTAGCCAAATATTAAAATATGTACCCATATTTTGAGGACATGTAACTTGAAGACACTATCAGGCAGAAGGTGATGTCAAAAGTCTCTTCTTAATTACCTCACTCCTTATGATTTCAATTTTTATATTCTTATGAAAAAATATATGAGTTTGCAGTGCTAAGACAAGACTGAAATCAGGGTAGAATGCATGAGTCAGACTTCATATCTGCCTAAGATTAATTGTACCTTTTTGATGCTGTAGAGCCAAATGGAATACTTCATCCACATGAGCTTTTGGCCTGTCTCCACAAACTGTAGCTGTAAGAATTAAGGAAAAATTGAGAACTCTCAAATACATTTCTCAGCATATTATAAATGTGCCACCCTTTAATTATTTATTTATTCATTCATTCATTTTAGAGAGGAGAGAGAGAGAGAGAGAGAGAGAGAAGAGAAGGGGGAGGAGCAGGAAGCATCAACTCCCACATGTGCCTTGACCAGGCAAGCGCATGGTTTTGAACCGGCGACCTCAGCATTCCAGGTCGATGCTTTATCCACTGAGCCACCACAGGTCAGGCAAATGTGCTACCCTTTGAATAGGCCAAATATCTTTACTGAGGATTTTTGCTCATTGTCTGTTGTCAGCAAGCATACACACACACATTCCCCACACACACACACCCGTGTACACAAAAGGAAAAATATAGCTCAGTAGGTATTTTTATAGAATTCTTTTACTACCAATTAGATTAAACAGCATTAAAGAATGGAATTTAATTAATTTAATTAAATTTAGTATTTTTTGCAGACTGCTAACATTAAATTTACTTAAGTAGAAAATGTACATGCTCTAAAAGATTGTGAATTAATCTCCCATTAAATTACTAAGACCAATTTTAAAAGTGAGTAACATTGACAAGTTATTAAGGGACTTGATATTTTTGCAAAGTAAGTCTGTCAATGATAGACCTATAATGGAAGAATGACATACAGTATTCCAAATCACACACAGAAACAGCACATATACAAATGTGGCAGCAATCTAAAGAATATATTCATATTTCTATTCTAGGAATTAAACTATATAAGTATAAATATAAAATTGACATCTGTGTAAATTATTTCTAAATGGCAGTCTAGAATAAAATATCTCAGCTGTTGCTGTGTATAGCTGTGTAAATCTGTGTATATGTGTGTGTGAATGTGTGTATATGAGTTTGTGTGAATGTGTGAGGTGTGTGTGGGGGGATGAGTACTATACAAGAAAGAATATTAATACTCTAAAGAAACTACCTAAAAATAATTGCAAGTGTTTGGACAGAGTACTTAATGCAGATTTGAAAACAGGTTCCAGGTTCCAACCTTGCAGTATCTATACCTGCGAAGCCACTTAATCTCTCTGATTAATTTGATTCTCCAGTTGGAATAAGTTATGTCTGAGATTCTTTTGTCTTCTAAAATACCAACTATGTAATATTTACATCTCTTGGCTATGTTTTTTTCTAGTCATTTTTGAAGGCACTATTAAATAGGAAAAAAAATGCAATTTACATCAAGTAGGTGGTAAAAAGAAAAAAGCAACAAACAAGTCAACAAGATCTGTTCACATCCTACAGGATGGTTCCAAAGTATTTCAAATGCACTAACATTCGATTATCACCTATAAATGCCACCTGTTTTAAAATACAATTATTTATAAACTACCTTCATGACAATCCTTAAAATCTATTTTGAGCGGGAATCAATCACACAAAAAAAATTGAAAGCAGAAGTTTGGTTGGTTATTAATTTTAAATATACAAAAAATAGCAATAGAAATTTAGAATAGATACTTCATAGAGCAATGTGAGTTCAAATCAGTGTTTGTATACTTGTCACCAAAGTTTAGTGATGTAATACTCTTCTATTTAACATCTTACACACAGAATTTTTCCACCAGGCTAGTTAATACTGCCTGTTACCTGGTTCTCTGAGATGAAGTGGAAGAAGCATTAGACTGTTAATCATGAAAGTCTAGGTTGTAGTTTCAGTCAGCTTACCTAAATATAGTAACGCTCTTTTGTCCTGAGCATTTTCATCAGGATTATCAAACAAACTGGAGTCATCTCAAGGTTTCTATCAATTAAATATGTGTAACTATGTTACTAATAAGAACATGATATTTAGATTTATAAATATTACACACATATAATACACACATTTATTTACATAAATATCACACAACTTGTTAAGTACAAAGTAAGTTTTTTCCAATTATAAACCTATTTTATATTAAGAAGATTTTTAATTCTGTTATACTTGGAAGGAATAAACTACAAAAACAAGTTAAAAATATCCTTGTGCATTGTGCTCTGATATTAAAAATAAATGCTTTTAATGAACAAAGAACCCTCCTTAGAATTATTTATTGTAAGAATTAATAATCATATTATTACAAAGATTGCCATTGCATCCAGAATACTGTAAAAAATCTAAGGAGTTATCAGGTATCATACAGCATGAGGCAAAAGCAGGCTTATAGTTGTGAGTATGCAAAACACAGAGTTCATTCTTGCATTATAATTTATTAATTATTGTGTTATTTTACATAGGAACAACTGTATACCTGCTTTTTGCCTCACCCTGTATATGTCTTCACTGTAGAAAAAGGCAATTTATGTAATTTATAGTTTAATTATTAAATTTGTTCTGCCAAAATAAAATCTGGATACAAAGCCAAGCAATTTTAAAAAATATTATTTAGAAAATTAAATTTAACAGGGTGACATTTATCAGTAAGAGGACATAGGTTTGAGGTAAGTTCCAAGCAACTTTTAAATAATAAAATCATACTAAGATCAATGAATAAAATATTCAAATATAAAGAAAATATCAACATAGGTATTTTGAATTCTTAAATTCCTTTCTTAAAAGAAAAATATTAGTATAAATTTTCAAACTTTATAATAGCATGCATTATGAAAACATATTTAAATAAGTTATCATTCACTCAAAAGTATTTTTAATCAAGTTAAATATTAGGACCATTTTAGACTTACAGATTTATTATAAAGATACTACAGGCCTGACCTGTGGTGGTGCAGTGGATAAAGCATCAACCTGGAATGCTGAGGTCATCAGTTCAAAACCCTGCACTTGTCTGGTCAAGGCACATATGGGAGTTGATGCTTCCTGCTCTTCTCCCTTTTCTCTCTCTCTCTCACTCTCTCCCACTCTCTCTCCTCTCTAAAATGAATAAGTAAATAAAAAATGTAAAGAAAAAAAGATACTACAGTGGGTTCTCATATATCCTACACCAAATATTCCCTATTATTAATTTATCCTACAATAGTTCGGTGCATTTGTCAAATTAATTAAAAAATACTGAATTATTGTTATTAAGTTTATAATATATTCAAATTTCATTGGTTTCCTCCTACTGTTTATTTTTGCTTTCAAAATCCTATAAAAACTACTACATGAATTTAATAGTCATGTCTCCTTAGTTTAATCTTGGCTGTGATTTGTTCTCAGACTTTTCTTGTTTTTGATGATTTTGAGTTCTTTAAGGATTACTAGTCAGATACTTTGTACAATGTCTCTCAGCTTTGATTTGTCTGATGTTTTCCTTGATTACACAGGTATGTGTTTGAGAAAGAAAGACCATAGAGGCCAGTACCATTTTCATTTCATCATAACAAGGGTACAGAGTATTAGTATGACTTCCTATTCATCCATAGTTGACCTTGATTAGCAGCTTGATACAATGTTTGGTTTCTCCATGTGAAGTCACTCTCCTGTTTTCTCACTTCCCATATTGAGGAGTTATGCGCCCTCTCCTTAAGAGTGGAGTTGCTACATAAGTTATCTGAAACATTTTTGCATGGGAAATATATCTACTGTCCCTTATTAAATAATTAACTGATTAATTTACATCAGTATGGATATTTATGTTATACTTTGGGTTATAATCTAATACTATTTTACTTAATTTATTGCTTAATATTTCCAGCTTTCACCATTGGTAGCACTTTTCGATGCCCCTTTTACCCCTTGATATACTCAATCACTGTGGTTTTTCCATTTGTTATGATCACTTTCTTAAATCCTAGTTCAACAAGATGCTCCAGGCTCATCTTGTATATTTCCTGTCTCGGTCTTAGATTCAGGCCAAGGAATCCAGGCTTCCTTTCATTGAGGAATAGTATTAGAAACCAAGATCTAGGTATTAGGGGTCAATAAATATTTAATATGCAAAGTTTAATTTATATTTATAAGCTGCATATATATAAATAATATATCATATAATTACCTAATAATTTTGTATTTCTATATCTTCCACCTGTTCCCAATTTATTTAAAGTAAACCCACAGTTGGGTGAAGAAGACCTCTATTACAAGGAGCGTCTCTAGTTATCCAAAGGTGCAGATTGTTTATTTTAGAGCACATTCCTAGGACACGTGCCTTCACATCACAGCTCTTAGAAGGATGCCTGTGGCCTCAGTGAACATTACATTCAATCATCCTGAATTAGACAAATCCCTGGCATTTCTGTAGAACCAAGTCTAATTATTATATATATGCATAATTTATCAGATTTATTAATTGGGAGGAGGTTCATTTCACCTCTGTGGAAAGGTCACAAAACATTTGATAATAGATATAATTTCATTTGTGATCCAACGATTTTACTAATCCACATTGTATTCTCAAATGACAGCCTTGTCTCAACAACTTAAAATGAAACATAATATAACTTCCTTTTCTATTTCAGAAAAAAGTAATTACTTTGCTATTGTCTTACATTGCTGTGTAACATTGCTTTTGAGGGTCTTATTCTGTTATTTGTGCTATTCCACTTACGGTTACCTTTTGAAAAATTTATATTATTAATAAATGAAAAAAACACACTTTGAAGAAGATTCTCTAAATGGACTCTGTCGAGAAAATTGTTCATAATCTTATAGATCAATGAACATTACATTGATGTGATTTTTCTGGCCCTTGAATGTCATTTCTTAGGATCAGAAGAAGCATTACAACACCATTAATTTTCATTTTCTTAATACCAATTAAGAGTTATGCTAAATTTTGAGCAATGTTAGAAATTTCCAGGACTTTGATAAATAAAACTAGTGTAAAATCTTTGTCCAGAAAGTAAAAATGGCAGCAGCTTTACAAACTTCAAATGAACTTCCACAATGAAGCAGAGTGAGAAAGCTACAATGTAGTGAATATATATAAAAACTAGAAAGAATAGTGAACTGAACACTGATAATAACTGAACACATGATAAAATGACATCGTTTGACACTATGCCTTCTATTATAATCCTCGACTGTAAAAACATGGTGAAACTAAGGATTCATATGAGACTTAAAATTTCATATGAGACTTAAAATGCTAAACATTTATATAGGTTATTTCTTTTGTAGTATAAGTACTGTTATAATATTTTAACATACTAGTACTTATAAATTGAGTAAAAGATGTTTTGTGTTGAAATCACTACAAAAGCGCATTTGGGTTGTATCAAGTTCTACTATGCAGAAGAAAAATGGGATTAATTAAATATCTTATTCTTTTCTTTGTGTTAAATTAAATAATTTCTTTCTGGTTCTTGATGTTTATGCCATTGAACAACATTGATGGACTTGCAGACCAATTCTTAGTGCACTTAGGTTTGTCATTTCAACTGACTGTGGGTGTTTTATGTCATAACCTAATTTCCCATGCCTGAGTTCCCAAATAATCTGAAATATTGAAAAGCACATTTTACAATTGGCTATAAGTGTTGTGCTTTATGGAAAGAATTAATGATCATTTCCCCATAAACTTATAAGCTAAAACAGATAAATAAGACAAGCAACAGAAGCAGGTGAATGAGACAAAACCAGATGTACCTAACTGGTGTGGGAGTGGGGCTGCTGTAGGGTCAGATTATATTGCATCAGTATCTTCTGACATCAGTTTCAAAATACTTCATTCAGTAAATACACTAGCATGGGTTAGTAGATTTTTTAAAGGACATAATAAAGAGAAAAAATAAAGACAGAGTTTATTTTAAACATACATGTTTTGAAAAAGAAAGGGGAAATCAAATGAAGAAGTATAATATTTAAACAACACAAAACTTCTTTCCTCCAATGGAGAGTGGTAAGTGTACTGTGCCACCTGCGCTTGGACCTGCCCCAGGCCACAGTCTCTCATCACTAAACGGCAATGAAAGATTGTGTGACGTGCTTTACTGTGTGTCAGAGTTTCATAGGAAGTATGATAAAACTAAAGAATTCTCAGTCAAAATTGATCAAAGATAATTTTTCTAATGATAAAGTGTAATGTCAGTGGCCAAGGCCAGGTAGGTTCACACTGGATTTGGGCAGACAGCAGAGTAAGTTTGAAGCTAGAAAGAGTAAGCCATTCCTGTTTGTTCTAGTCTCCCGACGGCTGGAAAACAAACAGGGAGGGGAAAATCACTGCTCATGGCAGCAGGTAAGAGATCAGGAAAACAGTCCCCTGCAATGGTAGGCCAGCGGTCCGTGTGAAGGGAAAACTCCTGTACCCTTATAGGCTACACACACGTGGCTCTGCCGTGTGCTCACACACCAATCATGCAGAGTGCATGGGAGCAGGCCGAACACAGCTGTTTTCCCTACAGGAAGTATCTCATCTTTTCTCACAAACAGGCCCTAGAAACTTTAGTTGGGAATATTCAGATAATTTAGTGTGGTAAATTTAAATTATAGCAGGAGACATATTCTTTTAGTCAATAATATTCATAAATACATACTATGTTCTTTAAATAAAATTAAAATAAATGATTAACAAATTATATATTTTATCTTGTCATCAGTAAATTGGGTATGCACAATGAACTTATTTTTTCAAAATGGTGGATATATTGATACTATCTTATAATTCCTTCCTTATTATGAGGTCACTTATTTTCTCCCAACCTCAGTCTCTTCCCAGAGCCCTTGACTCCTGCTTAGCCTGGAATATAAAACTGTTCACTATACAACTTTTGCACTAACTCCTCCTTCCATAATCCACCCCATTCCTTCTGGACCCAATGGTTAGTTTATGGTAAACATTGACTGACACTGAATCACTCAAACAGATTTTTTAGCCTATGTATTGGAATATGAGAAAAAATTAAGTTAGTTGGATATGCTGAGCTCACTGTGAGAAGAATCAGGGTTAGGACTGCCACTCCAGAGCAGCAGTAGTGAGCTGGTCTGCAACACAGAGGATAAGAATCTGGGAACGCCCGAAGGAACGGTGTTGAGGTCAGAGAAGAACGTGAAGCTGAGGGGGAGAGCGAGCAGGTGAGTGAGAAAGAATAGTGAGCTGGTCTGCAACACAGAGGGTAAGAATCTGGGAACGCCCGAAGGAACGGTGTTGAGGTCAGAGAAGAACGTGAAGCTGAGGGGGAGAGCGAGCAGGTGAGTGAGAAAGACAACAACTGCATTATTTCAATTGTTATTACAGTCAGCTGTTCTCGCAATAATGTTTTCATTACATTCTTTGTACTATCCTTAAAATAAAATCACTTTTCCTAGACATTTAGTAAATGAGTTTTTATTCCCTGTAACCAATCTGAGTCAACAATACCAAGATAACTTCATAGTAACAGTACACTATTTGGCTATAGTGAGGCTTATTAGTATGCTGCCTGCCTGTAGTTTGGTGTGAGATATACAATCAATAGAAAAGGAAATTGATTTGTGATATTTAGTGTTTTGAAAATGTTTAAAACTTTTTTCTCTTTGATTATAAATATGTAAAGAATTATAAAGCTAATTTATCAAAAAATTTTTATCAAGAACTTTTTTGGAAATAATATTAAAGAGAAAAAATTGGAATATAGATCACTCTATAAGCTGATATGTATAACCTACATAAATAATTTATTGTAGCATGAGTAGTTTTATCTAGACACTCAGCGCCATCCACCTCCCATCGGCCACTCTGCCACTAGAGAGTGACTGAAGTAGGGAACTCAAAGCCCCTTGTTCTCTTGAAAGCCCTTACCAACACCATATCTTTGTAATAATAATTATTTCCTCTTTCATCTTTCTTAATCTGTCCTGTAAATGTTCTTGATGATTTCAACATACTTGGAAATGATACTTCAAATCTTGTATCACCATTTCTTGATTGCCTCTTGCTAATGATGTCATCCCCAACCTTTCTCATATATTTTTATTCATGGTCATAGATAGATTTTGCTAAAGATTGTCTTGACTCTTCCAGGACCCATATATACCGGTAGATTTTTCACTGATTTTGACTTCTGCTTTGTTCCTAAACTAAGCACACATAGATTAGATCCACAGCCCATTTTTTCTAATAATATCCTCAAATGCCTCAACTCCCTTGCAAAAAATCATTGCATCATATTGACTTTAAAGTCATGACTACCTAACATTAGTTTTGCTTTTACTGCTACAAGCAACCAAACTAAATATTCTTAATCAATTCTCTGACTCTGTGATTTATTTCACAACTTCTTTCCTTTCAAACATCTGTTAATTTTTCTCCTCTCCTTGCACTCAGCCCACAAATTAGCCTCAAAAGCATTCAGAAGAGAATTGTTAAATACTTCTCCCCACCATCACACTACTTAGATGATTGTTAAAAACGTCTAAGGGAAACCACTCCTTTCCCGATTAATGTTATATCTTGCAAGTGTCTCCTCTTTCCTGAAATGTCAGCTTTTCTTTATACAGTAGTAGATGCCCATCAGCCTACAAAGGTGTTACAATATCTTTCATCTTAAATTTAAAAACAAAAATTAGCACATTGGCTTGGAAATTCAGTTGATTAGAGCATCATTCCAATATGCGAAGGTTGCAAGTGCCATACCTGGTCAGGCATATACAAGAATCAATCAATAAATGTATAAGTGAACCAACAAATTGATGTCTCTCTCTCTCTCTCTCTCTCTCTCTCTCTCTCTCTTTCCCTCTCACGCACTCTCTCTTTCTCCCTGTCAAATGAATAAATAGAATTAAAATTCAAAAAGTAGCCCACAAAAGTTGCACATGAAATGGCCTGAAGACAATTTAGTTTGTAATTCCAAACAGTAAGTTAAACTGAATTCTTTAAATAATAAAAAATAAGTTCCAGGAAAATAAAGACTAGTAGGCTGTGAAAACTATTCATAACCCATTCCATGAACACATGTTTTACATTTCATTCATACACCAGTAAAATTTTTATAGAAACTGGCAGAGAATGATTTTAAAATCAGCATTCTGTAAAATACAAGAATAACATGAAAGTTAGGTACAGATGTGACATAAACAATTTACAGGTCATAAAGGAATATATCATATTCTAATTTAATACCCTCTTTATACTTTGTGCTGAAATAAGATTTTTTTTAACTTAGAACTTTTATATATATTTAGTAATCTGTGATATTGGTCTAGTCTACCTGCATTCTTGGTAAAGCAGTTTAATTAGTTTTAGAGTTGGTAAGCAATGTTAAAAACATATCTTTATAGAAGTCCCGGGTTCGATTTCCGGCCAGGGCACACAGGAGAAGCACCCATCTGCTTCTCCACCCCTCCCCCTCTCCTTCCTCTCTGTCTCTCTCTTCCCCTCTTGCAGCAAGGCTCCATTGGAGCAAAGATGGCCAGGGCGCTGGGGAAGGCTCCTTGGCCTCTGCCCCAGGCGCTGGAGTGTTAATATTCAGAAATCAGTGGCATTTTTATACACCAACAATAAGTTGTCTGAAAGAGAAATTGAGGAAACAATCCCCTTCAGTATTGCAACAGTGAAATAAAGTATCTAGGAGTAAATTTAACGAAGGAGGTAAAGGACTTGTACTTGGAAAATTATAAAACATTGATAAAAGAAATCATGGAAGATACACACAAGTGGAAGCATATACCGTGCTCATGGATAGGAAAAATAAACATTAGAATATCTATATTACCCAAAGCAATATATAAATTCAATGCAATTCCTATTAAACTATAAATGGCATACTTCAAGGATATAGAACAAATATTCCAAAAATTTATATGGAACCAAAAATGAACACGAATAGCCTCAGCAATCTTGAAAATGAAGAATAAAGTGGGAGGCATCACACTTTCAGATATCAAGTTATACTACAAGGCCACTGTACTCAAAACAGCTTGGTACTGGCATTAGAACAGGCATACACAATGGAATAGAACAGAGAATCCAGAAATAAACCTACGCCTTTATGGACAATTAATATTTGACAGAGGAGATACATGCATACAATGAAGTAAAGACAGTGTCTTTAATAAATAGTGTTGGGAAAATTGGACAGGTACATGCAAGAAATTTAACTAGACCACCAACTTACACCATTCACAAAAGTAAGCTCAAAATGGATAAAAGACTTAAATGTAAGTCATGAAACCATAAACATCTTGGAAGAACACATAGGCAGTAAACTCCAATATCTCTCATAGCAATATTTTTTCTTATTTTTCTTCATGGGCAAGTGAAATAAAGGACAGGATGAACAAATGGGACTATATCAAACTGATAAGTTTTTGCACAGCAAAAGACACCATGAACAAAATAAAAAGACAACCCACACAATGGGAGAACATATTCTTCAATATGTCTGATAAGGGGTCAATAACTAAAATTTATAAAGAACTTCTAAAACTAAATAGCAGGAAGGTAAACAATCCCAGTTAAAAAATGGACACAAGAACTGAATAGACACTTCTCCTAAGAGGACATACAAATGGCCAATAGACAAATGAAAAAATGTTCAATGTCATTGAAATGTCATTGAAAAAATGTTCAATGATCAAAGAAATGCAAATTAAAACCATAATGAGATACCACCTCACACCAGTCAGGATGGCGCTCATTAACAAAACAACAACAGAAAGTGCTGGTGAGGCTGTGGAGAAAAGGGGAACCCTCCTGCACTGCTGGTGGGAATGCAGACTGGTGCAGCCATTGTGGAAAACTGTATGGGGTTTCCTCAAAAAATTAAAAATGGAACTGCCTTTTGACCCAGCTACCCCACTTTTTGGAATATATCCTAAGAATACCAAATCATGGATTCAAAGAAAATATGCATCCCCATGTTTATGACAGCATTGTTCACAATAGCCAAGAACTGGAAACAGCCCAAGTGTCCATCAGTGGATGAGTGGATTAAAAAGCATTGGTACATATACACAATGGATTACTATGTGGCTATGAAAAAGAAGGAAATCTTACCTTTTGTGACAACATGGATGGACCTGGAGATTATTATGCTGAGTGAAATAAACCAGGCAGAGAAAGAAAAAATATCATATAATCTCACATATATGTGGAATCTAATGAAGAAAGCGAATTTAGGATCTGAATAGAGCCAGAGGCAGGGTCACAGGAACCATAGGGACAGCTGTCAGAGGGAAAGGGGATGAGGGGATGGGATTAGAGAAGGTAAAGTGATTAGTGAAACTGTATATACATAACACAGAGATATAGATAGCAGGACAGCAAATCCTAAAGGGGATAGGGGAGGTAGTTAGAGGGAGGGGGGTAAAGGGGGTATAAAAAGGGACACAGGTTGGGGGTGAGAGAGTTATATTCAGTGGGACACTTGAATCCATGTAAATACAATAAACTAAAAATTAAAAAAATAAAGCCATAAAATGGATATGAAACATAATTCAACTTTAGAATATGAATCCAGAATTCACATCTTGTATTAAGTACTTGCTTTGGTATTTTTCTTACTTGCTTATTAGGTTATTTTATTCACATACATAATCTTTCTATGCCAAATGTAGTAAAAAGATACATACATTTAGAAGTTATTAGATTAGATCTTGTTAGAATAATATCAATTTTTTTATCCCAATTATCTCTAAGGTTATTTGAGCTTTAAATTAAAAAAATGTAGAAGTCTAGTGCATTCTCATTTTTAAAGTTATTTAATAGCTTAATAAATTTTTTTATAATTTTATATTTTAATAAGTCTTCTGTTTTGAGTGCTTAGTTTAAACAGTTGACCCGTGAACAATGTGGAGGATAGAGGTGCCGATATCCCACACAATTGAAAATCCACATATAATTTTGACTCCCCCAAAATATAACCACTATTAGCCTTCTGTTGACCAGCAGTCTTACAGATAACATAAACAGTTAATTAAACATATTCTATATGTTCTCTGTATTATATACTATATTCTTACAATAAAGTAAGCTAGAGGAAACAAAATGTTATAAAGGAAAGCATAAGGGAGAGAAAATAAATTTACAGTACTGTATATATTTATTGGGGAAAGAAGGGTAAGTGGGCCCATGCAGTTCAAGGGTTCACTGTATAAAGAACACAGATAAGAGTTTGTATAAAGCCTTTATGTGGACTTCTGGTTTGGGTTCCATATGTAAGGAGCTTGGAAATCACCCCTGTCTTAACAAGTTAAAAACTGAACTGATGTAAAAATAAACTTTTCCCTAAGAGAAGTGAGGTCACAGGACAAACCACTGGCCCAAGACCAGAGACAGGTGACTACTCGACATTGCACTTACCTGAGCAGAGATTCGTGAGTGGAAACTTCTGCAACAACCAGTGCTGGGTAGGATAATGTCAACAGGCATTGATGAATTGCTGGAGGCTCAGTGTGACAGCCTGGGCTAAGCATTCCAGGGGTTCCCAATCAGGGGGGAAACCTGATATTTTTGTGGGACTAACTTCCAGGAGCTTGACCAGGTTTCTCACAGTAAATATCAGATGAAAATACCCTTGTGCTTCCAGCATAAGGAGAGAAAAGGAACCATTTTTTAATATGTCAGAACCCTCTGTTCTTCTTAACAAGGCTAGAACTCAAGAGAAGCAAGAGAAGCAAGTTAATCAGAGCATAACCAGCTGTGGTATTATCAGCGCCTAATTAATCCAGAGGAAGGAACATAACCTCACTTCAGTCAGTACTAGCCATCCTGGCCGTTAAGGGTGGGGGAAAAAAAACACAGAAATGCTCGTGAAGGACACAGTCCAGAAGCATAGGGTCCTTAATGGACTGAGACCTAATTTCAGGACTATCGAACACATCCCCTCCACCTACACCTCACCATGACATTGGTAGAGGCCTATGTAGAGCAGTCCCTTTTATAAGGACCACTTGTCCAGCTATAAAATAAAAAATGTCCAGGATGGGAACTTCAGTTGATTAGAGTATTGTTTGCACAGTCCAAGGTTCCATCCCCAGTCAAGGCACATACAAGAATTAACCAATCGATCTGTCTCTCTCCTTCTAAAATCAATAAATAAAAATTTAAAAAATATATCCAAGTTAGGATATTCCCCTTTCTGATTACAAGTCTGTTTCATGATCCTTTCCTTGAGGATATTTACTATCAATCTCCTTCTTAAAATTTTCCTAAATTGTAACTCAAAATTCTTCTATCTCCTAAAAACTTGCCAGAGTGTTATAATATCTGTGATATCATTTTACTATCCTAGAATTTAATAACTTGTTTAGAGTTCAACATTGATTATCTCTAACTCTATTTTAATCTCTAGTTATGAAATGGGGAGGGAATTTTTTTTTATCCCATAGAGATAGTTTTATATCATCAAAATACTGTCATTTCCAAAGTGAATCACCATGCCTCTTGACGTTTGCCAGATGCTGATTGTGGTACTTTTAGAGCTTGCACCCTAAGGAAGAAGCAAAGCTTGGCTGATTCAGAATCATGCAGGAATACTCAGCTGGTATTGCTAGGTCAGCCAGGATAGAAACAGAATCAATAAATCTCTCTCTCCCCCACCACAATTTAAGAAAAAGAAGTTATTCTAAGGGATTGGCTTATGGGACTGTTGGAATCTGGCTAAACAAACTTATAGTCACTAGGGCCAGGTATCTGAAAGGGCAGCGGGAGCTGATGCCGCTGTTCAAAGACATTTCTCCTCAGGGAAACCTTAGTTCTGCTCTTCAGTCCTTTCAACTGATTGGAACAAGAATGTCCTGATGGTGCGGGTTGATTTCCTTTAATAAAAAGCTACAAAATACTTTCACAGAAACCTAGGTTAGTATTTGGCTGAGTAATAGGCTAACCAAATTGAAACACAAAGTGACCAGCAAAGTTGCCAAATCTGCTTTTTCAAGAAAAACTAAAAAGGCTGACTTTTAAAAATGTCAAGTCATCTGATTTTTTATTTTATTTTATTTTTTTATTAATTTTAATGGGGTGACATTAATAAATCAGGGTACATAGGTTCAAAGAAAACATCTCCAGGTTATTTTGACATTTGATTATGTTGCATAGCCATCACCCAAAGTCAAATTGTCTTCTGTCACCTTCTATCTGGTTTTCTTTGTGCCCCTCCTCTTCCTCCACCCCCTCCCATCTCCTCCCCACCCCCAGTAATCGCTACACTCTTGTCCATGCATCTGAGTCTCATATTATGTCCCACCTATGTATGAGATTATATAGATCTTAGTTTTTTCTGATTTACTTATTTCACTCCGTATAATATTATTAAGGTCCATCCATGATGTTGTAAATGATCCGATCATCATTTCTTATGGCTGAGTAGTATTTCATAGTATATATGTACCAATCTTCTTTATCCAATCATCTATTGAAGGGCTTTTTAGTTGTTTTCTTGTCTTGGCCACTGTGAACAATACTGCGATGAACATGGGGCTGCATGTGTCTTTATGTACCAGTGTTTTTGAGTTATGGGGGTATATTTCCAGTAGAGGAATTGCTGGGTCATATGGTCGTTCTATTTTTAATTTTCTGAGGGACCACCATACTTTCTTCCATAATGATTGTACTACTTTACATTCCCACTAACAATGGATGAGTGCTCCCCCTTCTCCACAGCCTCTCCAACACTTGTTATTACCTGTCCTGTTGATAATAGCTAATCTAACAGGTGTGAGGTGGTATCTCATTGTAGCTCTGATTGGCATTTCTCCAATAGCTAATAAAGATGACCATCTTTTCATACAATATATCTGTTGGCCATTGTATTTCTTCCTGGGAGAAGTGTCTGTTTATGTCCTTTTCTCATTTTTTTATTGGATTGTTTGCTTGTTTGTAGTTGAGTTTTATGAGTTCTTTGTATATTTTGGATATTAGGTCCTTATCTGTGCTGTGGTTTGAAACTATCGTCTCCCATTTAGTTGGCTGTCTGTTTTGTTGTTAGTTTCTCTTGCTGTGCAAAAGTTTCTTAGTCTGATGTGATCCCATTCATCTATCTTTGCCTTCACTTCCCTTGCCGTTGAAGTCAAATTCATAAAGTGCTCTTTGTAACCAAGGTCCATGAGTTTAGTACCTATGTGTTTTCAATGTAATTTATTGTTTCAGGTCTTATATTTAGGTCTTTGATCCATTTTGAATTAATTTTAAGTACAAGGAGACAAACTGTAGTTCAGTTTTGTTCTTTTTTTTTCTTTTTTTAATTTTATAAATAAATTTTTATTAATGTTAATGGGGTGACATCTATAAATCAGGGTATATATATTCAAAGAAAACATGTCCAGGTTATCTTGTCATTCAATTATGTTGCATACCCATCACCCAAAGTCAGATTGTTCTCTGTCACTCTCCATCTAGTTTTCTTAGTGCCCCTCCCCTTCTCCCTTCCCCTTTCCCTCCTTCCATCCCACATTCCCCCTTCCCTCCACCCCTGGTAACCACCACACTCTTGTCCATGTCTCTTAGTCTCATTTTTATGTCCCACCAATGTATGAAATCATGTAGTTACTGGTTTTTTCTGATTTACTTATTTCACTTCGTATAATGTTAACAAGATCCCAACATTTTGTTGTAAATGATCTGATGTCATCATTTCTTATGGCTGAGTAGTATTCCATAGTGTATATGTGCCACATCTTCTTTATCCAGTTTTCTACTGAAGGGCTTTTTGATTGTTTCCATGTCTTGGCCACTGTAAACAATGCTGCAATGAACATGGGGCTACATGTGTCTTTACATATCAATGTTTCTGAGTTTTGGGGGTATATACCCAGTAGAGGGATTGCTGGGTCATAAGGTAGTTCTATATTCAGTTTTTTGAGGAACCACCATAATTTCCTCCATAATGGTTGTACTACTTTACATTGCCACCAACAGTGAATGAGGGTTCCTTTTTCTCAACAGCCTATCCAATATTTGCTATTACCTGTCTTGTTGATAATAGCTAATCTAACAGGTGTGAGGTGGTATCTCATAGTGTTTTGATTTGCATTTCTCTAATAACTAATGAAGATGAGTATCTTTTCATATACCATTTGTATTTCTTCCTGAGAGAAGTATCTGTTCATGTCCTCTTCCCTTTTTTTATTGTATTGTATTGTTTGTTTGTTTGTTGTTGAGTTTTATGAGTTCTTTGTATATTTTGGATATTAGGCCCTTATCTGAGCTGTTGTTTGAAAATATCATTTCCCATTTAGTTGGCTGTCAGTTTATTTTATTGTCAGTTTCTCTTGCTGAGCAAAAACTTTTTAGTCTGATGTAGTTCCATTCATTTATCTTTGCCTTCAATTCTCTTGCCTTTAGAGTCAAATTCATAAAATGCTCTTTAAAACCAAGTTCCATGAGTTTAGTACCTATGTTTTCTTCTATGTAAGTTATTGTTTCAGGTCTTACATTTAGGTCTTTGATCCATTTTGAATTAATTTTAGTACAAGGGGACAAGCTGTAGTTGAGTTTCATTCTTTTGCATGTGGCTTTCCAGTTTTCCCAGTACCATTTGTTGAAGAGGCTTTCTTTTCTCCATTGTGTGTTGTTGGCCCACAAATATATAAAAAATTATTTGACCATATATATGTGGTTTTATTTTTGGACTTCCTATTCTGTTCCATTGGTCTGAGTGTCTATTTTTCTGCCAATACTATGCTGTTTTGATTGTCGTGGCCCTATAATATAGTTTGAAGTCAGGTATTGTAATGTCCCCAGCTTCATTCTTTTTCCTTAAAATTGCTTTGGCTCTTTGATGTTTTTTATAGTTCCATATAAATCTGATGATTTTTTGTTCCATTTCTTTAAAAAATGTCTAGGAATTTTGATGGGAATTGCATTAAATTTATAAATTGCTTTGGGTAATATGGTCATTTTGATTATATTTATTCTTACTATCCAAGAACAAGGAAAATTTTTTATCTCATTGTATCTTTTTCGATTTCCTTTAACAATGCTTTGTAGTTTTCATTATATAGGTCCTTTACATTCTTTGTTATGTTTATTCCTAGGTATTTTATTTTTTTGTTGCAATCGTGAAGGGGATTATTTTTTTGAGTTCATTTTCTAATATTTCATTGTTGGCATATAGAAAGTCTATGGACTTTTGTATGTTAATTTTGTATCCTGTGACCTTACTGTATTGGTTTATTGTTTTTAGTAATCTTATTGTGGAGTCTTTGGAGTTTTTGACCAAATGATCTTATCAATAGATGCAGAAAAGGCATTTGATAAAATACAACACAATTTTATATTTGAGACACTCAACAAAATGGGTATAGAAGGAAAATATCTCAACATGATAAAGGCCATATATGATAAACCATCAGCTAACATCATATTAAATGGCATAATACTGAGGACTTTCCACCTTAAATCAGGAACAAGACAGGGTTTTCCCCTCTCTCCACTCTTATTTAACATGGTGCTAGAAGTTCTGGCCAGAGCAATCAGACAAGAAAAAGAAATAAAAGGCATCCATATCAGAAAAGAAGAAGTAAAGGTATCACTTTTTGCAGATGATATGATCCTATACATCGAGTTTTATTCTTTTGCATGTGTTTTTCCAATTTTCCCAGCACCATTTCTTGAAGAGGCTTTTTTTTTCTCCATTGTGTGTTGTTGGACCCTTTATCAAAAATTATTTGACCATATACATGTGGTTTTATTTCTAGGCTTTCTACTCTGTTCCATTGGTCTGAGTGTTTATTTTTCTGCCAATACTATGCTGTTTTGAATATCGTGGCTCTATAATATAATTTGAAGTCAGGTATTGTAATGTCTCCAGCTTTGACCTTTTTCCTCACAATTGCTCTGGCTATTTAGGGTTTTCTGTAGTTTCATATAAACCTGATGATTTTTTTTCCATTTCTTTAAAAAATGACATTGGAATTTTGACAGAATTGCATTAAATTTATATATCGCTTGGGTAATATACTCATTTTGACTATATTTATTTTTCCTATCTAAGAACAAGGGATATTTTTTCATTTCATTACATCTTTTTTGATTTCCCTTAACAATGCTTTGTAGTTTTCATTATATAGGTCCTTTACATTCTTTATTATGTTTATCCCTAGGTATTTGATTTTATTTTTGTTGCAACCATGAAGGGGATTGCTTTTTTGAGCTCATTTTCTGATGCGTCATTGGCATATATGAAGGCAATGGACTTCTGTATATTAATTTTGTATCATGCGACCTTACTGTATTGGTTTATTGTTTCTAGTAATCTTTTTGTGGAGTTTGGGGTTTTCTATGTACAAGATCATATTATCTGCAAAAAGTGAAACCTTTATTTCATCTTTCTCCATATGAATTCCTTTTATTTCTTTCTCTTATCTGATTGCTCTGGCTAGAACTTCCAGCACTATGTTGAATAAGAGTGGAGAGAGTGGACAACCTTGTCTTGTTCCTGATTTTAGGAAAAAGTCCTTAGTTTTATACCATTTAATATGATGTTAGCTGATGGTTTATTATAGATGGCCTTTATTATGTTAAAATATATTCCTTCTATATCCATTTTGTTAAGTGTTTTAAACATAAAATGATGTTGTATTTTATTGAATGCCTTTTCTGCATCAATTGATAAGATCATATGATTTTTGTTTTGTTGATATGCTGTATTATGTTAACCGTTTTATGTATGTTGAACCATCCCTGTGATTCTGGGATGAATCCCACTTGATTATGATGAATTATTTTTTTAATGTGTTGTTGTATTCGATTTGCTAGTATTTTGTTTAGTATTTTAGCCTCTGTATTTATTAGACATATTGGTCTGTAGTTTTCTTTTTTTCTGTTGTCTTTGCCAGGTTTTGGTATGGGTTATATTGACCACATAAAATGTTTTGGCAATATTGCTTCTTCTTCAATTTTTTGGAAGACTGAGTAGAATAGGAACCAAGTCTTCTCTGAATGTTTGATAGAATTCACTGATATAGCTGTCTGGCCCTGGCTTTTATTTTTGGGGAGGTTTATAATACTTGTTTCTATTTCCTCCCTGTTTATGGATTTGTTTAGGCTTTCTGCTTCTTCATGACTCAGTCTAGAAAGATTGTATGGTTCTAAGAGTTTATCCATTTCTTCTATATTGTTGAATTTGGTGGCATATAGTTTTTCATAGTATTCTACAGTGTATTCTTTGTGTATCTATGATATCTGTGGTGATTTCTCCTCTTTCATTTTTAATTTTTAATTTTGTTTATATCAGTCCTTTCTCGTTTTTCCTTGGTGAGTCTTGCCAAGGGTTTGTCAATTTTGTTGATCTTTCAAAGAACCAGCTCCTTGTTTTATTAATTTTTTCTATAGTTTTTCTATTCTCAATTTTGTTTATTTATTCTCTCATTTTTATTATTTTCTTTCTTTTGCTGGTTTTGGGTTGTCTCTGTTCTTTTTTTTCTAGTTCCTTGAGATGTGAAGTTAAGTGGTTTACTTAGACTCTCTCTTGGTTGTTCATATAGGCTTGTAGTGATATGAACTTCCCTCTTATTACTGCTTTTGCTGCATCCCAGAGATTCTGATATGTTGTATTATTATTTTTTGTTTGCCTGTATGTATCTTTTGATCTCTGCACTTATTTCTTCTTTGACCCACTCATTTTTTAAAAGTATGTTGTTTAGTTTCCTCTTTTTTGTGGGTTTGTTTGCCTCTTTTTTGCAGTTGAATTCTAGTTTCAAGGTTTTATGATCAGAAAATATGCTTGGTATAATTTTAATCTTTCTGAATTTGTTGATGTTATTTTTGTGGCCCTACATATGGTCAGTTCTTGAGAATGTTGCATGTACACTAGAGGAAAATGTATACTCTGGCACTTTAGGATGAAATGTCCTGTAGATGTCTATCATATCCAATTGTTCTAGTGTTTCATTTAAGGCCAATATTTTTTTTTTGTTTAAGTAAACAAAATTTTATTATGTAATTTGTTTATGAATAAATGTGAGTGAAAAAAATTTTAATATACAACATTATTTTAATAAAAAATATATATCTTTTATCTTATTTTTATTAATTTTAATGCAGTGACATTGATAAATCAGGGTACATATGTTCTGAGAAAATATCTCCAGATTATTTTGACCTTTGATTATGCTGCATACCTCTCACCCAAAGTCAAATCGTCTTCTGTCACCTTCTATCTGTTTTTTTTTGTGCCCCTATGCTCCCCTCACCCCCTTCCTTTCCTTCCTCACCCTCTCCCCACCCCTCCACCCCACTCCCTGTTACCATAACATTCTTGTCCATGTGTCTGAGTCTCATTTTTATGTCCCATTTATGCATGGGTACATATAGTTCTTAGTTTTTTCTGATTTACTTATTTCACTCTGTATAATATTATCAGGGTCCATCCATGTTATTGTAAATGATCTGAAGTCATCATTTCTTATGGCTGAGTAGTATTCCATAGTATATATGTACCAAGGCTTTTTAATCCACTCGTTCTCTAATGGACACTTGGGTTTTTTCCAGATGTTTGCTATTGTGAACAATGCTGCTATAAACATGGGGATGCATTTTTCCTTCTGGAACTGTTTTATGGTGTTCTTGGGGTATATTCCTAAAAGTGGGATGGCTGGGTCAAAAGGCAGTTTGATTTTCAATTTTTGGAGGAATCTCCAAACTGCTTTCCACAGAGGCTGCACCAGTCTGCATTCCCACCAGCAATGCAGGAGGGTTCCTTTTTCTCCACATCTTAGCCAGCTCTTATTCTGTGTTGTTTTGTTGATGAGCACCATTCTGACTGGTGTGAGGTGATATCTCATTGTGGTTTTAATTTACATTTCTCTAATGATTAGTGATGTTGAGCATTTTTTCATATGCCTATTGGCCATCCGTATATCCTCTTTGGAAAAGTGTCTATTCATTTCTTTTGCCCATTTTTTGATTGGATTGTTTGTCTTTCTGGTGTTGAGATTTACAAGTTCTTTATAAATTTTGGTTATTAACCCCTTATCAGACATACTGTCAAGTATGTTATCCCATTGTGTAGTTTGTCTTTTTATTCTGTCCTTATTGTCTTTGGTTGTGCAAAAGCTTTTTAGTTTGATGTAGTCCCATTTGTTTATCCTGTCTTTTATTTCCCTTGCCCATGGAGATAAATCAGCAAATATATCACTGCAAGAGATCTTAGAGAGCTTACTGCCTATGTTTTCTTCTAAGATGCTTATGGTTTCACGCCTTACATTTAAGTCTTATATCCATTTTGAGTTTATTTTTGTGAATGGTGTATGTTGGTGATCTAGTTTCATTTTTTTTGCAGGTTGCTATCCAATTTTCCCAAAACCATTTGTTGAAGAGGCTGTCTTTACTCCACTGTATGCCCTTACCTCCATTGTCAAATAACAGTTGTCCATAGAGCTGTGGGTTTATTTCTGGGTTCTCCATTCTGTTCCATTGATCTATGTGCCTGCTCTTATGCCAGTACCAGGCTGTTTTGAGTACAATGGTCTTGTAGTATAACTTGATATCAGGAAGTGTAATACTTCCCTTTTTATTCTTCTTTTTTAAGATTGCTGAGGCTATTTGTGTTCTCTTTTGGTTCCATATAAATTTTTGGAATATGTGATCTATATCTTTAAAGTATGTAATCGGTATTTTAATTGGTATTGCATTGAATTTATAAATTACTTTGGGTAATATAGACATTTTAATGATGTTAATTCTTTCTAACCATGAGCACAGTATATGTTTCCACTTGTTTGTGTCTTCCTTGATTTCTTTTATCAATGTTTTATAATTTTCTGAGTACAAGTCTTTAGTCTCCTTGGTTAAATGTACTCCTACGTACTTTATTTTTTTGGTTGTAATAGTGAAGGGGATTGTTTCCTTAATTTCTCTTTCTGACTGTTCATTGTTGGTCTATAAAAATACCTCTGATTTCTGAGTATTAATTTTATATCCTGCCACTTTGCTGAATTCATTTATCAGGTCCAGTAGTTTTTTGACTGAGACTTTAGGATTTTCTATATACAATATCATATCATCTGTAAAAAACGATAGTTTTACTTCTTCTTTTCCAACTTGAATGCCTTTTATTTCTTCTTCTTGTCTGACTTCTGTGGCTAGGACTTCCAGGACTATGTTGAAGAAGAGTGGTGATAGGGGACACCCCTGCCTTGTTCCTGATCTTAAGGGGATTGCTTTCAATTTTTGCCCATTGAGTATCATGTTGGCTGTTGGTTTGTCATAGATGGCCTTTATCATGTTGAGGTATGTTCCCTGTATTCCCACTTTGTTGAGAGTGTTGATCATGAATGGGTGCTGCATTTTATCAATTGCTTTTTCTGCATCTATTGAAATTATCATGTGGTTTTTCTCCTTCCTTTTGGTTATGTGATGAATAACATTGATAGATTTGTGAATATTGTACCAGCCTTGTAAGGCCAATATTTTTTATTGATTTTCTGCTTGGATGAACAATCTAGAGCCGTCAGTAATATATTGAGGTCTCCAAGAATGATTGTATTTTTGTCAGTTTTTGTTTCTAGCTCAGTCAGTAGCTGTCTTATATATTTTGGTGCTTCTTGTTTTGGTGCATATATATTAAGAAGTGTTATGTCTTCTTTTTTTTTTTTTTTTTTTGTATTTTTCTGAAGCTGGAAATGGGGAGAGACAGACTCCCACATGCACCCGACCAGGATCCACCCGGCACGCCCACCAGGGGCGACACTCTGCCCACCAGGGGGCGATGCTCTGCCCCTCTGGGGCGTCACTCTGCCATGACCAGAGCCACTCTAGCGCCTGGGGCAGAGGCCAAGGAGCCATCCCCAGCACCCGCGCCATCCTTGCTCCAATGGAGCCTTGGCTGCGGAAGGGGAAGAGAGAGACAGAGAGGAAGGAGGGGGCGGGGGTGGAGAAGCAAATGGGCGCTTCTCTTGTGTGCCCTGGCTGGGAATCGAACCTGGGTTCCCCACATGCCAGGCCAACGCTCTACTGCTGAGCCAACCGGCCAGGGCCATGTTATGTCTTCTTAATTCAATGTCCCCTTTACCATT
This sequence comes from Saccopteryx leptura, assembly GCF_036850995.1. Classification (NCBI taxonomy): domain Eukaryota; kingdom Metazoa; phylum Chordata; class Mammalia; order Chiroptera; family Emballonuridae; genus Saccopteryx; species Saccopteryx leptura. Next base: position 49,738,352 of record NC_089514.1, on the reverse strand, counting down.
ATGAAATGACCATTTTTGTCTCCGATTACCTTTGCTGTCTTGTAGTCAGCATTGTTAGATATGAGTATTGCTACACCTGCTTTCTGGATGTTATTTGCTTGTAGTATTGTTTTCCAACCTTACATTTTGAATTTGTTTTTAGCTTAGATGTGTTTCTTGTAGGCAGCATACATTTGGATTTTCTTTTTTTTTTTTTTTTTTTTTTTTATTTTTCTGAAGCTGGAAATGGGGAGAGACACACTCCCGCATGCGCCCGACCGGGATCCACCCGGCACGCCCACCAGGGGGAGACGCTCTGCCCACCAGGGGGCGATGCTCTGCCCATCTGGGGTGTCGCTCTGTTGTGACCAGAGCCACTCTAGCGCCTGCGGCAGTGGCCAAGGAGCCATCCCCAGTGCCCGGGCCATCTTTGCTCCAATGGAGCCTCGGCTGCGGGAGGGGAAGAGAGAGACAGAGAGGAAGGAGAGGGGGAGGGGTTGAGAAGCAGATGGGCGCTTGTCCTGTCTGCCCTGGCCGGGAATCAAACCCAGGACTTCTGCACGCCAGGCTGATGCTTGGATTTTCATTTTTAATTCATTCTGCTACACTGTGTCTTTTTATTGGTGAGTATGAATTCATTTGCATTTAGTGTAGTTATTGACATTTGAGGGTTTTTTTATTGCCATTTTATATATTACTTTCTGATAGCTTTGCATCTTGTTTGTTTCTTCTCTTTTATTTTTTATTATGTGTTTTTATTTGGCTGTAATCCATACTTCTTTTCTCTGTTACTTTTTTTTTCAAGCCGTGTAATTCTGTGTTGGTTTTTCCAGGGGAGGTTACCATTAAATAATGGAATGCATACATATCATTAGTACTAATGTATTGAGTACTAATGAATTGAGTTTTTCATCTCTGCTTAATTTGTTTTCATCATTTAAATTTCCTTGGTGAAGTATTCTTTCTGTTCACTGAATTGTTTTTTGAGCTTCATAAATTGCCTTTCTTGGCTTTCTTGTATATCCCAGAGTATTTTTAGGACTTCAATTTTAAATATTTTGTCATTTAAATCCAAGGTATTGAAAATTTTTTCTATAGTCTTTTCCTCATCTATCTGAGCTACATCACTGTCTTTTGTATCCATTTTATTCAATTTCTTTTTCTTTAATGATATTTGAGAGTGGTATTGTTAATTACACTAATAAGAGTTAATATAAAAGCTTTTTTTGAGAAAATGCTTTAAAAAACTTACTATTCTATTGTGCTAAGTGGAACAAAAATATGTAGAATGGAGGGCCTGTGTTGGGGGGAAGTTACAGAGATGCAAAAACGAGGCAAGAACCCACAAAGTGCCACAAGTAAAAAATTTGGATTAAGAATAATATAATTTATTGTAAATGATTGTTGAATAAGAGAAATAGTGTAAGAGAAAAGAAAAAAAATACAGTGAAAAATGAAAATCCTATTTTATTAAAGGCATAAAAACTATAGAATGGAGAGCTGGAGTTGGGGAAAATGCTAAAGAGATAAAAAGCAAAGTAAAAAGCACACAAAATGCCACAAAGAAAAAATTTGAATCCAGAATAAAATAATTTGTGGGTGAGATTTGAATGAGAGGAAAAGTGAAAGAGAAAAGAAGAAACAAAAAGAGAGAGAGAAAAAAATTGAGTTAAGTATTTTGGAATATAACACTCATAGAAAAAAAAAAGAATGAAAAATGTGACACTTATGGGTAATAATGTTCAAAATGAAAAGAAAATAATAAAATTGAAAGAGGATAAAATGACCAAGGTGTAAGGAAAAAAAAGATAAAAAATACAAAAAAAAATAAAAAAAGTTATAAAGACTGGATTTTTCCTGGTTTTGAGAAGTTATCTTCTTCCTTTTTCTTTCTTCTCTCTCTTTTTGGCCAGTGGTGCTGTACCCCAGGTTCTGCCCCTGTGGCACTCTTAGGCAGAGATTTGCTGTTGTGTCGCTATGGTGATGACAAAAACTAGGCCTCAGTCCCGTTGGTAAGCAGGGCTTGTTAGCATTTGCAGTCTCCAATAATGGAAGAGTCCATTTTCCTGGAGCCTCTCCCCAAATCTCTCCTTCCTGAACCAGCAGCCTGGGACCCAGCTGAGAAGTTGCCCCCGCCACAGCCTGGAGAACAAGAGGCTCTAAGAGCTGCCAAATCCCCCTTCTATCCTTACTTAATGCAGGGTTCTGGGTAAGGCTTTGCCAGCCAGAGCCGCCAGCATAATCAGGCAGGGCTGGGATCTGATTGCCTTTCAGGTATCTTTTTATGAGCCTCTGGGCATATCCAGTATGCCTCAGCACTCTGCAGGTCTGCTCTCCAGAGGCTGTCTTCAAGCTGTCTGCGTGCCCTTCCTCTCACCACTTCCATGGTTCTCTTCCCCAGGAGTGTGCTTTGTTGGTCTGTATGGCTGCTAGAGGTCCAACGCCCAGACAGGTCTGGTTGTAGGGAAGCCAGCTTTCGTGCACTTCCCACACGCTGTTGTTTGGGAAGCTTGGATTATTCAGAAACTCTGGTCACAGCCCACACAGAGGGTCTCTACTGACAGTCTCTGACCCAGCCCCTCTATTTGGAAATGTGGGCACCCACACCCAAAGTGCCAGGTGGATCCACTCACACACTGCCCATGCTCTCCGACCAGGATACCAGGAGTAAACAAGGCAACTGCTCGCCCACCTCTGCTGGGGTCAGCTGCTGGCATTAGCTCCACATGGGCTGAGCTGTGAGCACACTCTCTCCTCAGCCTGAATGTCTCTGCCCTAGCCCAGCTCTTTCCATGCCCCCAGCCCTTGCTTTCTCTCAGTTCCAAGTAAAATTAACCCTTGCTCAGGTCAGTGAGGAAAGCAAAATACTCCATTCTCCATCTTATTTCCTTCACAGTGGATTATATATTCAGTCACCTTTTTGCCCAGTCATACCTTTGTTTGATGTATGTGTATTTCAGTTGCTCCTGACATTGATTTTCTGTCTCTAGTTGTTGAATTTGTTGAAGTTTCAGGGAGAGGTTTCAGGAGCACTCCTCATGGCACCATTTCTCTGATATCACTCCAAGTCATCTGATTTTTAAATGTCATTTCAAATTTAAATAAAATAAAATATTTTCCATCCTAATAAGGGAACAACTATTTTGATTTGCTTACGACTGTGAGGTTTCCTGGGACATAGGACTCGAGAATGCTAAAACTGAGATACTCTAAGGCAAACTAAGATGGTTACTTACTCTACATCCAAAAAATCCCCAAACAAACATATAATATGTGTTTTCAGATTCTGCTTTTGAATTTAAGTCAGTCCTGAATTCCCAGGAGGTAAAGAGGTGCCAGTGGAACTAATAAGTTTGAGCAGAAGTTGTCAATTTATTATCTGTTCCAACCCATGTTGGGACACATGTTTGTATCAATGTCATTCCCACTGGAACAGTGATTCTATCAATCAAGGTAGGCAGGGGACAAAGGCTTAGAGGGTAAAAGATTTTATAGAGAATGGTTATCAGAAATTTCATGGTGGTGCAGTTGGGGAAAATTTTTCACTTGATTCTAATGTGTTCTTTTTGAGGGGAGATATGCAACTAAAGTAGTATGATATAGAAGTACATGGCTCTTCTACCTTAGAAAGTCATTAAGGCCACCATTTAACAGGGTTAAATGTAGCATGAAAGCTAAATGATGAAGATAGAGTTCTACATGTAAAAACTTAAAGGGAAAATGTAGATGAGAGAGCATATGGTCTTGTTGAATGATATATATCTTTAACAATGTTACCTCTACTGAACACAAGAATTTTCAGGGTCAGCTGTCAAAATATCTTAAAATGTAGGCTGATAACATAATATGAAGCTCAGTTTAATAAAATACATTATTTTATACTGAAAACATATGTTCCAAATATAAGATCCCCTGATGAGCTGAGCACATTCAACTTAAGTGTGATTTTCACTTAAAGTTGAGGTATTTTAGTTGAATACACTTTTTAATAGAAGTTTACCTTATTTCTGGAAGTAGATGTACTATCAGCTATGTGGTCATGGCCGATCATCCTTAGATTCACTTCCTTTGACTTTAAGAGTCTCAGTAATCCTAAATTAGCAGTTATGTTTGGATGATTGTATATCATAACACAGATGCTGAAATTAGCTGTGTCTGCTTGTTCTACTTAGAATGGAAATTTCTGCCTCCCACTTCAACATATTTTTTGTTTGTCTTTATCAAATTGATCTACAGAGCCATCATTCTAGGAGTTATCCAGAACTTTGATTGACTCAGTTATGAATTAGCATCACTATATTGTCTGGCTCTTTTGTGAAATGTCCACAGTCTTGAGTCATTTACTGAAGAGTGTTTTATGTGTTCTATAAAAGACTCTTATTTTCGAGACTTATTTAGAAAATAAAATGTAAAGAAAACCATAGCTGTAAGGTCACATAGTTCCAAATGTACTACAACATAACCATTTAACAAATCTCAAACTAGTAGATGTTGTGTTTAGGACTACCTGAATATTTATGGTTTGGCAAAATCAATCGTCGAGAATTACAAAATAAAATCCATGTCAAAGGCACAAAAGAAAAACCATCAGAGGAAAGAAAATCCATATATCAAGCCCCATGTTACCAGCAATGACTGCTTACGAAATGAATAGTGGACTTCCCCCAGTGCTTCTTTATCCCATTCTGCATATAAATAATTTCATTATTTGAAATTCATAATTGAGCTAACTGTGGAGTAATAATTGGATTGATGATAATTTTAACTTTTTAAAGGTATTTCTCTAGACAGTTCTATTTACTATACTTACTTATAGCCAACAAGAAATTAATATTCATTGATATAACTTTGTATAATATAATGAGCTCATCTTATAATCCTTAGCAAAACATTATTCAGTATTACAGTAGACTCTCAAGGGTTAATAGTATTATAGCAGGAAGCCATCTATAAGACATGATTCTTTTTAATTTTTTTTTTGTTTGGTGTTAGACTAAAGACACATGGGATGCATTTAGATCTAGTTTGTTTAGGTAAAACTTGTCTAATCTTGACAATTGTTGAAGTCATTAATCATTCTTATAATTAAAATCTGTTTATTGTTCCCAGTTGTAATGAATGATTGATACAAATAATTGTCTTTATATTGTAATAACTAAAAGTTTTATATCATCACTATCTAAATAGTCTTAGCGATAGAGTTGTATTTTATTATTAAATAATGTTCTCTTCAGCGAATTAAAATGTTTAGATGAATATATCATTCATAACTTTAGAGGTCAAATCACACATGGAATACTGTATATTAAAAAGTAAATTCATGGTGACGTCACAGAAATGGCGCCGTGAGTAGCGCGTCCGACAGATCTCCCCAAAATCACAACAAATTTATCAACTAGAAACAGAAAAATTTATCCTCGGAGCATTCCGGAGTTTCACACAAACTGAAAGCAAAAGGACTGTTATCACTTGAATCTGAGAAACGAGGGTGTAGAGGAAGCTACCGCAGGGACGTTCATTCAAGCCGCGGAGGGAGTGCGCCTGTGGTGAGTCAGCCCACACTCCGGAGCGGCGAGCAGCCGCCGGCGCGCGCCTGGTCCAGTTGCAGAGCGAGTACCGCCCACACTCGGGAGCCGCGGAGGGAGTGCGCCTGCGGTGAGTCAGCCCACACTCGGAAGCGGCGAGCAGCCGCCGGCGCGCGCCCGGTCCGGTTGCAGAGCGAGCACCGCTAACGTTCCCAGCGGCCCGCACACTGCGAGTGAGAGACCCCAGGCACCGGTGCCCGGAGCACCCCATTCGCGCGCGTGCCCTGGGCAATCCACGCGCCCAGAGCGCCCTACTGGCCTGCACACCCAGGGTGCCCCATTATCCTGCGCCTGGTGTGCCCCAGCCGCCAGCAGCGAGGCGAGCGGGAGAGGCGCCAAGGCGGTCTTCCCTACTTGGGAGATTCTCTCCGTGGGTGGGGCACCTCACCCAGCCATTCAAGCTAACAATCAAGCGTTGGGGGAGGGGCGCTCAGGCAGCCTGAAATACCTTCGGGAGCACAGCTGCGGACCCAATCACTGAAATTAGCTTAACCCATGAAATCTGCGCACCCACGGGTTCTAATTGATAAGATCTCTCTCAGTTCAGCGATCCAAGACAAGAGGCGTGATATTTTTTAGTGCCTCTCGCTAAAGGGGCAGGGGCAACTTCTGATTGATAGAGCCTCCATATTCAGGGATAAACGCTAACAAGAGGGACTTGGCAGATAATAAGATCTATACTACACTAGTCTCAAGCAGAGACTAGTGCCTCTTCTTCCCAGCCAAAACAGGCTACAAAGTGTGGAAAGCCTGGGTTGAGTGGTCCAACTGAATGCTAGGTGCTAAACAGTCACCTTGACAACAATTGACTCCCACTCCTGCCTGCCTGATTACACTGGAGGCTCTGACTGCCAGAGCCTTTCCCAAAGCCTTGCGCTGAGTGGGGATAGAGTGGGGATTTCCCAGCTCTTTGAGCCTCTTACTCCCCTGGCAGAAGTAGTTGCAGCCTTATAGCTGGATCACCAGGCTGCTAATTCAGGAAGGGGGGACTAGGAGAGTGAGTCCAGGAAAGCAAACTCTCTCATTGTTGGACCCTGCAAACGCCAACAAGACTTGACTACCAGCAAGACTAAAGCCAATTATATGACATTGCCATAGAATCCCATCAACTGTAAATCCCTACCTAAGTGTGACACAGGGGCAGAGCCTGGGGTACAGAGTCACCGACCAGGAAAAGGGAGAGAAAAGAAAAAGGAAGAAGTTAACCTCTCAAAATCAAGAAAAATCCACAGACTTTACAACTTGTTCCACTAATTTTTTTGTTGTTGTTTGTTTCTTCTATCTCATTGCCTTTATTATTATTATTTCTATTTCCTCCACCTCGGTCCTTCTATTCTCTGCCCATCTTATGCTTCCCTTTTCTTGAACTACACTACCCATGAGTGTTACATTTTATTTCTCTTCTTCATCCTCACCCTCCTTTAAGGTTATACTCCAAAACAATTAACTCTCACTCTCTCCTCTTTTTTTTTTTTTTGTTTTGCTTTATTTTGTTTTTTTCTCTTCCTTTTTTTTTCTTCCTTCGTTTTTCTCTTTTTCTTATTTTTTCCTTTCTATTCGTTTTTTCTTTTCTCGTTTTACTTTCCTCCCATTTAATCCTCAATCATGAACAAATTAGTTAATTTGGGACTCAAGGGTTTTTTTTGGCTTTATTTTTCTTTTTCGCTTTTGTTTTTGTTTTTTTCTTGTTTGTTTGTTTATTTTTGTGGCATTTTGGGTACTTTTTACGTTGCTTTTTAACTCACTAGCATTCCTCCCAACCCAAGGTCTCCATTGTATTTAGTCTTCACACCACTTAATACAACAGATTTTTACTTATTATTTTTATTTTTTTCTTCTTTATTATTCTTTTTTTTCCTCCTTTTTTCTGGTTCCCTCTTATCCCTCTCATTATATCTCTTAGTCGACCATCACTTACAAGCAAATCATCTTATGCTTGTCTAAGATTTTCTTCCTTTTTTTATTTTTTTTTTGCATTTAGTAGGTCCCTACTCCCTTTTTTTGCCCCTTGAACTCTTCACCCCAAATCAGGCCCTCCATTATAGGCAGTTTTTGTTCCATTTAGCATAATATAATTCACAGGTCATCACGATATTTCCCTGAGGAGGGGAGAGGAGGGAAAGAGAAGAAAGAAAAAAGGGGGAAATAATAAATTATTACTGTTTTTTTTTTGTGGGGTGTTTTACCTTTTTTTTTTTTAATTTACTTTTTACTCTTTATTAATTCTAATTAGTACTATCAACAAGACCACCCTCAGATGCCAATAAGAAAGAGGAAATCGAATATTATGGATACAAAAGAAAGAGAGGTAACACAAATAGATGTGGAAAAATCTATGGAGAAAAGACTTAACATATTGGAAGCCTTGGAGCTAAATGACAGAGAATTTAAAATAGAAATCTTAAAAATACTCAGAGATATACAAGAAAACACAGAAAGGCAATTTAGGGAGATCAGAAAACAACTCAATGAACACAAAGAATATATTACCAAGGAAATTGAAACTATAAAAACAAATCAAACAGAAATGAAAAACTCAATTCACAAGCTGAAAAACGAGGTAACAAGCTTAGCTAACAGAACAGCCCAGATTGAAGATAGGATTAGTGAAATAGAAGACAAACAACTTGAGGCACAACAGAGAGAAGAAGAAAGAGACTTAAAAATAATAAAAAATGAGAAAGCCCTACAGGAATTGTCTGACTCCATCAGAAAGAATAACATAAGAATAATAGGTATATCAGAGGGAGAAGAGAAAGAAAATGGAATGGAGAATATACTCAAACAAATAATAGACAAGAACTTCCCAAGCCTGTGGAAAGAGCTAAAGCCTCAAATTCAAGAAGCAAACAGAACACCGAGTTTTCTTAACCCCAACAAACCCACTCCAAGGCACATCATAATAAAGATGACACAAACCAATGACAAAGAAAAAATTCTCAAGGCAGCCAGGGAAAAGAAGAGTACAACATATAAAGGAAGGCCTATTAGATTATCATCAGATTTCTCAGCAGAAACTCTACAAGTTAGAAGAGAGTGGACCCCAATATTTAAAGCCCTGAAAGAGAGGAACTTTCAGCCAAGAATACTATACCCATCAAAGCTATCCTTCAAGTACGAAGGAGATATAAAAACATTCACAAATACAGAAAAGATGAGAGAATTTATCAGCAGAAAGCCCCCACTCCAGGAAATACTAAAGAGGGTTTTCCAACCAGATTCAAAGAACAAAAGAAGACAACACCACAAGTAACAGCTCCACCAAGAACACAATAAAACCAAACTTAAACTGTGACAACAAAGGAAAAAAAGGGGGGAGAGGATGGAGATTAACAGTAGCAAAGGACGATGAAGTGCAGAAATACTCATAAGATAGGGTACTACAATGAATATGGTAGGTACCCTTTCCATTACTTAATGGTAACCACCCTTGAAAAAACCACCACAAAAACACTTGACTTAAAAAAGGTAGCAACAGACGAAAGAAGTATGGAACACAAACAAACAAAAACAAATGATAGAAAAACAAAAGAGAAGAATCAAACAAGATACAAAACTAACAGAAAGCAATTTAGAAAATGGCAGTAGGGAACCCACAAGTGTCAATAATTACACTAAATGTAAATGGATTAAACTTACCAATAAAAAGTAACAGAGTAGCAGAATGGATTAAAAAAGAAAATCCACCTATATGCTGCCTACAAGAAACACATCTAAGCAACAAGGATAAAAACAAATTCAAAGTGAAAGGCTGGAAAACAATACTCCAAGCAAACAACACCCAAAAAAAAGCAGGTGTAGCAATACTCATATCTAATAATGCTGACTACAAGACAGAAAAAGTACTCAGAGACAAAAATGGTCATTTCATAATAATTAAGGGGAAGTTGAATCAAGAAGACATAACAATCCTTAATATATTTGCACCAAACCAAGGAGCATCAAAATATATAAGACAGCTACTTATTGACCTTAAAACAAAAACTAACAAAAATACAATCATACTTGGAGACCTCAATACACCGCTGACGGCTCTAGATCGGTCATCCAAACAGAGAATCAATAAAAATATAGTGGCCTTAAACGAAATACTAGAACACCTGGATATGATAGACATCTACAGGACACTTCATCCCAAAGCGACAGAGTATACATTTTTCTCTAGTGTACATGGAACATTCTCAAGAATTGACCATATGTTGGGCCACAAAGACAATATCAGCAAATTTAGAAAAATTGAAATTGTACCAAGCATATTTTCTGATCATAAAGCCTTGAAACTAGAATTCAACTGCAAAAAAGAGGGGGAAAAACCCACAAAAATGTGGAAACTAAACAACATACTTCTAAAAAATGAATGGGTCAAAGAAGAAATAAACGCAGAGATCAAAAGATATATACAGACAAATGAAAATGAAAATACGACATATCAGAATCTCTGGGATGCAGCAAAAGCAGTAATAAGAGGAAAGTTCATATCACTTCAGGCCTATATGAACAAACAAGAGAGAGCCGAAGTAAACCACTTAACTTCACACCTTAAGGAACTAGAAAAAGAAGAACAAAGACAACCCAAAACCAGCCGAAGAAAGGAGATAATAAAAATCAGAGCAGAAATAAATGAAATAGAGAACAGAAAAACTATAGAAAAAATCAATAAAACAAGAAGCTGGTTCTTTGAAAAGATCAACAAAATTGACAAACCCTTGGCAAGACTCACCAAGGAAAAAAGGCATAGGACTCAAATAAATAAAATCCAAAATGAAAGAGGAGAGATCACCACAGACATCATAGATATACAAAGAATTATTGTAGAATACTATGAAAAATTATATGCCACTAAATACAACAATCTAGAAGAAATGGATAAATTCCTAGAACAATACAACCTTCCTAGATTGAGTCAGGAAGAAGCAGAAAGCCTAAACAGACCAATCAGCAGGGAGGAAATAGAAAAAACTATTAAAAACCTCCCCAAAAATAAAAGTCCAGGCCCAGACGGTTATACTAGTGAATTCTATCAAACATTCAAAGAAGACTTGGTTCCTATTCTACTCAAAGTCTTCCAAAAAATTGAAGAAGAAGCAATACTTCCAAACACATTTTATGAGGCCAACATAACCCTCATACCAAAACCTGGCAAGGATGGCACAAAGAAAGAAAACTACAGACCAATATCTCTAATGAATACAGATGCTAAAATACTAAACAAAATACTGGCAAACCGAATACAACAACATATTAAAAAAATAATACATCATGATCAAGTGGGATTCATCCCAGAATCTCAAGAATGGTTCAACATACACAAAACGGTTAACGTAATACACCATATCAACAAAACAAAGAACAAAAAACACATGATCTTATCAATAGATGCAGAAAAGGCTTTTGATAAAATACAACACAATTTTATGTTTAAGACTCTCAACAAAATGGGTATAGAAGGAAAATATCTCAACATGATAAAGGCCATATATGATAAACCATCAGCCAACATCATATTAAACGGCATAAAACTGAGGACTTTCTACCTTAAATCAGGAACAAGACAGGGTTGTCCACTCTCTCCACTCTTATTTAACGTGGTGCTAGAAGTTCTGGCCAGAGCAATCAGACAAGACAAAGAAATAAAAGGCATCCATATTGGAAAAGAAGAAGTAAAGGTATCACTTTTTGCTGATGATATGATCATATACATCGAAAACCCGAAGGACTCCACAAAAAGATTATTAGAAACAATAAACCAATACAGTAAGGTCGCAGGATACAAAATTAACATACAAAAGTCCATAGCCTTTCTATATGCCAACAATGAAATATTAGAAAACGAACTCAAAAAAATAATCCCCTTCACGATTGCAACAAAAAAAATAAAATACTGCCTGACCTGTGGTGGTGCAGTGGATAAAGCGTTGACCTGGAAATGCTGAGGTCGCCGGTTCGAAACCCTGGGCTTGCCTGGTCAAGGCACATATGGGAGTTGATGCTTCCTGCTGCCTCCCCACCTTCTCTCTCTCTGTCTCTCTCTCTCTCTCTTCTCTAAAAATGAATAAATAAATAAATAAAATGCAAAGACAAAATATTTTAAAAAAATAAAAAAATAAAAAATAAAATACCTAGGAATAAACATAACAAAGAATGTAAAGGACCTTTATAATGAAAATTACAAAGCATTTTTAAGGGAAATCGAAAAAGATACAATGAGATGGAAAAATATTCCTTGTTCTTGGATAGGAAGAATAAATATAATTAAAATGGCCATATTACCCAAAGCAATATACAAATTTAATGCAATTCCCATCAAAATTCCTATGAGATTTTTTAAAGAAATGGAACAAAAAATCATCAGATTTATATGGAACTATAAAAGACCCCGAATAGCCAAAACAATCCTAAGGAAAAAGTATGAAGCTGGGGGCATTATAATACCTGACTTTAAACTATATTATAGGGCCACGATAATCAAAACAGCATGGTACTGGCAGAAAAATAGACACTCAGACAAATGGAACAGAATAGAAAGCCCAGAAAATAAACCACATATATATGGTCAAATAATCTTTGATAAAGGGGCTAACAACACACAATGGAGAAAAGAAAGCCTCTTCAACAAATGGTGTTGGGAAAACTGGAAAGCCACATGCAAAAGAATGAAACTCGACTACAGCCTGTCCCCGTGTACTAAAATTAATTCAAAATGGATCAAAGACCTAAATATAAGACCTGAAACAAAAAGTACATAGAAGAATACATAGGTACTAAAATCATGGACCTGGGTTTTAAAGAACATTTTATGAACTTGACTCCAATGGCAAGAGAAGTGAAGGCAAAGATAAATGAATGGGACTACATCAGAATAAAAAGTTTTTGCTCAGCAAGGGAAACTGATATCAAAATAAACAGACAGCCAACTAAATGGGAAATGATATTTTCAAACAACAGCTCAGATAAGGGCCTAATATCCAAAATTACAAAGAACTCATAAAACTCAACAACAAACAAACAAACAATCCAATAAAAAAATGGGAAGAGGACATGAACAGACACTTCTCCCAGGAAGAGATACAAATGGCCAACAGATATATGAAAAGATGCTCAGCTTCATTAGTTATTAGAGAAATGCAAATCAAAACTACAATGAGATACCACCTCACCCCTGTTAGATTAGCTATTATCAACAAGACGGGTAATAGCAAATGTTGGAGAGGCTGTGGAGAAAAAGGAACCCTCATTCACTGTTGGTGGGACTGTAAAGTAGTACAACCATTATGGAGGAAAGTATGGTGGTTCCTCAAAAAACTGCAAATAGAACTACCTTATGACCCAGCAATCCCTCTACTGGGTATATACCCCAAAACCTCAGAAACATTGATACGTGAAGACACATGTAGCCCCATGTTCATTGCAGCACTGTTCACAGTGGCCAAGACATGGAAACAACCAAAAAGCCCTTCAATAGAAGACTGGATAAAGAAGATGTGGCACATATACACTATGGAATACTACTCAGCCATAAGAAATGATGACATCAGATCATTTACAGCAAAATGGTGGGAACTTGATAACATTATACGGAGTGAAATAAGTAAATCAGAAAAAAACAAGAACTATATGATTCCATACATTGGTGGAACATAAAAACGAGACTAAGAGACATGGACAAGAGTGTGGTGGTTACCAGGGGTGGGGGGAGGGAGGACATGGGAGGGAGGGAGGGAGAGAGTTAGGGGGAGGGGGAGGGGCACAGAGAACTAGATAGAGGGTGGCGTAGGACAATCTGACTTTGGGTGAGGGGTATACAACATAATTTAATCACAAAATAAGCTAGACATGTTTTCTTTGAATATATGTACCCTGATTTATTAATGTCATCCCATTACCATTAATAAAAATTTATTTAAAAAAAAGTAAATTCATTAAAATACAAGTTAATTAGATAATTATTTAGCACTAAATAACTTTTAAAATCTTAATGAAGTCCTAATGTGTGCTTGATAATCCAGGATATGAATAATTATAAGATGTATTACCTAAACTCAATGCTTTGTAAATTTGTTTAGACAAAGGAAAATTTTAAAATAATTAACAAAATTATCATGTATATATCAGCATCTTTATGTAGTCCCTGAGATTTAGAAGAGAAACACTGCATATTATTGTGGATAAAAGCTGCTTCATGAAAAAGCAGGAAACAGAGTTTCAAGGTTGAGTATTCTATCCTTGAAAAATCAGCAATTGCAGCCAGAATTCTAAAAAATTATAAAATAGTTTTAAAAAAATAACTTGAAAGAGAGGCTTCATGCATCTTTGGCACCATATTTTTTTTAATTCCTATTCATGTTCAGGACAGTCATTTAGGCTTATTGTGTGTTCACCTAATGATGCCACCAATGCCCCTCCACAAAACCAAACGACCCCTCTCCTTTCCATATATATACATACACACATTCTCATTAGCGTTCCTAATCAATTACCTAACAATGTCTCAAATGTTATTATTTTCATTCCATAGTTATGATAAAAGCTAATAAACGTTACTTTATAAAACATATTTGTATCCTGGTTCTTAATTACCAATGAGTTTTACATCTTGTTTGTAGAGGGTGAGAGGCCTGTGAGAATTCCTCATGGCTAATTTACAAGGATTTCTTCATTCACTGAGGCATGCTTCATCATGCTCAGTATTTCGCAAAATATTACTTGCCAGGTTGATTTCTGTCCTTCTCTCTATTCATCTTTATGCTGAAATTTTAAACTATAATCATGTCATCTGTTTGAAAAACCATAGATTATATTCCATGCTATTTATTCCTATTAAGTATTTAATCAGTCATTTTACTCTTTTCTTATGTCTCTCATATAATTTAGTGCAAAATATTCACATTCTTTGCTATGTTCCAAATGGTCAAATAAATATTAAACTCTTCTATTACATTCCTCTACCGCATACTCTAAGTGCACTTTATTTCTAAAAGAAATAGAGAGGAGAAAATCGAGAATAACTTTACATCATTGTTCTACATTTTTCTTTATTAATAGCTGTTCCCACTAAAAATGAGTAAAAATATTTATTTAGAACATGGCATTTACAATTTTAAAATGGTGAATGTAATTTTTTTATATAAATTTCACAAGTGGATGATTTGAAAGTATCTCTCAATATTTAACATGCATATTTATTTTTATCTAATAATCCCATTTCTAAAAAATGTATTTTATAAAAACATGCACCTACATATTTATGTTGAAGATTTTAAATTCAATTCTTTTACAATGGTAAAAAAAATAATAAAATGACCTAAGTATCCATCAAAAAACAATATTTTAGACTGACCTGTTGTGGTGCGGTGCATAAAAAGTTGACCTGGGACGCTGAGGTTCCAGTTTGAAACCCAGGCTTGCCCGGTCAGGCACATATGAGAAGCAACTACTACTATGCGTTGCTTCCTGCTCCTCCCTCTGCCTTTCTCTCTCACTAAAATGAAACAAAACAAAATTTTAAATAAGTTGTGATACCCACATTTTAAAATAAAATACTATGACTCCAATAAAGGAGATATATGTAATAAAGTGAAAATTTTATAAAGGTAAGTTTTTAAATGAAATGATGATAAAGTAACATTTATAATAAAGTCTTATGTCTGAAAGGAATTTGAGTTTATGAATGAAAAAGTATTTAGATAATAAGATAAATATTATTTCTGAAAAATAGCTTTTTGGGAAGAGACTGGAAGTATAATAGAGGAGAGTTAAGTAGGTCTTTAGTGTATTGGTATAGCTCTACATTACATGAATAGATTTATAATCATAAATTAGAATATTTCTGAAATTAGATTAATAATAAGCTATATTGAAAGAATAAATGTGCTTATAGGTGGCATTAAATTCTGCCAGAGAATATATTGTAGACAAATAAACATAGGAATTCAGTATTTTCAGCTAAAAATTCAGTTGGTTATCATCACCCTATCTATCTAAATTCAGAACAAATGGCTGATTCAAGTACTTTCCAAAACCCAGTGAATTTATGTGACATTGTGTAGCCGTGCTGACAAACTGACTGACTTTTCAAATAGGTGCTTTGTCATAGTGCCAAGGAAACTTTCTTCACATTAATGATCAATTAATGATCCATGTAATTCAAATCCAGCAAAGACTGGCTTTCTGAATGCACAATGAACATAACTGTTTCCTTTTCCACAGGTTATAAAACTGAAGTTTCCAAAGTCCTTGTAGAAAAAAGGATTGAGTGGAGCATCAAAAGGGGGTCAAATCCCCGCACATCTCCTGTATGCACAGTGTCTAGCTCTGTCTCCTGGTTATGAGGAGCAACTTCTGATGCTCACCTCTCAGCTGAGATTTTGGTGATGCAGGTAAGGAGGGATAGAATGTGTAGGAAACTAGGGAAAGGAAGAAATCATAACCCAGGAAAGGTAATAATCAGGACCAGCACTAAAGAAGAACAAGAGATCTATCCCAATTGTAGGCACATATGACGGACGATAGAGAAAATACAAAAGTTTAGGCAGAGAGTGTGGCCGTTTCAAGCAAAGCAAGAGTATAGCAAAAGCATTTCCACCAAAAAGGTGAGAAAGGAGGCCTGTTATCCAGTTTCCCATAATGAAATTTTTGGCAGAAACCAGCTGAGAAAGCTTATTAGAGGGCAGGATACCCCTGAGGTTCACATGCTGAGGTAGAGACTATGGTGAGATAGTCATTAATATCTCACTATGGCAATTTCAAGCTAGCAATAATTTAACTATCATTTAGTAATTTTCCTGAAAATTTATCAGATCCTGTAAGGCAGTATGTGATCAATCCAGCATACTATTTGCAGTAGGTGTTAGAAAAACCATGCACACTCAAGTGGCTCAGGCAGAAAGTAACATTAAAGTTGGAATGCAATAAAGAACATGCGAGAGACCGCTGCCTGTTAGCACAGCTGTGCAGACAAAAAGTGATTCCATATACTACTAGAAGAGGAGTGTGATATGTAAACATTTTCTGCTAATTTAACAGATAAAACCTATTTTAGGCCCTTGCTGGTTTGCTCAGTGGTAGAGCATCAGCCCAGTGTGTGGATGTCCCGGTTCGATTCCTGGTCAGGGGGCACAGGAGAAGTGACCATGTGCTTCTCCACCCTCCCCCTTCTACTTCTCTCTCTTCTCCTCCTCTCCTGCAGTCATGGCTCGATTAGAGCAAGTTGCCCCAGGTGCTGAAGATGGCTCCATGGCCTCTGCCTCAGGTGCTAAAAATTGGCTCTGGTTGCAATGGAGCAAGGGCCCAAATGGGCAGAGTATTGCCCCCAGTGGGCTTGCCAAATGAACCCCAGTTGGGATGAATGGGGGAGTCTGTCTCTGCCTCCCCTCTTCTCACTAAATAAAAAACAAAACAATAAAAACACCTACTTTAATTTTGCATTTAATTATTAGTGGAATTTGTTTTTTCTTTATATATATATGTGTGTGTGTGAAATCTCTTTTTCTGTAAAATGCCTGATCAATTCATTGCCTGTTTATGCTGTGGGATTATTTGCTTTTATCATACCGATCTACGTTAGGCACATGATATGTTAGGTAATAAAATATTAGTACATGAGCTATTAACTGAGTTTCTTATCAATTCTTAGCTTTGTGTAGATTTTTTGTTTGTTTGGTTTGGTTTTTGCTATGCAGAGGTTTAGTTTATTAGCATCACAATTAAATTAATCTTTTCTAAAATGTTTTCTGAGATTTTGTATCTTGCTTAGAAGAAATGTTCAGACTCAGATTATACATAAATTATGAAAGAAAAGGGTAGGGTTATATAGTACTAGGAATCCAGACCTGAATATGTCTCATGGATAGAAGTGGAGTCTATATTGATTCAAATAATTTTATTGCCCACAAATAGTAAGCTTTGAGAAAGTTCTAAAACCTGCAGAATTTGCATTTATCTCCAGTGAGCACCACTCATCTTCCGCGTTTGTTAGTAGGTCTACAGCCATTAAGGGAGGACTTCTCATTATCGATTGTCCAATGATTACCAATAGAATTTATGATTAGTATTTTGCTTAAATTTTAAAAAATTATTCTTTCTAGAAAACTATATTTTTCAATATTCCAGAAAACATATATTTTCCCAAAATGAATGGTAGGACATTGTTGGGTGGATAAAATGTATTATGCTCACTTTGTTAAAGATGCCGTTGCCCAGGTGATATTAATGTGTGTTGGGGATTGTTGTAACCTGGGGCTTGGTTTTGGGATTAAGCCTTTCCCACCCTTTTTGATGTGGGGCGGTACAATCCAATCATGCCTCAGAGAAGTGACTTTGTATTAGAGACTTCCCTGTTTTGTATATTGGATTAAGAGTTTGGATTTCTACACTATAAAATGGGGACGAAGTGGGAGCTTGTGCTCTTGGTTCCTGAGATTAGCAAGAGAGAGCAGAGGAGAACAGAGAAAGGCCACGTGGAGGAGGCCAGGAGAAGCAGCCAAGATGGCGGAGTGCTGAGTGAGATGCCAGTTTGTGTAGAGTTTGTATCTGGGATAAGGAAGGAGATGGGGAACTGAGGAGAATAAGTCTGGTGAGCTAGAAACCTTTGATTCTAGGAAACTCGGATAAGTCAGTGGCTTTGTGAGCACTGAGTGTGACTGGGTTTTGGAGCCCAGTGTGTATTTTTACTTGCCTGCCGGGTGCAAGGTAGGATTAAAGGCTATGGCCCACAAGTTTTTGGCTCCATGGTTTCTTTACCGACTGTCCGAATCCAATGCGAACCTGCATGGGCCAGAAGGCTGCTGTGATGGTGGCCCTGGCCTTGACTGCTGGCTTTACATTCATGACCATCTACATTGAAAATGCAGGTGTAATAAAGAAAGCAACAGTGCCTGCATTTTGTAGGACTGAAGGAAACCTGCAGAGGATGTCCACTTTATTCAGTGTGTTACACTCTTTCCATAAACTGGTTTAACTTTTATTTTTTTAACTTGTTTATTAAGTGAGAGGTGGGAGGCAGAGACAGACTCCTGCATGTGCCCCAACCAGGATCCACCAGCAAGCCTCCAACCAGGATGCTCTCTGCCCATCTGGGCCTCAGCTTGTTGCTCAGCAACTGAGCTATTTTATTATCTGAGGTGAGGTCATGGAGCCATTCTCAGTGCCCAGGGACAACTTTGCTTGAACCATTTGAGCCATGGCTATGGGTGGGGGGGGGAGTAGAGAGAGGGGAAGGGTGGAGAAGCAGATGGTCATTTCTCCTGTGTGCCCTGACAGGGAATAGAACCCAGGACATCCACACACTGCATTGATACACTACCACTGAGCCAACATGCCAGGGCCATAATACTTTATAAAATAGCATGTGTCAAAATTATTCCTATATTTTCTTTATTCATTCAGACTTCTATGTCTTTTTTCATTTTATTTATAATTTACCACAGTCACATTTGTTTCCTCATGTGCTCTGAAGCTCTAAATGCAGTACCCCTGTCTCACTCTAGCTATGCCTCCTTTCCTTTCTCTCTCTCTCTTTTTCTTCCATCCTTTCATGCTTTTTTTTTCTTCCTTCACTTTCTTGGCTCTAATTTTTTTCTTCCAAGACAATATCAAAATGTCTGTATGGAAAAGAACATTACAGGACATGGTAAAATATCAAGGTTAACAAGAATGATGAAAACTTATATTTTAGTCTAGAGCTCAGTATTTTATTCTTTTTATACCCAATATTTCGTCTAAGGCAGATTGATATCATAAAAGAATAACTGATTTTTTTTAGCCCTGGTTTATCTCTGGGAGTTCATACTGCCTTATCTGTAAAATTTGAATTATAGATTTTGGGTATAATATCATGTTTTGAGAACTCAAACCTTTTTCTATTTTTTATTTTGTGGCATAGTCAGAGAGTGGGACAGAGGAAAGGAGAGAGATGAGAAACATCAGTTCTCCATTGCAGTTCCTTAGTTGTTCATTGATTGATTTTCATATGTGCCTTGACTGGGGGGGCTACAGCGGACCAAATGACACCTTGCCCAAGCTAGGGACCTTGGGCTCAAGCTGGTGATCCTCGCTCAAACCTGATGAGCCCGCAATCAAGCTGGCGAGCTCGGGGTATAGAACCTGGATCCCCCACATCCCAGTCTAACACTCTATCCACTGCGCCACCGCCTGACCAGGTGAGAACTCAAACCTTTTGATACACAATTCTATACTCACCTTGTAAATCATAGTCAGAGTCTAAGAATAAACCTCAATATTCCTCAATTTGCTTTGCTTCATTAAATTTCATGTGCCAATATAATAAAAAATATATATATTTTCTCATTTAACCAAAGCATTACATCATGCATTACTTTTAGATAGTTATTTTTCTAAATGAAGTAGTAAAAATAAAGAATCTTTAAAAAATTGTTTACACTGATTTTTTTGTTTTGTTTTATTCATTTATTTTTTAAAAGGTTCTACATGTAAGTAAGATTATATAGTATTTGTTTTTCTCTATTTGAATTATTTTACTTAGTATAATATCCTTCAGGTTCATCCATGCTGTGGCAAATATCAAGATTTCATTCTCTTTAATTGCTGAATAATATTCCATTGCATAGGTTGATAAACATCTGAATTGCTTTCCATATATTTACTATTATTAGTAATGTTACAATAAACATAGTGGTACATAAGCATTTTTTTTGGATTTAGTGTTTTTGTTTTCTTTGGATAAATACCCACAAGTGAAACTACTAGATTGTTTCAAGAAACATTCAGTCTTTTACACATTCTTTCATTCTTAACATATTATAGTAATTCAATCTCAAGTTAAAAATGTCATAATATTTTGTCAGCAAAGTAAAAGAGTAAGGTATCAAATTATTGAACATATCTTTAACTTACACTGAACCTATTATTTTGAACGAGAATATATCTCACCAGAGAATATTTACCATAAGGCACAGTCATACTACTGCATTTCAAAGTTATCTGAAATAATGTACTATCTTGTATGTTTATGTTTGCCTTATTTTTTCTTTTTAATTATACATGTCAGATATGTAACATTTACATGGTTCAAAAGTAAAAATTATATTTAAATATCCTCAAAGTCTTGCGCTCATCCCTATCATCATGTACAATTGTTTGTTTCTTCCTCTTTGAGTGCATGTGCTCATTTGTATATGTACGCGTGTATGCATGCGTCTGCACAAAATAAACAAATACACATATGCATAATCTTAGTTTCCCTTTTTTATCACAGAAAGATAGCATTCTATTCTTTTCTGTTCTTGTGTACCTTACTCTTGTTTTTTTCAAATAAATACCCTTTCAGTGCATAAATATTAGAAAAACTATTTTGGAACAAATATGATGCAACATTTGAACAACTTCTATAATTCAGCAATCATAAATCTACTTGAGTCACAGTTTTGATAACAGTGATCTACATCCATTTTATACTAAGGTAACATTCTAAAGTGACAGCAAATATTTATAAGTATACAAGCAATGTAAATGTAAATTTAAATAATAATATCTAACATTTTTGAGTTTTTCAATGCCATTTAGCATTCTGAATAGTTTATGTGTTTTATCTTACTAAATCATTACAATCCCCCTGTGAGGTAAACTCTATATTAAATCCATTTTTAATTCAGTTAACAGGGTCAGTGAGAGGTTTAGTGAATTGTACAGGGTCACAGAATACAGCAGAATCTGAAGTCCAACCTCTAATTATCTGCTGCCCAATTAATAGTAAGTTACAGATAAAAGTACACATATTTTACATGTATGTGATAGATTAAAAACATAGGGTAGTAGATTAGTCGAAACAACCAAAGTGAGATTTGAAATTACAGTAATAGCTTATAAGTTTAACTAGTTTAGTTTTAACTATTTTAAAATTATACTGATGAATGTGTGTTAAGACAACAGAAGTAGCAATTAAATTGTACATAGCTGTTATACATGCATATTTTTTAAATGATCAACACTTTTTATTATAGGTGGATATACATGTTTACCTAACCTTTTATATATTCTCTGGGAAAAAAGTGTCAAATAGAACCAGATGTAAGAAAACTACATGATCAAAGTTTAAAGAAATAGAATTCTTAAATAATATATACAATAAAAGATAGAATCCAGCTGTATGCTCTTGCAAAGGAAGTGAGCACACAAAAATAGTTTGTTTCACTCTACTTCATTATTATTATTAATCCTGTAGAGTGAAATTAAGCACTCCACCTTAGTATTTATTTTCTTGCTAGAATTGTACCATATGGGAGAATTTTATGTAATTAAAAACATTGATTGGTATGTACTTCTGTTAAAATGTATTATCACCATATAATTTTACTTTCTTTTGTATCTCCACAAATATTTTTTTCTTTTTATGTCATGCCATGTAACCCTTTTTATTATTATTATATCATATTATGTAACCTTTCATATATTTGGTACATGTCTTTTCAAAGCCAGGGCACCTCTGAGTAATATATCAACACTGAATACTGAAAAGGATAACGCCAGCTGTAATCATATAACCTGTCCAATCTGCCAAGTAAAAACCAAGGATATAATAAAATTGAAAAGTCTGCTATTAGATTCTCAAATATATATTCACACAAAAAAAGTTTGGGAAAAAAAGTTTCCAAAGACTCTAAATGAATTCTATAAGGAGATACTAAACTTAACTTCATTTAAAAGTTCCAAAGGACTATAGGAAATTGAGCAGTCAATGCATCAAGTGAGGGGAACAGGAAGTAAAAGTGAGGGTATAAATGGGAGAGTATTTTATGAAACAAAAATGTAGTATCACAAATCACTGCTTCTTTAAACTTCAAATGCAAAGGACAAACTTTGCAAGTTCAACAGTGTTGAGCATTTATCATCATAGGTACAAGGATAGCATCAGGCAAAGGATTCATGTGTTTGTAATTACAGATAGTTACAGATAAATTTACTAAAACCTTTAATCTAAACTTTCTCATCAATATATCCCAATGGACAAGAATATACTACATTTCACATTTGCAGACAAAAATGAATAATCCACCCAATACCAGTGATAACCAGTTCTCAGGTACTGTATTCTTACTTTATGATAATATTTTTGTTTTTGTCTCGTTTCCCCCATCTATTCCTTTACTTAATATAATTTTATTATAGCTTATATTATTTTCTTATTAAAATCTATAAAGTCTCACTAAAAAAAATGACATGAAATAAATAAAGAAACACGGACTTACAGAAACAGAGACCTAAGGATGGTTACCAGAGGTAGGAGGTGGGGGAGTGAGTGGAAGGGGGAAGGGGAAAATAGTCAATCATGTTACAGTAAGTACCCATGGTGACAACAGATCACTAAAGTCAGTGTGCTCATCACATTGCAAAGTATAAAAATGATGAATCAATATATATTGTACATTTGAAACTAATATAGCCAATATAAAATTGTTTATCAACTATGCTTAAATCCCTAATAACTTCTAAATATACATACTTCTATTAATATTATGCAAATAAAATATTTTACTTTAAATTGTATTTTTATTATATTTTTCAAGTATTTATTGATTTTTGTTCTCTTTGTGAAATGTTTATTTGTGGTTTCACTCATTTTTAACTTGGAGTATTTGTCATTTTTGTTTTGTGAGCAAGTACATAGGAACTTATTGTTTAGAATAAATTAAGCAAATGATTTTTCTAGTTGTTTTATTTTTATACACTTTAACAGTTTATTACTAAAAGACAAACAATATTAATTTTTATATAATTAAAACAATATTTTCTTAATTATTTTATTTATGCACTTACTCTCAGAAAAGTATTGAAAGATATATATATATCTTATCTACTTATATTATAAAATAATAAAAACATGCTTACTCATCAATTTACTCAATTTACTTAATAATAAATAGTCCTCTCAATCATTTGGTATTTTCAAATTCAACTAAATTTTTACATACACTATGAAATTTCAATTCTTTTATTTATTCTAAGATGTATAATCATCTTGCTGAATATTGAACATCACATTATTATAGCTCTTATTTATTTAAAACTTACATTGAACCCTGCTCAAAATTACTCTAAATTCAGTTAAAATTTACATAAACTATAAAGTGTGTAGTGAAATTCCATTTCACAGATAAAAAAGCACAGAAAATTAAATAATTTTATAGTTGAATGAAGTTTGTTTAATTTTCTTTTCTACCCATTATGAAACATTGCCTTATAATTTAGATATTTTTAAATAAAAATCTATAAATGCAGGAATGTATTAGACTCTTTTGAAAAAGATGTGTAAGTACATTATAATAAATAAATAAAGTAATTCTAATGATGTGTGCTATAATTTATTGGGTAAAATAATTATATTTTTCTAGTCTAACAGTAATCCTTCCCACCAAACCAGAAATTGCCTTGAATGCCATTAGCTTTCAGTTCCAGGCTAAGATTTACACTAATCAAATAAATATACTATTAAGATATTAAATTAGAAAGAATTTTCCTTCACTGTAGAATCATTTATCACATATACAATTATTATCAAAAATATTATAATATTTGAATGAAAGATTTTTCACAGAGCTATTATTCTGTACTGCATAGAGTTTGCAAACAAATAAAATTCGTTAAATCAATGACAATGGCAATGTTCATGGCTTTATTGATTTATCTACAATCCACCATTTTGGTCAGGGGCTTTCTGGTGGATCCTGGTTGGGGCACATGCAGGAGTCTGTCTCTGCCTCACACCTCTCACTTAATAAACAAGTTAAAAAAATAAAAGTTAAACCAGTTTATGGAAAGAGTGTAACACACTGAATAAAGTGGACATCCTCTGCAGGTTTCCATCAGTCCTACAAAATGCAGGCACTGTTGCTTTCTTTATTACACTTGCATTTTCTCTGTAGATGTCCATGTCCCAATAATTGAGATAAAGAAAAAACTGAGGAGCAAGTGTGGGAGGACTGACTAGAGATTTGTTTGTCTTTTTTCAATATGGTGAGTTTGAAATATCTACCAGACATTTACATGAAGTGTGTAAAATCAGCAGTTGATTATCTGAGCCCAGAAGACATAAGAAATATTAAGCAGGAAATAGTATATTTGAGATTTATATGCCTATAGATAATATTTAAAGTCATGGGACTAGGTGCTATGAGTTAAGCAGTAATTGATAATATAAAAGATTTGTTTCAAAGACCAAATCATGTTGCTTATCAACGTTTGTGGACAGGAAAGAAGAGGTAAAAAGAAAAAAGTCTGAGGAAAGGGAAGTAAAGAAAAACCAGGTTAGTGCTGTATACCCAAGCCAGTAAATAATGGTTTTCAAGCACTTTATCAAATTCTGTTTATAGATCAAAGATGAATAGAGTAGAGAATTGACTGCTGGATTTATCAACATAGAAATCATTAGTCTTTTCACTGAGACCACTTTGGGTTAAGTGCTAGAGGAGGGTGAAAGTCTAATTAAAATATATTTAGGAGACAAAGTAGGAAGGAAACTAAAGATAATCAGTGTAGATAATTTCAAGGGTATTGATGTCTTTTAGACAACAGAAAATTATGTGTCCTCTGGCTTCCTGCTTGCCAAGCTCTTTCCATTTGCTCCTCTCATGTCTGATTACAGCTTACATTTGCCCAGCCTGCATGGGAGCAGGTTGGTACTATTTCCCTCTTCTCCTGATTCTCATTTCATCACAACCAACATTCAGATCTCACTTATATCTTACTGTAGTGAGGTACATCAGAAATAAACAATTTATATATATTTTAATTTAAAAATCCTAATTACAAATCACAAAAATTTTAGAAGTAGAATTTGAAAATTATTTGTTCTAAACTAGTGACTTTTAGTATTTTCCATCACAGTGCATATATTTGCAGATGAAATAATTTGTACATTACATTTGTGAACCACTTTTTCTCCCACTCAGGGGAATAAATAGGAAATGATAATTTATTTGAAAAAATAGAAGTAAATGATTTCCAAAAATTAGTGGATTCTGGTTAGTAATAAATAACTTCCTCCCTATTTCACACTTTATATATGTGTTGACACAAAATGAGAATTGCTTTGATTAGTGATTATATTTATACATTAAAAATCTGAAGGGCTAAACCAGGGGTAGTCAACCTTTTATACCTACCACCAACTTTTGTATCTCTGTTAGTAGTAAAATTTTCTAGCCACCCACCAGTTCCACAATAATGGTGATTTATAAAGTAGGGAAGTAACTTTACTTTATAAAATTTATAAAGCAGAATTACAGCAAGTTAAAGCATATAATAATAATTACTTACCAAGTACTTTATGTTGGATTTCGCTAAGTTTGGCAGAATAAATCTTTATAAAACCACTTACTATAGTTAAATCTATCTTTTTATTTATACTTTGGTTGCTCCGCTACCACCCACCATGAAAGCTGGAACGCCCACTAGTGAGCGGTAGGGACCAAGTTGACTACCGCTGGAATCAGTACACTGCAGCTAACTCTGAAAGCAAATAGCTTGGAGTAGGACTCAGCTCTGGTAGAGGACAGAGATAACAGAAGTTTCAGGCAGGTCAATCCTGAAGGAAATGAAATGAGCTTGGGAGTTATTTCCTTAACAGAAATTCTTTTTCTGATAGGGAACTGGGAGCCAAATCGTTAAGACAAAAAGTTTTTTCTGAGATCTTTAACCTTTGGAAAATAAAGTAACTAACAGAGAACAATTACACCTGGTGAAAGAAATCAGGCCAGACACCCAAGCAGCATTTGTGCTAGAATACGGAAATATCAGAAGCTAATGGCAATGCATAGATTTTTTTCAGTCTCAATGAATAATTCAATGTCATATTATAATATCTTACAGCATAATAATAGAGCTTTCTAACTTTGTAAGGGCTTTTGCATACTTTTATTTGATTCCCAGAACAAACCAGGCAAATTTTAATTTCTCCACTTGATTATTAGGGAATTAGACACAAAGAATATAAAATATTTGTCCAAGATCCCAAAACCAGCAAATTGTAGCATTGGGACAGAGCCCAGGTCCCCTGATTATAAGTGTAGCACTGTTTTCACTAAATGAAGTTGTAAGTCATAACCAAGAAATGGAGGACTGCCAAGAGAATACATGATTTGTATAACAATTGGTAAAAATAATCTAGGGACAATGTCTAAATATAATTATTTCAAACCTGTAGCTATTCATCTTCCAACAAACAAAAACAATGTATCAATTGAAGTTATTGCACTCTTTGGTTTTCCACTCTGGAAAACAGGCTATGACTACCTATGTATTTAACAGTATATTTTGGGTTTTGTGTATTAATATACAGTCTTAAAAATATTTTTTCTGCCACCTATTTCCACACTATCACACAATTTCATACTACTATAGCCTTGGGTGCATTATCTAATCTTGATTTTTTTTTCTAGCCTTTAAATTAGAGAAAATTTTATCTATCACAAACTATGGATATGACATAAAAGCAAATTGGTACCCAAGGGAGGGGTTAGGGAGAAGGGGAGTAAAGAGGGACAAATATGTATATGGTGACAGAAAATGATTTGACTTTGGGTGATGGGCACATAATACAATCAACAGTCCAAATTCTATAAAGATGTTCACCTGAAACCTATATACTCTTATTGTTCAATGTCATCCCATTAAATTTAATTTTGAAATAAAAAAGACAAAAAAAAATAAGGATTAAATGTTAAATGTGAGCACAATAAAGAGATCAATTGTAACTGATTTGTTGTAGTGGATGGTAATCAGACTTGCAGTGGGGATCACTATGTAGCATCTATAAATGTCAAATTATAGTCTTCTTACACACCTAAAATACATATATAATCTTGTATACCAATCATACCACAATAAAAAATAAGTGAGTACAATGTTTGTTATAAATTATAAATGTATATCAATAAATGTAATGTTTTTCAATTTGGACCCCTGGCCACACCCTAGTGGTCATAGTAGTTTAGCCTTTAATGACATATTTTAAAGATTCTGTTTCTAATTCAGTCACACAAATGCTGAAACAATTAGAAAGATTAGTTTAGGATAATGAAAATTTTAAATTGGGAATTTGAAAAGCTAATGTAGAAAAAACAAAATTTCAAATCTGGGAGAAAAAAAAGGCTAACCAAACAACTTTAATATCAAAGTACCCTGAGCAATAAAGGAAAAGTTTTATAAAGACAAGCTATTTCATCTTATTAAAATTTTTTTCTGATACCTTCAGTCATAATTTTCAAAAAATTAAATGAGACAAAAATATGTAGAGCTAGACCTCTATTTTATTTAACTCATCATTTACACAGATAAATAAGCCAGGTTCTCTACCAAATATCTGGTCACCCTAAATTTCTCTCTAATTCTCAGTAAATCCTGTCAAGTATGACTTCACTGTGTACATCCATGATAGGCCTGTGCCCACCTCAACCACCTCCATTCCTAACAGTCTCTTCCAAGCCACCACCATCTCTCAGCCTCTGTGTGATTTTCCTGTTACCACTTGCCCAGCCCTCACTGCCCTCCTTCCAACCCACCAGGCGCAGGGCTTCAGAGGCACTTGACTTGCCTTTGCTTCATGGTCTTAGGTTGGTCTTCCCCACATGGTGACACAGCACGGCTCTTCTTTTCCATAATCCTGCTTCTCTGTGAGGCCACCCTGAGTTCTCTATTTAAAATTGTGGCACTGCATGACCCTAATTCCTGCTTTAACTTTGCTCCAGAGCCAGTACCATATTTATATATGTATTTATTTCCTTCTCTTGTTAGGATTTAAAGTTCTACATGGGCAGGGAGCTTTGCCTGTGTTTGAACTGCTGTATCCCCACAGTAAATAATAGCACTTGCCAAAGTAGTAGATAATTAGTATTTTGAGGAGCACATTACCCTTTTGAAATTATTTGCAAAAAAATAAATTTATAGAATAATATAAATATTCATACATCTAATAGTTTATTTCCATCCTGTATTTTCATATAAAGCATTTTACCATTAAGTATTTGCTGAAATAACCATAGAGGATACTGCTATAGAAAATGTTAATTATAATTAAATTAATTTTCTTAATATTCACATTTTGTTTATTTTTTGTCTACTATGAGGCAGTCTTTTAATTTTTGCTTTAGTTGGAATTTAGAGGCAACTAAACTATAAAACTATTAGGTTGGTATACACTTAGCTGTGGGAACATTCCATAAAGTGAATAACGACAAATCAATGTCCCAACCCAAGGGCATAAATAATATTTTACAGTGGTTGTTTCTTGTGTTAATCAAAGCTGGATTAGACATTATAGACATCTGGATTTCTGTGCTAGCAGCAATGGTTGGCAGAAACTGTGTTCAAAATTCAGATTGATCTTCATTATCTGGAAAAGGATCATAAATAAATATAATGGAATTAAATTACAAGTCATTGTAATACATCTGAGGTGGAAAAAGAACCAAACAAAAGAGGACTGATATACAATTCAAGAAAAACAGCACAATCATTTCATCTATACTATACTATCCATTAGCCACTATGCTAGAGAGTGTATAGGATACAAAATGAGTAAGCCTCCTACCCTCAAGAGTTATTTTCCCACTGAAAGGAAGCAGAAATAAAAAAAATACAATGTAAAATGCTAGTTCAAAATTCCTTAACTATTGAAATAGAGACATACAAACAATAAAACACAATGGGAAAAATTATCAATGAGAGCATTAATATTTGACCTTTCTCAGCCCCAGCATGAGCAGTCTTTTGTTATCCCTATTCCCTTACCCCAAACTATCAGGAGAAGCATGGACTCTCTCCATTAAAGACAAAAGATTTCATACTTGTTGTCCAACTCTGCTCCAGCTAGCAATGCATATGGAAGGGAAGACTAACACAAAATAGCTTGCTTACGGAAGTAGTTCCTGAAGGTGGATAGTGTGCAAATCTCCCACAGAGTTGTTTGAGCAAAGCAGATCCCAAGGATACTGAAGTTCAGAAGCGTGCTTCTATATATGATATTATCCATATGCACTGAAGAGAACGAACAGAAAGTGCAAAAATTCAAGCCACTTGCTTTTTTCCCCTTAGTGGGTACTAAAACTTTGTATTCATGACTGACTCAGTCAGTATCTTAGTCTAGTCTACTGCCCACTTGCCCAATCAGCAGACTCCTAAGGAGATTTTCAGCCCTAGAGGATGGAAAGAAGACATTTTGTTTGAGTCATAGAAAATGTTAAAGGATAAAAACAAGTTATAAATTTTGAGAGATTTATTTGAAACTTGAGAACCTTGTTTCTGTTATTGGGCTAATAACTCAATGAGAAACGCTAGATGGGGAAGAGTCCTGGTTTTAAAGGGAACCTCATTGTTATTAATATAAGTAGACTTCACCTGAAACAGCTTTTTTCCCTATGAGATAAAAAATGTTAGGCCAGTACTTCTGACATAAAGTATATAATTTTTAAGTATAGTAGCCATAAAACAGGTATGAAGTAGAACAAATTCCAGGTTCAAGTATCTATTTCAAATTTTCCTGTTAGCTTCAGGTAAGTCACTGAGAAAACGCAGCTGAGTTTGCCATTCTGTTCAATCATGAGAAAATGACTGAATAGTAATACCTCAATGTCCCTACCAGAACTGTTATTTCTGTGAAAAAAAATAAATTTATCACATAATTTCTTAGGATAACAACTTATTCTTTACTATTTTTTTAATTTTGACTTTATAATAGAAAGATTCATTTTATAGTTCCAAAAAAAAATCTTACAACTGCATTTTCTGTATGCTGTTTGAAAACATTTATGTTTGGATAGTTAACAAGCCACCAGGGAGTTTGTGGATGAGAAAAAGCACAACCCTAACAGTAAGCCCATGTTTTTATAAAGAATGCCTGCTGTTTTAAGGTCATAAGCTGTGAAGCTGTGGTTAGTGAAGAAATTAGTCATGAAAATACAGCACAGCACAGCCGGGTTTTATTATGCAAGAACTACTTCTCTTTTTTGTTTATTTGAAATAAGATAGATTGTGAAAGTGGTGAAATGTCCTCGTGGTGCTAAATGCTAGGGGAGTGCCCCTCTCTACAACACGTCATGCTAATGAGGTTATTCGGAAGATATGATCTTTCTCCAAAACTAAAAGTAAGCAAGAGTTTCAACACATGGGAATTTCCAAATGTGCTAACATGAAATTACCACACCCATCACTGAATATTCAGTTTGTTTTTCTAAAAATAAGCACACATGTATGTGTGAGTTTTAAGATTAAAGTGAATCTGGCTCCCTAAACATGAAGAAACGCTAAATTTGGTGCAAATAGGCCTACTCAGAATTACAAATTCTAAATAGAAGAACTTAAAAAACATGTTTAGTATTCCTCAGAGTAAGAATTTTTAAGTTCCTGTAATATTTTTAACATACTAATGGGCTTTGAAGGAATTTAGTAAGGGGCTTAAACTTTTAGAACAAGTTCCAAATACCTCTCTTGAATTTGTGTTAGTTGTTCTCCTTCCACAATGCCCATGGCTCAAGAACAACATCTCCTTTCCAAGGGCCGCATGCGTATCTGTGCTTTTTTATCTTAATACCATTTTAATATACTCAGAGAATGAATGCCTTACTTTAGAGTATATGGTAAAATACTTAATATCATATTATCACCTCAAATTTTAGTTCTATTTGGTATTTTGTGAAAGAAATTATTTTTCAAATGTAACTAATGTATGGTAAGAAACATGAAAGTCTAGCCACTTTTATATTAGATGAAGCATGTTCTGTCAAGTGTGTTTTAATAAATAACCCCCTCTGCCCAAGTTACACTTTCACCTTGGAGGTGAAAGTCAAGGCTAGAGTACCAGGAGGAAATGCAGGACTAGAAGAAAAGAAAGACTGAAGTGGGAAAAGGGTTTAAAAAATAAAACGAATATGTAAAAGGTTCAACTACACTATGATTCATTAGAGCATTTATTACTTAATGAAGACAAAGTAAAGTATACCAGTAAATCTTGATTTATTTATATAGTAAATACTCTATAATACTGGAGGGAAATAAACTGATGATACTTATGCAATGGATGTGAATTTCAAAGATAAAATATTGAATAAAAGAAGCTAGAAACAAAGGGGTACTTTTTGTATGGTTTTACCCATATAAAGGCAAAAAATATGGGAAAGTAGTCTATAGTGATAGAATTCAGAAACATTATTAACTTTGGGAGGGAGGATTGTGACTGAAAGATGGTGATGCAAGTATTCTATATCTGTATGGAATGTTATCTCATCTCATGGTACACAGTTATATGTAACCAACTTCTCTTAAATAATTTGAGAGCCAAGTATGTCAGATGGACTTTAAGATTACCTCCAGTTATTATATCCTTGTATAATTTCCTCCCATTGAGTGTGGATCAAACCTAATGACTTGTTTATAATAAATATACTACAGCAAGTTATTTCTGTGTTTGTGTTACATTAATACTGACTTTGGTCTTGCTAGCAGAATCTCTCCTTCGCTGACTGTTTTAAAGCAAGTTGCCATGTTGGAGAGGCTCATTGGCAAGGAACTGCAGGTGGCCTCCAACCAACTGCAAAAAAGAAACTGAGGTCTCAGTCCCAAAGCCCTGAGTTATACCCTGATTCTTGACTCATAAAATAAGAGATAATAAATGTGTATTGTTTTAAGATGGTAAGTGTTGGGACAATTGTTACATAGCAATAAACAATACACCAAGTAAAACATGTCTGTAACCTAAATTAACCAGTAAGGTGCCAGTTCTGGGCAACTGAAAAATATATAATAGTGTAAAGCAGATTAAATTTTTTCTCTACAATTATATTCTGACTATTAGAGGTACAAATTAATCACATCTTGGGTTTGCTTTGGACCAAAAAGTTTTCCAAAATGTGGGTCTTTCTATTTAAAAGTAGGGTGGCCTTAGGCAAGCCAGGACAGTCGGTCATGCAACTTATTAACCACAAAATTATTTCTGCTGTGTATTTTCTTCTTAAAACATAATACAGTGTGTCCATAAAGTCATAGTGCTCTTTTGACCAGTCATAGGAAAGCAACAAAAGACAATAGAAATGTGAAATCTGCACCAAATAAAAGGAAAACTCTCCCAGTTTCATACCTATTCAGCGCAGTTTGATGTGGGCTCATGCACAGATTTTTTAGGGCTCCTTAGGTAGCTATCCCGTATAGCCTCTACAGACTCGTCACTGACTGATGGCCTACCAGAACGGGGTTTCTCCACCAAACTGCCGGTTTCCTTCAACTGCTTATCCCACTGAGTAATGTTATTCCTATGTGGTGGCGCTTCATTATAAATGCGCCGATATTCACGTTGCACTTTGTTCACGGATTAGAATTTAGCGAGCCACAGAACACACTGAACTTTCCTCTGTACCATCCACATATCAACTGGCATGGCTGGGAGCTGCTCCGCTGTATACACAGTGTTATATCATTATCTGCACATGCGCACATGCTGCCACATCATCCAACAGAAACTGGGAGGGTTTTCCTTTTATTTGATGCAGATTTCACATTTCTATCATCTTTTGTTGCTTTCCTGTGACTGGTCAAAAGTGCACCATGACTTTATGGACACACTGTAGATGCTTAATGTTTGTTATATAAATTAGTTTTCCAAATAAATATTTCAAAAAATATTCTGATCTAAATTAATAGATTCAAGAAAAGAAAGTAATAAAGATATTTTTCTTTTTAATCTTTTTTTCTTTTCATTCTCATTCTCTCTCTCTCTCTGTCTCTCTCTCTCTGTCTCTCTCTCTCTCTTTCTCTTGGCAAGAGACCTAGGTAAGAGAAATCAGTCATTATAATATTTCAGTAAAACAAAGCTTTGTGGCCCTACTTTATAGTATCTGTTTGAAAATATTGCCATTAATGATGATGAAGCCTTGCTAAGATGTCATGAATCAAGTAACTAAAAGGCAGTTTTGACCAGAGTTGTCATCACTACTCAATCTCACTGCAACTATTTCTATTTTGATGACATTTAAGGGAGAAAGAAAGAAAATAAAATGAGCAATCTCCAAACATAGTTGTTATTATAAATGAAATGTCATCTTCTACTATAAAAATTGTAGAAAAGACTAAGTCATTTCTTCATGATTATCCTCTCCAATACATAGGTCATCTCCGTCTTCATTTCTCGGTCTCTCTGTTTCTACCTCTTTGGGGTTTTCGATGTACAGGATCATATTATCTGCAAAAAATGAAACCTTTACTTCTTCTTTTTTAAAAAGAAAGTCTTTTATTTCTTTTTCTTGTCTGATTGCTCTGGCTAGAACTTCCAGCACTATGATGAATAAGAGTGGAGAGAGTGGACAACCTTGTTCTTGATTTTAGGGGAAAAGTCCTTATTTTATGCCATTTAATATGATGTTAGCTGACGGTTTATCATAGATGGCCTTTATTATGTTGAGATATTTTCCTTCTATACCCATTTTGTTAAGTGTTTTAACATAAAATAATGTTGTATTTTATTAAATGCCTTTTCTGCATCTATTGATAAGATCATATGGTTTTTGTTCTTTGTTTTGTTGATATGGTGTATTACATTAACCGTTTTGTGTATGTTGAACCATCCTTGTGATTCTGGGATGAATCCCACTTGATCATGATGAATTATTTTTTAATGTGTTGTTGTATTCAATTTCCTAGTATTTTGTTTAGTATTTCAGCATCTGTATTCATTAGAGATATTGGTCTGTAGTTTTCTTTTTTTGTGCTGTCCTTGCCAGGTTTTGGTATGAGGGTTATGTTGGCCTCATAAAATGTGTTTGGAAGTATTGCTTCTTCTTCAATTTTTTGGAAGACTTTGAGTGGAATAAGAACCAAGTCTTCTTTGAATGTTTGATAGAATTCACTGGTATAGCCGTTTGACCCTGGACTTTTATTTTTGGGGAGGTTTTTAATAGTTGTTTCAATTTCCTCCCTGTTTATGGGTCTGTTTAGGCTTTCTGTTTTTTTATGACTCAGTCTAGGAAGAGTGTATTATTCTAGGAATTTATCCATTTCTTCTAGATTGTTAAATTTGGTGGCATATAGTATTTCATAGTATTCTACAATAATTCTTTGTATATCTATGATGTCTGTGGTGATTTCTCCCCTTTCATTTTGGATTTTGTTTATATGAGTTCTTTCTCTTTTTTCCTTGGTGAGTCTTGCATAGGGTTTGTTAATTTTGTTCATCTTTTCAAAGAACCAGCTCCTTGTTTTATTAATTTCTATAAATTTTCTGTTTTCTATTTTGTTTATTTCTGCTCTGATTTTTATTATTTCTTTTCTTCTGCTGGTTTTGGGTTGTCTTTGTTCTTCTTTTTCTAGTTCCTTAAGATGTGAAGTTAACTGGTTCACTTAGGTTCTCTCTTGTTTGTTCATAAAGGCCTAGAATGATATGAACTTCCCTCTTATTACTGCTTTTGCTGCATCCCAGAGATTCTGCACTTATTTCTTCTTTGACCCACTCATTTTTTAAAAGTATGTTGTTTAGTTTCCTCTTTTTTGTGGGTTTGTTTACCTCTTTTTTGCAGTTGAATTTTATTTTCAAGGCTTTATGATCAGAAAATATGCTTGATATAATTTCAATCTTTCTGAATTTGTCGATGTTATTTTTGTGGCCCAACATATGGTCAATTCTTGAGAGTGTTCCATGTACACTAGAGGAAAATGTATATTCTGACACTTTGGGATGAAATGTCCTGTAGATGTCTATCATATCCAATTGTTCTAGTGTTTCATTTAAGGCCAATATTTATTTATTAATTTTCTGTTTGGATGAATGATCTAGAGCCATCAGCGATATATTGAGGTCTCCAAGTATGATTGTATTTTTGTCAGTTTTTGTTTCTAGCTCAGTCAGTAGCTGTCTTATATATTTTGGTGCTCCCCAGTTTGGTGCATATATATTAAAGAGTGTTATGTCTTCTTGATTCAATGTACCCTTTATCATTATGAAATAACCGTTTTTGTCTCTGATTACCTTTGCTGTCTGGTAGTCAACATTGTCAGATAGGAGTATTGCTACACCTGCTTTCTGGATGTTATTTGCTTGGAGTATTGTTTTCCAACCTTACACTTTAAATTTGTTTTTAACTTAGATGTGTTTCTTGTAGTCAGCATACAGTTGGATTTTCTCTTTTAATCCATTCCGCTACTTTGTGTCTTTCTATTGCTGAGTTGAATTCATTTGCATTTAGTGTAATTATTGACACTTCAGGGCTCCCTATTGCCATTTTATATATTGCTTTTTGTTAGTTTTGTATCTTGTTTGGCTCTTCTTTTTTATTTATTTATTTTTTAATTTTTTTATTTATTTATTCATTTTTTTAGAGAGGAGAGGGAGAGACAGAGAGAGAGAAGGGGGAGGAGCTGGAAGCATCAACTCCCATATGTGCCTTGACCAGGCAAGCCCAGGGTTTTGAACCAGTGACCTCAGCATTTCCATGTCGACGTTTTATCCACTGCGCCACCACAGGTCAGGCCTTTTTTATTTTTTATCATTTGTTTTTGTTTGGTTGTTTTTGTTTTGTTTGGTTCTTTCCTCTGTTACTTCTTTTTCAAGCCATGTACTTCTGTGTTGATTTTTTCAGGGGTGGTTACCATTAAATAATGGAAAGAATACATATGATGTTATTGTAGTACATTATCTCATGAGTGCTTCTGTACTCCATCCTCCTTTGCTACTGTTAATCTTTGTCCTCTCCCCTTTTTTGTTTCTTTGTCACAGATAAATCTTGGTTTTACTGCGATCTTGATGGAGGCTTTATTTGTAGTTTTGTTTTGTTTTGTTTTTTGTGTCTGGTTGGAAAACTCCCTTTAGTATTTCCTGAAGTGGTGGTTTTCTGATGATAAATTCCCTCATCTTTTCTGTATCTGTGAATGTTTCTATTTCTCCTTAATATTTGAAGGATAGCTTTGATGTGTATAGTATTCTTGGCTGGAAGTTCCTCTCTTTCAGAACTTTAAACATTGGAGTCCACTCTCTTCTAGCTTGTAGAATTTCTTCTGAGAAATCTGTTGATAATCTAATAAGCCTTCCTTTATATGTTGTATTCTTATTTTCCCTGGCTGCCTTGAGAATTTTTTCTTAAATTCAAGGCTTTAGCTCTTTCTACAGGCTTGGGA
Source organism: Saccopteryx leptura (assembly GCF_036850995.1). Taxonomy (NCBI): domain Eukaryota; kingdom Metazoa; phylum Chordata; class Mammalia; order Chiroptera; family Emballonuridae; genus Saccopteryx; species Saccopteryx leptura. The sequence goes on along the minus strand of NC_089514.1, from coordinate 49,701,666 downwards.
AATTCTCATCTATTATTTGTTTGAATATGTTCTCCATTCTATTTTCTCTTCTGATATACCCATTACTCTTATGTTGCTCTTTCTGATGGAGTCAGACAATTCCTGTAGGACTATTTTATTTTTTTAATTTGTGAGTCTCTCTACTCTTCTCTCTGTACTACCTTTAGTTGCCTGTCCTCTATGTCACTAATTCTCTCCTCTATCTGTCCTTTTCAATTGGCTAAGCTTGTTACCTTTTTTTTAAAATTTATTTATTAAATTTAATGCAGTGACATTGATAAATCAGGGTACATGTGTTGAGAGAAAATATCTCTAGATTATTTTGACATTTGATTGTGCTGTATACCCCTCCCCGAAAGTCAAATTGTCTTCTGTCACCTTCTATCTGGTTTTCTTTGTGCCCCTCCCCTCCCCCAACCTCTCTCTCCTTCTTTGCCGCATCCCCCCTCCCCCCACCCCCCACCCCTGTTGCCATCACATTCTTGTTCATGTCTCTGAGTCTCATTTTTATGTCCCTTCTATGTACGGATTCATATAGTTCTTAGTTTTTTTCTGATTTACTTATTTCACTCCGTATAATGTTATCAAGGTCCATCCATGTTATTGTAAATGATCTGATGTCATCATTTCTTATGGCTGAGTAGTATTCCATAGTATATATGTACCAAAGCTTTTTAATCCACTCGTCCTCTGATGGACACTTGGGCTGTTTCCAGATCTTCGCTATTGTGAACAATACTGCCACAAACATGGGGATACATTTCTCCTTTTGGAGCCATTCTATGGTGTTCTTGGGATATATTCCTAAAAGTGGGATAGCTGGGTCAAAAGTTCGATTTTCAGTTTTTTGAGGAATCTCCATACTGTTTTCCACAGTGGCTGCACCAGTCTGCATTCCCACCAGCAGTGCAAGATGGTTCCCTTTTCTCCACATCCTCGCCAGCACTTATTCTGTGTTGTTTTGTTGATGAGCGCCATTTTGGCTGGTGTGAGGTGATATCTCATTGTCGTTTTAATTTTCATTTCTCTAATGATTAGTGATGTTGAGCATTTTTTCATATGCCTATTGGCCATCTGTATGACCTCTTTGGGGAAATGTCTATTCATCTCTTTTGCCCAATTTTGGATTGGATTGTTTGTCTTCCTGGTGTTGAGATTTACAAGTTCTTTATAAATTTTGGTTATTAACCCCTTATCAGACGTATTGTCAAATATGTTCTCCCATTGTGTAGTTTGTCTTTTTATTCTGTTCTTGTTGTCTTTAGCTGTGCAAAAGCTTTTTAGTTTGATATAGTCCCATTTGTTTATCCTGTCTTTTATTTCACTTCCCATGGAGATAAATCAGCAAATATATTGCTCTGAGAGATGTCGGAGAGCTTACTGCCTATGTTTTCTTCTAAGATGCTTATGGTTTCACGGCCTACATTTAAGTCTTTTATCTATTTTGAGTTTATGTTTGTGAGTGGTATAAGCTGGTGATCTAGTTTCATTTTTTGCAGGTAGCTGTCCAATTATCCCAACACCATTTGTTAAAGAGGCTGTCTTTACTCCATTGTATTTCCTTACCTCCTTTGTCAAATATCAGTTGTCCGTAGAACTGTGGGTTTATTTCTGGGTTCTCTGTTCTGTTCCATTGATCTATATGCCTGTTCTTATGCCAGTACCAGGCTTTTTTGAGTACAATGGCCTTGTAGTATAACTTGATATCAGGAAGTGTGATACCTCCCACTTTATTCTTTTTTAAGATTGCTGAGGCTATTCGTGTTCTTTTTTGGTTCCATATAAATTTTTGGGATATGTGGTCTATATCTTTAAGGTATGTCATTGGTATTTTAATTGATATTGCATTGAATTTATAGATTGCTTTGGGTAATATAGACATTTTAATGATGTTTTTTCTTCCTAACCATGAGCACGGTATATGCTTCCACTTGTTTGTATCTTCCTTGATTTCTTTTATCAATGCTTTGTAATTTTCCAAGTACAAATCTTTAGTCTCCTTGGTTAAGTTTACTCCTAGGTACTTTATTTTTTTGGTTGTAATTGTGAAGGGGATTGTTTCCTTAATTTCTCTTTCTGACTGTACATTGTTGGCATATAAAAATACCTCTGATTTCTGAGTATTGATTTTATATCCTGCCACTTTGCTGAATTCATTTATAAGGTCCAGTAGTTTTTTGACCGAGACTTTAGGGTTTTCTATATAGAATATCATATCATCTGCAAATAATGATAGTTTTACTTCTTCTTTTCCAACTTGAATACCTTTTATTTCTTATTCTTGTCTAATTGCTGTGGCTAGGACTTCCAGTACTATGTTAAATAAGAGTGGTGAAAGGGGGCACCCCTGCCTTGTTCCTGATCTTAAGAGTATTGCTTTTAATTTTTGCCCATTGAGTATGATGTTGGCTGTGAGTTTCTCATAGATGGCTTTTATCATGTTGAGGTAAGTTCCCTGTTTTCCCACTTTGCTGAGAGTTTTGATCATGAATAGGTGCTGGATTTTATCAAATGATTTTTCTGCATCTATTAAAATTATCATATGGTTTTTCTTCTTCTTTTTTTATGTGATAAATCACATTGATTGATTTACGAATACTGTACCAGCCTTGCCTTCCCAGAATAAATCCCACGTGATCATGGTGTATGATTTTTTCCATATATTGTTGTATCCAGTTTGCTAATATTTTGTTGAGGATTTTAGCATCTATATTCATCAGAGATATTGGCCTATAATTTTCTTTCTTTGTGTTGTCTTTGCCTGGTTTTGGAATCAGAATTATGCTCGCCTCATAAAAGGAGTTTGGAAGTCTTCCTTCCTCTTGAATTTTTTGAAATAGTTTGAGAAGGATAGGAGTTAGTTCTTCTTTGAATATTTGGTAGAATTCTGTTGTGAAGCCATCAGGCCCTGGACTTTTCTTTGTTGGGAGTTTTTTGATAACTGTTTCGATCTCATTTGGTGTAATCAGTCTGTTTAGGTTTTCTGATTCTTCCAGATTGATTTTTGGAAGATTGTATGTTTCAAGGAATTTGTCCATTTCATCTAGGTTGTCTAGTTTTTTGGCATACAGTTCTTCATAGTATTTTCTTACAATATTTTGTATTTCTGTTGTGTCAGTTGTTATTTCTCCTCTCTCATTTCTAATTTTATTTATTTGAGTCCTCTCTCTCTTTTTCTTGGTGAGTCTACTTAAAGGTTCATCAATCTTGTTTACCTTTTCAAAGAACCAGCTCCTAGTTTCATTGATCCTCTGTATTGTTTCTTTAGCCTCTATGTCATTTATTTCTGTTCTGATCTTTATTATTTCCTTCCTTCTACTACATTTGGGCTTTACTTGCTGTTCTTTTTCTAATTCTTTTAGATGCAGGGTTAAGTTGTTTATTTGAGCTTTTTCTAGCTTCTGAAAGTGTGCCTGTAGTGCTATGAACTTCCCTCTCAGTACTACTTTTGCTGTGTCCCATAAATTTTGAGTTGTTGTATGCTCATTGTTATTCGTTTCTAGGAATTTTTTTTTCTTCTTTGATCTCATTCTTAATCCATTCATTATTTAACAACCTGCTATTTAGTTTCCATGTGTTTGAGAATTTTTGAGCTTTTCTGTTGTGGTTCATTTCTAGTTTCATGCCGTTGTGATTGGAGAAAGTGCTTGATATAATTTCGATCTTCTTAAATTTGTTAAGAGCACTTTTATGCCCTAACATGCAGTCTATCCTAGAGAATATACCATGAGCACTTGAAAAGAATGTATATTGTGCTGCTTTAGGGTGAAAAGTTCTGAAAATATCTATTAAATTGAGTTGATCTAGTATTTCCAATAATTCTGTTGTTTCTTTGTTAATTGCCTTTCTTAAGAATCTATCTAGTGATGTTAGTGGGGTATTGAAATCCCCTACTATTATAGTATTGCTGTTGATCTTTCCCTTTAAATCCATCAAAGTCTGCTTTATATATTTGGGTGCTCCTATATTAGGTGCATAGATATTCATAATAGTTATGTCTTCTTGTTGGATTACTCCCTTTATCATTATGTAGTGGCTTTGTTATCTCTTACTATATCTTTTGTTTTAAAGTCCAATTTGTCTGATATAAGTATTGCTACCCCAGCTTTTTCTTTCATTTCCATTTGCATGAAATGTTTTTTTCCATCCTTTTACCTTCAATCTATATGTATCTTTTGTTCTAAGGTGTGTTTCTTATAGACAGCATATGCACGGGTCCTGTTTTCTTATCCACGCAGCTACCCTATGTCTTTTGATTGGATCATTTAATCCATTTACATTTAAGGTTATTATTGATATGTAGTTGTTTATTGCCATTTTCTTCTTTAAAGATGTATTTCTTTTTTGCTATATTCTTTTCCCACTTTGATCTGTTTACAACAAGCCCCTTAACATTTCCTGCAGCATTGGTTTGGTTGTAATTAATTCCTTGAATTGTTTTTTGTCTGGGAAACTTTTTATTTCTCCTTCGATTTTAAACAATAGCCTTGCTGGATAAAGTAGTCTTGGTTGTAGGTTCTTGTTCTGCATTACTTTGAATATTTCTTGCCATTCCCTTCTGGCCTCAAGTGTTTCTGTTGAGAAGTAGGATGTCATCCTTATGGGGGCTCCTTTGTAGGTGATAACTTTTTTTTCTCTTGCAGCTTTTAATATTTTCTCTTTATCGCTTAGCTTTGGTATTTTAATTATGATGTGTCTTGGTGTAGGTTTCTTTGGTTTTCTCTTTAATGGAGTCCTCTGTACTTCTTGGACTTGTGAAAGTTTCTCTTGCATTAATTTAGGGAAATTTTCAGCTATGATATGATTGAACAAAGTCTCTATCCCTTGTTCTTTTTCTTCTTCTTCAGGAACCCTCATGATGCAGATGTTATTTCTCTTCATGTTGTCACAGAGCTCTCTAAGAGTTTCCTCAGACTTTTTGAGTCTCTTATCTCTTTTCTTCTCTGCTTTCATGCCTTCATTCCAGTTGTCCTCCAACTCGCTGATTCGATCCTCAGCTCTATCTATCCTGTTTTTAATTCCTTCCATTGTGGTCTTTATTTCTGATATTGTATTTGTCATCTCCAACTGATTGTTTTTTATACTTACTATTTCTTTTTTTAGGTGTTCATAATCACCATCCATTGTTGTTCTAAGATCTCTAAGCATCCTTACAATCATTATTTTGAACTCTGCATCTGGAAGTTTGATTATATCCATATCACTCAGTTCATCTCCTGAAGGTGTCTCTTGTGGTTTCATTTGGATTGCACTTCTTTGTCTTCTCATTTTCTGTTTTTGGGTGTTTTATTTGTAGAGTTGGTTGAGTCTAGGCTTGGTGTTGTCTGCCTTCAGTTTTCAGTTGTGTTATTTCTAGGTCTTCTTGGGTTGGTATCAGCTATTATTTGTAATCCACTTTCGGATTTGGGCAGCTTTGAAGTCTTGATTTGTTTGTTTTCTTAACAGGTGATAGTCTTGTTTACTGATCTCAGCAGGGGGCTTCCTTGAAACTGTATTCAGGAATGAGATGGGTGTAACCTGAGACTCTGAAGACCTCTTTCGCCAACTGATCTCCCTGGGGGCAGGGTGATTTCTCAGCTTCAGTAGGGGGAGGTGTATCTCAGATCTCCATGGAGACCTGAGTTACTGCCCCTCCTCCCCACTTCTTGTTTTCAGCTGTGTCTTGTTGTGCTGATTGGAGCTGGATAGATGTCCGGAGATCTCTGATCTGGAAGCAATTCAGCTCTTTTTTGTGAAAGGTTCAGTCCCTCCCCCAGCTATGGCCGCCTCCATCACGGATGAGTCAGCTTTTTAGGTCGTCTCCTTCATTCCTTAGCCCCTCACAGTCTGTCCCTCTCTCTTTCCTTTCCACTTGGGAGATATGCTGGTCTTTTCAACACACCTCGCTCCCTGGTTGCCAGGTAAGTTGCTGTGAGCAGTAGTTTCTGCTCCTTTCCCTTGCGTGAATTCCCCTCTGGGCTCTCAGCCTCACCCCCCCCCTTCCATTCCTGTAAGCAGGGGAGATTCAGGTGCTTCCTACCAGGTTTGTTGTGGCTTCTTCTTTGCTTCTTGGTTTTTGAGAACTGTTCTTGTAGATCAGAGTTGGTTTTTCATGCTGATTTTTCCTAAATTGATTTGTATTCCAGTTTTTTGGTGAGAGCTGGGCGTCTGTGCGTCTGCCTACTCCGCTGCCATCTTTATATCAGCTTGTTACCTTTTTTTACAGTTCATGAATTGAGGTTTTTATCTCTGTTTGATTTGTTTTCATCGTTTCAATTTCCTTGGTGAAGTATTCTTTCTTTTCATTGAATTTTTTTTCATCTCCCTAAATTGCCTTTCTGTGTTTTCTTGTATATACCTCAGTATTTTTAGGACTTCAATTTTAAATTTTCTGTCATTTAACTCCAAGGTTTTTAAGCTATTAAAAATTTTTTATAGAGTTTTCCTCTTTTATCTGAGCTACATCACTGTCTTTTGTATCCATGATATTCAATTTCTTTTTTCTTAATGGCATTTGAGAGTGGTATTGATAATAACACAAATAAGAGTTGATAAAAAATATTTTGAGAAAATGCAGTGAAAGACTGACAATTCTATTTTGCTACGTAGAACAAAAGTACCTAGAATGAAGGGCCTTGGTTGGGGAGAAGTGACAAAGGTGCAAAAACCAAGGCAAGAACTCACAAAATGCCACATTAAAAAAATTTGAATCAAGAATAAAATAATTTGTTGTAAATGATGGTCGAATGAGAGAAATAGTGTAAAAGAAAAGAAAAAAGGAAAAAAGAGGAAAAAGAAAATACAGTGAAAAATGAAAATTCTATTGTATTAAGTGGCCACAAAAATTATAGAATTGAGAGCCGGAGTTGGGGGAAATGTTAAAGAGACAAAGAGCAAATTAAAAAGCAAAAAAAAATGCGACAAAGAAAATATATGAATCCAGAGTAAAATAATTTGTTTGTGGGTGAGATGCGAATGAGAGAAAAAAGTGAAAGAGAATAGAAGAAATGAAAAGAGAGACAGAAAAAAAAATTGAGTTAAGTTTTTTGGAATGTAGCACTCAATAAAAAAATGAAAAATGTAATAATACCTATGGGTAATAATGTTCAAAATGAAAAGAAAAAAATAAAATTGAAAGAGGATAAAATGACCAAGGTGGAAGGAAAAAAAAGATAAAAAATACAAAAAAAAAAATGGGAAAAGTTATAAAGACTGAATTTTTCATGGCTTTGAGAAGTTACCTTCTTCATTTTCCTTTCTTCTCTCTTTTTGGCTGGTGGTGCTGTACCCCGGGTTCTGCCCCTGTGGCACTCTTAGGCAGAGATTTGCTGTTGTTTCTCTACATTAATGACATAAACTAGGCCTCAGTCACATTGGTAGGGGGGCTTGTTAGTGTTTGCGGACTCTGACAATGGGAGAGTCCATTTTCTCAGATCCTCTACCCAAAGGTCTCCTTCCTGAACCAGAAGCCTGGGGACCCAGTTGTGAAGTTGCTCCAGCCACTACCTGGACAGTAAGAAGGTCTAAGAGCTGCCAACTCTTCCCCTTTATCCCCACGTAATGCAGGGTTCTGGGTAAAGCTGTGCCAGCCAGAGCCGCCAGCATAATTAGGCAAGGATGGAAGCTGATTGCCTTTCAGGTGTCTTTCTATGAGCCTCTGGGCATGTCTTGTATGCCTCAGCACTCTGCAGGTCTGCTTTCCAGAGGCTGTCTGCAAGCTGCCTGCATGCCCTTCCCCCCACCACTTCTGCAGCTCTCTTTCCTAGGAGTGTGATTTCTTAGCCTGTATGGCTGGCAGAGGTGCTGCTCCCAGACAGGTCTGGATGTAGGCTTTTGTGCATTTCCCATGCTATTGTTTGGGAATCCAGGATTATCCAGAAACTCTGGTCACAGCCCATACAGAGGGTCACTACTGATAGTCTCTGACCCAGCCCCTCTGTTTGGGAACATGGGAACCCATGCCCAAAGTGCCAGGTGTATCCACTCACACACTGCCCATTCTCTCTGACCAGGATCCGGGAGTAAACAAGGCAAATGCTCGCCCACAACTGCCGGGGTCTGCTTCTGGCATTAGCTCCGTGTGGTCTGAGGTGACGGGCACACTCTCTCCTTGGCTTGAATGTCACTGCCCTAGCCCAGCTATTTCCTGCCCCCAGCCTTGCTTTCTCTCAGTTCCAAGTGAAAGCAGCCCTTACTCAGGTCAGTAAGGAAAGTGGAATACTCTGTTCTCCATCTTATTTCTTACAGAGTGGATTATATATTCAGCCACCTTTTTGCCCAGTCGTACCTTTGTTTGATGTATGTGTATTTCAGATGCCCCTGAGATTGTTTTTCTGTCTCTAGTTGTTGAATTTGTTGAAGTTTCAGAGAGAGGTATAGGGAGCACTCCTCATGTTGCCATTTCTCTGACCGTATTTAAATTTTTTAATATTAATGTCATTTAGTAATATTTTTCCAATCAACACAACACTCAGATGTTTGAGAGACACAATGTGGAAGCAATGTAGGCAATATTTTAAAATGTGTTTTTAAGGCATTCATTCAGTTATACATTGCTCATTTTTGCATATTGCTAAAGTAATTAATATGTTACCTGTGACATAATAGTATTTTTCCATTTTAGGGGTGTGGTTTTGAATTTGTAGATAAATAAAGAGATGATAATATTTTCATTATAACTAAAATGCAGTTGGCCCTTGTATGTGTTTGAATTGTATGGGTCCACTTACATGTGGTTTTCTTTCAATAAATATATACTTTAAATGTATCTTCTCCTCCTTAGGATTTCTTAATAACATTTTTTTCCTCTAGCTTAATTTATTGTAAGAATACAGTATATGATATATGTAATATACAAAATGTGTTTTAATTGACTGTTTTTGGTATTAATAAGGTTTTTGTCAACTATGTTAGTAAAGTTTTGGCAAAGCCAAAAGTTAAACATGAGTTTTGACTGTGTGGGAGATAGGAACCCCTACCCTTTATGTTGTTCAAAGGTTAATAGTACAAAACTGTAGTCAAAATATGATGAGTCACATTTTTATATAACTTAAAAAATAATTCATATGGGGTCTCCATATATTGATTATTAAATAATCTCATTACTTCTAAATGACAACTTTTACTGATGGACTGTTACAAGTTGCAGAAAAATTGTAAAATGTGAATAATTAGCATCTTTAGTGAGAAGCAATTAAAATATGAAACCAAAGTTAAATACAATAGACCTTATATTTCATTAATTTTTTTGAAAATTATTTTTTATATTCTGTATAACTGTTGTGTTTAGTAAGTGACTATACATTTTTTAAAATTAATGAATCTTACCAAGACATTTTTTATTAACCTAGAAATGAAAAAAAAGTAATATTGTCAAGAGCCATATCAAAACATTGAAAAAAGAAGTAGAAATCTGTCTCATCTTTTACCAGATTAGTCAAAAATTTAGTCTCTCTATTATTGCAAAAGCATGGCAGTTAAGCAAGAGAAAGTCTGATATAAGAATATAGTCATGATCTGGAAACAACATCCTTCCACTTCAGTGAAAAATAAGAACCAGAACATTATCAGTCCCAAAACTAAGAACTGAGTTATATGTTGGATGTTCCAAACATATAACTGGTCCAAAGAGAAGAGCTATGATCATGTATGGTGAGGTCAAAATTATTGCTTAGAATTTAAAAATAAAGAATGATGAAAAGAAAGAGTACCCCTACTTTTCCCTTCATAATATCTTTAAGACGTAAGACTACCTAGAAAGGTTTATCTGTAATAGCTTAACTGTGTGGATAAAATACAAAGACTGGAAGAAAAAAAGAGTTTTAAGATTTCCATCGTGACTAATCTACTGAAGTGAAAGCAGAAAAATGAAAGGGTTGCTAGGAGAGAGACGCCTTCTCAAGATAGGTAAATTAAATGAAATATTAAACAGTGGCTTAGAATCGACTGTTTTAGTTAGAAGGGTACAGTTTAAAATGAGTATTTTATTTTCCCTCATAATTATAGAACTACCCTTGTAATTATTTGAATACTGGTTATTTTTATATTTCACTCCAATTTATTTTCTTGCATATGTGGGTGTGTGTGTACATTCATATACATACACATAAATATAGAAATAAAGTAGAAAAACTGAAAAGCTAAAAGAAGATATGAGTACTCTATGATGACAGTTTAAAATCTCAAAATGAAAGGAAATTTGAAAATCAGGTTTCCAAAGTTACAGAACAAATTTTACTTTTAATATTAAATGTCATCTGTCTCTTTCTTTTCCCATTCTGAGTCTGGGACAGTCTGAGAATCTTCTTACATATTCAAAAGGAAGATTTAGGCAGCATATCTGCATTTTATTTCTTCATAATCTGGTGGTTTGAATTTACTCTGATACCCTCCCTGCATTTGACCTTCACAACAAAAAACAAATCTATGTCTTGAATTATTTATCCATAATTCTTTAACACCAGATAATTTGTGGATATTGAAGAGGTTTAATTCACAAAAATAATAATACAATTTAAAGTAAATGAAGGAACTCTCATCACTTATAATACAATCTACTTGAAGTCTTCGAAAATAACTGTATTGAATGATAGGTATCAAAACATGTTAATATTTTGGAAATATCAGTGCAATGTGTGCATTAGCATTCTAAAGCTGCATATCAAAGGAAAGGCATCAACTGCTCAAGGGCATTTAAATACCTAACCACATAGCTAAAGTTATATTTTATCCACATGTTGCATTTCTTTGACTTTTGGCTTTGTCTATTTGGCTAAAAATGTATTCCAGATGCCATCATTATTGTTATAGATCCATTTCAAATTTTACTCTACCTAAGCTAAAGGCAAAAAACGTTTTAAAATAAAAAGTTTAAAAAATGAAAAAATCCTGGGAAGGAAATATTTAAGAGATTGTTTTGTATTTCTTTCTAATTTTATACAAATATATGAAATACAAATGCACTAGTTCTTTTGAATCTTTATAAGACTGTGATGTATGTTTTCACATTTTTGCCACTGAAAGTAATGTCACAGGTTAAAAATAATTTTTAAAAATTTTATATTCTTTAAATTATGTAGGCGAAGAGCAACAAAAGGTCCTATTTCTATAAACTGTAAATAGAGTAAGGGGAAAATTAAAATGGCATTAAGCAAAATTAAATGTCAAAGAATTATTAATACTTCACTATATGCACTACAAAAACAATGGTTAAATATATTAGCATTTACTCTAATAAGGTTTTGTAGGTTGATACTTTAACCCTGGTATTAGAGAACAAGTAATATTCCTTATATACTTAGTAAAATATGATACATTACAGTTATAATAAGCATGCTAATAAATGTTTTCATTTCAATTCTTTGATTGAATAATTTCTTCTATATCTTTTCATATATACATACAATTCAAATATAAAAGAAAATTCAAAACTACTTTTCATTTATTAGGACTTTTTCTGTTCAAATAGTGATTTAAAACATTCAATGTAGAGCAAAAACTAATGTAAATTTTATTTTTAAAATGGTTAACTTAAAGAAGTTTTTATTATGTATCCAGGACTGTACCAGTCTGAATTATATTCAAAAAGACATTTGAATAATAATAATTAAACTTGTTTAATTTTGTTGAACATTTATATCTTCTAGATACTGTTTTAAACTCTCTAGATCAGCGGTTCTCAACCTGTGGGTCGCGACCCCGGCGGGGGTCGAATGACCAAAACACAAGGGTCACCTAAAGCCATCGGAATATGTATTTTGGTCATTCGACCCCTGCCAGAGTCGCGACCCACAGGTTGAGAACCACTGCTCTAGATTTATAAATTATCATAACTCTATGCAATGGAAATCTTTCTCCCATTTCATAGGTAAAAATTAAGTATTTAAATATCTTTAATCATTTATTAAGTAAACTAAATAAATTTATTCTTGCAAGTCACATATTTTGTGTTCTGTTGGCAAAATGGCAATTCAATTCTAAAGTAGAAAAGGTCGAGATTGACCTATTGAGAATTTGAGTGAGAGACTGACATTATAATTGTCATTTTTCTACAATCATGAAAATTGCAAACTTTTTTAACAATTCAAAATTATACAAGTCAAAGTAAATTTTTTGTACAAAATATATACTAATATTGTAAATGATAGTGTAGAAAACTAAATAAACATATAAAACACATATTTCTTGCCTCAAAACAAACAGATGGAATAGTGTGGGTGGGGCCTGTAATATGTAGCTGTCTAGTCAAGTAGAGAACTTATTCAGAATATACAGTGTGTCCGTAAAGTCATGGTGCACTTTTGACTGGTCATAGGAAAGCAACAAAAGACGATAGAAATGTGAAATCTGCACCAAATAAAAGGAAAACTCTCCCAGTTTCATACCTATTCAGTGCAGTTCAATGTGGGCTCATGCACAGATTTTTTAGGGCTCCTTAGGTAGCTACCCCATATAGCCTCTACAGACTCGTCACTGACTGATGGCTACCAGAACGGAGGTTCTCCACCAAACTGCCGGTTTCCTTCAACTGCTTATCCCACCTAGTAATGTTATTCCTTCGTTATAAATGCGCCAATATTCACGTTGCACTTTGGTCACGGATTCGCATTTAGCAAGCCACAGAACACACTGAACTTTCATCTGTACTGTCCACATCTCGACTGGCATGGCCATGAGCTGCTCCGCTGTATACACGGTGTTACGTCATCATCTGCGCATGCACACATGCTGCCACATCATCCAACAGAAACTGGGAGGGTTTTCCTTTTATTTGGTGCAGATTTCACATTTCTATCATCTTTTGTTGCTTTCCTGTGACTGGTCAAAAGTGCATCATGACTTTACGGACACACTGTAGTAACACTTGAGTTTCTTTGCGGTGAACTGACTAATAAGTCTGAAAGTAGTCTGAGAACAAGTCATATGGGGTGACACAGAAAGTAGTCAATATGTATTATGAAGAACAGGTGGCTTAGAAATATGATTTCAGCACCTCAGAGCTCTGGGGAAAATAAGACAAAGCCTCGGTTTTGAAGGAACCAGGTATAAGAGTAAGTTATAAGACGGAAACTAAAACATAAGTATATGGGTGAGGAAACTAAGACCTGGATAGTAAAGGAAAGGACTGCATCACCAAAAGGTCAGTCCAAAAACCTAGTAATTAGATATGAGGTAGAAGCTCAGATTTGGACTCATATATACCGTGACTTTCATTCTAGTCTGCCTAAGGTGAACCCCTTAATTACCCAGAAAGTAGGATGCTGAAGATGGGGCAGAGCATCCTGGGGTGCTCAGTGATCTAAGATGTGGACAATGGAGGGTCTGAAATGTGTATTAATTTTTGGGTCTAAAGAAACTATGAAATTTAGACTAGCACAGAAATAAAGGTTTTCAATGAAATTTTTCTTTCTTTTATCTGATAAGAAACAAAATTGTCTACTTATATGAAAATCAAAAATAATAGAAGTGAAAAATAGTTTTAATATATACATAATAAAGCTACCATTCTAACTTTCTACATGGTCACCCACAGATCTGCTGTCTTAATTAGGAGGAATGTGGTGGGTGGGTTATGTGGTTATTTATTTATTTCGGAAGAATAATAGAAAACACAAGTTCTTCCAAAAAAAAAATTTTTTTTTTCTGTATTTTTCTGAAGCCGGAAATAGGGAGAGACAGTCCCGCATGTGCCCGACCAGGATCCACCCGGCAGGCCCACCAGGGGTGACGCTCTGCCCACCAGGGGGTGATGCTCTGCCCCTCCGGGGCGTCGCTCTGTCGTGACCAGAGCCACTCTAGCGCCTGGGGCAGAGGCCAAGGAGCCATCCCCAGCGCCCGGGCCATCTTTGCTCCAGTGGAGCCTCGGCTGTGGGAGGGGAAGAGAGAGACAGAGAGGAAGGAGAGGGGAAGGGGTAGAGAAGCAGATGGGTGCCTCTCCTGTGTGCCCTGGCTGGGAATTGAACCCGGGACTTCCGCATGCCAGGCTGATGCTCTACCACTGAGCCAACCGGCCAGGGCTTCTTCCAAAATTTTAAGAGTAGCATCTATCTGTATATTAACCAACAAAATAAAACTATATTTAAGAACATCATGATGACAATGATAGTGATAGGAGCTAATATTTATTAACATCTTTCTAAGTGTCAGGCACTGTTCTGATATACGTCAACACATTTAATTCCCAGCAACCATTTTAGTAGATATTTTATTTTGCCCATTCTACTGATGAAGAAACAGACACAGAGGTTTTGTAGTTTGCAAAGGTCAAACAATTATTAGTATATGAAAGAGCTGGGTTTTTTATCCGAGTGAACTTGATCTCAAGTCATCATTCTTCCTCACTTTACGATAGATGCCTCTCAGAAATGCATTGGAAACACAGGACAAACTTTAGAAAACAACCTGCCCTTCTTTTTAAGTTGTGTTCTGTGGTTTAAGTTTAAATTTACATATCAAATAAGACTTGGCAAAGTAACAAAAGCCCAAGACCATTCTCAACTCCCTCAGAAAGTGCTACAGATTTCATCTTGCATAAACTGTTCGAGTGTAGAGACAATCTTTCAGAAGTTTGGTCCAACCCAATCCTTTTTCACATGGGAGAAATTCAAAATTGAAAAGATTGAGTTGTCAATATACATTTCTATACGTTTGCTTGTGCACTGTGCACCATTCTTAATTTTACAATGAATAAGGTGGTTATTTAAAATGCTATTCATTCCCCCCACTTTTATTCACATACTGAAGTGTCAATTCAGTTAAGTATTAATTTAGCAATTGTCAGATAAACTTTCAGAATAAAGTTAAAATCAGTATAAAGAACATGGTATACAGAGTCAGAGAAAAACAGAACTGAATTCTAAGTTGCCCACTTATTAGCTAAATAACAAATTAATACCAGGTTGAATAAGTTACATGACTTACTAATCTCTTCCTTATAGGGTTATTTTGTAAAACTGAACACGATGATGTATGCCAATCAAATCAGGCTCTTTATGAATGAATGATAGTCATTATTAAAAAGAGTTCTGACCTTGAGTTTTCAACGCATTAGATCTGACTTATTTTTTGATTTACATTAAAATATGTTGTCATTTTTTCTGTCCACTTTGTTGGAATAAAGCATCTTACTAACTTCTTTTATTTAAATCTATATTCTATCTCTCATGTATACACTGCCTATTTTTAAACACCTCTATTACCACACCCACATATCCAGTTAGTTGCTAATGTCAGTCAAATGTAACTTTTACTTTACCAGTATTTGTCAATAGAATCAGTGTCCCAACTGTTCTGGTTTTCCATTCTCATTGCTTCTGTCACGATCCAGATCACTCAATCACCCTGTTTAGTAGGTGCCTTCAATTTTTATATCTCAATTCTCTCCTTGTGTTACTGTTTTAATATAAAGCAAATGATTTTACTCCTGAATATGAGAAACTTCATTTACACCCATTGCCAAGAGAATAGACTTCATTATCTTACATGATCTTTGTAAATGTTCAAATTATCTTTGGTCTTTATTTCTTTACAGTCTTTTATTAACCGAAAATGCTCCCTGTCCCTCCGTGGCTTTATGTATACTTAATAGTAGTTTGCACTACTGCCATTATTCATCATTTGCCTATTTCCAACTCAATTATCAGCACATTTTGAAGCTATTATTGATCCCATGGTCAACATTTATTAATCCTCCTTCTATAGTCAAATTAAAAGGTCATTTTATTGTGCTTTGAATTTATTTATTATCTATTCTGTCTTCCTTATTTTGTCATATGCTCCTTGAGAGAGAAACTAAGAAAATTTAAATTTTTTAAAAATTTTTCCTACATCTTGCACGTCATCAAATATACATTTTTCAAATGGAATGGTATATATAAGATCAGATGCCTATGCATACATCCTCACAAGGTCTTCAATAGCATTCTGGGTCAATGGTATTGTAAAAGGCACAACTAAGATTTGGAAAGTATATTTAACATAATAAGATATGACAGGACATGACATGATATGATATGATACAAATTTACTTACACAAATTTACTCATAGAAAGTATTTACATATATTTATTTATATATAAATTACATATGTGTATGTATATATATATATACATATTTTAATCTTCAATAAAGGACTATATCCAGAGTACATAAGGTACTTCTATAAATCAATAATAAAAAACAAGAAACTCATTTTTAAATGTGCAAGATTTAAAAAGAAACTTCAGAAAAAAGGATATCAAAATGGATAATCAATATATAAATATATACTTGCCATCAAGAAAATAAAAATTGAAAATTATTATGATACCATTCTATGTACAACAGGCATTAAAACCTAAAAGAAAGATAATAGCAAGTTTTGATAAGAGTTTGGAACAAGAAGAATGGTCAAATGTTGCTGCTAATAATATAACACAGTATAGACACTTTGGAAAATTGACTATGCCCACTAAACCTGAACATAGGTACCCTATGATCTTGCTAGGCACTCCTAGGTTTATATAAAACACAAATGAACCTGACTGGTGGTGATGCAGTGGATAGAGCATCAACTTGAGAAACTGAAGTCCCTGGTTCAAAACCCCAAGGTCACTGACTTGAGTGCAGGGTTGCCAGCATGAGCTCGGAATCAACAACATAATCCCAAAATTGCCGGCTTTAGCTCAAAGTCACTGGCTTTAGCCCAAGGTCACTGGCTTAAGCAAGGGTCACTGTCTTGGCTTAAACCTCCTCCCCCACTAGCAAGGCACATTATGAGAAGAATCAATGAACAACTAAAGTGAAGCAACTACGAGTTGATGCTTCTCATCTCTCTCCTCTTCCTATCTTTCTCCCTTCCTCTTTCTCTAAAAACAAAAACAACAAAACTACACAAATGAATTTATACACCTACCAATACACAGATGAAGAATGCTTGTATCAACTTCATTCACAACAGGCCAAACCAGGAATTAATTCAAATGTTTTTTTAAATATCCACGAGTTTATTTCTATAAACTTCAAGATCAGTCAATACTAATTTATTGGTGATAGAATTAAGACTTAAGAGTATATCTGTTTAGAGGATATGTTGATTCAGAAGCTGGAAATATCCTATGTCAAGCTGCTGATCATATAGGTACATACATATATATATTAAAATTCAACAAACCATATGTTTAAGAAATGTACACATTATTATATGTATATTATGACTTATTACTGCTCATAAAAATTAGGGGATATTTCAAAATAAATATGAAGCCATAAAATATCCCCTAATTTTTGTGAGCAGTATATTTTACAAAAAAAACTTCACATGCAAAGTACATTATAACCTTCCACTGTAAAAACAGCTTTTTAAAAAGCAACCTTTATTTTTACCACAAAATTTACTTTTATTGTCAAATTCTTAGATCATATATTTAACACAAATTTAAGAAAAATGTTACTCTAATTAAATATAAAAAAAAGAAAAAAATTTTGGTAAGTGTAAAAATTAAGTAACATTCAAAATAAAAGTGTTTGGTGGATTGACCTGGAGTCTATTATGCTAAGTGAAATAAGCCAGGAAGAGAAAGAAAACTATCATATGAGGAATCCAATGAACAATGTGAACTGAGGAATGGAAGAGAGGCAGAGAAGGGGCCAGAGAGCCCAGAGGGAAAGCATTCAGAGGGAAAGGGGTGGGAGGAGGGGACCAAAGAAAGGAAAGACAGTAGTGAAAGTATATCCACATAACACAGAGAGATAGAAGGCAGGATAGTAAATCATGGAGGGATGGGGGGAAGGCGAAAGGGGGAGGGGGCAGAGGGGTATTAAGGAAAACATGGGGGAGGGAGGGAGATATATTTGGGGAACACTTGTAACTATGTAAACACAATAAATTTTAAAAAATGCAAAATTAAAAAAATATATTAGTGTTTGGGGAGGACTGACTGGAACACTTATCTTTAAAATGTAAACAGTATTAATGCCAACTTATTTAGCTGTGTTGACTGGCAAATACCAGGCATGGCACTGTCTTTAGTAATATAATTTGTGAAATGATAAATTCCAGTAAAGTTAGAAAAACAGGATAATTTTTCTTTTATTAAATAAAACACTTAAATTTCTTTTTTTTTTTTTTTTCATTTTTCTGAAGCTGGAAACAGGGAGAGACAGTCAGACAGACTCCCGCATGCGCCCGACCAGGATCCACCCGGCACGCCCACCATGGGGCGACGCTCTGCCCACCAGGGGGCAATGCTCTGCCCATCCTGGGCGTCGACATGTTGCGACCAGAGCCACTCTAGCGCCTGAGGCAGAGGCCACAGAGCCATCCCCAGCGCCCGGGCCATGTTTGCTCCAATGGAGCCTCGGCTGCGGGAGGGGAAGAGAGAGACAGAGAGGAAAGCGCGGCAGAGGGGTGGAGAAGCAAATGGGCGCTTCTCCTGTGTGCCCTGGCCGGGAATCGAACCCGGGTCCTCCGCACACTAGGCCGACGCTCTACCGCTGAGCCAACCGGCCAGGGCTCACTTAAATTTCTAAAAGTTTTTGTTGTACATTAAAAAACTGTTAAAAACTTATTTTGTATTAATGAAAAAGAAATAAAGGGTCCTGATTCATATAAGTTAATAATTTACCTACATAAATATTACAATGGCCAATTGAAAGTAATGAGGGACTGTGCCAATCTTTTTGGGAAGATTAACAAATATAGTCCATCCGGTCTTCAAAGGCTACAATGAACCTCTTTATTGTAACTACCCAAAACTTGCACTATGTATTAAAAAGCTTCCCTAGCCTGACCAGGCGGTGGTGCAGTTGATAGAGCATTGGACTGGGATGCCGAGGACCCAGGTTCGAGACCCCGAGGTCACCAGCTTGAGCACGGGCTCATTTGGTTTGAGCAAAAGCTCACCAGCTTGAACCCGAGGTTGCTAGCTTGAGCAAGGGGTTACTCAGTCTGCTGAAGGCCTGTGGTCAAGGCACATATGAGAAAGCAATCAATGAACAACTAAGGTGTCACAATGCGCAATGAAAAGCTAATGATTGATGCTTCTCATCTCTCTGTTCCTGTCTGTCTGTCCCTGTCTATCCCTCTCTCTGACTCTCTCTCTGTCTCTGTAAAAAAAATAAAAATAAGAAAAATAAATAAAAAGCCTCCCTAGAGGATGATGCACCCTACTGAAAATGGCTATATAAAGAGTCACACAAGCCCTGGCCGGTTGGCTCAGTGGTAGAGCATCGGCCTGGCGTCCCGGGTTCGATTCCTGGCCAGGGCACACAGGAGAGGCGCCCATCTGCTTCTCCACCCCTACCCCTCTCCTTCCTCTCTGTCTCTCTCTTTCCCTCCTGCAGCCAAAGCTCCATTGGAGCAAAGATGGCCCGGGCACTGGGGATGGCTCTATGGCTTCTGCCTCAGGTGCTAGAGTGGCTCTGGTCGCAACAGAGTGATGCCCCAGATGGGCAGAGCATCGCCCCCTGGTGGGCAGAGCATTGCACCCTGGTGGGCAGAGCATCGCACCCTGGTGGGTGTGCTGGGTGGATCCCTGTCGGGCGCATGTGGGAGTCTGTCTGACTTCTCCCCATTTCCAGCTTCAGAAAAATACAAAAAAAAAAAAAAAAAGAGTCACACAATAGACATAGACATAACATCCTTAATAAAAATTAAAAGTCCACAGAGTTCTGTACTTATTCTCCCAAAGGTAAACTCACTAGTAAAATATCTGTCATACAAAAAGAATTGACTTGAGTGATTCCATACATTGGAAAATTTACAATTTTAAATAATCTACAGTTGTACCTTGAGATACAAGTTTAATTCGTTCTGTACCCGAGCTTGTAAGTTAGTCAACTCATATATCAAACAATTTTCTCCCATTTAAAATAACTGAAATAGATTTAATCTATTCCAGCCCTATGAAAAATCCCCAAATCACCCTAAACTATGAAAAAAGATATGTTTTTAATTAAGAAACACACATATATACTTTACCAATGCAAAGCAAAATATATGAAAAAAAGTGTTACTTAGTACTGTATTCTTACCTTGGAGACATACAAGTGAGGCTAATGGAGGTGAATGGCAGAGGAGGAGGAGGGAGGAAGGGATGCAGGCACTGTAGACACGTAAACTAAAACTGCACTTTCTTAACACTAAATGTAAACTAAAACTGCATTTTCTTTATTTTAAACAAAGCTAAAGCTGCGCTTTCTTTACTTAAAATGAAACCACAAAAACTTAATTGTAAAAAAATGCACTTTCTTAACTTTAAACTTAACCTAAGCTTAACATTACGTATTTTTCATTTAATCATCACCTGTTTTTGCCTTTTTGGCTGGATTTTTGGCACTTTCACTTGCAGGACTTTTGAATAAAAATCTATTCAAAGAGGTTTGCTTTTGCCTGCCTTTTAAAATGTTAAGAAATGTGACAAACAAGTGTCATTAAAAAGTGCTGAAGCATGACCAGCTGAAACTTTTTCTGGGTGTTTCTTTTCAATGAAACTTGAAAGCTTCTTCCACATTGCCAGCGTGTTTTTAATTTCCTTCAACTGTACCTCCTCCTGATAGTAATCTCTTGCAGAAGTTCCGTATGTTGCATCATCTGTAGCTTCTTCAACTCTTCAGTTGAGGGTTCCTCCTCATGTTCCTCGACGAGCTCATTTACTTCACCCTCATCTACCTACAGATCCATCGACTTTCTGAGGGACACAATCTCCTCCAACGCTTCTAACTTGGTCTTGATCTCTGGTTCAAATCCTTCGAAGTTCCTGTCTGCAACATCAGGCCATAACTTTTTCCATAATGAGTTTAAGGTTCTTCTTGTAACCTCTTGCCATGCCAAGTCAATAATGCGTAAACATATCACAATGTTGTAGTGATCTTTCCAAAACTCTCAAAGTATTAGATTTGTATTCTCAGTCACCTCAAAACGGCAGCAGAACAAATACTTTGTGTAAAGCTTTTTAAAGTTGAAAATGACCTGCTGATCCATAGGTTGCAAGATTGAAGTCGTGTTGGTTGGGAGGTAGAAGACTTTCATGAATTTGAACTCATTGAGAATGTCATCTCCAAGACCAGGTGGGTGGGCTGGAGCATGTTCAAAGATTAGTAATGCTTTCATCAGGAGTTTATTTTCTTGAAGATATTTCGTCACTGCAGGACCAAAGACAAGATTTACCCATTCAGTAAAAAACTACCATGTAACCCATGCCCTAGCATTGGCGTGCCACATAACTGCAGGTTTTTCTTTAATAATCTTGTGAGTCTTAAAGGCTCAAGGATTTTCAGAATGATACACTAGCAGTGGCTTTACTTTAGTCACTCCCAGCATTTGCACACAATGTAAGGGTCAGATGGTCCTTCCTGGGTTTATGGCCTGGCAGCTTCTTCTCTTCTGTGGTGATGAAAGTCCTCCGGGGCATTTTTTTCCAAAACAGTCCTGTTTTGTCACAGTTGAACACTTGTTGGGAGATGTAGCTTTCCTTTGCAATAAGCGCAGCAAAACGTGCAATGTACTCCTCAGCTGCCCTAAATTCACCGAGTTATGCCAGATTACTGTCATGCCTCACCATCGAGTGGATGCCAGAACTCTTCTCGAAATTTTCAAATCAGCTGTGACTTGCCTTAAATGTATCTTCTGCTGCCTCTTTTGAGGTTGATGGTTCTTTCTTCTTCAAGTTGCTGTAAATAATATGTGCCTTTTCGCATATTACAGTCTCCATCACTTTATCTCCAGTCAGCTCTTTCTCTTTCACCCACACCAGCAGAAGCTTCTCCATTTCTTCAGGGATATTTATTCCTAATTGGGACAGAACTGTAGTTCCTTTTGCTAGATTTGTGCTTTATTATTATTATTATTATTATTATTAATTTTAATGCAGTGACATTGATAAATCAGGGTACATATGTTCAGAGAAAACATCTCCAGATTATTTTGACATTTGATTATGTTGCATACCCCTCACCCAAAGTCAAATTGTCTTTCACCTTCTATCTGGTTTTCTTTGTGCCCCTCCCCTCCCCCATCCCCTCTCTCTCCTTCCTTGCCCCCTTCTCACCCCATCCCCATTACCATCACATTCTTGTCCATGTCTCTGAGTCTCATTTTTATGTCCCATCTATGTATGGATTCATATAGTTCTTAGTTTTTTCTGATTTACTTATTTCACTCCATATAATGTTATCAAGATCCATCCATGTTATTGTAAATAATCCAATGTCATCATTTCTTATGGCTGAGTAGTATTCTGTAGTATATGTGTACCAAAGCTTTTTGATCCACTTGTCCAGTGATAGATACTTGGGCTGTTTCCAGATCTTTGCTATTGTGAACAATGCTGCCATCAACATGGGGGTTTTGATGGCATCCTTTTGTTTAAGGATGGTACAAATTGTAGATGTATTGTGGTCGTACAGCCTTGCCAGTTCAATCACTCGTACACCATGCTCATGTTTTCTATTATTTCTTGCTTTACTTCTATCGACATCATTCTCTTCTTCTTCTCACCACTGTCCTTTACACTCACTTTCTTTGGCCCCATGATAGCACACAAAAAAAGTAAGTAAAAAATGCAAAAATAATTCAAGAACGAGTACAGTACATGAGATTTGACTTGATTCTGTGGGTAACACATGAGAAAGAATGAGATGTTGGTGTTGTGCTGCCGATACTGGACTCATGAGCCAATGCGCCACCTAGTGGCAGCTTCCTGAATCATGACTTGTATCTTGGAATTTTACTCGGATCTCAAACAAAAATACAAACCGAGTCACTGCTCATATCTTAAAAAAATTTGTATGTTGGTTTGCTCATATCTCAACCACCGTATTGGTTTATGATAAGTAAATAGAAATATAAATACATTGAGAAGAAACAAAATATTGTGGCAAGTGAAAATGTATTTTAAATTTTCTTTCTTCAAATTGTTACTTAATAAATCTGTTTAGTTAAAATTTTTATACCACAAGTTTATCAATAAGAACAATAAAATTAGATAATGCTGTTTTTCACATTTTATAATAAAAATTTATATTTTACTATGTTGATATATCTGAATGCTTAAAAACATTCTGCAATTTTACATAAATTTTACTTTTATTTTCTAAGAAAGATTTTATAAAATGCTTTTAAAACCATTTAACTCAAAAATGAATTATTCAAATCCATTTTTTTTTTCCAAAGTGAGAAGCGGGAGGAAGACAGACAGATTCCCTCATGCACCTGGCCAGGATCCACCAGGCATGCCCATGAGGGGGCTATGTTCTGCCCATCTGGGTCATTGCTTTGTTGCAACCAGAGCCATAGCATCTGTGATGGAGGCCATGGAGCCATCCTCAGTGCCCAGGTCAACTTTGCTCCATGGAGCCTTGGATGCAGGAGGGGAAGAAATAGAGAGAAAGGGGAGGGGGAAAGGTGGAGGAGCAGATAGGTGCTTCTCCTGTGAGACCTGACTGGTAATCGAACCCAGGACCTCCACACTCCAGGCCTATGCTCTATCACTGAACCAACCAGCAGGGCCCTATTCAAAACCATTTTAACAACACATTTTTATATGTAGTCACATTTTACAGCAAATACAGCTGCAAACAGTATTATGTGCAAAATAGTGAAAGAGTTACTGTATGTCAAAGTATATAGCATTATAAAAAAGAAATCAGTTACATAAAATATTTAATATTGACTCAGACACAAATATCTTTTTTTAAATAGGATCTAAAGGTATAACTTCACTCCACATGTGTCATCATATGAGCAGGTGCAGGAGTGAGTGAGGAAGGGTGATGACAGTTCTGTACTCAAATCAAATTACTCCAATATGCACTTCTGCAACTGTTATAAATCTAACATTTTCTCTTAACTAGTACTTTCAAGGTATTTAAGCAAATCAGTTTATGCAGCTAAAAGAAATGTCATGTATTTTATTTCTTTATACCTTTTTGATATACCATACAAAGCTGCATAAAAACACAGTTTTGTGTAATATTTAATCTATGCAACCCAAATAAATAACTTAATAATACATTAACTAAGACCATATATAATGGGAATAGTAAAAGCAATATATAAGAGCATTTTAATTCTATATTACTGTCCCTAATAGTGTAACTATCCTTATTTGTAGGTATGCCATATCATTAAACAAATACTTATTTTTTTCACACAATTTGACTCAACTCATTCAATTAATTACTGAAATAATTTGATCACACAGTCTGAGTTCTTAAAATTAAACAGGTTTATTTTTTGCCTTACAATCTGTTGGTGAGGAATTGCTTAGCTTACAGAGTTAAACTAACCCCATGAAAAGTCACCCTGGTCTTTTCACTGAAAGCAATAATGAGCAGCACTAGCTCCTATTTTTTTTTTTTTTGAATAAAATTGTCTTTAATTTTTTAGTAGATCTTTAAAAATCTTTAATTGTTATGAACTCAAATTATAGTGCCTTCAATGTTTTAACAATTTGAATTGTCTTTGAGTTTTATAAATTCTATGAGACATTAACTGTGATACAGAACATGCAAAAGACTTTTCACTATTTTTGTAATTATTCAATTAGAGGTAGCTTTCATTAAGTAAAATGTCAAATAGGTAGCTATTTTCTGTATATTAATTTAAGATAATATAATGGGAAACATTTGATTGTCTATAAAATATTTCAATATTTTTCTCATATCATTTAAAAAATTACCTACTTATTACAACATGACATTTGATATGACCTCATAAAAATATTTCCTTTATTATTGTCCACTTGAATAGGGAGGGCTATGTAGTGGACTTAAATTATATTAATTGATTTGTGACTGTATATAAAATCAGTTACCATGTAGGACAATGTCAAATGGAATGAATTGTCATCAGTTTCACAATATTCCTTATATCTTAAACATGAAAAAATACTTTGGACAATATATAATCAATGTAATTTTTTATCCTGATTTTATAGTTGTGATATCTGATAATATACGGCTAATAAGTAAATCTTTCAAATAGGTATATTGTTGTGTCTCTCTTTCTCTCTCTATATATATACACATACACACACATATATACACAAACACACATACAAATATGCACACATATATATTCTGATATATATAGATATAAACATATATGCTAATATAAAATATATCACTTTTTAAAATATGTATATTTGATATATTCTGGGATAAAATAAATGAAGCTCTTTTAGTTTGATCAAGCTATTTACCTTATGCTAGTAATAATTACTTATACCACTATTATTAAAGACTACAGTAAATCACTCTCAATAATATGTTTGGGAACTGATATACACCAAATTTATAGTAGATAGGTGTTGAAAAAGAGTGCTATTGAGTATATAAATATGTTTTTTAAAAAGTAACCAAAATGATACTATAAAATCAAAATTAAAAAAATTTCTCCTGCCCTGGCCGATTAGCTCAGTGGTAAAGCATTGGCTTGGTGTGTGGAAGTCCTGGGTTCAATTTGCAGCCACGGCACACAGTAGAAGCACCCATCTGCTTCTCCACCCTTCCCCCTCTCCTTCCTCTCTGTCTCTCTCTTCCCCTCCCACAACCAAGGCTCCATGGGAGCAAAGTTAGCCCAGGCGCTGAGGATGGCTCCATGGCCTCTGCCTCAGGTGCTAGAATGACTCCAGTTGCAGCGCAGCAACAGCCCTGATTGGCAGAGCATCGCCCCCTGGTGGACATTTTGGGTGGATCCTGGTCAGGCTCATGCAGGAGTCTGTCTGCCACCCCCCACTTCTCGGTTCGGGAAAATACAAAAATAAATAAAATTAAAAATAAATAATTAAATAAATTTCTGCTGACCTGTGGTGGCACAGTGAATAAAGCTTGACCTGGAAGTCTGCAATTGCCGTTTGGAAACCCTGGGTTCACCCGGTCAAGGCACCTACGGGCAGCAACTGCTGCGAGTTGATGCTTCCCGCTTCTCTCCCCTGTTCTCTCTCTCTTTCTAAAATCAACAAATAAAGTATTTTTTTAAATTTCAAATAACTATATCTATCACCAATTTAACCTGTATGTCACCAATTATGCTTTAATATTTTCATTAAAGTTTTAAAAAATATACCCTATAGCTTCAAAGTGACAACAGAAAATAGTATGTGAAGAGACTAGTCTGAGTGAAAAGGTGGGATTGTATATTTTGGTGCTGCATTTATTATATCTAGAGAGAGCAATAAAAAAACGACTATACAATAAATGCAAATACATTTATTGGTTGCCAATAAACTGGATGTGTTGCAAATGAATTGGATAAAAAATTTGAACTCAGTCTTACCAAGCTCTAAATCAATACATGCAATGCACTTACACATTTGCTTTAACGACTTACTTCACAAGATAAACTGGAAGAACCAGAATTGACTAGTCCCTAGTGCTTTATTGTATCTCTTGGCTAACTCACAAAAGGGAAATGATTTACTTTCAGGTGTTTACACCTGGGAAATAGAGACTGGAAAATGAATTAGGCAGCAAAGTATATCAATTTCTGCCCTTGGAACCAATGAAATGCAAGCCAACATGGAGCCAGCAATACTTCTCTTTCAGACCCGAAGGAAATCGAAGGCAGAGCTTCTAGTCCCTTTTGAGTAGGAGGTGGATCTCACAGGGGACTGGTGGAAAAATCAGGACATTCTGACTTAATGATAGCATTTATGTAATATGTAGTTATTGTAAAATTTAAAACTGCATTAAAGAAGAAAGTAGGCTACTTTAACAACCTCCTTCCTCATGAGAATATAGCTTACTACATATTTATTGAATAGGTGAATAAACAAATACAGGAAAAGAAGAACCAAGAAGACACTTATATGTTCTTGATCCTTTATTCCTTCAGTCTCCTGAAAATGTCCCCAAATTTCTAACATCAGGTCTTTTCAAGTTCTCTCCACAAGACTTAATTTATTTCTATTACTTCAAATTCCTCTTATATAGATATTTCTCCCAAATTTCTGTATCAATCTTGACATTTCTCTTACACATGACTAAACACAGTTCATATTCTGCAAAATCATTCACTAAATATAAGGGAAAACCATGGTTGGAGTGTACAATGTAAAAGACGGTGTTACTTTGTACCAGAGCACTAAAAAAAAAAAAAAAATCCAACCAAAATAGCTAGCAGTTTAAAAGAGATGTAAAATTCCCAGTAAATTGAGAAATATCCAGATAATATAGGACATGGCCTTTAAAAACAGCAAAGGTAATTTTATGGTAGTTTCAGAGGGATTGAGTCTTCTGAATTCTGGAGACTCATAAAATAAAGGGAAGAGAAAAATACTCCTAAGGAAATTCATGAGGCCCGAAAGTGCATGGAGTGAATGAACATCGTGCATCGTCATTCCCTTAGTCACTTAGTGTACATTACATTCAGGTGCATTTCTTTGTGTTGAAAAACATTAATGAGTTGGAAAATTTTGCTTATAAACCAAAGCAAAATGTTTTATAATCACATACATTCTACTTAAGCAACAGACTAAAAGCTAATTTGCATTATAGAAACAGCAATTGTAACAGAACACAGAATTTCTCTTTGTTGAAAAAAATTCTAACTGAATTTTCTATAGGCTCCTCAAACTCATTCCCTATGAAACTCATTCCCAAGGTGAAAGTCATTCCTTATAGACACTGTTATTCCTCATTTGCCACTTGCTGAAATAATGGCATTGCAGTCATTAATGCTTGAAATAGTGCATCAACAAGAGTGCCAAACGCTATGGAGAATTGCTGGGGTTAGACCAGTGTTGACTCTCAACAATACTGCTTCTCAGTGTGAGCAAATTATACAATGTTCATAATCAAAATCCACATCTTCTAAAGTGGAATAACTTTTATATCATTTTGGTTGTTAGCATTAAGTAAAATGATGTTTGAAAGCATTTTTGGCACAATGCCTAATATTTAAATGTTCGATAAACAATAGCTATTATTGTCTACCATTTTTGCTGCATTATTTGAATGACTACAAGTGCATTTCTATTATCACAACTATAATATGATCCTCATTATCTGTCTTCTAAACAATTATTAAAATAGGTATCTAAATTATCTCCCCATAATAATTTCCATCCTTCCAACAGATATTTTCTATATTTTTACATTATCATTTTTTAATCTAAACATGGCATTCACTTGCTAATGTTATTTTACACAATAGTAATATCATAATGTTCCCACTAAAAATCAGAATTAAATTGCAAATGGTCTATGGTCTATCCGGATTATGATATTTATGTGCATAATTTTTTAAATGTTAAGTCACTAAAAGTAAGAACAGGGTTTTTAAAAAATATTCTTTCATGCTTTTAAAATCAGAGCAAAACAATTTCTTCTAAGAATAATTTATTAAAACATAATTAAGATTTCCAAAGGTCTCCTGAGATTTAAACCAGATGGTATTTAAACATGTGTAACTATTCTTAACTACAAGTTTCTCTTATGTGATTTCATGAGTAGTATCAATGACAATAGCCAATGTTTGAAAACACAAAGTCAATAGGGTATTGATGGTAACTCAGGAAAATGTTTTCCACTATCTCCTCTTCATCTTTCAATTTTGATTTATTCCAGCATGTTCAGATGGAAGCTTATCTACATGCATTAGTTATACACACACTGTTTCCATATGGAAAAAAATAACTCTGATTATAAGACCCAGGGGTATTGGCTCTGTCTAGCATTAGAATTAACCAGATAAAGTATAATAAATTACAATGTGGGATACCATCCATGAACATAATTAGATAAATTTGTCTATCTTCTATTTATCTCCTAAGAGTCAACATGATTTTCAGAAATAATGTTACCTTGTGCTCACTAATGTTATGTTTTAATAAACACTTAAGTAAGATTGAAAATAACCATTTTTCAATTTGAAAAATATATTTATGAGTGAACTTTTGTAAGATAAATGGACAATATGTTTTAAATTAAATTTAGGTATGTATTAATGTTTATTTTTCACATTTGGTTCTTGCAATGTTTGCTCTGTTTTGTAGGCAGAACAGAACTTGTTATGTATTATGTTAATTAGTTTGTATCAGCACCTTCATTAATAGACTGATTGTTTTCAGTAATAATACATATGTTTTAATTATTGTTATGACTGATATAAAACCTGAAGAAAAACTTCTATTTAGAATTGGTAGCTGAATAAATTCATAAAAAATTCAATAGAAAATAAAATTATCTGCTGTCCTAAATATCTGGCATCATAAGATTTCAATATATGTTAAACTTTGGCTGAGTTTTTATTTTTTATCATTTAATATAATTCATTGTTGGGCGATTGAGTTTGTAAAATATGATTTTTGAGTCTGCTCACTTTTATTGTTAAAAATGATGCTGGTCTGTGAAATTGCTAATTACCTTTCTGCTTGGGAAGGGTCATTGTTATATTAATGTTGCTGAGAGGTTTTTGGTGCCAAAGAAGTTTTAAAAGGAGAGAAGAAGGAAGAAGGAAGGAAGCCATTTTTTGCAGACTGAGGCAGGAAGAAGGAAGGCGAGGATGGCAGGGTGCTGAAGGAGAAGCCAGCTTGTGCAGAGAGGAGAAGGGAGAAGGTGTGCAGATGGGGAACCGAGGTGACTGAAAACACCGGAGAAGATTTTCCTGGTTGTGCAACCAGAGAATGTGTCAGAATTTTGAAGCCCTGTGTGTTTGCTTGTTGGTCAGTATGAGAGTAGAATAAAGGAATGGCCCACCAGTTTTTGACTCCACTGTTTCTTTACTGTCTGACTAAATCCAATGAGAACATGCGTGTGAATGGCCATGATGATGGCAACTACTGGCCTTACATTTATTTTCTAATGCAAATAAGTCTATCTCTCCTTTTGGAATGTCTCAGAGTTAAAAGTTGAATAGGAAATGAAAAAGAATAAGCAGTGCGGAATTCAAGTTCAAATTCTTGTGGTACAAAGTAAAGACACCCACTGTCTCTCCATTATTCCCTACTTCCAACTCTAATGAGGCTGTGTTTATGAGCAGATACTAAATTAGGGTGTCTGCTGTTATGTTTTTTTAGGGTCCTGTCAGGCAAACAGGACCAAAGAGTAAAACTATTTAAAAGTAGTACCTGATTTTAGTCCAGTTTTGTTCCATACTGCACAGCCAACACCTAGAATAATATCTGACATATAGTATATATTTAATAAATGCTTTAAAAATATTCTCCAGGACCCTCTATGTTGAAGGGAAATAAAAACCTGAATAGGGACTTTTCATTTTAGTTCAGACGTGAAAGCAGCTTAGACTTCTTTATCTCATTCTTAAACTAAACAAACAGAAGGTCAATGACTTTTTCTAGAACTATGAGAAAAGTGAATTTGCAAGGCAAATCTATACTGTACAATCTGGACAGATAGGTAACCCACAAATTCACAGTTAACACCTGTTTATCTGAGACGGAAGGCACTGGGGCTGTACATTGCCAGGAAGACTTAAACGTAATTTTCATGAATTGCTAGAGGCTGATTCTGGAATACTGTGAGAATGAGAAACACCTTGGGAACTTGGTTGTAAGGGTGTTCCCACACATTTGAAGTTTTTCTTTCAGGAACTTTATCAGGTTCTCACAATAAATAGCTAAAAATGATCCCTTGATAGGTTTGCAGGTGAGAGGAGAAAAATAATCATTGGGATTATACCAGAGCATTCTTCTCTCTAAGGGAAAATGATTTTCCCAGATTTTTATTCCACCAGGGGGTATGGCATGTCTCCCATTTCAGTCCCCCTTCTAGCCTTCCTGCTTCAATTTAGGTGGAAAACTACTTAGAAACATTAGTAAAGATTACAATTCAATTATGTATACAAAGGTACAGATCTACGAGAAGACTAAAATTTAATTATAATCATAGAACACTTCCCTTCCTCACACCTTATCACTACACCAAAAGGGGTACAGTACAGTAACAGATGTGTGCCAGGGCACACAGGAGAAGCACCCATCTGCTTCTCCACCCTTCCCCCTCTACTTTCTTTCTATCTTTCTCTTCCCCTCCCTCAGCCAAGGCTCCACTGGAGCAAAGATGGCCCAGGCACTGAGGATGGCTCCATGGCCTACACCTCAGGCACTAGAATGACTCCAGTTGCAATGGAGCAATGCTTCAAATGGGCAGAGCATCACCCCCGATAGGCATGCCAGGTGGATCCTGGTCGGGCACATGTGGGAGTCTGTCTTTCTGCCTCCCTGCTTCTCACTTCAGAAAAATACAAAAAATAAAAAATAAAATTAAATAAAATAAAAGATGAACTGTTATTACAGATAAAAGTAGATAGAAGATAACCAAGACACAAAATTTCTTTCAGGAGGATTATTTATGGAAGCTCAAAATCACCAAGGGAGATAAAAACAAGGACATGAGGGGGACATTGAAGTCTCTGAAACCTATAGCTACAGTAACTCTTAAACATGGCACAACTGCTAGCATGATTAACTAAGAGCTCACAGTAAGACCTATTTACTCAGTTCCTATTATGCAATGCAACACATGTCTGACTTTGAATCAAATATTACAAGGCATACTAAAAGACAAGAAAAAAAGCACAATCTCAAGAGACAAAGCAACACATAAACCAGATTTAGATATTGCAAAAGTTTTGGAATTATCTGACAGGGAATCTATAATAACTATTATGACACAAATTAATATTAAAATTGAAAGAGGAAGACATCACTACAGATACCATGGACATTGAGAAGATAAAATAAGAATGTTTGGATAATTATATACCCCTAAATTTTAGTAACCAAGATAAGATGAACCAATCACTTGAAAGACATTATCTGCCAAAACTCACACAAGAAAACAGATGTCTGAATAGGCTCATCTTTATAAGAGAAATTGAATCAATAATTAATAACCTTCCAAAACAGAGAGCACCAGGCCCAAATGAGTTCACTTGGGAATTCTAATAAATATTTAAGAAAGAATTTATGCCAGTTTTCTACAATATTCCATAAAATAGGTAGAAGCAGAGGGAATGCTTTCTAGCTCACTCAATGAAGCCAACATTACCCTAAAATCAAAAGTGGACCAAGAAACTATAGGGGGAAAAAAAAAAGAAAACTACAGACCATTATGAACATAAATGCAAAATCCCTCAACAAAATATTAGCATATTGAATCTAACAATGTATAAAAAGAACTGTACAGCAAAACACAGCTATGCAAGGTTGGTTCCATAATCAAAATTTAATTAATGTAATCCATCACATCATAGGCTAAAGAAGAAAAGTCACATGATCATATCAATAAATGCAGAAAAGCAACTGATTTTACCCAATACCTACGCATGAAAAAAATTATTAGTAAACTAGAAATAGTGAACTTTTTCAACTTGATAAAAAACAACCACAAAAAGTGACTTTCCTTATTTTCATATGCCTTTCATCTTAGAAATGATTTGTCAGACATTAATATAGAGGCACTTTTTTAAATCAATATTTAGATGGTTTAACTTATTCCTCCCTTTAGTTTCAACTTTACTGTATCCTGACATTTAAGTCATTCAGATTTTAAATATAGTCATATTTTTAATCAAGTTTAAAACACTTCTTTTAAAAATTAGAACAGTTTTTCCACATTTAATGTAATTATTGTGTATTTATTTTAAATAAAATATCACTTTATGTGCATTCTATTTTCTTAAACTGTATGTTGTTTTTCTTTTTAATAATCAAAATATATTTTTATTATCCCACTTTCTTTTCTCTTTTTGTTGAAAGTTTTGAGCACTTTTCTTTTACCTATAATCTTTAGTCACCATAATATATATATATATATATATATATATATATATATATATATATATATATATATATATAAAATGTATTGTTGACTTAAAGAGGTCAACTCTTACTCTTTAATTTTTCCCCATTTTCCAAAAAATGTTAAGTCTTTCAAAACATCTTAATTACATTTATATTTCTACTGATATATAAATGACATGATTATAGAAATTTTATTTGACCTAGCTTAAACCCCATATTAACATTATTGCTTTATATATAGTTGTTTATATTCACAGATTTGTATCAGTATCTTTGCTGCTTTGTTACTTCACACAATTCTGTTCTCCCATTCGGGATAGTTTGCTTATGCCTTGAAAACACTCTTTAAAATTTCTGTAGTAACAGTTTGTTAATGGTAAAATCTCTCAATCTTTGCTTTTATGAACTATTTAACTTTGTCTTCATTTTTAAAGACTATTTTTGTGATTTTAAATTATGAATTGGGTATTTCTTTCTGCAGCTTGAAGCTATCTTTCTACTCTTTGTGTCTTTTATTATTGCTTTGAAAACTGTCAGCGTCTTCTTTGAAATAATGTTTTTTTTCAAGTTCTTATATATATATATATTTTATATTAGTTTTTGGCAATTTTCATTATGATGTCTGTAGATTTTTATTTATTCTTCTATATCATCCTGAGAGATTTTTTGGCTTCTTAAACATCTATGATGTTTCTTACCAATTTTGAAATGTTCTAAGCCATATGTCTTCAAATGTTAACTCTGCCCCTATTTTTTTCTTCTCTCTTTCTATCATCTATTATAGAAATATCATCTTTGGTCCCCTTTATCCCTTTTTCCATATATACACCTGTCCTTAAAGAGGAAATCAAACAAGGAGGGGCCACATCTGGCAATTACACAACAATTTAGCTCTGTGGAAGCCACTGTAACATCTGGGAAAGCAGAAAGTTTCAAGAATTGCCCCCAAAGAATAAACTAAAAAACCTGATTGTGGTGGTGCAGTGAATGGAATGCTGAGGTCACCAGATTGAAACCCTTGAATTTCTTGGTCAAGGTACATGTGAAAGGCAACTACTATAGTTGATGCTTCCCTTTCTTCCTCTTCTTCTCTTTCTCTCTCTCTCTGTCCCTTTGTCTTTAAAATCAATAATAAAATCTTTAAAAGAATAAAAAAAGAAACTAAATATTGTCATCCTAATACTTTTTATGGATGAAAATCAATCCTAATAAAATTTATAAGACTATGTCCATCCTACTTGGCTAAACAGGGCTAAGTTGCCTCGAATGATTGTGGAAATAGATTCAGGAAAGTGTAATTAGATTTCTGAGATGAGGCCTAAATACGTTCAATATTACACACCAGTGTTAGCATGTATTAGAAAACTTAGCATTTATTAAAATTTACAGGAAACCAACTTATTACAAATAAGACATCACTACAAATAATAGTCTCCATGGCTTAAACCTAAGTCTTAGAATTGTTGTAGTTTCTCCAACTGCTTTGGTTCTCTACATATCTAAGAATAGTGCTAAGTATTCAGGGAGGCTTGACGTCTCAGAATTATATCCATTTAGACAATGTGGCAGACACCATCGTATCACTTAGCAACCTGAGACCTTTGGATTTCTCATGTCTACTCACTTAACCTGGTTATACTTTAGTATTTTGAATCACTATCATCTTTTTTATTTTCATTATTCACTGGCAAAGTCCTCTAATACTTCTCATTCTTAATTCTAAAGAAATGGCTTTTCTTTTCCCGACTATGTTTGGATTAGAGCTGCATCCTCCCACTACAAAAGTTTACAGCTTTAGAGCTACCTCTAAGGAGGCCAACTCTATGGTGACGGATGATGATTTGACTTTGGATGGTGGGACACAATGCAATATATAGTCATGTATTATAGAAATGTACATTGGAAACCTGTATAATCTTATTAACCAGTGTCACCTCAGTAAATGTAATAAAAATAAGATTAGAAGATAAAATAAAATAAATATCATCTTAATGTGTCAGTAATGTCTCTTACTCTTTTGTACATAGTACATTATTTTGTCTTTTCACACTTTTGACATATTTTAAATGACTAATTCTTTTTCAAGTTAGGATAATATATTTTTAAACCATCTTTTTACTGTATTTTTATACATAACTTTACTTGCTATTTGTTCAAACATGCAGTGTGGTATTTTTTTTATATAATTTCCACCCAAAGTTTAAATTTGGATTTTATCTCTGTGAACATAAAAGAAGCAGACCTTTTTACAGTCAGTGTCTAACAAATTAATTTCAATATATGAAATTATTGGAAGTCCATTTTTCTCTTGGTTCTGTTGATACTGATTTATGTTTGTCTTCGTGTGTATCATTATATTTGGCTGTTTGCTAATTAGTGTTTGAAAAAATACTTTGAAACATAATTTAAGAAATAAGGTGCTTCTTTTTCTCCAGAGAGGCACCAGAGGGCACTAGCAGTCTAGGTCCAAGGTTGGACATTGGTTTCTGTACCGTGACTTACCAGGTCACACTTTCAGACTATATGAGACTTTCACCAAGAGCCCTGTCATTCACTGTGGCTGACTTGAATTCAGCCTGTTAATCTGCAAAAGGAGTAACTCGATCTCTACACTGGCAAAGGCTCTTGAGATAAAAGCAGGTATTGCAGTGGTAGATGAGAGGAATGGAGCACTTCAGAGCACCTGGCCGTCACTGGAAGAAAAGGGCTTGGATTCTAACCTGTCATGGCACTGAACTTGTATTCTCTCAGTCCAGTAGCTCCTTGCTTTCTGTTAACTCAAGAAATATTTTAAAGTGAGAAGGGTTGTTGCAATTACTGGATCTGTAGCAGGTAATCTAATCAGAGTTGTTCTTTAAATAACTAATCTTTCATTTCAGACTGACACACTACTGACTGCCATTTGGAATCGGTGCTTGGCCCTCCTTCACATAACTTCTTGTGGACAAATCCCTTCATGGTCAGTCCAAACATTGTAGGATGATGAGTGATGACTAGAGTTGCCAGATAAAATACAGATTGTCTAACTAAATGTGAGTGTGGGTCAAATAAGTTTGCAAATATGATATATATGCTTGTTTGCTTATAGTTTGTATTGGGTGTGGGAGACAGGCTGTAAGCTGGCAAAGTCCTTATAGGCTAAGGCTTAGTTTTAAGACTAAGCCTTTCCCACCCTTTTGATACTAAGATCTTCTCAACACTAAGCTTTTCACCACAGCCTTGACTGTTCCATGATGTGGCGTGGTGCACTCTTATGAGGAATCCCATTTATGCCGCAGATAAGTGGCTTTGTTTCAGAGACTTCCTTATTTGTATATTGGCTTAAAGATTTTGATTTCTACACTATAAAATAGGACAGACTGGGGACTTGCTTGTGCTCGGTTCCTGAAATTAGCATTGCAGAGGAGAAGCAGCCAAGATGGCGGAGTGCTGAAGGAGAAGCCAGTTTGTGCAGAGAGAAGGAGATGGGAAACAGAAGTGAATAAGGCTGGTGAGGTAGACATTTTTGATTCTAGGAAACTCGGATAAGTCAGTGGCTTTGGGAACCCTGAATGGAAAGGGAAGTGTTTTCCCACTGTGTGTATTTCTCGCCCACCGGGTGCAAGCTAGGATTAAAGATAATGGCCCACCAGTTCTTGGCTCCATTGTTTTATTACCATCTGTACAAAACAAATGCAAACCTGCACAGGCCAGGTGGCTGTGATGGTGGCCGTGGCTACTGGCTTTATAGTGAGTTTCAAAGAAACAATGAATATATTTAAAAATATAAGACTTAAACATTATATGTGACATTAATATTTAAAAATATTTCATTATTGATCTAAAATTCAAATCTAATTGTTTATTTCTATTTATTAAACCTGACAAACTTAGCAATGGCTAGCAGGATAGTTGGCTCCAGTGAGAAGTGTGTTTCTAGGAATTCCAAAAGTTAAACACTTCTTTAAATTTATTTCAATATTTAGAGTGAGATCTAGTTATAACATATGTTTAGCAATGCTCTAATGCAATGATTGTTTCAAGTAGAATTAAAAAATTCAGCATAGAAGCTTCAGAAATAAACTATATTGTATTAATAGTCATACAAACTACTGCTTATATTGAAACACATTTTTATGTAAACTACATTAAAAAGCCTTTAGCAAAATCACCATAAGAATCAATTCTAGCAAATTGATCCTCCTAAGCTCTCACCATTCAGAAGGAACACTGTAAAAGAAAGCGGATGTGCATATTTATTGGAAAGTGGAAATTTGCAATTTTTCAATTGTGTTTAATATCTTGTGTTAATGTTGCAAAACATTGCCTTTTCTGTATGTTGTTATGTACTAATTATATCCATTAGGGAAATTGTCTTGGATACCATTGTAATGTCTGCCAGTCAAATTATTATATTCTCAAGGAAATATGCACACGAAGGGGTACTTTAGGGTATTGATTCTATGAGGGCAGTTTTACTTTGTGATAAGTGAATTTTACACTATTTCATTTACTACCATTTCTATAATTTCAATGTAGTCATGACTTAAAGGTGATGGTTTATATGTGTAAAATGTACTTTTATTTGTATTTCAAACCTTGAATGTTTTTCTTTAGACTCTCTTTTACCATAAATATATATATATATATATACGATGTAATTTTTCTACCACAAAGATTGTCTCCTCTCATTCACTTTGCCTTATATTTACTCCAGCCTTCAACTGTGGATATCATCAAAATAAATATATTTGCAGTAGTCTCCTTGTCTAGATCACTTATGAAGATTAAAAACAGAAAAAAGAGCTGAAACCTAGAAATCTTTTGAACTATTCTCAATTTTTTCTAAAAGTCTGACATACTTTCTTTTTCCTTTTTTTATTGATTTTAATTTGTTGTGTTTACATAGTTACAAGTGTTCCCGAACATATCTCCCTCCCCCACCCCGTGTTCTCCCTGATGCTCTCTTTGCCCCTCCCCCTACCGCCTTCCCCCTTGCCTCCATGATTTACTATCCTGCCCTCTAACTCTCTGTGTTATGTGCATATACTTTCACTACTGTCTTTCCTTTCTTTGGTCCCCTCCTCCCACCCCTTTCCCTCTGACTGCTTTCCCTCTGGGCTCTCTGACCCCTTCTCTACCTCTCTTCCGTTCTTCAGTTCACATTGTTCATTGAATTCCTCATATGATTTTTTTTCTCTGCCTGGCTTATTTCACTTAGCATAATAGACTCCAGGTCCATCTATGTTGTTGCAAAGGGTAAGATTTCCTTCTTTTTAATGGCCGCGTAGTATTCTATTGTATATATGTACC
Organism: Saccopteryx leptura; assembly: GCF_036850995.1. Lineage (NCBI taxonomy): Eukaryota > Metazoa > Chordata > Mammalia > Chiroptera > Emballonuridae > Saccopteryx > Saccopteryx leptura. The sequence goes on along the minus strand of NC_089514.1, from coordinate 49,663,651 downwards.
ACTGCTTTTTAATCCACTTGTCCACTGACGGACACTTGGGCTCTTTCCAGATCTTGGCTATTGTAAACAATGCTGCAATAAACATGGGAGTGCATTTCTTCTTTTGAATCAGTGATTTTTTGTTCTTAGGATATATTCCTAAAAGTGCGATGGCTGGGTCAAATGGTGGAACTCCATTTTTAATATTTTGAGGAATCTCCATTCTGTTTTTCACACTGGCTGCTCCAGTCTGCATTCCCACCAGCAGAGCAGGATGGTTTCCTTACTCCACATCCTCACCAGCACTTGTTATATGTTGTTTTGTTAATGAGCGCCATTCTGACAGGTGTGAGGTGGTATCTCATTGTGGTTTTAATTTGCATTTCTCTAATGATTAGTCATGTTAAACACTTTTTCATCAGCCTATTGGACATCTGTATGTCTTCTTGGCGAAGAGTCTATTCAGTTCTTTAGCCCAAATTTTAATTGAATTGTTTATTTTCCTGGTGTTGAGTTTTACAAGTTCCTTATAGATTTTGGTTATTAACCCCTTATCAGGTGTATTGGCGAATACATTCTCCCATTGTGTGGGCTGTCTTTTTATTTTCTTCATGGTGTCTTTAGCTGTGCAAAAGCTTTTTAGTTTCATGTAGTCTCATTTGTTTATCCTGTCCTTTATTTCACTTGGCTGTGGAGCTAAATCAGCAAATACATTGCTGCGAGAGATGTCGGAGAGCTTACTGACTATGATTTCTTCCAAGATGATCATGGTATCACGACTTACATTCCACTCTTTTACCCTTTCTGAGATTATTTTTGTGAATGGTTTAAGTTGGTGGTCTAGTTTAATTTTTGCATGTACTTGTCCAAATTTCCCAGCACCATTTGTTGAAGAGACTGTCTTTATTCCATTGTACTCTAGTCTCTCCTTTGTCAAATATCAATTTGCCAAAAAGGTGTGGGTTTATTTCTGGGTTCTCTGTTCTATTCCTTGGATCTGTATGCCTGTTCTTATGCCAGGATCAAGCTGTTTTGAATACAATGGCCGTGTAGTATAACTTGATATCAGAAAGTGTGATACCACCTACTTTATTTCTTTTTCAAGATTGCTGAGGCTATTCGTGTTCTTTTTAGTTCCATATAAATTTTTGGAATATTTGTTCTATACCTTTGAAGTATGCCATTGGTATTTTAAAAGGAATTGCATTGTATATATAGATTGCTTTGGGTAATATAGACATTTTAATGATGTTTATTCTTCTTATCCATGAACACATATATGCTTCTACTTGTTTGTATCTTCTTTGATTTCTTTTATCAATGTTTTATAATTTTCCAAGGACAGGTCTTTAACCTCCTTTTTTAAAGTTACTCCTAGGAACTTTATTTTTTTTGTTGCAATAATGAAGGGGATTGTTTTCTTAATTTCTCTTTTGGACAGTTCATTCTTACTATATATAAATGCCACTGATTTCTGAATATTGATATTATATCTGACACCTTGCTCAATTCATTTATCGGGTCTGGTAGTTTTTTGACTGAGACTTTAGGGTTTTCTATGTACAGTATCGCGTCATCAGCAAATGATAGTTTTACTTCTACTTTTCCAATTTTGATGCCTTTGATTTCTTCTTCCTCTCTGATTGCTGTGGCTAGGACTTCCAGAACTATGTTGAATAAGAGTGGTGAAAGGAGGCACTCCTGCCTTGTTCCTGTTCTTAAGGAGATTGCTTTTAATGTTTGCCCATTGTGTATGATGTTGGCTACGGGTTTGTCAAAGATAGCCTTTATCATGTTGAAGTATGTACCCTGTATTCCCATTTTGCTGAGAGTTTTGATCATAAATGGGTGCTGAATTTAATCAAATGTTTTTTCTGCATTTATTGATGTTATTATGTGGTTTTATCCTTCCTTCTGTTTAAGTGATGAATCACATTGATTGATTTGCAAATATTGTACCAGCCTTGCCTCCACAGAATAAATCTCACTTGATCATGATGTATGATTTTCATGTATAGCTGGATCTGATTTGTTAATATTTTGTTGAGAATTTTAGCATCTAAGTTCATTAGGGATATTGGCCTATAGTTTTCTTTCTTTGTAGTGTCTGCCTGGTTTTGGAATGAGGAATATTTTTTCTCATAAAAGAAGTTTGGAAGTTTACCCTCTTCTTTAATTTTTAAATAGCTTGAGAAGGATAGAAGTTAGTTCTTCTTTGAAGATTTGGTAAAAATTGGCCTGTAAGCCATTGGCTTCAGGACCTTTGTTTGTTGGGAGTTTTTTGACAACTGTTTCAATTTCATTTGTTGTAATTAGTCTGTTAAGGTTTTCTGATTTTTCCAGATTGATTTTTGAATGATTATATGTTTCCAGGAATTTATCCATTTCATTTAGGTTTTTCAATTTTTTGGCATACACTTTTTCATAGTATTTTCTTACAATCCTTTGAATATATGTTGTGTCAGTTTTGACTTCTCCACTAGCATTTTAATTTTATTTATTTGAGCCCTCTCTTTTTTTCTTAGTGAGTCTGGTTAAAGGTTCATCAATCTTGTTTACCTTTTCAAAAAACCAGCTCTTGGATTCATTGATCCTTTGTATTTTTTTTTTTTTTTTTTTTTGCTCTAAGTCATTTATTTCAGCTCTGATCTTTATTATTTCCTTCCTTCTACTTCCTCTGAGCTTTAGTTACTATTCTTTTTTTAATTTTTTTAGGTGCAGGGTTAAATTGTTATTTTGAGGTTTTTCTTGTTTCTTAAGGTACGCCTGTAATGCTATGATCTTCCCTCTTAGGGATGCTTTTGCTCTGACTCATAAATTTTGAGTTGTTGTATGTTCATTCTAATTTGTTTTAAGGAAGTTTTTGATTTCTTCTTTGATCTCATTTTTAATCCATTCATTATTTAATAGCATGCTATTTAGTCTCCAAGTGTTTGAATGTTTTTCAGTTTTTTTTATTGTAGTTGATTTCTAGTTTCATGCCGTTGTGATCAGAGAAGATGCTTGATATGATTTAAATCTTAAATTTATCGAGACTCGTTTTGTGTCCTAACATGTGGTCTATCCTAGACAATGTACTATGAGCACAAAAAGAATGTATATTCTGCTGCTTTGGGGTAAAAGATTCTGAAAATATCTATTAAATCCAGTTGATCTAGTGTGTCATTTAAGTCTGCTGTTTCTTTGTTAATTTTCTGTCAGGAGTTTTTATCCATTAATGTTAGTGGGGTATTAAAATCCCCTACTATTATAGTATTGCTGCTGCTCTCACCCTTTTTGTTCATCAAAATCTGTTTTATATATTTAGGTGCTCCTATATTGGCACTTATATATTTATAATAGTTATATCTTCCTGTTGTAATGCTCCTTTTATCATTATGTAATGACCTTCTTTATTATCTCTTACAATAGCCTTTGTTTTAATGTTTATTTTGTTAGATATTAGTATTGCTACCCAAGCTTTTTTTCCTTTCTGTTTATGTGAAATTTTTTTTTTCATCCCTTTACTCTCAGTCTATCTGTATCTTTTGTTCTGAGGTAAGTCTCTTGTAGACAGCATATGTATGGGTCCTGTTTTCATAACCATGCAGCTACCCTTTGTCTTTTGATTGGAGCATTTAATCCATTTACATTTAAGGTTATTATTCATATGTAGTTGTTTGTTGCCATTTTATTCTTTAAATCTATAATCCTCTTTTTCTTGATTTCTTTTTACTTTTACTTTTTTACAGCAAGCCCCTTAATATTTCCTGCAGTACTGATTTGGTTATAATAAATTTCTTGAGTTTTTTTTTTTTTTTTGTCTGAGAAGCTTTTTATTTCTCATTCAACTTTAAATGATAATCTTGCTGAATAAAGATGTCTTGGTTGTAGGCTCTTGTTTTTTATTAATTTGAATATTTCTTGCCATTTCCTTCTGGCCTCTCATGTTTCTGTTGAAAAATCAGATGTCATCCTTATGGGGGCTCCTCTATAAGTAATTAACTTTTTTTCTCTTGCAGCTTTTAGTATTTTTTCTTTATCTTTTAACTTTGTTATTTTAATTATGATGTGTCTTGATGTAGGCCTCATTGGGTTCCTCTTTACCAGGACTCTCTGTGCTTCTGGAACTTGTGTGACTTTTTCCTTTACCAATTTAAGAAATTTTTCAGCTACGAGTTCTTCAAACACATTCTTTATCCCTTGTTCTTTCACTTCTCCTTCAGGAACCCCTATGATATAGATGTTATTTCTCTTCATATTGTCACAGAGTTCTCTAATAGTTTCCTCAGATATTTGAGCTTCTTTTCTTTTTGCTGCTCTGTTTCTGTGTTTTCATTTATCTTGTCCCCTAAATCACTAATTTGATCCTCTGCTTCATCCAGCCTGCTGTTGATTTTTTCTAGTGTAGTCTTAATTTCTGATATTGTATTTGTCATTTCTGACTGATTTTTTTTATGATTTCAATATTGTTTTTGATGCTTGCTATATCTTTATTTAGGTGCTCATTATGTCCATCCATTGCAGCTCTAAGATCCTTAAACATCCTAACAATAATTATTTTAAACCCTGTAATTTGGTTACTTCCATCTCATTCAGTTCTTTTCTGGGAATTTCTCTTGTTGATCTATTTGGATTACACTTCTCTGTTTTTCCATTTTTTCTGTGTGCGGTTTGCAAGCTTGTTGGGGCAGCTGAGGTTGGAACATAGAATGTGGCCTCTCTTCCAGGGCTTAATCCCTCAGCCTCTGCTGATTGCTCAGATTTTAATTCTCCCTAACAAGTTAAGCTGCATAAAAGTCTTAATTTCCCTGCTATTTTTTTTCTGATCCCAGCAGAGAATATCTGTGTTTAGGACAGGGGTAATGGGTGTATCTTGCTCTTCGGTCCAAGTTGAAACTCTGTCCAGGCTTTTTTTTTCCTGTATAATATAGTCCACAGGAACGTAGTGGGTATGACCTCTGAGAACCAGAAGGTGTGGTCTGCTCAGGCACTCTCCATGGGCAGGGTGCATTCTCATCAGAAGGGGGAGGTGTAGCTCAGTTCTCCCCAGAAACCTGAGTCACTGCCTCTCCCCTTTACCTCCTCCTTTCCAAATGACCTTTCATGTTGATTGGAGCTGGAGAGCTTTCTGAATGTGGGTCAATTGGCCTTATGCTAGGCTTGTGCTGGACAGAGGGAGTGCCCCTCCCCCTGCCTATGGCTACTTCAATATTGGAGAATGACTCAGCACAGGTATTCTTCTCCCTGTCACCCTTTGTGTCCCTGTGCCTCCATCCCCCCCACTCTCCTCATGTAAGACCAGTGCTTTCAGCTCTCCTTGTCTCCGGAGCCCCAGGTAAGTGTCTGTGAGTGAGATTTTCTGTGCTGGCCCTTTAAGACAGCTGCAACTTCTTCGCAAGCCATTTCTTGCAGATGGAAATCCTGCTCTTCTCTCCATCAATGCTGCCAGGTTGTTTCCTCCAGTCTTCCTTCTGTTTCTAGGCTGGGGATCCAGTCTTGGGGCTGAGGACCTCTACTTCTCAGGGTCTCTCTTCCCACAGTGAGAATCCTCTGAACCCTCAGCCACCCCTCACTCCTAGCAATGGAGGAGCTCACACTGCATCCCTGCACTTCCTACCAGTCTCTATGTGGTTTCTTCTGTGTTCCTTGGTTTTCAAGTCCTGTTCTTTTAGTCCAAACTTGGTTTTTTATGATGATTGTTTTAAAATTAATTTGTAATCCAGTTTGGTCCTGGGAGGTGGCAGTTTTTATTTCTGCCTATTCTGCTGCTGTCTTGGAATACTCTGACATATTTTCTTTAAATGTATTCTGATTTATGATTTAGAAAGCTCTTTTTCTATTGTCAGGCTTGCTCTAAACAATTCAATTACACACCTCTCATTTCTTAAGTGAAAATTACTCTTTATAACAAATATTGCAACCATAGTTAAAATGGTAGGTACCAAAAGGAACAGAGAGTTGAAAAGAAACATAGGTTTAATTTCAGTCCAAATATGGCTTAAAGTTTTTTTCCAGTTGTCAAAAATTACTGATTATTTTGTAATAAATAAAAAAAGTCTTACACTTTGTTTTCAAGTATCAGTGTTTAATTTTTATTAAGTAATTGCATTGTCCCTAAATCCATTCAAGGTGACACTATCTAAAGCTGAATTAGTTATAATATAGGATTTAACTATGATAACAAAAATGCAGATATTAAAATCACTTGAGAATATTATTTTTCTCTCATGTCAAAATCTGAGGTAATAAACTATGTCTAATATTTACCTCTACAACATTAATAGCAGCCCTTTCACCTTTTTACTCTATCATCCTCAAAATGAACCTTTATTTTCTGTTCCAAGAAGGCCATGCCAGCTCCCACCATTGCATACATATCCTGGCCACTATCAGAGTAAGAACATGCTCTTTTGTTTTAAGGGTTTGTATGGCCTCAGGCTGCTGCCATCATGGCTTCGAGCAGACAGTACAGAAACAGTGGAGCCAAAGAAGGGTGGGCCATTCCTTTATTAAAGTATCGCACCAGCGAACAAGCAAACACACAGGGAAGACCAGTTCCCTTTCATTAAGAACACCCAAACCCCTGACACATTCTCTGATTCCACAACTAGGAGAAACTTCTCTGGTTCCTCCTAGAATCAAAGGCCCTCACAAGCCTCAGTAGGGCTCCCAAAGCCCCTCAACTCTGGTTCCCCATCTGCATGTCTTTTCTTTTTGCAAAACTTGCTTCTTCTTCAGCACTCTGCATTCTCTCTCTCTGCACAAACTACCTGGGCCCAAAAAGACCCCTTCTCCAGCAAACATTAGCAAAACAATGACCCCTCCTAAGCAGGAATGTCATCTGCAATTTGCAGTTAACTGCCCTGCTCTGAGGGTAAGCATACATGTGGCTTCCCAGCACCATTTTTTTCACAATAAAAGTGAGCAAACTCAAAAAACACAAATTTTACAAACTTATTTCCCCAACAGGGTTCAACTCAGAAGTTATAGCTGTAGTGCTCACATGTAATTGGCCAGAATTCAGTCATGTAAACTAACCTAGTTATAAGGAAGTCCAGGACGGCTTGAGCTTTACAGCCATACGCAGAGCAAAATTCAAAGTATTTTGTACTAAAGGGCAAGGGAAGAAGTGGCTACTGGGAGATGACAAGCAATCACTAGTAGCCAGATACCTTTTCTTTATTTACTTAAATATATCAAATATTTATTGGGTTTTTTTTTTAGGTGCCTGAACAGTGTCAGATGGCCAAAAAACAAGGATCACAAATAAGGTTCTTATTCCCTAACAAATATTGTTTCTATCTAGTTGGTTATTTAAATGAAATACAAATCAATTACATTATAGATTAAGTAGTATGTAAAGATTGTAACAGGGAGATATTAGAGAATCTTGACAAAAAAAGTGAGATTAGACAAAGAGAAGAGAGAAAATCATCTATACAGAGAGGACAGAATAAGTTCAAAATTTGTGAATAATGCCTGACCTATAATGCAGTGGATAAAGCTGCTATATGTATATGTGTATAAAGTGGAATGCTGAGATCACCGGTTCAAAACCCTGGGCTTGCCTGGTCAAGGCACATACAAGAAGCAACTACTGTGAGTTGATACTTCCTATACCTTCTTCCCTTTCTCTCTTTATTATCTTCTGTCTCTAAAAAAAAATGTGAATAAAATACATTTGACTTACAATAAAATTAAAGAATGTTAGTTTAAGCAATTACAAGATTAGTAATGCAGGCCCTGGCCGGTTGGCTCAGCGGTAGAGCGTCGGCCTAGCGTGCAGAGGACCCGGGTTCAATTCCCGGCCAGGGCACACAGGAGAAGCGCCCATTTGCTTCTCCACCCCTCCGCCGCGCCTTCCTCTCTGTCTCTCTCTTCCCCTCCCGCAGCCAAGGCTCCATTGGAGCAAAGATGGCCCGGGCGCTGGGGATGGCTCTGTGGCCTCTGCCTCAGGCGCTAGAGTGGCTCTGGTCGCAACATGGTGACCCCCAGGATGGGCAGAGCATCGCCCCCTGGTGGGCAGAGCGTCGCCCCATGGTGGGCGTGCCGGGTGGATCCCGGTCGGGCACATGCAGGAGTCTGTCTGACTGTCTCTCCCTGTTTCCAGCTTCAGAAAAATGCAAAAAAAAACAAAAAAAAAAACAAGATTAGTAATGCAAAGTCGTTATATTCTTTTCTAAAATAAATAAATAAAAATAAGGCACTGAAGAATGTTTAAGCATTTCTTCTGTCATTTGTTACCTAGTCTTCCAGTGAACTTCTGCATTCACCAAATTAGGTCTCTAAAAACCCTTTAAAAATGCCTAATTTTAAAATCTATACCTTATTTAGTTAGTAAATACCAAAATTTTCAAGCTTTTACTTTCATAGATTTTGTTTTTTCATCTTTTATAAAGTTCTTTCAAAATATGGCTGTGTTGATATTTAGATGTCCCTTCATTTCTTTTGGCATCATTCATGATTATATAATCAGAATATTATTTTTTTTATGGTTGTGTGTTGATCTCTTCATTAAAAGCCATCTCTGTTTAAATTTTTTTTAATTTTGGGACTAAATGTGACTATATTTATAATTCCTTTATATAATAGTCAATATAATAGAGTCAACTTTCTTCCTATGTTAATTTTATAAAATGCATATAACTTTCCAGAATATTGAGAAATTCTGAAACTGAGTAAAATATATTTGAAAACAAAGTACAAATACAGTGATTTCAATAATTAAGGTTACATTTATTTTCTTGACTATGCCACTAATTTTTTAGTAAAATTGAATAATTTGCATTGGGTTATAAATCATAATATTTTATATGTAAGTAATAGTAGAGATACATAGTCCATTGTTCTTGTAAGGTATTTTCCGCCAAGGAAGAAAGAAGAACGTAGCCACCAAGTGTGGACAAGCAAAAGCTTTATTTAGAGTGCTCCCGGGCAAGGTTTACTGGTCCGCAGGACAGGGGCCAGGGAAGTCGCACAGATTCTCCTGCCTTGGGGTAATTTATAGCGTTGGTAGGGTGATGGTGGGTGGCAAAATGTCATTGGCTGACAGACAGTTGTTCTTTTTCAAAATGCTCCTGGGCCATTTCTTTTGGCGGGCATGGGTGTGGCCCTTTCTCTTGGTGGTCATGAGTGTGTGATTCCTCATGTGACCTTCCCCATTGCCAACTGACCTCAAATTCTGACCTTTTATGTTATATAGGGGTGCCACTATTCGTCTGGCTACTTCCTGCTGGTTAGGGCTTCATAGGAAAGAGAAGTTGGAAGGTGTTAGCTCTGAGGGGAGTCGCATATATGGATATAGGAGCATCTGGTTGACTGTGACTGAGAAACCTCGCAGATGAGGCCCTGTAAAAATCTAAGAAAAAGAGAAGCAAACATGAATAATATGCTGATAATTAGAAGAGGACCTAGGATAGGGGAAGCCCAGGTGAGGATGGGTGGCTGCCACCAGGAGTTAAGCAGGTTGTAAGAAGAGAGGTCCTTGCACAGTTTCTCTTGCAGACGGTTGAGGACATTGATGTTTTCTTCCATCAGGCCAGTCTCATTGATACCGTAACAGCATTGCTCCCTGCTTTAATTCACTCTGGCGGCAGGTTCCTGGTGGGAGGGACAGGAGTAACAGGAGGATCTGCAGAGCCCAACTTCTTGGTGAACTGAAGGTGAGTGTGGCCCAGTGGTTTTGACTGCCAGTGGTCCTGTATGAGGGCAAGTTTGAGGCAGGAAACATAGTACCAAGGTGTTTGCCCTAGGAGCTTGGCTGTGGTAGGAGTAGGCAATATTACCGTATGGGGCCCCGTCCACCTGGGCTGTAGGGAGCCGGGTTGGAGTTTTCTTAGAAGAATTTTGTCCCCTGGTTGGAGGGGGACCACTGGATGAGCTTCACTTGGACCACCTATGGGAGGGAGAGTCTGGTCCATGTGTTCCCTAAGAAGATAGTGGAGTAAAGACAGAAAGGGGAGGTATGTGGCAAGAGGAGGGGTTGACAGGTAAGTTGTGATTAATTAAACCAGCTCAAAGAGGCTGAGTCCAGTGGAGTTTTGCGGGATGCTCTGATTCTGGTGAGTGCCAGGAGGAGGAGGTTTGGCCAAGAAAGTCTGGCCTCTATGGACAGTTTGGTTAGCTGACTCTTCAGGATGCCATTAGCCCTCTCCACCTTACCCAACAATTGAGGTTGATAGGGTATGTGGAGCTTCCAGGTGATGTTGAGAGAGGTGACAACCTGCTGGACTATTTGGGCAGTGAAGGCCGGGCCGTTGTCTGATGGTAGTCAGCAGTCCAAACCGAGGAATGATGTTTTCAATGAGAATGGAGGCTACGGTGTCTATCGTCTCTCGAGAGGTAGGAAAGACGTCTACCCACCCTGAAAAGGTATTGACAGAAGTTAAGAGATAACTGGAGTTTTTTGTGAGGGGGCATGTGAGTGAAGTCAATTCCCCAACCTTGGCCCGGTAAGTGCCCCATCAGCTGATGAGTGGGGAAGCGGGGGCGGAGTCCCCCTTGTGTAGGGGCTTTGGAACAGACAGCACATGCTGCATTTACCTTTTTAATAGTCTGCTGGAGGCCTGGGAAGAAAAAGAGTGGTTGCAAGAACCGATAGAGAGCTTTTGGCCCTATGTGTAAGAAACAGTGAATATCAGAAAGAAGAGTTTCAGCCTGTCCTTTTGGTAAGGCAATTCTATCTCCGAGAAACATCCATCCCTGGTTGCACATGTCTCCACCTTTTCTGAGGAGGGTTTGTTCTTCCTCAGGAGTATAGGAAGGTTTCAAGGAGGTGGAGAGAAACATGAGAGGAGGAGGAAAGGTCCCCGTGGTGAGGTTTCAAGCCACCGCATCAGCCCGAGCATTTCCCAAGGCCACTGGGTCCTGAGAGGTTTGATCGCCCCTACAATGTGCCACGGCCACCACAGTGGGTAGTTGTTATGCCTGCAAAAGTTTAGAAGTGAGGGTAGCATTGATTATGGGGGAGCCCCCGGTAGTGGGAAAGCCCCTTTCCTTCCAGAGGGCAGAGTGGCTGTGGGTGATAAGAAAGGCATATTTAGAGTCAGTATATATGGTTACACATTTTTTCTGAGCCAGAGTGAGGGTCTGCGTGAGGGCAATCAGCTCTGCTCTGGGAGGTGGTGCCCTCTGGCAGCTGTTGGGATTCTAGGGTAGAAGAGGTAGTGACCACCACGTAGGCCACCAGTTGTCATTCATTGGGTCCCTGTACAGAGCTCCCACCTACAAAGACTATTAGATCTGGATCTTTTAAAGGAGAATCTGATAATCCATGTTGGGGTCTGTTGAGGAAATCTATTTGCAGAGTGGGTGGGTTCCGGAAGTGTCACTGGAGCTGGCAGTAGAGTGGCTGGGTTGAGTCGGGGAGAGGGCAAAAGAGTGACTGAAGGGTTTTCGATGAACAGGAGGTGAAATTCTTGTAGGTGGGAAGGACCCAATAGAGAAAGAGATTTGTGAAAGGAGGTCAGTGAGCCTGTGGGAGGAGAAGACAGTGATGGGTTGGGAAAGGGTGAGTTCAGCTGCCGTGCCCAGCGCCTAGAGGCAGGGCTGCCAGCCTTTGACGGTGGTGTCTAATTGTTTAGAGAGATATGCCACGGGGTGGTATGTAGGCCCCACAGGTTGAGTCAGTACTCCAATTGCATTACCATGCTTTTCATCAGTGAAAAAGTGGAAGGGGCATCTGGGGTCAGGTAAAGCAAGAGGGGGAGAGGAGATGAGGGCATCTCGAAGGGTAGAGAAAGCCCTTTTGACGGTGTTTGGGGATGTGAGAGGTCCCATAGGAGTCTCTTTTGCAGCCTTGTAGAGAGGTTTAGCCAAAAGAGCAAAATTGGGAATCCAGTGTCTAAAGAAGCCCATCAGACTGAGGAAAGATAGAATGTGATTGGCCGTGGAGGTGGCTAGAGACTAAGAAGGGTCTGAAGGGTCTGAGTGTGATCTAGAGTGAGACCTCAGGTGGTGGGAGTCAAGGCGATGCCCAGGTAGACTACGGACTGAGAGTGAAGTTGAGCCTTAGTAGAAAAGACACAATACCCCTTCATGGCAAGAAGTTAAGTAGGGTGGTGGTGTGTTTCCTTGAGGCAGACAGGAAGGAGCTTCAGGGGAGTGGGTCCTCTACATATTGTAAAAGGTACTTGTCTCGAGATCACATGCAGTCAGATCTCGAGCTAGCACCTGCCCAACCAGGTGTGGGCTGTCCCTAAACCCCTGGGGTAGGACAGTCCACATAAGCTGTTGGGCTGCGTTAGTGTCCGGATCAGTCCAAGTAAAGGCAAACAGAAAGTAAGAGTCAGGGTGTAGAGAAATGGTAAAGAAGTCATCCTTAAGGTCGAAGACCGTGAAGTGAGTGGTGTCAGGGAGAATGTGTGAAAGTAACATGTATGGATTAGGGACCACCAGATGGAGGGGAACTACCACTTCATTGATTAGATGTAAGGTTTGTATGAGGCAATAAGCCCCTGAAGGTTTTTGAACAGGAAGGATGGAGGGGTTGCAGAGAGAGTCCGTGAAGATGACTAAGCCTTGGTTCAAGAGGTGGGTAATTACTGGTTTAAGGCCCTGGCGGTGACTTGCTGAAATAGGGAATTGGGGTCTAGGTGGGAATCAGGAAGGATCCTTCAAGCGGATGTGTACAGGTGGATGGTGGGTCGCTACCACTGAGGTTGAGGGGTCCCAAATTTTAGGGATGCCAGCGTCTGGTGGAATGGCGGTGTGATCAGGTTAGGGTGATCTGTGGTAGTGGGAGAGCCTTCAGCCAGGCTGGTAGGAGTAAGGGGGAAGATGCTGTCGGGATGTTGTCAGCTGGATAGTGGCTCCGAGACTTTGTAGAATGTCCTGACCCAGAGGGGTACAGGGCATAAGGGCATAACTAAGAAGGAGTGTGAAAAGGGGATTTCATCCAAACTGCATGTCAGGAGTGGCGTGCGAAGAGGAAAAAAGGGGTCCCATCAACTCCCATAACCAAGACCTGTGAGGGAACAAGAGGTTCAGAGTGTGATGGCAAAACAGAGAAGGTAGCCCCCACGTCCATAAGAAATGAGATGGACTTACCTGCTACCTGTAACATTACCCTGGGCTCAACGAGGGTGATGGGGTCTTCGAGTCCAGGCCATGTCAGTCATCCATGAGACCGAGAAGTTTGAGTGATGGGCCCGCCTGGCTGGGCTGGCCACCCATTTGGGTGGCTTGTCCTCTGCGTGGGGATGCCGAGAAAGAGCCTGTTACCTGAAGGGGGCAATCGCTCCGCCAGTGACTGGGCTGATTGCAGTCAGAGCAGGGTTTAATGGGTGGCCTCGGGCAGTGGCACTGTCAGGCCCAGTGACCCTCTTTGCCACATTTAAAGCAAGCTCCTGGTGGGGTTCCTCTTTGCGGCCCGGACTTGGGTCAGGCACCTCCTGTGCCTTGCCCCTGTTGATCTGCCGGCCTAGGGGCTGCCACAAGAGCCTGGATTTGGAGCGTCACCTTCTGCTGCATGTGGGCCTGGCGAGCAGCCTCTGCCTTTTCCTCTGGACCATTAAAAACTTTAAATGCCATGTTTATCAGGTCTCGAATAGGGATTTGGGGGCCCTCTTCCGCCTTTTTAAGTTTCTTCCGAATATCCAGGGCCAATTGGGAAATAAAGTGAGTAGCTAATACAGTGGCCCTGGCATCAGAGGCAGGGTCTATACGGGTATGGAGGACCATAGCGTCAGTGAGGTGGTTCAGAAAGAGGGCTGGGTTTTCCTCAGGCCCTTGATTGATTTCTCTTAATTTGTCATAGTTAACTACCTTTTGTGCTGCGCTCTGCATGCCAGCTATGAGATATTTAATCATTTGGTCTTGTTGTCTCCTACCTGGTTTTCCCATCTGGTAATTCCAGTTGGGGTCCATTTCAGGGACCACCTGTACCCCAACTGGCATTTGGTCCTTTGTGAGGTGAACCTGGTCGGCATGAGTCTGTGCTGCCGTCTGGATCCAGTCCCATTTGTCAGGGGTAAGGGTAGAAGACATAATAACATAGAGCTCATGACAAGTGAGGTCATATGCCTGAGTGAGATATTGGAATTCCTTGGTATAGGCAATAGGATTAGAAGAGTAGGAACATAAATGCTTTTTGATTGCAGACAGATCAGAAAGGGAAAAAGGAACATGAACCGGAACAACTCCTTCTGCTCCGGCCACCTCGCAGAGAGGGCAGAGAAGGTTGTCTCCCTCTTGCGGCTTGGAGCAAGATCTGGTGTGAGCACTGACAGGGGAGGAGAGAGGGGAAATCTGCAGGCAGATGAGAAACAGGATCCGGCGAAGGAAGAGGAGGACCCCGATAGGATGGAAGGGGTTGTGCAGGAGAGGGAGAGAGTTCCTCAAGGGGGTCGGCGAAGGAGGAAAGGTCAGGAGCAGAGGGTTTAGCTGAGGTTTCTCTGGCTAAAAGGACCTGTGCTGTAGAGCAGGTGACACAGAGATTAGGATGGGAGTGCATATACCAGAAGCCCTGAACGTAAAGATCGCCACCATTTTCCAGTTCTCTGGCAATAGTTCTGTAAATCAGTGAGGTGTTAAAGTCGAAAGTCCCTTCAGGAGGCCACCTGGTCTGGTTATCCAGTGGGTACTGTGGCCAGGCCACAGTGGAGAAGAAGATCAGTTTCTTCTTTTTTAGGGAGGGATCTATGTTTGAGAGATTTTGGATAAGGCACCCTATGGGTGTTTTTGAGCCAGGTTTAGATTCCTGTGCCCCCATGGCCGCCCTCAGCCTAGGGGTGATCAGAGATGAGAATTGGCATTTGCAACTCAATCTCTGCCCACCAAACAGTCAGACAGAGTGGGAGTGTCTAGGACATTCCCACACACACTCGGGAAGGGTAAGAGGTCTCTGACACAGCTGCGATTACAGACAGGGAATCTCAGAGTCAGAAAGAACTGAGGGGAGGCTGGAGGCAGGGACTTACTGCACCATGTGCCGAAGTGGGTGGGAGGTCGGAGGTCCCTGGTCATCCGTCCTCAGAAGGGAAGGGGAGAGGAGTGGTCCTTGCGGACTCAAACTTCTCCCGGGTTTCAGCACCAAATGTAAGGTATTTTCCGCCAAGGAAGAAAGAAGAATGTAGCCACCAAGTGTGGACAAACAAAAGCTTTATTTAGAGTGCTCCCGAGCGAGGTTCACTGGTCCGCAAGACAGGGGCCAGGGAAATCGCACAGCTTCTCCTGCCCAGGGGTAATTAATAGCGTTGGTAGGGTGGTGGTGGGTGGCAAAATTTCATTGGCTGACAGTTTTTCTTTTTCAAAATGCTCCTGGGCCATTTCTTTTGGCGGGCATGGGTGTGGCCCTTTCTTTTGGTGGTCATGAGTGTGTGGTTCCTCATGTAACCTTCCCCCATTGCCAATGGATCACACAGTTCTCATTTCAAAATTTAGGACTGTTGAGTTATATCACTTCCAAAGTTACTTGAGATAAATACTAATATTGAAAATAATGCCGTTCTCCTGACTCTCAGTCCAACGTTCCTTCCCTACATACACCCCTGAAAACTTCACTGAAATTTGACTCCACTTTTGCCCAGTGAATGATGGTCTGAAGTTGATGTGTAGATTAAACAATACAATAAAATATAAAATTTTGTGTGTTTTCATTTGCCACACACACTAATCAAGTGAGTTAAGTATGTAAAGTCATGGATTAAAGTAGAGTGTAAAGACCAAATCTAAGTAGTTCAGTACTATCTTGACATAGTCTTGTCACCAAATAACTCTGTATTATGCCCTGTTGAAATACATACATCAGTATATGTAATATATATAAATATAGATGATATATATGAAAGCTTGACTAGATTTTTAACTTAAAAATTTTAAAAGCTGTGAGGTTCAAAAATGAGCTCATTTTTTAATTTTAAAATTTTAATATTTTATTATTAAAAATAAGATAATTTTATTATGACAAAAGCTTAGTTAAAAATCACCTTTTTATGGGTAAATAGTATAGTGATGCTTGTTCGATCCATTGGGTTACAATATAGGAACCTTTAGGCTTATGTGACATCAGAATTCCTTATTAATCCTCTGGGATGTATTGGAACCCTTGGTCTTCACTTAAGCATCTTGTATAAGTGATTTACTGCTGTCAGCAAAGCTACAAAAAAAAAAGTACAAAATCCAACTCTAATATGGTGTACAGAAATGTGTTGCAGAACTGGGCATCTGAAACTTTTATAATTATGTTAACTAGTGTCACCTCAGTAAAATTCAATTAAAATTATTATAAAAACACAACACTCAAGCTACTGTCATAGCCACAAAGATTAAACAGTGAGATAATAAAAAAAATTATAAGCAGAAGATTCAAGGGTAAAACAAAAAACAGTGAAAAAATTTTAATGAGTTCTTAAATGTTTCTAAAATATAGTTTAAATGTCACTCAAAGGAAATTGGTGTAATAAAAATATTCAAGACTATCTACAGAGGAAAGATTAAATGGTTTTAGTACAAATTTTATTAAAATTCTCAAAATTAAATATCAAAATTTGTGCAAGCATTTGAAAAGAGAATTTTCAAAACCTCAAATTATTTGTGTAAAAATATTTAATGACCATATTGGAAAGCTTTCTATTTCTTCTATTATTTTTAGATTTTTAAAAATAAAAACTATGAAGAAATATGATATTTTAGAATGGTATCTATTTTTAGAATAATAAATATATTAAATTTATATCTTGGCAATTCATGTTCCTAAATCTGGTTATACATAAAATATGAAGAACTCATTAATGCAAGAATGCAATAGCACTGAGGTTCTTCCAGCCTAGATTACTGTCTCTTCGATCTTAACTCTATTTTAGCCCTGTCTCCATTCCATACAGCTAACTCCTCTTTTACTCCCTAAGGACTCAACATTGAACATACAGTTTTAATAAATGGCATCTGTTTTCCCTTTTCTCTCTCAGCTCCACAAAGACTTCTAAGCTTATAAAATATGAACATACCTACGAATTGGACATCAAAAGCACAAGATAGGATACCTCTAATATTTATTAGTGTTAATAGATTAATCACTATTTTGGACCAACGCACAACAAATTACTCTGTATTGACTGAATATCCCTCTGGCTAAAAATAAATTAAAAATTAACATAATCTTATTTTAATTGTTTAATTTTAAAATTGCACAATAACAATTTTTGAAAACTTTAAAGTATTAATGATAGCTATCTCTGACATCCTGTGACACATTAAACTACTTTTAAATTTTAGTATATGAGAAGAATAATATTCAAAAATTAATTTTTTATGTAATTAATCTTCAATCAGTACTTTTTTAATACAAAAATATATACACTGATACATATAAAAGAAGTAGAGAACACTGGACGTGTTAACTAATTAATGAATGTTTTCTTTTCTTTTTTTTTTCTTATTTAGTGAAAGGCAGGGAGGAAGAGAGACAGACTACCGAATACGCCCCTACTGGGATCCACCTGGCAAGCCTCCTACCTGGCAATGCTCTGCCCATCTGGGGCTGTTGCTGCATTGTTTGGCAACTGAGTCATTTTAGTGCCTGAGGTGGGGCCATGGAGTTATCCTCAGTGCCCCGGCCAACTTGCTCTAACCAAGCCATGGCTGTGGGAGAAGAAGAGAGAGACAGAGAGAAAGAAGGTGGAGAAAGAAGGAGTGGAGAAGCAGATGGTTACTTCTATGTGCTCTGACCAGAAATAGGACCTAGGACATCCACACGCCCAGCCAACGCTCTACCACTGAGCCAAACCAGCCAGGGCTGAATGTTTTCTTTATATAATTAATTTTTTGTTATATTTCTTTTAAAGTTGACATACAATATTATATTAGTTTTGTGTGTACAACCCAGTAATTGAAGAGTATATAACCTACTAAATGACCACCCTGATAAATCTAGTACTTGTCTGATATATACATAGTTACTACAGTATTAATGGCTATATTTTTTATGCAGCACTTTACCTCCCCACACCTACTCTATAACTACCAATTAGTACTTCTTAATACTGTCACCTGTTTCACCCATCCTCCCAAATGCTCTCCCTTGTGACAACCATTAAACATATGATCTCTGTACTTATCAGTCTGTTTCTGTTCTGCTTGTTTATCTTTTCAGATTCCACATACAAGTGATATTGAAAGCACATGGCATTGTCTTTCTCTGTCTGACTTATTTAAGTCCGCATAATATCCTCTGGATCCATTCATGTTACAGATAGCAAGGTTCCATTCTTTTTTATGGCTGTGTCATATTCCATTGTGTATATGTATCACTTATTTATTCATTCATCTATTGATGAACACCTAGGTTGTTTATATATCTTGCCTGTTGTAAATAATGCTGCAATGAACATAAGAATGCATATGTCTTTTTGATTTACCGTTTTCAATTTCTTCAGATATTCAGAAGTTGAATTGCTGAATTTTTTGTTGTACCTTGTTTTAAAGACTTTGTTGACTTTGTTTTAAGGTGTATATTGTCTGATATAAGTATTGTTACTCCAGCTTTTTTGTTTGTTTTCCTTTTCATCCATTACTTTCTGTCTGTATCTTTTGATCTGAAGTGCATCTCTTGTAGACAGTGTATATAAAGGTCATGTTTTGCTATTCATTCAGCCACTCTAGGTCTTTTTTTTTATGTTAATTCATTCACACCAGATTTATTGATTTTAGTGAGAGAGAGAAGGAAGGGAAATAGAGAAGAAAGAGAGAGAGAGGGAGAGAGAGTCAGGAACAATGAGCTGTTCCTGTGTGTGCCCTGACCGGTGATCAAAACGGCAACTTTGATGCACGTCCGACACTCTTCACAGAGTTAACCAGCAAGGGCGGGTAGGTCTTTTGATTGGAGTATTTAATCCATTTGCATTTAAAGTAATTGTTGATAGATATGTATTTATTGTCACTTCATTATTCATATTTTATTATCCTTTTTCTCTCTTTTTATAAAAGACCCTTTACCATTTCTTGTAATACCAGTTTGGTGGTGATGAACTCCTTAAGCTTTTTCTTGTCTAGGAAACTTTTTATCTGTCTAATTTAAATGATAGTTTTGCTAGGCAATCTTAGCTGTAGGTGTCAGATGAGTTCACCCTTGAGTGTGTCATTCGTGGAGGTGTTTGGGTGGTGCTCCAGTGTGGTCTGCGGCTGTCCCCTGGGAGTACCGGCTCTGCAGTCTCCAGTGAGTGGTGCAGCCTGTGCCCCGCAGTGGCTACTGAGCATGAGCGACAAAGCACAGGTGTGTGCTCTTGTGCTGGGCTGGGAGGTGCCTGGCAGAGGCCAAGCTGCAAACCCAGGTTGCCTACCTCTAGTGTCAGGCCTGGGACGACTTAGCAAGGGCATGCTGTGTCAGATGCTTCTTGTGTAGAGTTTGAGAACCTTTGAGAGATTTTAGGAAAGTCTGCATCTTGAGCCCAAATAAGTTGCTTGGATGGCAAAGGCACTGGAAATAGCTTGGGTAGACCTGTAAAGGGTGGGGCAAGGTCTCAGGGAATCACCAGGGCAGGGAAAAGAGTGTTAGCCAGGTTGGTGGAGACTCAGATATGGCACCTGTCTTACCACTCTGTGGAAGGAGGACTCAGCAAAGAAACAATGCTTCTGCTAGCTCTTCTGTTTGGGAGAAAGCTTGCTCCCCAGAACAACACACTTTAGTTCCTCTCTGTATGTCCCTGGCTCCATTTGAATTGCCACCCCAGTGTTAGAGCCCAAAGTAGTGAGTCCAAGTCCATACATGGGCCCTTTAAGAGGAGTAAGTGCCTGGGACTCCAGCAGCCCTCCATCGCAATGAGTGTTTTGAGTAATTGCTTGATATAGCCTAAATACTACACTTCACTTATATAAGATGTAGATTTTTTTTTTCACGTTTTCACATTTCTAAAATAGGATATATCTTTAAAAATCATGTCAAACAGAAAGCAGTTGTGACACAGTTGTCACTGCTGGCCCATGTGCATCAAAACAAGCAGAAAGCTTTTTAGGGATTGACAGTCCCAGAGATAATAGAGAAGCATGCTTTTAAGAAATGTTGCATCATCAACACTCTAATTTCACATGAAACAATTTACACAGAGAAACAAAAACATGGACATCTCTGACTCAAAACACCATTCAAAATTTCCCAACTTTAAATATGAATAAGTTTTACAAATAAATTTTCTAATTTGTTTTATATACACACATTTGTGTAGAAGGGGGAGAAATCTCAAAAATCTATCTGTAAAAAATACAAAAGTCCTTTTTAAGTATAAAATATGATGTCTAAGTGATTAAGAAAAGCATGAGACCACAGTATAATTAACAAAATGTTGTCTTCTTCAGTGAGAAATGGAACAGTGGTGTATCTTTGGTCCAGTAGATGCTTTGGGTACCCAGCCCCACAACCTCTTGACCTGCCTCTGATTTCAGTTGAAGCCGTAGTAGTGGTTTCTGTGTTCACTGACAATGTTCAAACTAAAGATCCCTGGATCTATTTTTTAATTATCCCAAACTAAGACGGACAGTGTCTTGGATTTAATAATGATAAATGAAATAAATTAGTTTTTTTATTCTTTTCAAGACAAAGGTAGATACAACAAAAGTTTATACTGTAAGTTAAATATCTCTGAAAAATATTTATTCAAATTACTCTTTGCTCATAAAATGTCTGCTAACGTATAAATATTGAAGCCAGCTGTAGTACCTTATTATTCCCACCCTTCTAAATGCCAAAAATGTACTCAATCTCTGACGTATATTACAACCAATATCTCCAATTAATGGAATACAGGAGTGATACATAATTTAAAACACTTGAATTTTATACAGTAATGGAAGACAGATTTTAAAGTGCATTTATATATGCTATAATCACACACGTTTCATCATGATAAGAAAATACCTAAAATTGTGAGTCATTTATAAAAAGCATAAATTCATAAGCATTGCACATTTTCTTCTCTACCTCTAACCTTTCATTCTGATAAATATAGAAATCAAAGACTTCTTTACACATGCTTATAGTACACAAATTTACACATAGTAACACAACAAAATAAAAAAATATATATATACTATGCCATTTGTGTATTTTTTGCTTAAAATAATATTAATGTAACAAATTCCTTTTGCATATGTATCATGTTCAATATAGTATGTGCTATAGAAACGTCTAAGAAATGGGTAAGAAGCAGTCATTATAAGCATTCTTATTTCCCACTAGAGACAAATGGCATAAAATCAAGAAAATACAACTTTCAAAATATAAGTAAAATATAAAATCTACAATAAATATCCAATGAAAAAATAAATCATCTGTTTTGTAAATTAAGGAAGCATTTCTGGAGGCTGTGACATTTAGCAGAGACATAAATAAATAATGAGTAGACACTAGGAGAAGAATGGAGGATATTTGTGCTAGAAAGATGTGAACTGTGAGCAAGAACCCAAAGATGGTAAGAGCATGCTGGTTCAGCAGACCAAAATCCTCTCAGTGTTGCAAAGACATGAGGCGAAGGGAAAATGGGAAAATGGAAAATGGAATTGTGATGAGGACCTGACCTGTCACAGAGGCTCTGCACTGCAGACCAGGGACTGGTATGACAGAGATCAGCAACACTGTAGGTCAGTAGGAGTGCGAGAATAATACAAAATAAACAATGTCAGAGATTATTTGAAGAACAGGAAAATGATAACGTCAAATGCTAAAGAAAAAAATCGAGGCAAAGGATGCAAAAAAGGCTACTGGCTTACAATGTCACTGTCTTCTGAGAGTATAATGAATTATAAAATTTTTATTTTTTTTTATTTTTATTTTATATAATTTTATTTTTTTAATGGGGTGACATCAATAAATCAGGATACATATATTCAAAGATAACAAGTCCAGGTTATCTTGTCGTTCAATTATGTTGCATACCCACCACCCAAAGTCAGATTGTCCTCTGTCACATTCTATCTTGTTTTCTTTGTGCCCCTCCCCACCCCCTATCCCTCTCCCATTCCCCCCTCCCCCCCGTAACCACCACACTCTTATAAATGTCTCTTAGTTTCACTATTATGTCCCACCTACATATGGAATAATACAGTTCCTGTTTTTTTCTGATTTACTTATTTTGCTTCGTATCATGTTATCAAGATCCCACCATTTTGCTGTAAATGTTCCGATGTCATCATTTCTTATGGCTGAGTAGTATTCCATAGTGTATATGTACCACATCTTCTTTATCCAGTCATCTATTAATGGGCTTTTTGGTTGTTTCCATGTCCTGGCCACTGTAAACCATGCTGCAATAAACATGGGGCTGCATGTGTCTTTACGTATCAATGTTTCTGAGTTTTTGGGATATATACCCAGTAGAGGGATTGCTGGGTCATAAGGTAGTTCTATTTTCAGTTTTTTGAGGAACCACCATACTTTCTTCCATAATGGTTGTACTACTTTACATTCCCACCAACAGTGTATGAGGGTTCCTTTTTCTCCACAGCCTCTCCAACATTTGCTGTTACCTGACTTGCTAATAACAGCTAATCGAACAGGTGTGAGGTGGTATCTCATTGCCGTTTTGATTTGCATTTCTCTAATAGCTAAAGAAGATGAGCATCTTTTCATATATCTGTTGGCCATTTGTATTTCTTCCTGGGAGAAGTGTCTATTCATATCCTCTTCCCATTTTTTTTTTGGATTGTTTGTTTGTTTGTTGTTGAGTTTTATGAGTTCTTTGTATATTTTGGATATTAGGCCCTTATCTGAGCTGTTGTTTGAAAAAATCATTTCCCATTTAGTTGGCTTTCTGTTTATTTTGTTATCAGTTTCTCTTGCTGAGCAAAAACTTCTTAGTCTGATGTAGTCCCATTCATTAATTTTTGCCTTCACTTCTCTTGCCATTGGAGTCAAATTCATAAAATGCTCTTTAAAACCCAGGTCCCTGAGTTGAGTACCTATGTCTTCTTCTATGTACTTAATTGTTTCAGGTCTTATGTTTAGATCTTTGATCCATTTTGAGTTAATTTTTGTACAGGGGGAGAGACTGTAGTCCAGTTTCATTCTTTTGCATGTGGCTTTCCAGTTTTCCCAGCACCATTTATTGAAGAGGCTTTCTTTTCTCCATTGTGTGTTGTTGGCCCCTTTATCAAAAATTATTTGACTATATATATGTGGTTTTATTTCTGGACTTTCTATTCTGTTCCATTGGTCTGAGTGTCTATTTTTCTGCCAATACCATGCTGTTTTGATTGTCGTGGCCCTATAATAGAGTTTGAAGTCAGGTATTGAAATGCCCCCAGCTTCATTCTTTTTCTTTAGGATTGCTTTGGCTATTCGGGGATTTTTATAGTTCCATATAAATCTGATGATTTTTTGCTCTATTTCTTTAAAAAATGTCATTGGAAGTTTGATGGGAATTGCATTAAATTTGTATATTGCTTTGGGTAATATCGCCATCTTGATTATATTTATTCTTCCTAGCCAAGAACAAGGTATATTCTTCCATCTCATTATATCTTTTTCGATTTCCCTTAACAATGGTTTATAGTTTTCATTATATAAGTCCTTTACATTCTTTCTTATGTTTATTCCTAAGTATTTTATTTTTTTTTGGTGCAATCGTGAAGGGGATTATTCTTTTGGGTTCTTTCTAAGTTGTTTCATTGTTGGCATATAGAAAGGCTATTGACTTCTGTATGTTAATTTTGTATCCTGCGACCTTACTGTATTGGCTTATTGTTTCTAGTAGTCTTTTTGTGGATTCTTTGGGGTTTTCGATGTATAGGATCATATCATCTGCAAAAAGTGATACCTTTACTTCTTCTTTTCCTATATGGATGCCTTTTATTTCTTTGTCTTGTCTGATTGCTCTGGCTAGAACCTCTAGTACCACATTAAATAAGAGTGGAGAGAGTGGACAACCCTGTCTTGTTCCTGATTTAAGGGGGAAAGCCTTCAGTTTAGTGCCATTTAATATGATGTTAGCTGATGGTTTATCATATATGGCCTTTATCATGTTGAGATATTTTCCTTCTATACCCATTTTGTTGAGAGTCTTAAACATAAAATTGTGTTGTATTTTATCGAAAGCCTTTTCTGCGTCTATTGATAAGATCATGTGGTTTTTGTTCTTTGTTTTGTTGATATGGTGTATTACATTAACCGTTTTACGTATGTTGAACCATCCTTGAGATTCTGGGATGAATCCCACTTGATCTTGATGTATTATTTTTTTAATATGTTGTTGTATTCGATTTGCCAGTATTTTGTTTAGTATTTTAGCATCTGTATTCATTAGAGATATTGGTCTGTAGTTTTCTTTTTTTGTGCCATCCTTGCCTGGCTTTGGTATGAGGGTTATGTTGGCTTCGTAAAATGTGTTTGGAAGTATTGCTTCTTCTTCAATTTTTTGGAAGACTTTGAGTAGAATAGGAACCAAGTCTTCTTTGAATGTTTGATAAAATTCACTGGTATAGCCGTCAGGGCCTGGACTTTTATTTTTGGGGAGGTTTTTAATGGTTTTTTCTATTTCTTCTCTACTGATAGGTCTGTTTAGGCTTTCTGCTTCTTCTTGACTCAGTCTAGGAAGGTTGTATTTTTCTAGGAATTTATCCATTTCTTCTAGGTTGTTGAATTTAGTGGCATAAAGTTTTTCATAGTATTCTACAATAATTCTTTGTATATCTACGGTGTCTGTGGTGATTTCTCCTCTTTCATTTTGGATTTTGTTTATATGAGTTCTTTCTCTTTTTTCCTTGGTAAGTCTTGCCAAGGGTTTGTCAATTTTGTTGATCTTTTCAAAGAACCAGCTCCTTGTTCTATTAATTTTTTCTATAGTTTTTCTGTTCTCTAATTCATTTATTTCTGCTCTGATTTTTATTATCTCCTTTCTTCGGCTGGTTTTGGGTTGTCTTTGTTCTTCTTTTTCTAGTTCCTTAAGGTGGGAAGTTAAGTGGTTCACTTGGGCTCTCTCTTGTTTGTTCATATATGCCTGAAGTGATATGAACTTCCCTCTTATCACTGCTTTTGCTGCATCCCATAGATTCTGATATGTCGTATTGTCATTTTCATTAGTCTGTATATATCTTTTGATATCTGCACTTATTTCTTCTTTGACCCATTCATTTTTTAAAAGTATGTTGTTTAGTTTCCACATTTTTGTGGGATTTTTTCCCTCTTTTTTGCAGTTGAATTCTAGTTTCAAGGCTTTATGATCAGAAAATATGCTTGGTACAACTTCAATTTTTCTGAATTTGCTGATGTTGTTTTTGTGGCCCAACATATGGTCAATTCTTGAGAATGATCCATGTACACTGGAGAAAAATGTATACTCAGTCACTTTGGGATGAAATGTCCTGTAGATGTCTATCATATCCAGGTGCTCTAGTGTTTTGTTTAAGGCCACTATGTCTTTGTTGATTCTCTGTTTGGATGACCGATCTAGAGCCGTCAGCGGTGTATTGAGGTCTCCAAGTATGATTGTATTTTTGTCAGTTTTTGTTTTAAGATCAATAAGTAGCTGTTTTATATATTTTGGTGCTCCTTGGTTTGGTGCATATATATTAAGAATTGTTATGTCTTCTTGATTCAGTGTCCCCTTAGCCATTATGAAATGGCCATTTTTGTCTCTGAGTACTTTTCCTGTCTTGTAGTCAGCATTATCCGATATGAGTATTGCTACACCTGCTTTTTTTTGGATGTTATTTGCTTGGAGTATTGTTTTCCAGCCTTTCACTTTGAATTTGTTTTTATCCTTGTTACTTAGATGAGTTTCCTGTAGGCAGCATACAGTTGGATTTTCTTTTTTAATCCATTCTGCTACTCTGTGCCTTTTTATTGGTGAGTTTAATCTGTTTACATTTAGTGTAATTATTGATACTTGTGAGTTCCCTATTGCCATTTTATATCTTGCTTTCTGTTAGTTTTGTGTCTTGTTTGATCCTTCTCTTTTGTTTTTCTATCTTTTCTTTTTATTTGGTTGTATTCCATACATCTTTCCACTGTTGCTATCTTTTTTATCTCATGTGCTTCTGTGGTGGTTTTTTCAATGGTGGTTACCTTTGAATAATGAAAAGGGTCCCTACCCTGTTCATTGTAGCGAACTATTTTGTGAGTACTTTTGCACTCCATCATCCTTTGCTACTGTTAATCTCCATCTTCTCCCCCTCTTTCTTTTTGTTGTTGTCACAGTTTAAATTTGGTTTTATTGTGTTCTTCTTGGAGCTTTTACTTGTGGCTCTGTTTTTTTTTTGTTCTTTGTATCTGATTGGAGAACCCCCTTAAGTAATTCCTGGAGTGGGGGTTTTCTGATGATAAATTCCCTCATCTTTTCTGTATCTGTGAATGTTTTTATTTCTCCTTCATATTTAAAGGATAGCTTTGATGGGTATAGTATTCGTGGCTGAAAGTTCCTCTCTTTCAGGACTTTAAATATTGGGGTCCACTCTCTTCTAGCTTGTAGAGTTTCTGTTGAGAAATCTGATGATAATCTAATGGGCCTTCCTTTATATGTTGTATTCTTCTTTTCCCTGGCTGCCTTGAGAATTTTTTCTTTGCTGTTGGTTTGTGTCAATTTCATTATGATATGCCTTGGAGTAGGTTTGTTGGGGTTAAGAAAACTTGGAGTTCTGTTTGCTTCTTGAACTTGAGGCTTTAGTTCTTTCCACAGGCTTGGGAAGTTCTCATCTATTATTTGTTTGAGTATGTTCTCCATTCCATTTTCTCTCTCTTCTCCCTCTGATATACCTATTATTCTTATGTTATTCTTTTTGATGGAGTCAGATAATTCTTGTAGGGCTATCTCATTTTTTTTAATTTTTGAGTCTCTTTCTTCTTCTCTCTGTTGTGCCTCAAGTTGCTTGTCTTCTATTTCACTAATCCTCTCTTCTATCTGACCTGTTCTATTAGCTAAGCTTGTTACTTCATTTTTCAGCTCTTGAATTGAGTTTTTCATCTCTGTTTGATTTGTTTTTATAGTTTCAATATCCTTGGACATATATTCTTTGTGTTCATTGAGTTGTTTTCTGAGCTCCCTAAATTGCCTTTCTGTGTTTTCTTGTATATCTCGGAGGATTTTTAGGATTTCTATCTTGAATTCTCTGTCATTTAGCTCCAAGGTTTCCAATATATTAAATTTTTTCTCCATAGATTTTTCCTCATCTAGCTGTGTTACCTCTCTTTATTTTGTATCCATGATATTCGATTTTCTCTTCCTTAATGGCATCTGAGGGTGGTTTTGTTGATAGTATTAATGAGATTTAATAAAGAATAAAAAGTTTAAAAAAATAATAAAAAAAAATCGAAAAGAGTTGTTTTTTTAAAAAAAATTAATAATGAAATAAAGAAAAATGAAATAAAATAAAAATTAAAAAAAAAAAAAAAGGAAATTATTCCCCCCCTCCTTTTTTCCTCTCCTCTCCTCTCCCCTCTTTCTTGATAAAATCTTGTGGTGGACTGTGAATTATAAGAAACAATGCCTGTGATGGAGGGCCTGAATTGGGGAAAAGTAATAAAGGGGCAAAAAAAAAAAAAAAGAAAGAAAAAAGAAAAAAAAAAAAAGAGCGTATGGACCCACAAAAAGCAAATAAGGAAAACATTTGGGTCAAGAATAAAATGATTTGCTTTTAGGTGTTGGTTATCTAAGAGTTATGATGAGAGGATTAAGAGGAAAACGGAAAAATGGGGGACAAATTAAAAAATTACTATTGTATTTAGTGGAACAAGAACTAGATAATATGGAGAGCCAGGGATGGGAGCACTGCTAGTGAGTTAAAAAGGTGAAGTAAAAACCCCCCAAAATGCCACAAACATAAGTTTGAGTCCCAGATAAGATAATTTTTTTGTTATTGAGGTTTGAATGAGAGGAGATGTAAAGGAGAAAGGAAGAAACTAATATAGAGGGAGAAAAGAAAGAGAGAAAGAGAAAAAAAGAGAGGGAACCACTAAAAGAAGAAAAAAGAAAGGAGAGAGAGAGAGAGAGAGTTAAGGGTTTTGGAGTGCAACCCTCATAGAGAGAAAGGAAGAGAAGAGAAAAGATAATGGGAGATGTAACACTTATGGGTAGTGTAGTTCAAGGAGAGGAGAGAGTAAGACCGGTAGAGAGTTAATCGGCCAAATTGGAGGAGGAAAAAAAAAGTATCAAGAATGAAGATAAGAGAAACAAACGAACAAATATAATAAAATGGGATAAGTTATAAAGTCTGCAGATTATTCTTGATTTTGAGAGGTTATCTTCTTCCTTTTTCTTTTCTCTCCCTCTTCCTGGTCGGTGACTCTGTACCCCGGGTTTTGCCCCTTTGCCACGCTCAGGTGGAGGTTTGCAGTTGATAAGTCTCTATGGCAATGTCATGTATTGTGCTTTAGTCTCGTTGGCAGTCGAGGCTATTAGCATTTATAGGCTCCGACAGTGAGAGAGTCCGTGTTCCTGGAGCCTTTCTCCTAGTCTTTCCTTCCTCAATTAGTTGCCTGATAATCCAGCTATGGGGTTGCTGCTGCCTCTGCCTGGATAGTAAGAGGCTCAAAGAGCTGGCAACTCCCCACTCTATTTCCACTCAGCACAGGGCTCTGGGTAAGGCTCAGTCAGTCAGAGCTGCGAGCATAATCAGGCGGGCTTTCCGGCCATTCAAAGACCTCTGGCTCTGCCACTCTGTCCGGTAACACAAGCGGGCGCCCACTTCCGGGGCGCTTGGAGGAAACTCTCACTCACTGGCTGCGCGCGCAGACCAGGATATCCGGCCAGCAGTCTCACGCTCTGAGTGAAACCCCCAACCGCAGGGAAAAGTTGCAGTGTTGGAATTGAGTCTCGCTCCATCCCCGTGCGCGGCTTTTGCAAGGCGCTGGGGCGGCCCGAGATTCCGCTTTGGCCCACACAAAGGCCCCTGACTCTGCCCCTCTGTGCGATAACACGGGCGCACACTGCAGAGGCACTCGGAGGAATCGCTCACTCCTTATCTGCGCGCGTAAACCCGGATATGAGGCCGGCCGCGTTTCCCTCTGAGTGAAACACCCTCCAGTACGGAAAATCTCCACCGTTGGAATTAGTTCTCACTCCCTCCAGTGCGTGGCTTTCCCAGGGCTCTGGGGCTGCCCAGAGACTCTGCCCTCGGCCCACAGAAAGGCCTCTGACCCTGCCTCTCCATGGGGCAACACGGGCACCCACTTCCGGGGCTTAGGAAGAAATCTCTCGCCCACTAACTGCGCACCAACCAGGAGAACGGGTAAAATGGCTGCCCCGCTTGCCTTTCTTTGTTTGGGTTTGGCGCGAGTGTTAGCTTGTATTGCCCGGGTTGCCACAGGATCAGATTTTCCTTGGCTTGGATCTTCGCGCCACAGCCTGGTTCGGCCGTTTGTGTCGCGGCCTGGATGTATTCACCCCCTTTGCCCGCCTCAGTTTCTATATTCACAGTTACCAGAGAAAGCCGCCCTGTTTAGGTTAGTGAGGAAGGCGGAGCATTTCTTACTCCCTATTTCCTTCGGGGTTTGGTTATATATTTAGCCAATTTTTCACTCAATCATACCTTTGGGTGTATTGCGAAGCATCTGGAAGCTCCAAGTATAGGTTTTTCTGTTTCTGGTTGAAGATCTTGTTGAGTTTGGGGGAGATTTATCGGTATCGCTTCCTACCCCGCCATTACTCTGACGTCATCTCGAATTATAAAATTTTTAATGCAAGGAGGAAAAGAGTGAGAAATCACCAACAAAGAATATAAGTTATTTTTGCAAGAAGTTTTGAGAAGTTGGAAAAAGGCTTGACCGTGCGTTTTCTCATTTCTAAATATTTTGTTGATGAACTTCGTCATTAATAAGTACCAGTGTCCCTTTTAAAAAATAATATAAAATTATATCTCTCAGCCCTAATATAGTTTCATTGATGACAAAAAAACACTTGTGATTGGTTTGATTGTTATATCATTCATCAGCACCAAGACCTTATGAAACATGTAATTGTAGTGTACTATAGGACAAAAGAAAAAAATAGTCAACAAAGATGAGGCAGATTTGAACAATTCAAATATACAACTGCTGAATATTTGAAATTTTCTTTTTAAATAATGAATTTAATAAAAATTAATAACTAATAAAATAAATAATAAAAGTTTATTATAGTAAAGGAAGAATATATAGATTTAAAAAGAAATAAACATTAATAATCTAAGAATCCAGAGAACACTTTTAATATTTTGAGGGATACCCTGTCATTTACAAGGAAGAATAAGTATGTGAAAATGTTTGAATCTAGCCCTGGCCGGTTGGTTCAGTGGTAGAGCATCGGCCTGGCATGCAGGAGTCCTGGGTTCAGTTCCCAGCCAGGGCACACAGGAGAAGCGCCCATCTGCTTCTCCACCCCTCCCCCTCTCCTTCCTCTCTATCTCTCTCTTCCCCTCCTGCAGCCAAGGCACTGTTGGCGCAGGGTTGGCCCAGGCACTGAGGATGGCTCCATGGCCTCTGCCTCAGGTGCTAGAATGGCCCTGGTTGCAACAGAGCAATGCCCCAAATGGGCAGAGCATCACCCCCTGGTGGGCATGCCGGGTGGATCCCGGTCAGGCGCATGCGGGAATCTGTCTGACTGATTACCCATTTCCAGCTTCAGAAAAATACAAAAAAAAATAATGTTTGAATTCTATCTCTGTCTCTAGTAATGTCATTTTATACAAATTACATAATTTCCTAATGCCTCAGTTTATTTATTGTAAAATATAAAATACAAATAAATTTCTTATATCAAGACTTGCACGTATTACTCAATAGAAATTAGTTATTTTCTTTATGAATGTGTATGTTTTGGTATATACACATAGGTCCTAGAAAAAACAGGGATCATATGTGATAGACATAATTCATAAAAATAAATACATATTTTTAGTTTTACATTCATCCAGACCAAATGTTCTATAAACAACCATAAAATAAACATTTGAGGCCATATCGTATCTATAGCAGCTACTCAAATCTGCCATGTAGCATGAAAACAGCTATTGATAACAGTATGTATTTAATGACTATTTTCAATAAAATTTTATTTGTAAGAGCCAGAAATGGGCCAGATTTGGTCCACAGGTGGTAGTTTGCTGGTCTCTGACCTAAAACATCATTTTATGGCTATGTAATATAATATTTAAAATTTATTTAGTCAACATCCAATTTTTGGATTCTTAGATTCATTTTTTTCCAAAATTTGCTTTCACAAACAACAATGGTCATTCTAGAGTAGCTCTTTAGGTTAATTTAATTATATTTTAGGTTAATTCTTACATACATGTGAAAGCTCTCATTATATATATGCATGTCTTGCCACTCAGAAAATCTGTACCAAATTACACTCACACCACAGTGGTTGAGAAGATCACCTTCCTAACATACTTTTCTAAACTGGACATTTTAGGAGGGGGGTTGTTCTTAGTTATTTCAATTTTGTTAAATTACCATTATTTACTTAAAATCAAAAGAATAGCATTTATTATTTTAATATTTTTATTATTTATTTATTTTTAGAGAGAGAGGAGAGGAAAAAAAAGAGAGAAAAACATTGATTTGTTGTTCCTCTTATTCTAACATTTATTGGTTGATTTTTGTACAAACCCTGATTGGGATCAAAGCAACAACCTTGGCATTATTGAGAAGATGCTCTAACCAGCTGAGACCTGGCCACCAGGGAATGATCATTTTATTTTTAAATTTAAATGCTATTTTAAAAGGTTAAGGAATTAAGCAATATATGTATGACACATAGACACGGAAACAGTGTGGTGATAGCCAGATGGGAAACAGGATGTGGGGAGGTAGAAATTGGCTAAGGGAGGATAAATGAGGACAGAAAGAGACTTACTTTGGATGGTGAGCACACAATGCTGTATGCAGATGATATTTTATTGAGTTGCACACTTGAACCTATATGGTTTTATTAAACAATGTCACCTGAATAAATCAATACAAAGCATTAATAAATATATAATTTTAAAAATAATTTGTTTGGCCTGACCAGGTGGTGGCACAGTGTATAAAGCGTCGGATTGGAATGCAGAGGACCCAGGTTCGAAACCCCTAGGTCCCCAGCTTGAGCCTGGGCTCATCTGGTTTGAGCAAAGCACACCGGCTTGGACCCAAGGTCACTGGCTCAAGCAAGGGGTTACTCAGTCTGCTGAAGGCCCATGCTCAGGGCACATATGAGAAAGCAATCAATGAACAACTAAGGTGTCGCAACAAAAAACTGATGATTGATGCTTCTCATCTCTCTCCATTCCTGTCTGTCTATCCCTCTCTCTGACTCTCTCTCTGTCTATGTAAAAAAAAGAAAAAAGAAAAGAAAATAAATTTGTTTGTTTCTAAGGAAAAATCTTCATTATTAATTAATATTAAAATCTTTTCATAAATTAGAAAGGAAAAAATAATTTGAAACCCTACTTTCTTATAATAACTCTAGAATTTTTTCTCTAAGAGACTGTCTTTGTTGATCACATTTGTTAATTTAACACTTAGAACATGCCTGAATCATTGTATCTAATGATATCTGCCAAAGGAATAAACAACATTAATTTTAGTAAACACTCTTTTGTAGATTTCTCAGTCACATATATAAACATGATATAAGATACTTTTAACAATATTTTCTTGAATGACTTTTTTGCCTCCCAAGATAGTGTTCTTATTTTACATTGCACCTAGCATCTAAAGATCACTGCTCTGCATGGCCTGATTAAGTGTATTCATATTCACATTCTGAGAAGTATAATTATTCAACAAAACCACTTTTCTCTATTATATAGAATTCTTAGATTTATTAACTTCGTCTTGGGTCTTCTCTACTTATTCCTACAACATATTAAAGTTGTTTTACGTATCAGTTTGATCACTTAAATTCACACATATTCATAGCTTTCTGGATCTTTCTTCCTTCTTCCTGCCTCTCCACAGTCTTCCTCATGGGTGTATTTCTTCTCCCTCTCCAAATACTCCCACATTGAACAACCTTAGTAGACAACATTGATATAAACCACTGTCTCAACAGTACCCCTAAGCCATACTACCCCAATCACAAATTCACTCTTGCCCTTTGAAGTATCAGCTTATTCTTTGGAGGATGACTTATTTGTTCCAATCTAAGTCTTAACTCTGCCCCATTTCTCAAGCTGTCAGAACTAAAGTATATGTTTAAATGAAACCAAAGGAAATTTTTGTGCATTGAGATTGGTTTCATTCTCTGGGTTTCTCTTTGTTTATATGGTTGACCTGGTGAAAATTATCAACTTGCCAGAAATTTAATGACTTGAATAAAGTTTAAATAAAATACAAAGTGTTCTAAACCTATCCTGACTCGTCTTCTTCACCCCCATTTTTGCCTCTCCACCCCTATTACTTGTTGCTTAGAATCTAGGAGCCTTAAATTCTTATTAGTTTTTGCTTTGCAATTAGTTTTCTCAAAGTTGTTTTTCATTTTTATTTCAAGAATATTTAATACAGCTATAAACTCAGATTCATTTTATTAGTATTCATTAGATGTTTTTGAAAAAAAATTAGCAAAATATTATAACAATCTTTAAAAAACCAGTGCCAAAATATATTGAAAATGTATAATACCATTTCTGTATTTTCTAAAAAGTAACACAACAAAATATAAAATCCTTAGAAAACCCTCATAAGCCCATTCCCTCTCCTCTGTTGTCATAACAGCTGCTATCATTAATTATCCAGACCACTTTTTTACTTTATGTAAGCATATCCATAAATAATATTTGGCATTGTGTTTTGTGAGTATCATATATTATATAACATCCTATAATCTTCTTTTTTATTCTCTTTTCACTCAACATTATTTGACCTTTAGCCATGTTGTAAAATAAAATTTTATTTAATCATTTTAATTGCTTTAAAGTGTTTCACCTCACAAATACACAATATGTTATGCATTAATTTTCCTATTGATGACATTTTAAATTTTTCCCATTTTTCACTATTATGTGTAACAAATTGGCAGTTAGAGGCCTTCATATGCATAAATGCCGGGATTTCTCTTGGCCTTGGACCAAGGAGTGAGGTTGCCGGGTCCTGGAGTGTGTGCGTTTTCAGCACCTGCCACGCCAGCACGTGCAGCCCAGGAACAGCTCATTATCCCGTCCTGTTCTTATCTGACTTAGCTTTTGAAACTGAGTGTAAAATCTCTTAAGAATTTTTTATGCTAACTATCTTTCATATTTTTCCTCTTCTATAAATTGTCTATTCATTATCTTTAATGAGTTTGGAACTTCTAATTTCCTAGTAATATATGTTAAGATCCAATGGGCTATCCTAAATGGATCTTGAATCCATACATGCTGTCTTAGTCCATTTAAGGCACTCTAACAAAATACCACAGTTTGAGTAGCTTATAAGCACCAGAAATTAATTTCTCACAGCTCTGGAGGCTGGAAAGTTCAAGATCAATTTGCCAACATGATCATATTCCCAGTTCACTGGCAAAGACTTTCTCACTGTGTTTTCTTTCATAAGGGGAATGGGATAGTGAGATCTATGGGGTCTGTTTTATAAGAATATTAATCTCATTCACAAGGGCTCCACACTTAATGACACAAACACCTTCCAAAGGCCCCATCTTATAATACCATCATATTGGGCATTAGGATTTCAACATATGATTTGGGAGGGAACATGACCATAGTAAAAGCTTTGGCAGTATCACATATAGAACAATTGAAAAATGTTGATTCACTCAGTTTTGAAGCATATCATTATACCAGTGGTTCTCAAACTTTTTGAAATCAGGGCGCATTTAAAATCCTACAAATAGCCTGACCAGGCAGTGGCGCAGTGGATAGAGCATCGGACTGGGATGTGGAGGACCCAGGTTCAAGACCCCGAAGTTGCCAGCTTGAACACGGGCTCATCTGGTTTAAGCAAAAGCTCACCAGCTTGGACTCAGGGTCGCTGGCTTGAAAAAGGGGTTACTCAGTTTGCTGAAGGCCTACAGTCAAGGCACATATGAGAAATCAATCAATGAACAACTAAGGTGTCACAATGAAAAACTGATAATTAATGCTTCTCATCTCTCTCCATTCCTGTCTGTCTGTCCCTTTCTGTCCCTCTCTCTGACTCTCTCTCTGTCTCTGTAAAAAAAAAAAATCCTACAAATAATTGTAGGCACACTATATACAAATGTCTGAGAAATATGTTATAATAATTAAGTCAAATATTAAAGAAAAAATATAGCCTGACCTGTGGTGGCGCAGTGCATAAAGCGTTGACCTGGAAATGCTGAGGTTGCCAATTCAAAACCCTGGGCTTGCCTGGTCAAGGCACATATGGTAGTTGATGCTTCCAGCTCCTTCCCCCTTCTCTCTCTCTCTGTCTCTCCCTCTCCTCTCTAAAATGAATTAAAATATATATATATAAAGTACAAGCGTGCTTTTATGGTAATTAAACAAAATAAATACAAAAAAATTAAATTTATTCTGACATGAAAAAACATTTTGTGTTACATTTTTTGAGTTACACTTTTTAGAATTCATAAAAGAAGAGGGGTTAAAAAATTAAAAAATGACAAAAGAGTTATTTTTTTATATATATAGATACTTCTTAGTAAGATTTAGTAAATTTGGCATGTCCTAATGCAAATATGTTGTTTTTTCATTCTTGTGTTTATGGGAAACATGAGGCTGATGTGTCCTAGCAATTTCTTCAATGTTTGGGCATATATTTGAAAGGAAAACTCTCATTTCCTCGTCAACACATTGAACAGTTTCTTTCTTTTTACTCTTAATTGTGTTGAGTGCAGAAAACCCCCACCATACATATCATCATAACTTTACACCAAGCAAAGGATAGAAGAAACTTGCCTCCGGTCTTTCTGGGGAACATGGGGGATAGTGACTGTAAACAACCCAGCACCACAGCTTAACAGCCTTTTGCAACCTAATCAGGCAAGTGAGGTGTCAGCTTACAGCCAATTCCCCACACCTCTGTCTCCCAAAAATCTAAACTCCAAAACCCTGTTGGATTTTTAGTCCCTAACAGGCACATATTTCTCTGGAATACCATAGGACACACCTGGAAATCTTCTAGGGTGCACCCGTGTGCCCTGGCGCACACTTTGAGAACCACTGCATTATACAATATGAAATAATATTTATACTATAAAATTTAAATCAATCACATCAATAAATACCTTAATTGTTGAAAATTTCTAGACCCCCAAGTGACAGACATATTTTCTAAAGTGTTAATTTTTACTTGAAAGCTTAAATGTTTTCATTGGCAAAAATGTCAGTTGTTTTTATTGAAAGGATGGATGTACTTTGTTCACTTTTTAATTTTACAGACATTTCTGCCAAATACTCAATTATTCCTATCACTAATTTGTTTTTCAAGTATAAATTGTGTTCAATGGAAAAGTGGCTAGTTTAAATAGTGACACTACTACTAACGTGCCTTTCTTCAATACAGACACTGCATGTCACTATATAGTAAAATAGCTCTGTGTGTACTTCTTTTTTTCTTGTTTAATTTTTAATTTATTGATTTCAATGAAAGAAAAAGGGATAGAGGGAAAGGGGAAGAGAAAGAGATAGAGAGACAGGAATATCAAGCAAATCCTGTATCTATCCTGCCTGGGGATTGAACCGGCAATCTCTGTGCTTTCAGATGACACTCTAACCAACAGGGCTATCCATCCAGGGCAGTGTGCTTCTTATTCTATCACACAAGGGATTTAAAAGACGTGCATCCCATATCAGTGAGATTCATCATTTTATTTTTTACTGCTTCATCGAGGACCTTCTTAAGTAAAAATATTCCTTTACTGTGACGGCATGACACTAATGAATACAGTAACAAATTCAGTTTGATGCCACTGTAAATTCTACCTACCATAGCTGGCACAACACCATTGTAGATATCAACACAGAGGAAAAAAAGGCAAATAACATGTAGCATTATTGTGAAATAGTTTTAACTTAATAGATTCCTGGTTGTATACATGGGTGAAGTGAGAATGCCTGGAGGTTGATGGTGAAGAGGTCATTCATTCAATGTATATTTATTGAGTTTACTGCCAATAACTATTCTGAGTGTGAGGATAAAGCAGTGTGCCAAAAGATCCAATTCCTAAGGTATTTCTGAT
Organism: Saccopteryx leptura; assembly: GCF_036850995.1. Classification (NCBI taxonomy): domain Eukaryota; kingdom Metazoa; phylum Chordata; class Mammalia; order Chiroptera; family Emballonuridae; genus Saccopteryx; species Saccopteryx leptura. The sequence goes on along the minus strand of NC_089514.1, from coordinate 49,626,650 downwards.
AAAGCTGAATATAAAATAAATAAAATAAAGTGAATTATAATTTCAAAGAGTAATAATTATTTTTAAAGAAAGTGAGTTCTAAAAATAGAGTGATGGGGTTGTATTTATGAAAGGTTGTTTATGCAGTCCATTCTGAGGAGGTATGTTTAGAGAGAGCCATAAATTGGGGAATTACCTATGAATATATCTATGAAAAGAGATTTCATGATTTCAAATACAGCAAGTACAAAGAAATTAAGATAAGTACAGTTTCATTTGAGGAGCAACCAGGTAGGCTAGTATGGCTAGAATCTCAGAGATAGCCATATCCAAATCAAGCATGGCCCTAAAGGTCAGAGCAGGGACTTGAATTTTATATTTAATGTGTCTGGGTGTTCCTGATGGTTTTAAGCAGGACAGTGAAATAATCTGAACTATTTTTTTTTTTGACAGAGAGAGGGACAGATAGGGACAGACAGACAGGAAGGGAGAGAGATGAGAAGCATCAGTTCTTTGTTGTGGCACCTTAGTTGTTCACTGATTGCTTTCTCATATGTGCCTTGACCAGGGGGCTACAGCAGAGTGAGTGATCCCTTGCTCAAGCCAGTGACCTTGGGCTCAAGCTGGTGAGACTTGTTCAAACCAGGTGAGCCCGTGCTAATCTGAACTATTTTTTAAAAGAATCACTCTAATTGCATGGCCAAGGATGGACTGAAAGGATGTACATGATTCAGTCAACAGATAATAGCAGCTTAGACCATGGTAGTTGTGTGGAATTAGAAGTATAAGTTTAAGTATATATTTTAGCTACATATGTGATATGATATACTGATATATGTGAGAGACAGAGTAAATGATGTTACCTAAATTTTAGATTAAGCAGGAAAGGTAAAAATCATTAAATGAGATGTCATATAAACACTGAAAATTATTTCTTAAAATTGACAAAGTAGAAGTCATTATTGGCCCTGGCTGGTGGCACAGTAGATAGGGTGTTAGCCTGGGGTATGAATGTCCTTGGTACAATTCCCAGTCAGGGCACATAAAAGAAGTAATCGTTTGCTTCTAACCACCTCCTTCTCCCCCTGCTCTCCCTCTCCCCATTCCACAGACAGTGGCTAGATTGGTTCAAGCATGGCCCCAGGCACTGTGGATAGCTCCATTGGAGCGCATCAGTCTCAAACACTAAAAATAGCTTCGTTTTCAAGCATTGGCCATACATGGGGTTGCCAAGTAGATCCCAGTTGGGGAACATGTGGGAGTTGACCTCACTATCTCCCTTCCTCTTTCCTAGAAAAGTAAATAAATAAATAAATAAAAAGTCATTGTTGATACAGAAATAATCAATGTATATTGCTTTCATGTTACAAGGTTTATTACTAATATACTTTTAGAAAGAAAGTGAAAACAAAGGGTTTTTGAATGCTGGCTGACCCATAAGTAAAGCTAATTCATTTAACTATAAATGAGGTCAGAGGAAAAGTCAGTGGTTTAGATTGTGAGTTAATTATTATAACTTCCCATAACAAATATTTACAATCTAAATGAGCAAAATATTTTTTACAGGACATATTTTAACAAAAGTAATTTCTTATAACTAATCTTTAACAGTTTCAATGTTTATATTCAGTCTATAGAAACATTAAAATAACATTTTTAGCATTATTTGCAAGCTCTCTATTTCTTAGCAAATATACTTAGAAAATCAACTCTATGAAGATATAGAAAATATAAACTTAACTTAAAATTTATTGCGAATAATGTATGCAATGGTTTGCCTTTTGGGGGGATATAATCATGTAGAGGGGGATAGAGGACAAGGACTGAGTGGCTATTGGAGCAAAATCCTTGAGTAGGCGGGACAGGATGGGTTCCAGTGGACAAGGAGTGGGTTTAATATTCATAAGGAAGTTTCTCTTTAATGAAACAAGGCTTTATAGAACAGGATAAAGAGTTTGAATTTAATGGACCAGAAATCAGAAAAAAGAACTAATCAGAGTGATGTGACTTTTTAAGTTATGATGTAGCTTTTTGTTAATCACAAGTTTTAGAAGGGAACAACCATGAAAGTGATTGAGAGAGCTGAAGAAAATACTTATAAAATGGGGAAATAAAGAAAATGAGAGCCTGGTGCTGAACGGACCAACCATATGGATGTTGATATTGCCAAAAATGATGTTGCCTAGGTGGGGAGAGCGTGTTTATAAATCAAAAGATTGTAATGAATGAAATCACAATGAGTATTGGTAGATGACATAAATTGGAAGGTTGAGAGGTTAAGAGAGTGAGTTCATGTGTATACCTCAATCTGCTGGGTATGTTTTAAGATGGAAGAAATGAAATGTTACAGAGGACTTCTTCTGGCTGTGAGGTTAAGGGTTGATCTTTGAAAAAGAAATCCAGAGCATGTGGTGTACAACAGTTATAACCTTGGTGGACATCTTGGAGCATCTCTGTACTACAGTCGGAGATCTGGAGCAGCAGGATCATGTCCTTATAAGTGAAGCAGAGCCCACAGAACCTTCCAATGCCTGGTTTTAATGATTAATAGGCATGGCAGTGAAAATCAAGTTTTGTGATAGACTATTCAGACACCTGTGAATGGGGAAATTTGTGGAATTTTTGGGGGGTGAATGGAAATCTCAAAAGAGAGACTATTTCTCTTTCCAGAAACAAAAAGCAGTCAAACAGTCGAGTTATTGGTCTAAATAAGTAAGTGTATTTCCACAGTGATTTTTGTATAGTGTGTTACAAACACTTTTGTATATATATATATATTACCTAAAATAACCTCAAGGACCAATAACCCTTGGTGACTATTTGTCTTTATTGGAGAGAAGCTTATCAATGCTGTGCCAAGCAAAATGTTCAAATCTTTACCTCATTACCTATAATGCCATTCATCAGCATGCCATTATCACATTTTTATCACTTTATTTTAAAGAAATATCTCATGACTTTATTTTCTCAAGGCTTGGGGATTTCTGATTTTAATTTAAATCATTTGTTATAAAGAATATTTGTCACTTGTACTTTATTATTTATGTTCTCTTGGTACATCTTGGGGAAAATACATTATGCATCTGCTAAGAATTGATGTTCTAATTTTCAGAGAGTAACTTTTTTTACTTTATTTTGAGACAATATATCACATACTTTATTTTAATTAATTAATTAATTAATTTTTTGACAGAAACAGAGAGACAATCAGAGAGAGAAACAGATAGGGACAAACAGACAGGAAGGGAGAGTGATGAGAAGCATCAATTCTTCGTTGTGGCACCTTAGTTGTTCAGTGGTTGCTTTCTCATATGTGCCTTGACTGGGGGCAAGAGGGCTACTGCAGAGAGAGTGACCTGTACTCAAGCCAGGAACCATGGGGCCATTTGTATGCAGCGACCATGCACTTATGCTGATGAGCACTCGCTCAAGCCAGATGAGCCCACACTCAAGGCAGCGACCTCGGGGTTTTGAACCTGGGTTCTCTGCATCCCAGCCCCATGCTCTACCCACTGCACAACCGTTTGGTCAGGCACACATGCTCTATTTTAGAATATTTTACACTTTCATCATCAGTAATATAGTGGTTCTAAATTGAACACAAACCCAATATTTACAAAGAATGGCATAATTAAATTTAAAATGATTCTTTCCGTCCATTAGAGGAAGAATGCTATTAATCTTGCTGGTTTCTAACATGAGATTTTTAATTGACTTCACATTCATGTATGAACAACTGTAAAGTAGACATAACTTTGCAGGTTCCAAGGAGAATTTTATTTGAGAATCAAAACTTTGTTCAAGATAGTAATATAATCAACAAAAAGGACAAAATTGATGATTCTTAGAGTAGTACACTGTTTCTTTTAGGAGGCAGGTTTTGCCTCTGCAAACATATAAATGTTGGTTTTCATATTTTCTTCCATTTGACTAATTATTAAATATACGATTGTTTAAACTTGTCTGTCTGATTTTTTTACATGTCAAGAACACTTTGTATTTTTCCACTAGTTTCTTGTCACTTATTGAAGATGCAATAAATACCTTCCCCAACCCTCTATTTTTATAATAAATCCTCCTGTCTAGAATATCTGAAGATTAAGAACCCTAAAGAGAGTAGATCAGAATACAGGGACTCAGCATAGCTAGTGCGTGGCTATTCATTTTTCAGAGCTTATTTTCTGACATGTTGCCTTTAACATTTTAGAAGGGCAGAGCCAAGTATCTGGATTATGACTCAGAACCCAGATGGGGCTTCTGCTCCTCTCTTGTCAGACATAATTTGTCTCTTATTTTCCTGCTGTTCTTTTCCTTAGAATCATGTGTGACATTATACAGTCTTCCTCCCTGGCTCACCCATTTGAATATAATCTATTACCCTGACAGTTTAGATCCTCAAATTCTCCTAGTTCCTTATAGTTTGCCTTCCTTGGCAATAACTCAATTGGAACAATATCAACTTCACTCTTGGCCTCTGTGCTTGGCAAACTTGAGTTTCCTGCTTTTTATACATGGCTTTTCTGAAATATAATCCTGGCTTGAGTTACAGACTTTGTGTTTGTAATGATCTGAAGAGTTTGTTCTCAGTAAGGTATGCTACTGACAGACCATGGAGCACCCCAGTGCCCCTCTCTCTACTGGACCAAACCAATCAGGATGTGATCTGAGGCCTGCCAGCCAGAAAGTGTAAAGAACTTTACAAGATTTTTTAGAGGTTTAATTCAGAATTTATATGCTGACTGATGGACAAAACAGAAAATCCTTTTTAAACCTTTAATATGTGTATACCACACTAGTCTGTAGCATGTTTATATCTCTCTGTTATTTTCTCCACATTCATCCTTTCTACTCTGCAGTCTATGCCATTTCAATGAAGTTCTTTTCCACAAGGCCATTAATAATGGTTCCTCAAAAATATAATGACAGTTTGTAGTTCGTACTTCTCAGAGGCATTTACCAACACTGGCCATTTTGTTCTGAAACTTTGTGTTCCTCCAAATTCTTATGTCGAAATCTCAATGTCTAATATGATGGTATTAAGAGGTGGAGATCTTTGGAAGGTAATAAGGTCATAAAGGTGGAGCTCTCATTATGGGACTAGTGCTCTTGTAAAAGAGACCCTACAGAGCTCCCAGACCTTTTGCCATTTGAGATACCTCAAGAAGTCCATAACTGCCTGACGAGGTGGTAGCACAGTGGATACAGCTTGCCTAGGATGTTGATAACCCAAGTTTAAAACCCTGAAGTCGTCATCTTGAGTCTTGGCTCATCCAGTTTAAGCATGGGGTCACCAGCTTGAGTGTGGGATTATAGACATGAACCCAAGGTCTCTGGCTTGAGCAAGAGGTCACTGGCTCTGCTGGAGCCCCCAGTCAAGGCACATATGAGAAAGCAATCAATGAACAACTAAAGTACTGCAACTATGAGTTGATGCTTCTCATCTCTCTCTCTTCCTGTTTGTCAGTCTCTCTCTCGTGCTCATGCACTCTCTCTCTCTTTCTTTTTCTCTCTCTTTCTCACCAAGTCTGTAACCAATAAGAGTGCTCTCAACCAATCTTGCTGGTACCCTGATCTCAGATTTCCAGTGTCCAGAACTATGAGAATAAATGTTTGTTTTTTATAAGTCACTCAGAATGTGGTATTTTGTTATAGCAGCCCAAACAGACTAAGATGTCCTTCATTTCAAAATTGATTTTTAGTCCTTTATAAAAGATAACAGTCCCTTAATTTTCTTCAGATTTCTTACTTCTCCTCAAAGGTATTTTTTCTATTTCTATTCCCAGTTTTTAGATTCTTAAGTTCCACTCAAGCTTCACTTGTGTTAAAATTTCATACAATTCTGAACAATCTCATCAATTCTTATGTCTTAAATTACCAGTGTTGCTAAACATGTTTGTTCTTTCAGACATTCTCCATAGAGGATCCATGTATCCAACTGTGTTCTGAACACCCCCACAGGAACATGTACAACAAGCTTTACCTGAACTTACCTTCGCAAAAATACTCCCCTTCTGGATTTATGAAGGCTTTATAGGTCAAATTGACACATGGTAATTAGCCTTCTTCTCTGCTGCCCTGTCAACTAATAAATTATCAAGTCTCGCAAATTTTATTTCCTCAGTGCCTGAACTTTATCTCTCTCCCTTTCCTTGACATTTGTTTACTGCCAAACCCAGGCCTCCATCACATTTTACCCGAGTTACTCCAAAATTGGTAACTTCTTCCACTTTTAACCAGCTCTGTGACCAAGTTATCTTTCAAAATAAAAATTGTAAAACCCTTTCTAGTTTTCTGGTAACATCAGGATACAGTCCTTACCCAGGAAAATAAAGACCCTTCCTGCTCAAACTTCTGGTTTCAACTTTGCATTCTCTACCCTCCTCCAAACTCCAGAACACCTGCCTTGTCTTCCTGAATGTGTGCCCTATCCATGTAAACTTACCAACACGATGCCCTCTCTGAGTGGCACCCTCCCTTTATCTTAGACTCTCTCTCTCTCTCTCTCTCTCTCTCTCTCTCTCTCTCACTTTCTGGCTAACTTCTACTGATCTTTCATGTCTCAACTTACATGTGACTTCCCTTGAGAAAACATTCCTTGATTAGTTATAGCCCCCTCCTATGTGCGAACAAAACAGTCTGTGCTGCCTTCATTTATATGACACACTTAACTACTTGTGCTGGGTTTAAATGATTGTTTCCAACAAGACTGTTAGCTCAGTGAGGGAGGTTCTGTGTCTCATTTTCCACTCTTATGTTTCTGTTTCTAGCTCTTACAGATACTTTGAATATTTAACAAAACAACTTTTCTTTCTTTTTTTTTTTAGTAAGTGGTAGAATTATATAAAACCTTCCTAAATAATTAAAATTCATATAAAAGCCCACAAAAGTCTTCACTTCTTACTGAGGAAAAAAATAGGTCTAGTCTTTAAATTACGATGTCCTACATTATTCTTTGCTCATTCCCAGAGCAGCCATCTTGCTTTTCTTAAATACTAGTCATTGCTTTTATGACTGTCTGTCTATGGATGTTCCCTCTGACTGAAATGCTATTATATTTCCATAGATGTCCATGTTACTTTTTCTTCAACAACTTAAGATCTCTAGATGTTAGATTTTCAATGAGGTATTTTCTTTCCCAGTACTGTATTTAAAATTGTCCCCACCAAAACCTCACACAAATATATACAATGTACTTGATTCATTTCTCTCTCTAACAGTTATAAACCTCCAATTTATTACATTTGGCTTCTGTACTGTATTTATTTTATATACCCTCCCACAGTTCTTTTAAAATATGAGCTCCACGAGGACAGTGTTTTTTGTCTTTTTTTGTTTACTGCTATAATCTCAGTAAACTGCTGTATTTCCATATTAAAAGATGCGCAATGTCACTAATCAGAGAAATGCAAATCAAAACTAGAGTGAAATATCACCTCACACCTGTCAGAATGACTGTCACCAAAAAGACAACAAATAACAAGTATTGGAAAGGACGTGGAGGAAGGGAAACTTTGTACATTATCAGAATTTTAAACTGGTGCAGCCACTATGAAAAACAGTATAAAGGTACTTCAAAAACTAAAAATTGGCCCTGGTCAGTGGCTCTGTGTGTAGAGCATCAGCCAAGCATATTGAAATCTCAGGTTTGATTTCTGGGCACACAGGAGAAGTGACCATCTGCTTCTCCTCCTGCTACCTTTCTCCCTTCTCTCCCTCCCGCTCCTATAGCATGCCTTAATGGGTTAGACCTCACTGGCTCTGGGCACTGAGGATGGCTCCATGGAACCTCTGCTCAGGTGCTAAAAATAGCTCAGTTAACAATCATGGCCCAGATGGGAAGAGCATAGGCCTCAGACAAGGGTTGCCAGGTGGATCCTGGTTGGGGTGCATGCAGGAGTTTGTCCTTTATCTTCTCTCCTCTCACATGGAAAAGAAGAGAAAGAGAGAAAGAAAGGAAAGAAAGAAAGAAAGAAAGAAAGAAAGAAAGAAAGAAAGAAAGAAAGAAAGAAAGAAAGAAAGGAGGGAGGGAGGGAGGGAGGGAGGGAGGGAGGGAGGGAGGAAGGGAGGAAGGGAGGAAGGGAAGGAAGGAAGGGAAGGAAGAAAGAGAAAGAAAACAAAATAGAAAACAAACATGCTCATAGATATAGAGAAAAAATTGATGGTTGCAGAGCATAGAGGTGTAGGAGGATGGGTAAAAATTGTGAAGGAGAGTAAGATACTCTTTCAGTTATAAAATGAATAAATCATGGACGTGTAGCAGGCGTCCCCAAACTGCGGCCCCCTGAGGCCATTTATCCGGCCCCCGCCGCACTTCCGGAAGGGGCACCTCTTTCATTGGTGGTCAGTGAGAGGAGCACTGTATGTGGCGGCCCTCCAATGGTCTGAGGGGCAGTGAACTGGCCCCCTGTGTAAAAAGTTTGGGGACCCCTAGCATAAGCAATGTAGTCAATAACTTTTACAGTAATAGATGGTTACTAGATATTTTAGGATGATCACTTCTGAAGTAAATAAATGTTGAATAACTCTGGTGCACACCTGAAACTCATTAAATTGTATGTCAACTATATTTTAATAAAATGTATACCCTCGCTGTATGAATTATTCAGAATTTATACTTATTCTGAATAAATGAATAAGTTAGTGATAAATAAATATGCTACTGTCCGGGACAGTTAATTCAGTGGATAAAGCGACTGTTTAGCATGCAGAGACATCCTGGGCAGATCCCCAGTCAGGGCACATATGAGAAGCAGCCATCTGCTTCTCTTCCCTTCCTCTTCTCCATCACTATCTCTTCCCTATTAGCAGCCACTGGCTCAATTGTTTCAAGCGTTGGCCCTAGGCACTGAGGATAGCTTGGTTGATTCGAGCATCAGCCCCAGACAAGGGGTTGCTGGGTGGATCCCGATCAAGCACATGCAGGAGTCTGTCTCTCTATACCCAATCTTCTCACATAAATAAACAAACAAACAAACTAGTAAAATAAGTAACAAATGAGTATAACTTTGAATAAATAATTACAGGGTAGTTTTAGCCTATATATAAGTATTTTAATTTAAATATAATTTAAATACAATTTGTGCTATTTGACTATTTCAAGGAAACATTATCACAGGTCATGTGCTGGTTTCTACAATTTATTGTTTTACTTCTATTGTACAATTTTTATGTCTATTTTCTATTATCCATAGATTACACTAAGAGGCAAAAAATTAATTTTATTTATTTTTTACTTATTATGTTAAAATGCATTCTTAGTGAGTATCCCTATCAGAGATCAATTCATGGTATTGCTATTCTTATTTTTGAAAATCTGGTTGCTTGATGCATACTTACCTCTAATTAAGTGATATTTTATCAAAATGTCTTTCTTAGAAGCAAAAGAAATAATTTATGCAGATATTATATCATCATCCATTTATCTGAATGTCATCAAATTATTTTCAGTAAAATTGACCATTTATGAATTTGGCTATTTTTAATACAATTTGACATGCTTAGAGTATGTCTGTAAGTTGTTAACGGAATACAGACTGTTCGGCTTCCTTTTCTTCCTTTTAATGAACACATGGAGCTCATCCTTTTCCTGGGACCCGCTATGTATCCACAGACCATCATGGTGGTGCCAAAGGTGCCCAGTATATTGTCACTAGTATAAATTTTGCTCTTTTTTCTTTTCCATAAAGGGCAAATCAGCAGATCAATAAAGTTTCTAGGTCTTATTGAAACCTGATTTAGTTAAGTTTGAATTCATGTTTACAGCAAATGACACTCAGAATTGACAGCAAAAGACACTGTAAGAGCCCAACTAGCATATATTGTCCCTGCGGAATAATAAATACTAATGTAGTGTTTCAAAGACTGTGGATGCTCCAAAGCATTGGATTTGTCTAATGTGTTTTTTAAAAATGCATTTGCAGTTTGTGACTCTGGATTCCTTTGACTGCTACAGCCAGTGCCTCTCTCCTGTCACATCTGCTTAGCTGATGTTGCCATCAACATTCCATCAGAGTCAATGCAACCTCAGGATGGAATTTTCCGGGTGCCACACAGCAAGTCTGTTCCACTTGACTGCTACCATACATTCATCAAAAGACAAATGATTAATGATTGGATTCCTAAATGGCTTTAAATATGTTTTAAATAAATCTGACCCTTACCTTTGGTGCTGGCACTTCACAGGCTAATGCTGTTTAATGAACATGCATCAAGAGTCCTGAATCTCCATAGGTCCATATGAAGTGTACTACTTAAGTCTGATGTAGCCTACTTCTTGCTTGGCATTGAATGATATAATATGCAAATCCTTTCACTAGTCAAAATCATGTAGTTATAGACATGTGCACAAATGTTTACATTTTTGTTTTTATTAAGTGGGAGGCAGGGAGGCAAAGAGACAGACTCCTGCATGTGCCCTAACCAGGATCCACCGGCAAGCACTCTATGGGGTGATGCTCTGTCCATCTGCGACGCTGCTCCGTTGCTTGGCAACAGAGGCATTCTAGCACCTGAGGTGAGGCTATTGAGCCATCATCAGCACCCGGGACCAACTTGCTCAAATCATTCTAGCCATGGCTGTGAGAGAAGAGAAAGAGATAGAGATAGGGGGGAGAAGAAAGGGTGGAGAAGCAGGTGGTCACTTCTTTTGTGTGCCCTGCCTAGGAATTGAACTGAGACTTCCACACACTGGGCTGATGCTCTACCGCTGAGCTTACCAGCCAGGGCCAAATGTTTACATTTGTAATACAAGAGGTAACTTTTAAGATTTCTGTCTATTTGTCAGATTCCATACAGAAATTCATATTTTTTTCTATTCTATTTAGTTCCTTATATAGGAAAAAAATATATGAAGTTAAAATTATAGCACTGTAGTCTTTCCTTTAAATGTGATCCATAGATTAACTGTATTAAAATCACCCAGGGTACACCATAAAATTTTAGTTTTTGGGAACCCAATTAATACTTACTGAATCCCTTCAGTAGAAGGGACCAACATTCCTGCCTGTACCAGATTATTTGAAAGTATACAGCAGTTTGAGAGCATTTGGCTTAGAAAAGCTTGCTGGAGACTTTACAACAGCTTTTTTCACCAAGTATGTAAGTTTACAATTGTTACTTTTATTTTTGCAATCCTTTCAAGGTATAGCAAAAGGCCCTCCAAACACATTGCTATTTATTTCAATAAGAAACTATGAAAATGTTCTTTTGAAGATTCAAATGAACATTTTACCAAGGAAGGTCATCTTACAGCCCATGTAATATAGCAAAAAACATTCTTGATATTTTTAAATCGTGTTCTTTAAGTTATTTCCAATGGCTACAAGGGCCATTTTGGTTACTGTTATTAAAAACACAGTTTCTCTGGCTCAAGTTCACGTGTGCACTCCATATGAAAACACAAATGTGAGGGAAATGGCACCATGAGGGGTGCTCCCCATATCTCCCCTTGAAATTTCAACAAATTCAACAACTAAACACAGAAGAAAAAATCTCAGGAGCATCTGAAATATACACACATCAGACAAAGATATGATTGGGCAAAAGGGTGGCTGAATATACAATCCACTCTGAAGAAAATAAGATAAAGAACAGAGTATTTGCTTTCTTTACTGATCTGACGAAGGGCCGCTTTCACCTGGAACCAAGAGAAACAAAAGATCTGGTGCAGAGGGAAGAAGCTGGGATAGGGCGGAAGATCAAGCAGATGAGAGAGTGCACTGGCTCAGCCTCAGATCACAGAGGTGAGGCTAGCACATGCAGCAGGCTCCGACAGAGGTTGCCAGTGTGGGTTGCCCACGGAGGCCGGTGCTGGAGTGGCTTTGTGCTTTGTGCGCTCCCGGGTCTACAATCGTGGGCGGTGTGCGAGTGGCTCCACCTGGCGCCTCTGGAGTGGGTGCACGTACTCACGGGCTAGAGGGCTTAGCCCAAGATTATCAGTGGTGGACATCTGCTGTAGCCAGCATTTCTCTGTGGTCCTGGTTTCCCAAACAACAACACAGGAAGCGCACAAGGGCCAGGATCCCTGGGCCTGGACCTGTCCAGGCAAGGCACCTCCGCGAGCTGATACAGGTCACAAAGCACATTCCTGCATTCCAGCACTGACTGAGATCACAGGCATTGTGCACCTAAGTGGGCGGGAGCAGACCTCCCAGTGCACTGCAGGAGTTGTGGGGGCTGAGCACACATGTAGCTTGCTGAGGACTACCAAACTGGGCACAAGGGAGAAAAGCCTTTGGAGATTAGATCCAAGGAGCATTGAGGTGTACTAGACATGCCCAGGGGCCTTTAGAAAGGCTCCAGATCTGCAAACTGCTTCCAGCCTTGTCTACTCTTGCTGGCGGCTCTGGTTGACACAGCCTTACCCAGAAATGTGCTTTGAACAGTACTAAAGAAAGGACCTGGCTGCTCTTAGAGACTCCTGCCCTGCAATCAGTGGGTGGGGCAACTTCACAGCTACGTCCCCAGGCTGCTAGCTCAGAAAGGAGAGGCGTGGGGAGAGGGAAAAACTGACTCTCCATTGTTGGAGCCTCCAAAGTCTAACAAGCCCCACCTACCAATGGGACTGAGGCCCAGACTACATCATTGCCATAGCGACACAACAGCAAATCTCTGCTCAAGAGCCCCACAGGGGCAAAACCTGTAGTACAGTTTCTGCAGTCTACATCTGCAGAAAAGAAAAAGATGCAGCTACCTCTCAAAACCAGGGAAAAATTACATTTTTTATAACTTCTTTTTTTCTTTCTTTTTCCTTTTTTCCCCACTTTGATCATTTTATCTTCTTTCTTATTTATTCATTCCTTTTCCTTCTGAACTTCATTATCCATAGTTCTTACATTTTTCATTCTTTTTTTATGAGGGTTACATTTCAAAAACCTTAACTTTTTTTATATTTCTTTTTCTTTTTCTCTCATTCAATCGTCATTTATCAACAAATTATTTTTAAGATTCATATTTCTCTTGTGACATTTTGCAGGTTTTTTACTTCATTATTTTATCTCTTTGTCATTTCCCCTCAGTTCTGGCTCCCTGTTCTCTGTAGTTTTTGTTCTACTTATCATAATAGAATTTTTATTTTTTCACTGTATCTTTTCGATTTTTATCTTATTTTTTTAAATTATCTCTTATTAGTGTTATTAACAATACCACTCTCAAATGCCATTAAGGAAAAAAAATCAAATATCATGGATACAAAGACAAAGATGTAGCTAAGATAGATAAGATAGATGATGAAAAATCTCTAGAAAAAAATTTAATTGCTTGAAACCTTGGAGTTAAATGACAGAGAATTAAAAATCGAGGTCTTAAAAATACTCAAGGAAATACAAGAAAGCATGGAAAGGCAATTTAGAGAGCTCAAAAAACAATTCAATGAACAAAAATAATTCATCACCAAAGAAACTGAAACTATTAAAGGGAAACAAACAGAGATGAAACACTCAATACATGAACTGAAAAATGAGATAACAAGCTTAGCTAATAAAACAGGCCAGATAGAGGAGAGAATTAGTGACATAGAAGACAGGAAACTAGAGACACTACAAAGAGAAGAGAAGAGAGACTCACAAATGTAAAAAAAAAAAAAATGAGAAAGCCCTACAGAAATTGTCTGACTCCATCAGAAAAAGCAACATAAGAATAATAGGTATATAAGAAGAAGAGAGAGAAAATGGAATGGAGACTATATTCAACAAATAATAGATGAAAATTTCCCAAACCTGTGAAAAGAATTAGAGCCTCAAATTCAAGAAGCAAACAAAACACCAAGTTACCTTGACCCAAACAGACCTACTTCAAGACACATCATAATGAAATTATCACAATCCGATGACAAAGAAAAAATCCTCAATGCAGCCAGGGAAAAGAAGAATACAACATATATAGGAAGGTCCATTAGGCTATCATCAGATTTCTCAGCAGAAACTCTACAAGCCAGAAGAGAGTGGATTCTAATTTTTAAAGTACTAAAAGAAAAGAACTTCCAGCCAAGAATACTATATCCATCAAAGCTATCCTTTAACTATGAAGGGAAAATAAAAACATTCACAGATACAGAAAAGATGAGGGAATTTATCACCAAAAAACCTTCAATTCAGGAAATACTAAAGGGGGTTATCTGATCAGATACAAAGAAAAAAACAAAACAAAATTACAAGTAAAAGCTCAAAGATCACAATAAAAACAAGATTAATCTGTGACAAAGAAACAAAAAAGGTGAGAGGACAAAGATTAACAGTAGCAAAGAAAGATGGAGTGTAAAAGCACTCATGAGATAATGTACTACAATAAATATAATATATATCCTTTTTATTACCTAATGGTAACCACCCCTGGAAAAAACCACTACAGAAACACATGCCTTAACAAAAGAAGAAACAGAGGAAAGAAGTATGAAATACAATCAAACAAAAACAAATAACAGAAAAACAAAAGAGAAGAATCAAACAAGATACAGAATTATCAGAAAGCAATATACAGAATGGCATACTTGTGTGCAAATGTATAAAAACACACATGTGCACATGCATATATACATATACCTGTATAAATGCATGTATATACATAAATTTAAAAATGAACAAAAATATACATACTCTTGAAAACATACACTTGCATATGCATAACATTTCTAACACCCAGACTTTATACTTTATAATGTGTAAACACTAGAGAACATAATGAAAACCAATGCTTATCATTCATAGTATTCTTTCTATAGTAATCTCTTCCTTTAAGTCTAGAAGACTTGATAATATTAGAAATATATACTAATACCTTCCTCACTTAGCTAAGACCACTAATGACTACATAGACTATAAATTCTACTTTGAACAAGGTGACAGCTAATACTCTAACACATGTATGGATAATAGAAAAAAAAACAAAGGGAAGAATATAATAAAGAAATGAGTCAGTGAGTTGGATAAATAAACAAAAAGGGATATCAGGATAAGAGACATCAAAATGTACAAGCTTAAAGCAAAAGCAGCAAATTCCTTTAAGAAGAAACTTGGAGAATATGGAACTGAAGAATTTTACATGAACTTTTTTTCTTGGAATTAGTTTTCTTTACTTTGAATACTGATTTTTGAAATCTGTCATCTTTACAAATAAATACTCAAAAAAAGATACTTTCAAATCTCCTTTAAGCTTATACTTGTTAATTAAAATAAGACTTCATGAACATATTATATTGTGTAAATTTATTTTTCTTTTTTCTGACTTCTCTCAATCTAGGGCAGAAATTAAATAGATTCCTATCCCATCTATTCTTGCTTTACCTTGATGAGTTCTTGAAAATATTTGAGTATATTTCTATAAAAATATTTAAATTTCTAAGATTTGTTATTTTTCTATATTATAATGTGTAAACTTGGGCCAGATAATTAAGGAAAATCATATACTTTCTTTTCAGAGACAAAGAGAGAGTCAGAGAGAGGGATAGATAGGGACAGACAGACAGGAACAGAGAGATATGAGAAGCATCAATCATCAGTTTTTTGTTGCGACACCTTAGTTGTTCATTGATCGCTTTCTCATATGTGCCTTGACCGTGGGCCTTTAGCAGACTGAGTAACCCCTTGCTCAAGCCAGCGACCTTGGGTCCTAGCTGACAAGCTCGTGCTCAAGCTGGCGACCTTGGAGTCTCAAACCTGGGTCCTCCACATCCCAGTCCAACACCCTATTCACTGCTCCACTGACTGGTCAGGTGAAATCATATACTTTAATTAAAACTCAGTCATTGCATTGAAAATTGCATCTTATGCTCATTGCAGCGTTATTTACAATAACCAAGTTCTGGAAACAGCCCAAGTACCATCAGTAGATGAGTGAATAAAAAAGTTGTAATACATTTGCAAAATGGAATACTACACAGTCATCAAAAGGAATGGAATCTTACCTTTTGTGATAGAATGAATGGATCTGGAGATCATTATGCTAAGTGAAATTAGCCAGTCAGAAAAGAGAAGTACCATATGGTTTCACTCATATGTGGAATCTGGTGAGCAAAATGAACTAACATGCAGAATACAGATAGACTTATAGATAGAGAGCAGGCTGACAGCTGTGGGGAGGGGGACAGGGGAGATTGGTGAGGAAGGTGGAAGAATAGAGCAAAAAAGAACAAAAAAAGTAGAAAATCATGAACACAGACAACATGTAGTAATTGCTGGGAAGAGAATGGTGCAGGAGAGTATGGGGGTATAATTGTAATGAATGAAGATTTAAAGGGGTAAAAAGCACAATGTGGTGTACAGAGATGTGTTGTAGAATTGAGAACCTAAAACTTGTATAATTACATTAATTAGTGCCACCTTATTAAATTTAATTTTAAAAAATTGATGCTATTAATTTTAAATATTAAAATAACCCTTCCTTATTTACATGTAACTTTCTTACTAAAATATCTTAATATATTGATAGAAAGCCCATGGACATAAAAATAATATAGAAAAATTTTAAATAATTAGCAAGAATTAAAAGATACTGTTGGTATCAAAAATGCATTCAAATCTATCTCATTGATACAATATTACATGCCAATAGTCTAATTAAGACAAAATTAAGGTAGTATTAAAAAAACCTATTGTCAGTTTTGTGACTTTTTAAATAAGAAAAGTACTGAGTTATAAGTTACTATAAATGTAATTTCTATTTGATATATTTGTCTTGGCACACTACATTTGTATATTGGCATATTCTAAGACATTTCATACTGGTAAATGCAGAATTAAATTTCACAATTTATTTCCCAAACTTGGTAGATATAATTCTGTTTGTTTTAGTTTTCTTATAGTCAGATAACAATTTGTCCATTAAAGTATTTCTTCTTTTTCTATTGTTTTCTTCTGTTAATTTTATTTTATTAATTTTTTTATTTATAATATATTTTATAATTTTTTTAATTAATTTTAATTTATTGTGCTAACATGAATTCAAGTGTCCTACTCAATATAACTCCCTCACCCCCTTACCCTTGTCCTCCACTGCCCCTCCTCCCCCCTTCCTTTGGGATTTGCTGTCCTATTATCAGTGTCTACTTGTTATGTATATATAATTTCACTAATCTCTTTACCTTCTGTGATCCCATCCTCTCATCTCCCTTCCTTCTGACAGCTGTCCCTCTGCTTCCTGTGACCCCACCTCTGCCTCTATTCTGTTCCTCAGTTCACTTTGTTCATCAGATTCCACATATAAGTGAGATCATATGACATTTGTCATTCTCTGTGTGGCTTATTTCACTTAGCATAATAATCTCCAGGTCCATCCATACAGTCACAAAAGGTAAGATTTCATTCTTTTTCACCATAGTGTAGTATTCCGTTGTGTATCTGTATCACAGCTTTTTATCCACTGACGAACACTTGTGCTGTTCCCAGTACTTGGCTATTGTAAACAATGCTGCCATAAACATGAGAGTGCATATTTTCTTTTGAATTAGTGATTTAGTATTCTTAGGATATATTCCTAAAAGTGGGATAGCTGGGTCAAAAGGCAGTTCCATTTTTTAATTTTTTTGAGGAAACTCTACACTGTTTTCAACAGTGGCTGCACAAGTCTGCATTCCTACCAGCAGTGCAGGAGGGTTCCTTTTCTCTGCACCCACATCAGCACTTATCATGTGTTGTTTTATTAATGAGCATCATTCTGACAAGTGTGAGGCGGTATCTCATTGTGGCTTTAATTTGTATTTCTCTAATGATTAGTAATGTTGAGCATTTTTTCATATGCCCATTGGCCATCTGTATGTCCTCTTCAGAGAAGTGTCTATTCAGTTCTTTTGCCCATTTTTTAATTGGATTGTTTACCTTCCTGGTGTTGAGTTTTAGAATTTCTTTATAAATTTTGGTTATTAACCCCTTATCAGATGTATTGGTGAATATGTTCTCCCATTGTATGGGTTGTCTTTTTATTTTGTTCATGGTGAGTTTTGCTGTGCAAAAGCTTTTTACTTTGATATAGTCCTATTTGTTTATTTTGTCCTTTATTTTACTTGCCTATGGAGATAAATGAGAAAAAATATTGCTATGAGATATATTAATAGAAGAGTTTATTGCCTATGTTTTCTTCCAAGTTGTTTATGGTTTCATAACTCACATTTAAGTGTTTTATCTATTTTGAGTTTATTTTTGTGAATGGTGTAAGTTGGTGGTCTAGTTTCATTTTTTTTTGCATGTACCTGTCCAATTTTCCCAACACCATTTACTAAAGAGACTGTCTTTATTCCAGTGTAAGCTCTTATCTCCTTTGTCAAATATTAGTTGGCCATAAAGGAGTGGGTTTATTTCTGGATTCTCTGTTCTATTCCATTGACCTGAATGCCTGTTTTTATATCAGTCCCAAGGTGTTTTGATTACTATCAAGTTTCACTTGATATAAGGAAGTGTGATACCTCTTACTTTATTCTTCATTTTCAATAATGATGAGGCTATTCGTGCTCTTTTTTGGTTCCATATAAGTTTTTGGAATATTTGTTTTATATCTTTGAAGTATGCCACTGGTATTTGAATAGGAATTGTATTGAATCTGTAGATTGATTTGGATAATGTAGAAATTTTATTCTTCCCGTCTATAAACATGGTATATGCTTCCACTTGTTTGTATCTTCCTTGGTTTCTTTTTTCAGTGTCTTATAATTTTCTGATTATTCTAAAAATTTCTTGAGCATCCTAAAAATTATTATTTTAAACTCTGCATCTTGTAGTTTGGTTACTTCCATCTCATTCAGTTCTTTTTCTGGAGATTTTTCTTGTTGATTTATTTGGGTCACATTTCTCTGTCTATCAAATTTGTCTGTGTATTAGGTAGTGTTGTCTGACTTTGAAATTTTTGTGTGGTCTTTATGAAGAAGATGGCCTCGGTGGTACTGAGCTCCAGATCACATGTTTTCCTTATTGTAGGAATGCTTCTTGAGACTACTATTTTTCCTCTTGCTGTATGCAAGCATTGAATGTTGTTGGTCCTTTTGTGGGTATGGTTATTGCATCAGGCTCACTGGCTCTAAGGGTCAACCTTGATCATGTGTATTACACACTGTGCAATGTCTGTCCTGCTGGGCATATTCAATCTCCACAGTGTCTGGAACCTGCTAAACTCCACCTTTGGGTGTGTTTCTTTTGTAGGTAACTGTGTCTAGGGTTGTTGCTCTCTGCAATACATTACCAGTTGTGTTTGCTCTATATATTTTTGGGTTGACATCAGTTGTTGTTTATAACCTGCTGTGGGCTACCTGTCTGCAGCTACTGCACTTTTTTCTGTTTGTGTTTGCATTTTTTGTGCCTGGGTAATGTAAGAGGGGCCATCCTTTGTATAAGGATCAGTTTCCTCCTGCTTAGAGATGATGGCAGCTCTGTAAAAGCCCCAAGCTCTGTAAGACTTCTCTTCACTTTTCAGCTGATCCTCCTCCTCTTATAGCTGCCTGGTCAGATTGCACACTTGGTGGTTAGAGCAGCTGAGGTTGTGAATACAATGTTAGTGAGATCCCCTACTTCAGGGGTCTCTTGGTAAGAAGATCAGTATGGAGAATGTGGTCCCTCCTTCAGAGCTTATTCCCTCAGCTACTGCTGGATACTTAAATTTTATTTCTCCCCAACAAGGTGAGCAGCAGGTTCAATCCAATTGTGGCCGACAGTCCCCTCTGTAGAAGTTCTTTCAGCAGGTGAGACCCTGGACTTAGGGAGGAAGACTGAGATAGTCCTCTCCTCTGGCTAACTGTGCCCCTAACCATGTAAAGGTGGCTAAGCTTCTTAGCCAGATCCAACAATAGACTCACAGGAACCCACAGGTTAAATGGCCATGCTTTAAGCCTCTCTCCCTTCCCCCCTGTGAAATCTAATCTGGCAGAGCAGGATATCCAGAACCCTGACCAGCTGAGTGAAGTTCCACCCTATCCAATTCACGTGAGTCACTGTGCTGGTGCTGATCACAGAGAGTAGAATTCACCTCAGCTGGGTTTGGTGTGAGGAGCCTTTCCTTAGGATACCACTCTATCAAGGGTTATTGGGTCCTAAACCAATGCTCTCCACAGTTGACCACTGATTATGCTAGCCCTGGGCATCCCTGGCAGAAACCTTGTGCAGACCAGTGGGAGACACTGCCTGGAACTGGCCCTTGGAAAACTTCTTGGAGCTATAAGTAATCCAGAGTTTGTGGCTGCCTTGCTGGGCCCAAGTGCTCATGAAAATATCAAGCTGCAGAGAAGACAAGATGGCAATGGAGTAGGGAGACGTACCAACTTCCATTTCCCAGAACCAAAGTGGATTACAAGCTAATTTTTTAAGAAACATCATCTGGAAAAACCAACTTTGGACTAAACTAAGAGGACTCTTCAACCAAGGAACACTGAAGAAGGCACACTGTGACTGGTAGAAAAAGCAGAAATGTGGAGAGGACTACCCAGCTCCCTGGAGCAAATGGAAGCCAGGAGAGACTCACATGGCAGGAAGTGAGTTTAGCAGAGAGAGGAAAGTCCTGAGTCCCAGGAACAAAGCCCCAGCCTGCAGCCCCAGAGCCTAGAAGAGGTGTATGGACAGCATTTAGCTGGAAACAAGACAGGATACTATTTGTGAGAAAGAGACTGATTTCTCAGACCTAGGATTGTTCTTAATGGGACCGCGCAGAAAAACTCTCACAACCATTCACCCGGGGCCCCAGGGGACATGGAGAGAGGAGAGGTCTGGAGTAGCAGGAAGAGAGTGTAATCTAGGAAGCACAGGGAGAAACATTTTGAGAGACAGCACCCTAACCTCTGGGACAAGTCACTCCCCAAATCTGAAGTGAATATTTCCCTGGAAACAGCAATACCAGCAAAGGGAAACAAGACACCAGACAAACAAGCTCTCCCACAGCACTCAGAGCAGAGTCACTTAGAAGGAGGGAGCTTTCGGGACTATAGTAGTGAGTCTTAGGGTCTGAGCTGCAGCCCCCACCCACATGGCTGAGGGAACACCCAAGGGCAGGCAGCGGCGGGACACAGAAGCGTAGTTCTGTCGGCAAGGGCAAAGCTGGCTGGCCAACATTGAGGCCCAGGTGTTAGCTCAGTCTTGCCTGCTTGGGGAGGGTATGAGCAAAAGTGGTCAAGCCCAGTTGTGGGCTGCCTACAATCTAGTCTGTGGGCAAAGGGTGGGAACCCCGGAAGGGTTGGACACTTGCCCTTGAGCAAGGGCGCAGGAGCACAGCCTTGCCATGCCTGCAGAACCAAGGTTTGTGGCCTGACTTGGGAGCTGGCTCCTCCCACGGGGGTGAAGCCAAAAGTCCAGAACAGGTGGAGTCCCACTTCTGAGCATGGGCATGCAGTCCCACCCAGCCTGTGGAGCCAAGGCTTGCAGCCATCCCAGAAGTGGGCTCCTCCTGCAGGGGCGGGGCAAAAGCCC
This sequence comes from Saccopteryx leptura, assembly GCF_036850995.1. Taxonomy (NCBI): domain Eukaryota; kingdom Metazoa; phylum Chordata; class Mammalia; order Chiroptera; family Emballonuridae; genus Saccopteryx; species Saccopteryx leptura. Next base: position 49,605,300 of record NC_089514.1, on the reverse strand, counting down.
GGTATCAGGTGGAGACCCAGAGCTGAACAAAGGTGCTCACCCCTGCCCTCAGGGCCGAGCATAATGCAACCTGTGGGGGTGGGGCAAAGGCCACCAAGGTTTGTACACCCGAGCACATGATCACAGCCACTCCTGTGAAGGAGAGATGAAACCACAGCAACAGCCCCAGTGGGCAGGCACTGGCAATGCCCATACCCAAATGCTCTAGGCAGCAACAGCAGAGGGGGTGGTGGGCCTGCAGACAGACCACACCTAGGGAACACAGAGGCACACCCAGTAGACTCCAGTGCCCAAAATCTTCTTTTACACAGACAAAATGAGAAGGCAGAGAAATGCAACACAAATGAATCAAGAGAAATCCCCAGAAAAGGACCTGAATGAGTCAGATATATCCAAATTACCAGATGCAGAGTTTAAAATAACTATTGTTAGGATGCTCAAAGATATTAGAACAACAATAGATGGTCATCACAAACACCTAAATAAAGAGATAGCAAATATAAAAAAAGACATTGAAATAATAAAAAAGAATCAGTCAGAAATGACAAATACAATATCAGAAATGAAGAACACAATGGAAGGAATTAAAAGCAGGATGGATGAAGCTGAGGATCAAATCAGCGAGTTAGAGGACAAGATAAATAAAGGCATGAAAGCAGAGCAGAAAAAAGAAAAGAGACTCAAAAAGTCTGAGGAAACTCTAAGAGAGCTCTGTGACAACATGAAGAGAAATAACATATGCATGATAGGGGTTTCTAAAAAAAAAAGAGAAAGAACAAGGGATAGAGACTTTGTTCAAACATATCGTAGCTGAAAACTACCCTCAATTAAGGGAGGAAAACATCTCACAAGCTCAAGAAGCACAGAGAACTCCATTAAAGAGAAACCCAAAAAAATCTACACCAAGACACATCATAATTAAAGTACCAAAGCTAAGTGATAAAGAGAAAATATTAAAAGATGTTAGAGAAAAAAAAACTATCACCTACAAAGGAGCCCCCATAAGATGATTTCTGACTTCTCAACATAAACACTTGAGGTCAGAAGGGAATGGCAAAAAATATTCAAAGTAATGCAGAACAAGAACCTACAACCAAGAATACTTTATCCAGCAAGGATATCGTTTAAAATTGAAGGAGAAATAAAAAATTTTCCAGACAAAAAAAAACTCAAGGAATTCACTACAACCAAACCAATGTTGCAAGAAATGCTAAGGGGCCTGTTGTAAACAGATCAAAAGAGAAAAAGAACATAGCAAAAGAGAAATACAGTTTTAAAGAATAAAATGGCAATAAACAATTACATATCAATAATAACCTTAAATGTAAAGGAATTAAATGATCCGATCAAAAGACATAGGGTAGCTGCATGGATAAGAAAACAGGACCCATACATATGCTGTCTACAAGAGACACATCTTAAAACAAAAGATGCACATAGACTGAAGATAAAAGGAATGAAAAAAATATTTCATGCAAATGGAAATAAAAAAAAGCTGGGGTAGCAATACTTATATCAGACAAAATGGACTTTAAAACAAAGACTATAGTAAAAGATAAAAAAGGTCACTACATAATAGGGAGAGGACTCAAATAAATAAAATTAGAAATGAGAGTGGGGAAATAAAAACTGACAATAGATATACAAAATCTTGTAAGAAAATACTATGAAGAACTCTACACCCAAAAACTAAACAAGCTAGATGAAATGGACAAATTCTATGAAACATATAATCTTACAAAAATTAATCCAGAAGAATCAGAAAACCTAAACAGACCAATTACAACAAATGAGATTGAAATAGTTATCAAAAAACTCCCAACAAAGAAGTCTTGGGCCTGATGGCTTCCCAAGTGAATTCTACCCAATAGTCAAAGAAGAACTAACTCCTATTCTTCTCAAGCTATTTCAAAAAATTCAAGAGGAAGGAAGACTTCCAAGCTCCTTTTATGAGGTGAATATAATTCTGATTCCAAAACCAGGCAAAGACAACACAAAGAAAGAAAATTATAGGCCAATATCTCTGATGAATATAGATGCTAAAATCCTCTACAAAATATTAGCAAACCGGATCCAGCAATATATGAAAACAATCATACACCATGATTAAGTGGGATTTATTCTTGGGAGGCAAGGCTGGTACAATATTTGCAAATCAATCAATGTGATTCATCACATAAACAAAAGGAAGAAGAAAAACCACATGATAATTTCAATAGATGCAAAAAAAGCATTTGATAAAATCCAGCACTCATTCATGATCAAAACACTCAGCAAAGTGAAGCGGGAATACAGGGAACATACCTCAACATGATAAAGGGCATCTATGAGAAACCCACAGCCAACATCATACTCAATGGGGGAAAATTAAAAGCAATCCTCTTAAGATCAGGAACAAGGCAGGGGTATTTGACAAATACCTTTCACCACTCTTATTCAACATAGTTCTGGAAGTCCTAGCCACAGCAAGCATACAAGAAAAAGAAATAAAAGGCATCCAAATTGGAAAAGAAGTAAAACTATCATTATTTGCAGATGATATGATATTATATATAGAAAACCCTAAAGTCTCAGTCAAAAAACTACTGGACCTGATAAATGAATTCAGCAAGGTGGCAGGATATAAAATTAGTACTCAGAAATCAGAGGCATTTTTATACACTAAAAATGAACTGTCAGAAAGAGAAATTAAGGAAGCAATCCCCTTCACCATTGCAACCAAAAAAATAAAGTACTAGAAATAAATTTAACCAGGGAGATTAAAGACTTGTACTCAGAAAATTATACAACATTAATCAAAGAAATCAGGGAAGATACAAACAAGTGGAAGCATATACCGTGCTCATAGTTAGGAAGAATAAACATCATTAAAATGTCTATATTACCTAAAGCAATTTATAAATTCAATGCAATACTGATTAAAATAACAATGACTTACTTCAAAGATATAGAACACATATTACAAAAATTTAAATGGAACCAAAAAAGAACACTAATAGCCTCAGCAATCTTGAAAAGGAAGAATAAAGTGGGAAGGTATCACACTTTACTATAAGGCCATTATACTCAAAACAGCCTGGTACTGGCATAAGAACAGGCATAATGATCAATGAAACAGAACAGAGAACCCAGAAATAAACCTATACTTTTATGGACAACTGATATTTCACAAAGGAGGTAAGAGCATACATTGGAATAAAGACAGCCTCTTCAACAAATGGTGTTGGGAAAATTAAACAGCTACCTGCAAAAAAATAAAACTAGACCACCAACTTATACCATTCACAAAAATAAACACAAAATGGATAAAAGACTTAAATGTAAGCCATAAAACCATAAGCATCTTAGAAGAAAACATAGGCAGTAAGCTCTCTGACATCTCTCTCAGCAATATATTTGCTGATTTATCTCCATGGGCAAGTGAAATAAAAGACAGGATAAATAAATGGGACTATATAAAACTAAAAAGCTTCTGTACAGCTAAAGACAATACACAGAATAAAAATACAAACTGTAATGGGAGAATATATTTGACAATACATTTGATACATGGTTCATAATCAAAATTTATAAAGAACTTGTAAAAACACCAGGAAGAAAAACAATCCAATCAAAAATGGGCAAAAGACATGAATAAACACTTCTCCAAAGAGGACATACAGATGGCATATGAAAAAATGCTCAACATCACTAATCATTAGAGAAATGAAAATTAAAACCACAATGAGATGTCACCTCACACCAGTCAGAATGGCGCTCATCAACAAAACAACACAGAATAAGTGCTGGCGAGGATGTGGAGAAAAGGGAACCCTCCTGCACTGCTGGTGGGAATGCAGAGTGGTACAGCCACTGTGGAAAGCAGTATGGAGATTCCTCAAGAAATTAAAAATCGAACTGCCTTTTGACCCAGCTATACCACTTTTAGGAATATACCTCAAGAATACCATAGCACTGTTTGAAAAGAAGAAATGCACCCCCATGTTTATGGCAGCATTGCTCACAATAGCAAAGATCTGGAAACAGCCCAGGTGTCCATCAGTGGACGAGTGGATTAAAAAGCTTTGGTACATATATACTATGGAATACTACTCAGCCATAAGAAATGATGACATCGCATCATTTACAACAACATGGATGGACCTTGATAACATTATACTGAGTGAAATAAGTAAATCAGAAAAAACTAAGAACTATATGATTCTATACATAGGTGGGACATAAAAATGAGACTCAGAGACATGGACAAGAGTGTGGGGGTTATGGGGTGGGGGGGAGGAGAGGAAGGGGGTTGGGGGAGAGGAGGGGCACAAAGAAAACCAGTTAGAAGGTGACAGAAGACAATTGGACTTTGGGTGATGGGAATGCAACATAATCAAATGTCAAAATAACCTGGAGATGTTTTCTCTGAACATATGTACCCTGATTTATCAATGTCACTCCATTAAAATTAATAAAAGGAAAAAAAAAACTAAAAGCAAAACAAAAATGACCTGCAGGACAAAAAAAAAAGAAAGAAAGAAAATATCAAGCTGCTCACCTAGGCTGGCTTTTACTCACACTGGGCCTTGGCAAAGTTCCATTTAAGTCCTACATTCCTGTCCATGTCTCTTAGTCTCGTTTTTATGTCCCACCAATATATGGAATCCTGCAGTTCTTGTTTTTTTCTGATTTACTTATTTCACTCCGTATAATGTTATCAAGATCCCACCATTTTGTTGTAAATGATCTGATGTCATCATTTCTTATGGCTGAATAGTATACCATGGTGTATATGTGCCACATCTTCTTTATCCAGTCTTCTATTTTTTTTAACAGTGATTAAAACCTTTAAGCAAACTCTTGGCCAATACAGCAAGAATCCATAAAAGAGTAGTGTCCTTAACATGTTCACCAAGTCGAAGTTGGCACCATCACCATTCCAAATCCCTGAAAATGCAACCCAACCCCAGTTCAGTCTGTTAGGAGCTGTCACAAGGAGCAGGAGTCCAGGAAAAGTCCACATCCAGGAAAAGTTTGTTACGGGGAGCGGGGGGAGGGAAAGAGGGAGAGGGGGGAGGGGGAGGGGGAGGGGCACAAAGAAAACCAGATAGAAGGTGACGGAAGACAATCTGACTTTGGGTGATGGGTATGCAACATAATTGAATGACAAGATAACCTGAACATGTTTTATTTGAATATATGTACCCTGATTTATTGATGTCAACCCATTAAAATTAATAAAAATTTATTTATAAAAAAAAGAAAAAGTCCTACATTCCCTGAGTCTCACCTCCAGCAGAGTGTCTGATGGCTGCTTGTTGGGTTCATTTGCTGAAAAATCTCTGCTAGAGTCTAGTGCCTGCAATAATTCAGGAATTAGAAGGGTGGTCGGCATGACTACCCCTCGGTACCAGGTGTCAGTCTGTCCAGACTTTTTTTCACAGACCCCAGGAGTCCAGTGGGTGTGACATCTGAGACTCAGAGGTGTGGTCTGCCACACTCCAGACAGTTTCTACTTAGTTTCCCATGAGGTGGAAGCCCCAGTCTTAGAGTTGGGAAATATGGGGGAGAGCATCGGCCTTGACACCAGAGAACTCAGTCACTGATGTGCCCCTGTTTTCTGGCCTCTCAGAAAAACTTGTTGCCATGACTGGGGTAGAAAAAGATGCCTGAAGGTGGAGCAGTTGCTTTTCCCCAGGCTGATTTCCCATAGAGGGGATGCTCCACCCAAGAAAGATGGCAACTGCACTATTGAAGAATGACTCAGCACAGGGGTTCTGGTGGCTGTCCCCCACAGTGTCTCTCCCTGGGCCTCCGACTTACATTCTCCTCACGCAACTCCAGTGCTCTCAGCTCTCCCTCCAGCAGAGCCCTAGGTGAGTGGTTGTGAATGGGATTTTCTGTGCGGCCCTTTAAGATGGAGCCTGCATCTCAGAGAACTCAGTCTCTTTCCCACAGACAGAAACCCTGTTCTGTTCACTGCCAAATGCTGTCTGGGTGCCTTTTGTAGGTTCTGGGCTCTAAGCTGGGACTCAGGGCTTAAGGCTGAGCACCCACAATTCTCTGGGTGACCCTCTACACAGTGAGAGTCTCTCCGGACCCTCAGTTGCCCCTCACTCCTGGGAGCGGATCAGCCCTTTTTGCGTCTCTGCACTTCCTACCAGTGTTGGTGTGGCCTCCTTTGTGATCCTTGGCTATAGACTCCTCTTTGTGTAGTCCAAAGTAGGTTTTTCAAGATGATGTTCTTAAGTTATAATCCAATTTGGTCCTGGGAAGTGGCAGCTGGAATGTCTGCCTACTCCATCGCCATCTTAGAATCCAGTCTCTTTTAATTTTATATTCCTATTATTGTTTCCTCATATATTTAACAGTTATTTATTATTTGTCATGCAGTATACATATTAGGTACCATAAAGTCATATATTAATATGTTTACATCTAGTAATAAATTTAATCCTCCCAGTAAAGAGAAGTTCATCAATGAAAAATCTCGGGTTCAGTTAAGTAACTTATCCCAGTAATATAGAAAATTGGGAGAGCCAGGCTCTAAATTAAAGCAGTCTGATGAGGGACTCCTTTTTCCTTCTCCTGTTCTATAAGCTATTCAAAGTGGTCTACAAAATCTATAGTTTATTGTTATTATTTTGTTTTAAACTGTCATTTAACATTTTTTAACTTTATATTTTGAAATAATTTTATAGAAGAGTTGCAAAGATAGTATGGAGAGTTCTCTTATGCCTTTCACCCAGCTTCCCCTAAAGTTGACATCTTGCCTAAATACTGTGCAGCTATTAAAAGTAAAAACATAACTGGTATAATATTATTTAAAAAGCTACAGATTTTGTTTTTTCACATTTTACCAGTTTTTTCACTACTATCCTTTTTCTTCTCCTACATAGGATCTCAGAATGCATTAAGTTTTCCTATCTTCTTATTCACAACAGTTCTTCAGTCTTTCTTCATCTTTAATGATCTTACTACTTTTAGAGTAATGGCCAGGTACATTGCAGAATGTCTATCAATATGTATGTCTGATATTTTCTCATGATTTTTATTAAGGTTATGCATTTTGGAAAATAATACCACAGAGGTGATGTCTCTTCTTAGGCACCAATAAGGAGTGCATGATGGATATATGAGTGATTACTGGTTATATTGACATTTACCACTTGGCTAAGTTAGGATCTGCTTATTTCTTCACTGAAAAGTTAATATTTTCTCTCTTTGTAATTAATAAATATTTGGGGTGATATCCTGTGAGTCTATAAAATTTCCTGCTACACATTAAACTTTTGTTCTCTTATTTTAGCATGCATTGGTAGTTCTTGCCTACAAAAATTACTGTATAGCTCTGATTATATAATATAGATATATTTTTCTCTTTTTACATTTTTAATTAATTTTTTGGAAGAATTATCTCTTATGTCTTTCTATTATGTTTAAATTAATTAAACAATACAAAAATTACCACTGCATGTTTATTGATATTGGCACACTCATAGATTCGTGTTTCTTCTGCTTGAAGAAAATGTTTTGCCATCTACTACAGAAAAGTTCTGTAGACAACAAATTCTTTCATCTTTGTTGATCTGAAGAAGTTTTATGAAAGAGATTTTCACTGTGCAAAGAATATTTATTTCCTGGCTTGTGTAATTTCTGAAGAACAGTCTATAATAGTAGTTATCTTTCTTTCTTCATACCAGGAGTAAATATTTTAGTTTTTTGGGCCACATACTATTTTTACTGAATATTACTTTCTTTAATTGTGAAAATGCATTTTTAGTTGTTGAGCCATACAAAAACAGACCACAGGCCAGATTTGACACATGGGTCATAGTTTATTTACCATTGCCTTATATAACTTTCTCTTGCTGCATCTTAGGTTTTTTCTCTTTCAACTTCTCTACTTCTTCTTCCTCTTTGTATTACTTTTATTATAACTCTTTTCAGTAATTCAATTAGGAACTGCCTTGGTGTTTGTAGAACTTTTTGGGTCTGTAGGATCATATTGATCAAATATGAAAAAATTTGGCCATAATTCTTTAATTTTTTTCATAATTCTTTAATTCATACTTTAGTGGAATTAAAGTATGAATTTCACTAAAAACTTGGAATGGCATTTATTTAGATCATTGAAACTATTTTTTGTGTATCTTTCTCATCTTAAGTTTACTACCTTGTAACACCTAGACATCTCAGCATCCTAAAAGTCTAAGAAGTGACTGGGTCTCCTTCTGCCAGGAGGAGCGATGAGATAGAGGTACAGAGGGGTAGATAAACCAAAGTGACCAGAGCTCTGGGGTCATGTATGGGGTCATGACAGTGTTCCAGCAGTCTGCCTGCAGCCTGCATTTGGCAGAGCTAGAGAAAGCAAAAGTGCAACCCTCCAGCCTCCCAGATCCTGCCTTCCTCACCTTGCAGTACAGAGTGGCAGAGCCAAACCCCACAGCTAGTTCTCCAGAGCTACTCTCTCCCCTGAAAAACAGAGGTGCTCAACATCCGGTCCCCAGATCTGTTGAGATGTGGAAAGAAGCACACAAAGGCCTGAGATTGCCATTGCTAGAGTCATAAAGCCAGAAAGCTGAAGCTGTAAAGCCAAAGCCAGAAAGCATGCCATAAAATCCTCACAACATGCCTGACCCACCAATGTGACTGCGACCCTGATACATCATTGCAACAGCAATGTTTCAAGGAACTTCACAGACCTAAAAGTTGTAATACAGCAACACCTACTGTAAGAAACCTCTCAAAATCAAATTTTATTTTTCCTTTTATTCCCTTTTTTCTTCTTCTTATTCTTTTTTCTCTTTTCCTCTTTTGAACTGTACACTTTTGTATTTTTTATTCTTATTTACTGTGGTGTTTTGTTTTTAATTTTTTCATTTCCTTTAGATTTTTTCCCTGTCGATTTTCTTGTCATAATTTTTAAAATTTTCATATTATTTATTGTATTATTTTATTTTAATTTTTCAATTTTGGGGTTTTTTTTGTTAGGGTTCTTAACTATACCACTCTCAAATGCCATCAAATAAGGAGAAATTGAATGCCATGGCTATACAAAATAGAGAAGTGGTTCAGAAATAAAATATAAATCCCCAGAAAAAAGATATTAATTACATGGAAACCTTGGCGTTATATGATTAACAATTCAAAACTGAAATTTTGAAAACACTCAACGAGATGCAAGAGGACACCAATTCGCAACTTAGTGAACTCAGAAAACAAATTAATGAACAAAATGAATACCTCATCAAGAAGACTGAAACTTTAAAACAGAGATGAAAATTCAATACATGAATTGAAGACTGAGGTAACAAGTTTAGCTAATAAAACAAGTCTGATAGAGGAAAGCACAAGTGACATCAAAGAAAGGCAACTAGAGCTGCTATAGAAAGGAGAGAGACTCATGTATTTAAAAAAACAGAGATCTCTACAAAAATTATCTGACTCCATCAGAAAGAGCAATATAATAATAATGGGTATATCAGAAGAAGAAAGGAAGAAGAAAATGGAAAGCCTATTCAAACAAATAATTGATGAGAATTTCCCAAGCTATGGAAAGAGTTGGAACCTCAAATTTAAGAAGCAAACAGAATGCCAAGTTACTTCCACCCAAACAGACCTCCTCCAAGGCATGTCATAATAAAATAGTCAAAAAATCAATGACAAAGAAAGAATTCTTAAGATAGCTAGGAAAAAGAAAAACATAACATATAAAGGAAAGCATATTAGGTTATCATTAGATTTCTCAGCAGAAACTCTACAAGTGAGAAGAGAGTGAACTCAAACATTCAAAGTACTAAATGAGAAGAATTACCAGCCAAGAATACTATATCCATCAAAGTTATCATTCAAATATGAAGGAGAAATAAAAACTTTTACAGACATACAGAAGCTGAGGGAATTTATCACCAGAAAATCCCCACTATAGGAAATACTTAAAGGGGATATTTGGCCAGATACAGAAAACAAAACAAATCAAAACTACAAGTAAAAGCTCCAACAAGGTCAAAATAAAAACAAGAATAATCTATGACAACAATAACATAAAAGAAGAGAGGATAAAGATTTGCAATAGCAGGCCCTGGCTGGTTGGCTCAGTGGTAGAGCATGGGCCTGGCGTGCAGGAGTCCTGGGTTTGATTCCCGGCCAGGGAACACTGGAGAAGCGCCCATCTGCTTCTCCACCCCTCCCCCTCTCTTTCCTCTCTGTCTCTTTCTTCTCCTCCCGCAGCTGAGGCTCCATTGGAGCGAAGTTTGCCCGGGCGCTGAGGATGGCTCTGTGGCCTCTGCCTCAGGCACTAGAATGGATCTGATTGTGGCAGAGTGATGCCCCAGATGGGCAGAGCATCGCCCCCTGGTGGGCATGCCGGGTGGATCCCGGTCAGGCGCATTCGGGAGTCTGTCTGACTACCTCTCCATTTCCAACTTAAGAAAAATACAAAAAAAAAAAAATTGCAATAGCAAAGGAGGATGGAGAGCAGAAGCACTTATAAAACAAAGAACTCTTGTACATATGAACATTTTTCTCATAATAACCTAATAGTAACCACTCACAAAAAGGTTACCACTGAAACACAGAGCTTAAAAAAAGAAGAAACAGGGGAAATAAATGTGGAATACCACCAAACAAAAACAACTGATGGAAACAAAAAGAAGAAGAACCAAACAAAACACAGAGCTACCAGAAAACAACACATAAAAAAGCTATAGGAAATCCTCAAGTGTCAATAATTATCCTAAGTGTAAAAGGACTGAACTCACCAATAAAGAAGCACAGAGTAGTAAGTTGGATCAAAAGCAAAATGCAACCATATGCTGCCTTCAAGAAATAAATTTAAGTTGCAAGGACAAAAGTAGACTCAAATTGAAAGGTTGAAAAATGATTCTCCAAGCAAATAATATCCAAAGAAGAGCAGGTGTAGCCATTTCATATCTGACAATGTTGACCTCAAGACAATAAAGGTAACCACAGACAAAGATGGACATTTCATAATGATAAAGGGGACATTGTTTCAAGAAAACATAATATGGCTTAATATACATAGACTGAACCAGGGAGCACCAAAATATGTAAGACATCTACTAATTGACCTAAAACTAGAAGCACACAAAAAAATAATCATACTTAGAGATTTCAACACACCACTGACAGCTTTGGATAGATCATCCAAATAGAAAGTCAATAAAGAAATATAGGCCTTAAAAAACACACTGGACTAAATGGACATAATAGACATTTATAGGACATTTCATCCCAAAATATCAGGTCATACATTTTTCTCCAGTTTGCATGGAACATTCTCGAAGATAGACTATATGTTAGGCCACAAAACTAAAATCAACCAATTCAGGAAGATTGAAACTATGCTTAGCCCATATTTTCTGACCATAAGGCTTGAAATTAAAATTCAACTGCAAAAAAAGAAGTAAAGAAACCCAATACAACCGAAGGTATGGTCGAGTGAAATATTGGCTAAATATATAATAAAACCCCGAAGGAAATAGGGAATAAGAAACACTCCACCTTCCTCACTAACCTAAATAGGGCTGCTTTCACTGGGAACTGAGAGTATAGGAACTAAGGCAGGCAAAGGGGGCGAATAGATCCAGGCCACAGCACAAACGGCTGAACAAGGCTGTGGCACGGAGATCCAAGCCAAGGAAAAACTGTGCCTGTGGCAACCCAGGCAATACAAGCTAATGCTCGTGCCAAACCCACACAAAGAAAGGCACTCAGGACAGCCACCCGCCCTGATCTCCTGGTCGGTGCACACAGATAGTGGGTGAGAGATTCCTCCTAGAGCCCTGGGAGTGGGCACCCGTGTTACCCCACAGAGAGGCAGAGTCAGAGGCCTTTGTGTGGGCCAAAAGCAGAATCTCAGGGCCGCCCCAGTGCCCTGAAAAAGCCACGCAGGGGGAGGGAGTGAGAGCTAATTGCAACACTGGAACTTCTCCATGTGGGCGGGGGTCTCACTCGGAGTGAGAGGTGGCCGGCCTGATATTCCAGTCTGCGCACGCAGATGGTGAGCAAGATATCCCTCTGAGCGCCCCGGGAGTGGGTGCCCGTGTTCCCGGACAGAGGGGCAGAGTCAGGGGCCTTTGTGTGGCCTGAAAGCGGAATCTCGGGCCACCCCAGCGCTCTGAAAAAGCCACACACAAGGAGGGAGCGGTAGCTAATTCCAACACTGGAACTTTTCCGTGTGTGCAGGGATCTCATTCTGAGTAAGAGTCGGCCTGCTCCATATCCCGGCCTGCGCCCGCAGATAGATTCCTCCGAGCGCCCCAGGAGTGGGCGCCCGCCCGTGTTACTGGACAGAGGGGCAGAGTCAGAGGTCTTTGTGTGGGAGGAAGCCCCACCTGATTATGTTAGCAGCTGTGACTGATTGAGCCTTACACAGAGCCTTGTGCTGAGTGGGAATAGAGTGGGGATTTGCCAGCTCTTTGAGCCTCTTACTATCCAGGCAGAGGCAGCAGCAACCCCATAGCTGGATTATCAGGCTACTAATTCAGGAAGAAAAGACTAGGAGAGAGGCTCCGGGAACACGGACTCTCTCACTGTCGGAGCCTACAAATGCTAATGAGCCTCAACTGCGAACGAGACTGAAACCCAATATATGACATCACCATAGAGACTTATCAACTGCAAACCTCTACCTGAGCGTGCCAAGGGGCAGAACCTGGGGTACAGAGTCACGGACGAGGAAGAGGGAGAGAAAAGAAAAAGCAAGAAGATAATCTCTCAAAATCAAGAATAATCCACAAACTTTATAACCTATCCCATTTTATTATATTTGTTCATTTGTTTCTCTTATCTTCATGTCTTGATTATATTTTTCTTCTTCCAATTTGGTTGTTTAATTCTCTGCTGGTCTTACTCTCTCCTCTCCTTGAATTACAATACCCATAAGAGGTACACCTCCCATTATCTTTTCTTTCTTCTTCCTTTCCCTCTATGAGGGTTGCACTTCAAAACCCTTAACTCTCTCTCTCTCTCTGTCCTTTTTTTTTCTCTTTTAGTGGTTTCCTCTTTTTTTTTTCTTGCTTTCTTTTCTCTCTATATATTAGTCTCTTCCTTTCTCCTTTATGTCTCCTCCCATTCAATCCTCAATAACAAACAAATTATCTTATCTGGGACTCAAACTTATGTTTGTGGTGTTTCCAGGGGTTTTTACTTTGCTTTTTTAACTCACTAGCAGTGCTCCCAACCCTGGCTCTCCATTTTATCTAGTCCTTTTTCTACTAAATACAATAGTAATTTTTTAATTTTTTTCTCCCATTTTTCTGTTTCCCTCTTATTCCTCTCATCATATCTCTTAGTCAACCAACACCTAAAGCAAATCATTTTATTCTTGACCCAAATTTTTTCCTTATTTGCATTTTGTGGGTCCATACCCTTTTTTTTTTTGCCCCTTTATTACTTCTCCCCAACTCAGGCCCTCAATTATAGGCATTGTTTATTCTATTTAACACAATATAATTCACAGTTCACCACAAGATTTTCTCAAGAAGGAGGGGAGAGGAAAGGAGAGGAAAAAAGGAGGAGATGGAAATAATATTTTTTTATTTGTAATTTTTAAAAATTCTTTTCTATTTTTTATTTTTATTTTTTTAACTTTTTATTCTTTATTAAATCCCATTAATATTACCAAAAAAACCACCCTAAGATGTAACTAAGGAAGAGAAAATCGAATATCATGTATACAAAAGAAAGAGAGGTAACACAGATAGAAGAAAAAAAATCTATGGAAAAAAATTTAATATATTGGAAACCTTGGAGCTAAATGACAGAGAATTTAAAATAGAAATCCTAAAAATACTCAGAGATATACAAGAAAACACAGAAAGGCAATTTAGGAAGCTCAGAAAACAACTCAATGATCACAAAGAATATATTACCAAGGAAATTTAAACTATAAAAACAAATCAAACAGAGATGAAAAACTCAATTCATGAGCTGAAAAACGAGGTAACAAGCTTAGCTAATAGAACAGGCCAGATAGAAGGTAGGATTAGTGAAATAGAAGACAAGCAACTTGAGGTACAACAGAGAGAAGAAGAAAGACTCAAAAATTTTAAAAAAAATGAGATAGCCCTACAGTAATTATCTGACTCCATCAAAAAGAATAACATAAGAATAATAGGTATATCAGAGGGAGAAGAGAGAGAAAATGAAATGGAGAACATATTCAAACAAATACTAGATGAGAACTTCCCGAGCCTGTGGAAAGAACTAAAGCCTCAAATTCAAGAAGTAAACAGAACTCCAAGTTTTCTTAATCCCAACAAACCTACTCCAAGGCATATCATAATGAAATTGGCACAAACCAATGACAAAGAAAAAATTCTCAAGGCAGCCAGGGAAAAGAAGAATACAACATATAAAGGAAGGCCCATTAGATTATCATCAGATTTCTCAACAGAAACTCTACAAGCTAGAAGAGAGTAAACCCCAATATTTAAAGTCCTGAAAGGGAGGAACTTTCAGCCACGAATACTATACCCATCAAATCTATCCTTCAAATACGAAGGAGAAATAAAAACATTCACAGATACAGACAAGATGAGGGAATTTATCATCAGAAAACCGCCACTCCAGGAATTACTAAAGGGGGTTTTCCAATCAGATACAAAGAACAAAAAGAAACAAAACCACAAGAAAAACACAATAAAACCAAATTTAAACTGTGACAACAACAAAAAAGGGGGGGGGGAGGATGGAGATTAACAGTAGCAAAGGCCGATGGAATGCAAAAGTACTCACAAGATAGTGCACTACAATGAACAGGGTAGGAACCCTGTTCATTATTTAATGGTAACCACCCTTGAAAAAACTACCACAGAAGCACATAATTTAAATAAGATAGAAACAGAGGAAAGATGTATGAAATACAATCAAATAAAACATAAGATAGAAAAACAAAAAATAAGGATCAAACAAGACATAAAACTAACAGGAAGCAATATATAAAATGGCAATAGGGAACTCACAAGTGTCAATAATTACACTAAATGTAAATGGATTAAACTCATCAATAAAAAGGCACAGAGTAGCAGAATGGATTAAAAAAGAAAATTCAACTGTATGATGCCTACAAGAAACTCATCTAAGTAACAAGGATAAAAACAAATTCAAAGTGAAAAGCTGGAAAACAATATTCTAAGCAAATAACATAAAAAAAGCAGGCATAGCAATACTCATATCTGATAATGCTGACTACAAGACAGCAAAAGTTCTCAGAGACAAATATGGCCATTTCATAATGGTTAAGGGGACACTGAATCAAGAAGATATAACAATTCTTAATATATATGCACCAAACCAAAGAGCACCAAAATATATAAGACAGCTACTTATTGACCTAAAAACAAAAACTGACAAAAATACAGTCATACTTGGAGACCTCAATACACTGCTGACGGCTCTAGATTGGTCATCCAAAGAGAGAATTAATAAAGATATATCGGCCTTAAACAAAACAATAGAGCACCTGGATATGATAGACATCTACAGGACATTTCATCCCAAAGTGACTGAGTATACATTTTTCTCCAGTGTACATGGATCATTTTCAAGAATTGACCATATGTTGGGCCACAAAAACAGCATCAGTAAATTCAGAAAAATCGAAGTTGTACCAAGCATATTTTCTGATCATAAAGCCTTGAAACTAGAATTCAACTACAAAAAAAGAGGGGAAAAAATCCCACAAAAATGTGAAAACTAAACAAAATATTTTTAAAAAATGAATGGGTCAAAGAAGAAGTATGTGCAGAAATCAAGATATATACAGACAAATGAAAATGACAATACAACATATTAGAATTTATGGGATGCAGCAAAAGCAGTGATAAGAGGGAAGTTCATATCACTTCAGGCATATATGAACAAACAAGAGAGAGCCCAAGTGAACCACTTAACTTCACACCTTAAGGAACTGGAAAAAGAAGAACAAAGACAACCCAAAACCAGTCGAAGAAAGGAGATAATAAAAATAAGAGCAGAAATAAATGAAATAAAGAACAGAAAAACTATAGAAAAAATTAATAGAACAAGGACCTGGTTCTTTGAAAAGATCAACAAAATTGACAAATCCCTAGCAAGACTTACCAAGGAAAAAAGAGAAAGAATTCATATAAACAAAATCCAAAATGAAAGAGGAGAACTCACCAAGGACACCATAGATATACAAAGAATTATTGTAGAATACTATAAAAAACTTTATGCCACTAAATTCAACAACCTAGAAGAAATGGATAAATTCCTACAACAATACAACCTTCCTAGACTGAGTCAAGAAGAAGCAGAAAGCCTAAACAGACCTATTAGTAGAGATGAAATAGAAAAAACCATTAAAAACCTCCCAAAAATAAAAGACCAAGCTCAGACGGCTATGCTAGCGAATTTTATCAAA
The DNA here is from genome assembly GCF_036850995.1 of Saccopteryx leptura. Taxonomy (NCBI): domain Eukaryota; kingdom Metazoa; phylum Chordata; class Mammalia; order Chiroptera; family Emballonuridae; genus Saccopteryx; species Saccopteryx leptura. Next base: position 49,588,904 of record NC_089514.1, on the reverse strand, counting down.
CATTCAAAAAAGACATGGTTCCTATTCTACTCAAAGTCTTCCAAAAAATTGAAGAAGAAGGAATACTTCCAAACACATTTTATGAGGCCAACATAACCCTCATACCGAAACCAGGCAAGGATGGCACAAAAAAAGAAAACTACAGACCAATATCTCTAATGAATACAGATGCTAAAATACTAAACAAAATACTAGCAAATCGAATACAACAACACATTAAAAAAATAATACATCATGATCAAGTGGGATTCATCCCAGAATCTCAAGGATGGTTCAACATATGTAAAACGGTTAACATAATACACCATATCAACAAAACAAAGAACAAAAAACACATGATCTTATCAATAGACGCAGAAAAGGCATTCGATAACACAATTTTATGTTTAAGACTCTCAACAAAATGGGTATAGAAGGAAAATATCTCAACATGATAAAGGCCATATATGATAAACCATCAGCTAACATCATTTTAAATGGCACAAAACTGAAGGCTTTTCCCCTTAAATTAGGAACAAGACAGGGTTGTCCACTCTCTCCATTCTTATTTAATGTGGTACTAGAGGTTCTAGCCAGAGCAATCCGACAAGACAAAGAAATAAAATGCATCCATATAGGAAAAGAAGAAGTAAAGGTATCACTTTTTGCAGATGATATGATCCTATACATTGAAAACCCAAAGAATCCACAAAAAGACTACTAGAAACAATAAGCCAATACAGTAAGGTCGCAGGATACAAAATTAACATACAAAAGTCCATAGCCTTTCTATATGCCAACAATGAAACATTTGAGAACGAACTCAAAAAAATAATCCCCTTCATGATTGCAACAACAACAAAAAAAATACTTAGTAATAAACATAACAAAGAATGTAAAGGACTTATATAATAAAAACTACAAACCATTGTTAAGAAAAATCAAAAAAGATATAATGAGATGGAAGAATATTCCTTGTTCTTGGTTAGGAAGAATAAATATAATCAAGATGGCCACATTACCCAAAGCAATATACAAATTTAATGCAATTCCCATCAAAATTCCAATGACATTTTTTAAAGAAATGGAACAAAAAATCATCAGATTTATATGAAACTATAAAAAACCCCGAATAGCCAAAGCAATCCTAAAGAAAAAGAATGAAGCTGGGGGCATTACAATACCTGACTTCAAACTATATTATAGGGCCATGACAATCAAAACAGCATGGTATTGGCAGAAAAATAGACACTCAGACCAATGGAACAGAATAGAAAGCCCAGAAATAAAACCACATATATATGGTCAAATAATTTTTGGTAAATGGGCCAACAACACACAATGGAGAAAAGAAAGCCTCTTCAACAAATGGTGTTGGGAAAACTGGAAAGCCACATGCAAAAGAATGAAACTGCACTACAGTTTGTCCCCTTGTAATAAATTAATTCAAAATGGATCAAAGATCTAAATATAAGACCTGAAACAATAAAGTACACAGAAGAAAACATAGGTTCTAAACTCATGGACCTTGGTTTTAAAGAGCATTTTATGAATTTGACTCCAAAGACAAGAGAAGTGAAGGCAAAAATTAATGAATGGGACTACATCAGACTAAGAAGTTTTTGCTAAGCAAGAGAAACTGACAACAAAATAAACAGCCAACTAAATGGGAAATGATATTTTCAAACAACTGCTCAGATAAAAGTCTAATATACTAAATATACAAAGAACTCATAAAACGCATCAACAAATAAACAAACAATCCAATAAAAAAATGCGAAGAGGACATGAACAGACACTTCTCCCAGGAAAAAATACAAATGGCCAACAGATATATGAAAAGATGCTCATCTTCTTTAGTTATTAGAAAAATGCAAATCAAAACTGCAATGAGATACCATCACACACCTGTTAGATTAGCTATTATTAACAAGACAGGTAATAGCAAATGTTGGAGAGGCTGTGGAGAAAAAGAAGCCCTCATTCACTGTTGGTGGGAATGTAAAGTAGTACAACCATTATGGAAGAAAGTATGGTGGTTCCTCCAAAAGCTGAAAATAGAACTACCTTATGACCCAGCAATCCCTCTACTGGTTATATACCCCCAAAACTCAGAAACATTGATATGTAAAGACACATGCAGCCCCATGTTCATTGCAGCATTGTTCACAGTGGCCAAGACATAGAAACAACCTAAAAGCCCTTCAATAGATGACTGGATAAAGAAGATGTGGCACATATACACTATGGAATACTACTCAGCCATAAGAAATGATGACATCGGATCATTTACAACAAAATGTTGAGATCTTGATAACATTATACAAAGTAAAATAAGTAAATCAGAAAAAACCAGGAACTACATTATTCCATAAGTAGGCGGGATATAAAAGCGAGATGAAGAGACATTAATAAGAGTGTGGTTACGGGGGTGGGAAAGAGGGAGAGAGAAAGGGGAGGGGGAGGGGCCCAAAGAAAACTAGATATAAGGTGACAGAGGACAACATGAGTTTGGGTGATGGGTAAGCAACATAATTGATTGACAAGATAACCTGGACATGTTTTCTTTGAACATATGTACCCTGATTTATTGATGTCACCCTAGTAAAATTAATTTAAAAAAAAGCAGAGATCAAAAAATATATTCAGACAAATGAAAATAACAACATGATATATCAAAATTTCTGTGATGCAGCAAAAGCAGAAATAAGAAGGAAGTTTATATCATTACATTATATCAAGAAACAAGAGAGATCCCAAATAAACAACCTAACATCACATTATAAGGAACTAGAAAAAGAAGAACAAAAGCAACCCAAAGTCTGCGGAAGAAAGAAAATAGTAAAAACTGCAGCAGAATTAAATGAAATGAGAAAAACTATAGAAAAAAATACAGAAAGATCTGATGATCAATACAACTGACAAATTATTGGCTAGGCTTACTAAGGATAAAAGAGGAAGGACTCATATAAACAAAATCCAAAATGAAAGAGAGAAATGACCAGAGATATCATAGCTATACAAAAGGAGCATAGTAGAATATTATACAAAATTATATGCCACCAATTCAACAACCTAGAGGAGATAAATACATACTTAGAACTATACAATCATCCTAGACTGAGTCACAAAGATGTGGAAAAACTAAATAAACCTATAAGCAGAGAGGAAATAGAAACTGCTATCAAAGACTACCAAAAAACAAAAGTCCAGAACCAGATGACTACATGAGTGCATTCTACCAAACATTCAAAGAAAATTCAGTATCTATTCTTTTCAAAGTCTTTCAAAAAACAGAAGAAGCAGTACTCTCCAACACATTTTATGAGGCAAACATAACCCTCATACCAAAACTTGGCAAGGACAACACACAAAAAGAAAACTACAGACCAATATCTCTAAAGAATACAGATGCAAAAATATTAAACAAAATACTAACAAATCAAATATAATACAACACATTAAAAAAATAATACATCACTATCAAGTGGGATTCATTCCAGGAGCACAAGGATGGTTCAAAATATGGAAATTGATCAACATAATGCACCACATCAACAAAACAAAGAACAGAAATTAAATGATCCTATCAATAGATGCAGAAAAAGAATTTAATAAAATACAACATTCCTTTATGTTTAAAATACTCAATAAAATGCGTATATAAGAAAAGTACCTCAATATAATAAAGGTCATATATGACAAACCATCAGCTAATATCATACTAAATGGTGAAAAAATGAAGGTTTTTCCTCTAAGATCAGGAACAAGACAAGGCTGCCAAATCTCTTCACTTTTAATCAACATAGTACTGAAGGCCGTAGTCAGAGGAATCACGCAAGAGAAAGAAATAAAAGGCATCCATATCAGGAAAGAAGTAAGGTATCACTTTTTATAGATGACATGATCCTGTATATAAAAAACCCCAAAGATTCCACCAAAAAACTAATAGAAACAATAAACCAATACAGTAAAGTCATATGGTATAAAATCAATATACAAAATCCACTGCTTTCCTATATGCCAATGATGAAACATCGGAAAATGAACTAAAAAAAAAATTCTTTTTACAATTGCAAAAAAAAAAAAGTACCTAGAAATAAACCTAACAAGGATATGAAGGACCTATATACTGAAAACTGCAAAACATTATTAAAAGAAATTTAAAAAGACACAATGAAATGGGAAACTATTTCATGTTCATGGATTGAAAGAATCAACATAGTTAAAATGGCCATATTACTCAAAGTAATATACAAATTTAACGCAATCCCAATCAAAATACCAATGAAGTAAAACAAACAATTACCAGGTTTGTATGCAACCATAAAAATACACCCTGAATAGCCAAAGCAATCCTGAGGAAAAAGAATGAAGCCGGAGATATCATACTACTTGACTTCAAATTATACTAGAGAGCCAAGATAATCAAAACAGCATGGTACCCGCAGAAAAGCAGACATACAGACCAATGGAACAGAATCGAGAGCCCAGAAATAAAACCACATATGTATTCATGGACAAGTCATTTTTGACAAAGGAGACAAAAATACACAATGGAGAAAAGAAAGCATCTTCAATAAATGGTGTTGGGAAAATTGGAAAGCCACATGCAAAAGAATGAAACTTGACTACAGTTTGTCCCCTTGCACAAAAATTAATTCAAAATGGATCAAAGACCTAAATATAAGATCTGAAACTATAAATTACATAGAAGAACACATAGATACTAAGCTCATGGACCTTGGCTATAGAGAACAATTTATGAATTTGACCCCAAAGGTAAAATAAATGATGAATAAGACTATATCAAACTAAAAAGCTTCTGCACAGCAAAAGAAACTGACAACAAAACAAATAGGCAGCCAACTACATGAAAGATGATATTTGTAAACAATAGCACCGATAAAAGGTTAATATAAAATATATATATAAAGAACTTAAAAAGGCACAGCTAAAGACAATATGAACAAAATAAAAAGGTATACCACACAATGGGAGAACATATTCAACAAGACGTCTGATAAGGGGTTAATAACCAGAATTTTTTTTTTTTTTTGTATTTTTCTGAAGCTGGAAATGGGGAGAGACAATCAGACAGACTCCCGCATGCGCCCGACCGGGATCCACCCGGCACGCCCACCAGGGGCAACGCTCTGCCCACCAGGGGGTGATGCTCTGCCCCTCCGGGGGCATTGCAACCAGAGCCACTCTAGCGCCTGTGGCAGAGGCCAAGGAGCCATCCCCAGTGCCTGGGCCATCTTTGCTCCACTGGAGCCTTGGCTGCTGGAGGGGAAGAGAGACAGAGAGGAAGGAGGGGGGGTGGAGAAGCAAATGGGCGCTTCTCCTATGTGCCCTGGCCGGGAATCAAACCCTGGTCTCCCGCACGCCAGGCCGACGCTTTACCGTTGAGCCAACCGGCCAGGGCAATAACCAGAATTTATAAACAGCTTGTAAAATGCAACACCAGAAAGATAAACAGTCCAATCAAAAAATGGGCAAAAGAAATGAATAGACACTTTTCCAAAGAGGACATACAGATGGCCAACAGGCATATGAAAAAGTGCTCAACATCATTAATCATTAGAGAAATGCAAATTAAAACTACAATGAGATATCACCTCACACCTGTCAGAATGGCGCTCATCAACAAAACAATACAGAATAAGTGCTGGCGAGGATGTGGAGAAAAGGGAACCCTCCTGCACTGCTGGTGGGAATGCAGACTGGTGCAGCCACTGTGGAAAACAGTATGATGATTCCTCAAAAAATTAAAAATCAAACTGCCTTTTGACCCAGCCATCCCACTTTTGGGAATATATCCCAAAAACACCACATCAATGAGTCAAAAGGAGAAATGCACCCCCATGTATATGGCAGCACTGTTTACAATAGAAAAGATCTGAAAACAGCCCAAGTGTCCGTCAGTGGACAAGTGGATTAAAAATCAGTGGTACATATACACAATGGAATACTATGGAACCATGAAAAAGAAGGAAATATTATTTTTTGTGACAACATGGATGGACCTGGAAACTATTATGTTAAGTGAAATAAGCCAGGCAGAGAAAGAAAAATATCATATGATCTCACTCATCTGAGGAATCCGACAAACAATATGAACTGAGGAGGAGAATAGAGACAGAGGCAGGATCAAAGGATGCAGAAGGAAAGCAGACAGAGGGAAAGGGGTGCTAGGCTGAAAGGATGGGATGAAAGGAGAAAAGCAAATCCTGGAGGGAAGGGGTAAGTGCGTTGCCAGGAGGGGAACAGGGGAGGATGTACTGGGGAACACAGGGGAAGGGAGGATGAATTCCGGGGGACACTAGAATGAAAAAAAAACTTACAAAGCTCAGCAACAAACAGGTGAACAATACAATTAAAAAATGGGGAGAGGACATGAACAAACACTTCTCCCAAAAAGACAAACAAATGACCAACAGATATATGAAAAGATGCATTTCTTCAATAGCTATTCAAGAAATGCAAATCAAAACTACAATGAGATACCATCTCATACCTGTTAGATGAGCTATTATCAACAAGACAGGTAATAACAAGTGCTGGAGAGGCTGTAGAGAAAAAAGAACCCTCATTCACTGCTGGTGGGAATGAAAATTAGTACAATCATTATGGAAGAAAGTATGGAGGTCCTCAAAAAATTAAGAATAGAACTACCATATGACCTACCAATCCCTTTACTGAGTATATACTCCCAAAACTCAAAAACATTGGTACATAAAGACACATGCAACCCCATCACAGCATTAGTCACAGTGAACAAGACATAGAAACAACCAGTGTCCCTCAATAGATGATTGAATAAAGAAGATGTGGTACATATATACAATGGAATACTACTCAGCTGTAAGACACAATGACTTAGTGACATTTACGACAACATGGATAGACACTGAGAATGTTATATGAGTGAAGTAAGTAAATCAGAAAAAGCTAAGAATTGTAGGATTTTACACATAAGTGGGATATAAAACTGAGACTCATGGATGTTGATAAAAGTAAAGTGTTACCAGGAGGAAGGAGATGTGGAGAAAAGGGAGGAGAGTGGGAAAGGTATAAAAAAGGACAAATATAAGGTGACAGAAAATGATTTGACTTTGGGTGAGGGGTATACAACATAATCAACAGTTCAAATGCTATAGAAATGTTTACCTGAAATCTATGTACTCTTCTTGATCAATGTCACCATGTTCAAGTTAATTTTCTAAATAAAAATATAAAAATTAATTTATTAATTAATGAATAAAAGTCTAATTCTAATGTTGTCAACACAGCAAAACTACTGATCTCTGTTTGTGTTCCCACTCTCTGTATTGCATTCCAGAAATTTTCAGCAAACATAAAGCCACTATTATTTGTTTTCATAATTCCAGGTATAATAGCCCTGCACTCCTGCTCTCTGACATCTAAAGTGCTTGCTTCATATAATTCGTTCAGTTTTCTAGGTGTTTATGGAAGAAGAACAAGGCGTATTATAGGCCTTATTACACTCTTGTGTCCTAATCACTGGAAAGTTTTGAGCAGAATAGTGATGCAGTTAATAAAACCTGACCCCTGTTCTGCAAAAGTACCCTCTCTCTGTTCAAGTCTGCGAAACCTGGCCTGCCTGCCCATTCTGTGCCGATGCCCTCCTGTACCCTTTTCCTCTATTCTTCTAATTACAACTATATTCCAATGTTTTACTTTTGGCGTTAAAGAAAGCTGTCAGCCACTCTGCTCTATGTTTTTTTCACCCTCCTGTGGCAAATACATTGACTATAAAACAAGAAATATGCATGAATTACTGAGTTTTTATAGCAGCTCATAAAAATGATAGATAATCTTGATACTGATGTATGTGTATCAAAGCTGAGCCTGGGAGAACTTAGCTGAAAAGAATTAACACCACTATGTAATGCAATTGTTTTTGCCATTCAGTAACTCAGCATTTATCTAGAGATGTATAAATGAGTGAATGCCTATAGTCATTTGCAGGTGTTGAACTGTTGCCTCTTAGTTAAAAACCATAATTTTCTCTGATTTAAAAGTCACTTAATTTTGTTTTCTTTCATATTGCATTATTTTTATCAAGTTTAGTTGTAGAATGAACTGGAGCTATAAAATTCTTGCTACATAACCTAGAAGTTATTTGCCCATTCAAGTATCCAATCTTAATGTAGTATAGAATACCTATTAGGCCAGATGGATTCTCAATCCAGATTGCTGGCAAAAGAAAGAAAACGGAGAAAGGACATAAAGAAAGTAAGGAGGCAGAACATTCTTTGGTAGACAAAGTTACAAGTTTAGCTAAAAATTATAAAACATAAATTGTGTTGCCTTACTCACTCTTCTAAAACTTTCATTTTTCTGAGTTCCGATGAACATTTTTCTTTCCACTTTGAAAAACTCAAAAATAACAAAATCCCTATCCTCGGGTTACAAATCTAAGATAGGTTCTGTAGGTTGGTTCTTAAATTGAATTTGTATGTAAGTTGTAACAGGTACATTTACCTATTAAATATTAAATGCAACTTAGATAGATGTTTGTCTTAACATCGTCTTTATTTTTATGTTTCTGTGCATACAAATACTTAAACAGTTTCAAACCTATAGAACCTCGGTAATCTGGGGACTGCTTGTAGTCTCAAAGTGAAGCTTTTAAGTACAAGCATCTGTCTTTTGAGTTGCGGTGTTCACAAAATTGCAGTTAGACATGTAAATAAAGAGAAGCACTCAAACTTTCCACCCATAAAGATTAAAGGCAACCTAGTGTTGGTTATAGTCTGTGTTTATCTTAAAAATTTTAGAAATTTTTCAGTTACAAGCTTTAGATCTTAAAATGGTAGACAAGAATTGATTAACTGCTGATATTTTGTCTTTTGCCTTCCATGATTTAACGCATACCAATTTCCTGTACAAAAAAATATTATTTTGCCTCTTTTTAATCAGATATCAAAAGTAATGATAAAATTTACAGAGTAAGTTTAATATGAGCTTATTCCCTGTTGAGTTGCCAATACAAACAATATTATTGTCTGCTCATCAAAAAAGTTATGAAACAGATTATTTTTAAAACATTATTGAGAGAGTCCTGAACCCAAATCTATACTATTTAATCACTTAGCATTATCTTTAATTATTTTGCTATACCATTGACTCTCAAGCATAAGACAGTAAAACAAATGTCTTACTAACACACTAAAAAGGAGTTTTCAGTTAAATATTTAATTTTTGGTGGTATGAATTTCATATACCACACACATATTTAGATGTCAAATAAATATATATATGAATACATATACATTCCTATAAATGTATATAGAATTATATTTATGCAAACACATGCATATATCTTAATTTATAATTCTACCTGGTCACAGAAACCTGAACCTTTTCAAAAAGTTTCCTTAAAATTTTCCTAGTAAATTTTAGGTTCTTTCCCGTCCCTACCACAACCCCAACAGAGTGTATGTTCTAAATGACAGGGATTATAATTAGTCTAATGGAATGTTGTGAAAGTGGGATGTAAGAATGTGGTCCTTACAGTGCATCTATCCATAGCTAGCATCTGCTGAGAATGACAATAACAAATAAAAATAGTTAGCATTCATGGAACAGTTATATAGCCTCATACTAGGATATGTATATATCTAAAATTTAGATACATATATATTTTAGATATATATATATCTAAAAAACCTTTATGAAAACCCTATTCCTGTTTTATAAATACAAAACCTGATATACAAACGCAGTGCTGTCTCTTAATCGCTACATAAATATGGCCTACCTTTTTGAACACTTCAAAATATTTTTATATTATGACTTCAAAACTTTAATTTTAAAGAATCTCTATAGTTATCTTCAAGTACTTATATAACAACCACTCAATGGTGGATTTCTTTAAAAAGAGCTTGGGGGTCTTGGTACAATATTTAAGAAACTTAGAGGCTCTCCTCTGCCTTTTAAAGAGTAGGATAAAAATGTCTTTTTTTATATATATGACCTCTTCCCCTTTGTTTCATTTTGATTCAAATGGGGCTCATCCCCCGTTTGAGCACCATGCCTCACCTGCCTCCTGCTCCCTAGCAGGACCACTCCTGTAATCACTAAGCCCTCCAGACAATGAGGCTCTGATCAGTATCAAACAATCTCATGAGCAAAGTCTTGGGTCTTTTGACCACAATCAAATCAAAGATAATATCTAGGATTCACTTGTGTTCCAGCTCCAGACCCAGAAACACTGTGAAGCCATGGCTGACTTCAGGACCAGATACACTGGTCAGCCGCTCAGTACTCTAGCCCTGACTGATTAGTAGAGACCAAGACCCTAACTCCCTTGATCACTATGTTTACTGATTGTTCTCCTATATAACCACACCCTGGAAGCTACTGGCGAGCCAGGTTCTTAGCAATAGCTCTCCTGTTTTGGGGTGTGGCCACTTCCTAAAAATAAACCCTTACTTTCTTTGCTGCAAACTCCTGTTCATATTTTATTGGGTTCTGATGCTCACAGACAAATGAACCCTTTTAGTCTGGTAACAGGAGAAAAAATATTTGAAAAATTCCAGAAGCCTGTGGTTCTGGTCTCACTCTGCCCGTGACTAGTTGTGCCACCAAGGACAAATCACTCAAATCTCAGAATGTGAATTACCCAACTATCACTTCTGGAGCGTCGTCTATGGGATGGGAACTTAATGTATGCTATTTGTTAATCATCATAATTTTAGCACAGTCAGAAAATTTAAGTAACTCATCTAAAATGTTAGAGGAACTAATTGGCAAATTGTGATTAAAGGAAGAAGCTATATATTATTCCATTATGATAGTTCCCAATATCTACAATACCACCTAGGTCAAAATACTCTATAATTCTAAGTGGGAGATGGCAGAGAAGACTCAGTGAAAGAAACAATTTTTCTGGGAAGATTTAATGCCACTTATATTTTTTTTTCCTGTTATCTGTTGGAAAATATTCTCTTTGGATCAAACCTGGATGTTTGCTTGCTAGTTTATACAACTTATTAGAGGTCTTATATCTTCTTTATACCTCTCATTTGGTATACAGTACCTGTACTTTATCACATTTTTTAAGAATTCTTACACATACAGGCTTACTATCCTCTCCAAAATTGTTAATCAGATCCATTCTCCTAGCCGAGGTTGTCATGGACCCAAAAGGATGGAATTTGTCTTTAGCTCTCTCCTGAAAGCTAACACGCACATCAGGGCATGTGTAACGTTTTCTCACCATGCATGTTGTCAGGCTGACATCAATAGGGAAAAATGTGCATTAATACTTCCATAAGCTAACATGATTTTTGCATTATAAAAACGTCATCTTAAAAAGGACAGTAAACAATGATAACAATGTGTGGGCCTATTTTGACAAAGAAACAATAGAATGGCTTTCCTAGTTCCCTTGGAGTATATATTGATTAAGTAAATTATATTACCATATTTCCCATGTATAAGATGCACTCTTTTTAAAAATTTGAAGTTTAATAACTGGGCACATCTTATACAGCAGTTATAAATTTTTTTACTTTCATTTCCCACTTTTTTGCACTTGTTTTTGCGCTCATTGTTGATTTTTTTACTAGCGTTTCCTGCTTTTTCGCAATTGTTGTCTTTGTGCTCATTGTTTCACACATTTTAATGGTATATTACGATAAGTTACATTTTGCCACATTCTGCCCCCGTTATGCCCAGAAATGGCTCAGAAAAGATCTTCGTACAGGGCTGATTCAGTTAAAAGTGATCCAGTTTGCAAAAGTGAATGAAAATTGTGCCGCTGAAGTAAGTTTGGTCCTCCTCCAACTGAGAAATCAGTCCAGGACTTGCTACGGGAAGAAGAAACCTTACTGAAAACGCCATGGCAGAAGAAGGCCATGAGAGGCAAGTCAGCAAATGACCTGACTTAGAGAGGGAATTGAAGATATGGATTGAAGAACAAAAGGCAATTGGAATTCCTGTGTCCACAAAGATGGTTCAGCATGAGGCACGAAGAATTGCTGATGAAAAAGAAGTTACTGATTATAAGGAGGACACAATTGGAGCTTCAGGTTCATGAAACGGAATGGACTAAGTATGTGTACACTCACCAGACTTGCCCAAAACATGCCTGAAAGCTAGAGCAGAAGGTTGTTGAATGTCATTGTTTTGTCATTAAATGTCAGAAGACATATCAGTTTTAGTTGGGACAGGTTGCTAATATGGATTAAGTCCCCCTTCAATCTGATGTCCCAAATAACAGAACTGTTGATAAGAAGGGGGTAAAAACTGTAACTGTGAAGATAAGTGGACATGAAAAGAGCCATTACAGTTGTTCTATCTTGTTGTGCTGATGAAACCAAGCTGTCTCCTATGCTGATTTTCAAGTGCAAAACAATACCAAAAGAAGACATTGCTCAAGGAGTGATTGTCCACTTTCATGACAAGGGTTGGATGGATCAAGATGGGATGAAGATCTGGTTTGAGAAAGTTTGGAGAAGGAGATCAGGTGGGCTCTTATGCAAACCTGCCCTATTGGTGCTTGATTAGTTCAGGGCATCCATAACAAAAACACAAAGAAGATTCCTGCAGAGCAAAAACAAAACTTGCCGTCATACCTGGAGGTTTGACAGCCCAGCTCCAACCACTTGATGTCAGCATTAACAAAGCCTTCAAAGCTGCCATAAGAGACAAATGGAACCAATGGATGAAGTCTTCTGGGAACAATTTGACACCAGCAGGAAGAGTGAAAAAACCAACCATAGGAAAAGTTCGTATTGGGTGAAAAAATCCTGGGATAATATCAAGATGAAAATTGTTGTCAAGTCATTTAAGAAGTGTGGCATTTCAAATGCCATAGACGGAACTGAGGCAATATATAAGGCAATATATGAAGACAGTGATTTGTCATCAGACACAGATGAGGACAAGCTAATGGATGGGAGTTGTGACAGTGATGGAGTTGTATGAATTTATAATGAATAAAATTTGAGTTCAATAACTTTATTGCCTGACCAGGCAGTGGCGCAGTGGATAGAGCGTCGGACTGGGATGCCGAGGACCCAGGTTCGAGACCCTGAGGTTGCCAGCTTGAGCGTGGGCTCATCTGGTTTGAGCAAAAGCTCACCAGCTTGGACCCAAGGTCGCTGGCTCCAGCAAGGAGTTACTCAGTCTGCTGAAGGCCCACGGTCAAAGCACATATGAGAAAGCAATCAATGAACAACTAAGGTGTCACAATGTGCAATGAAAAACTAATGATTGATGCTTCTCATCTCTCTGTTCCTGTCTGTCTGTCCCTGTCTATCCCTCTCTCTGAGTCTCTCTCTGTCTCTGTAAAAAATAAATAAATAAATAAATAAATAAATAAATAAATAAATAACTTTATGTAATACATTTTTTTTTAATTTTCGGCCCCAATATTAAGGTGTGTCTTGTACATGGTGTAAGGTATTTTTCCCCGCCGAGAAGGAAGGAACAGGCCAGAGCCACAAAGTGTGGAATAGCAAAAGGCTTTATTGAGTACAGAGCGCACATCCCGCCCGGCAAGGTTCCCTGGCCCCGAGGAAAGAAAGATGGAGGAGAGATGGAGGTCAGGAAAGTTGCACGGATTAAACCGTGTGGGAGATATTTAAAGGGTCCCTCTAGGGAAGTGGAGCTACTATGACGTGGTGAAATTTCACTGGCTGGCAGACGATCGCTTCTTTCCAAATGGTTCCTGGGAAGCTTCCTTTGGCGGGCTTGATTGTGGGCAGTCCTAGCCAAAGTGGGCGGGTCTGAGTTACCCACATGACCATCCCCCATTATCCACCGACCTTACATTCTGACCTTTTGCATTAAATAGAAAAAGGGCGCCGTTTATTCGTCTGGCTACTTCCTGCTGAATAGGGGCGTCGTGGGGAGGGGGAGATTGGAAGGTGGTGGCTTTGAGGGGTGTCAGGAGGAACATCTGTGTGGTTGTGATTGGAGAAACTTCGCAGATGTGGTCCTGTAAGGATTTAAAAACAAAAAGAGAAGTAATAGGGGAATTTGCAGGGTCTAGCCTTTTGGTGAGCTGGAGATGGATGGAGTCCAGTGGTTCCGACTACCAGTGGTCCTATAAGGAGGCAAGCTTGAGGCAGAACTGCATGTCAGGAGTGGCATAAAAAGGGAAAAGGAAGAGGGTCCCATCCATTCCCATAACCGAAACCTGTGAGGGAACTAGAGGTCCAGAGTGTGAAGGTAAAAACAGAGAAGGCAGCCCCCTTGTCCACAAGAAATGAGATGGACTTACCCACTTGTTGCACAACCCTGGGTTCTCCGAGTCCAGGCCATATCCTAGGAGTTTGAGTGATGCACCCACCTGGCTGGATTGGACTTCATTTGGGCGTCTTGTCCTCCATGTAGAGGCACTGAGGAAAAAACCTGTTGCCCAAAGGGGCAATCACTCCGCCAGTGACTGGGCTGCTTGTAGTCAGGGCAGGGCTCAGTGGGCAGCTGTAGGCAGGGGCCCTGCTGGGACCAGTGTTCCTGCTTGCCACACTTAAAGCAAGCTGCTGGTGGCTCTGCTGGCCTCAGGATTTCCACAAGAGTTGGGGTTTGGGATGTTACCTTCTGCTGCATGCGGGCCTGGTGGAACAGCCTTGGCCTGTTTTTACTAATTGGGACCGTTAAAAACTTTAAATGCCATGTTCACAGGTTCCGGATAGGGGTTTGAGGGTTTGGGAATAAGAGGGGGGGGGGCTCATGCGGAGCCCGGCACCCAGATCTTGCAGGAAACGCTGGAGCCAAAGGCAGGACAGGGCAGGAACTTCCTGAAAGAAAATTGGGGTTGGACATCCTGAAAACTGGTGTAAGAGCCAATGCCAGGCTGAGAAAGGTCTGACGGAGGAGGGACTAGAGAACACAGTGAAGGGAGGGGCCCCTGGCCAGCAGGGGAGGAGAAAGAGAGATGGTAGTAGTGAATAAGAAACAGGTTTTTGCAAAGGGAGGGGAGGAGGCTTTCAGAGGGAAGAGAGAGTTTGGAGTCCATGGAGAAGGAAAGATTAGGAATAGAGGTTTTAGGTGAGGTTTCTCTGGCCAGAAAAAGGCCTGCACGGTGGAACAGGCAGCACAGAGATTAAGGACAGGTGCGCAAATAATTGGAGGCCGTGAATGTAAGAGATCTCCAATCAGTTCCCAGCTTTTTTGGCAGTAGTTAAATTGGTGAGGGTGTTAACACTGAAAGTCCCTTCAGGAGGCTAATTGAGTGGGTTCTGTGGCCTGGCCACAGCGGAGAAGAAGAACAGTTTCTTCTTCCTTAGGGAGGAAGATTCCTGTGCCCCAACAGCTGCCCTCAGTTCTCGGAGTGGTCAGACCTGAGCATTAGCGTCCTAAAAACTCAAGGTCCAGCCACGGATGAAAGTGGATGTGCTTGGGGAGGTCTCCACAAGCACACGCTCACTCGAACGGAAAAGAGTTCCCTGACGTAGCTACAGTTTCAGACAGGGAGTCTCGGAAAGAACTGAGAGGAAGGCGGAGGCAGGGGACTTACTGCACATGCGCCGAAGTGGGTGGAAGTCGGAGATCCTGGTTCTTTCTCCTGGTTCTTTCTCAGAGGGGAGGAGAAAGGAGCGGTCCTTGCGGACTTCTAACTCCTCCAGGGTTTCGGCACCAAAATGTAAGGTATTTTTCCCTGCCGAGAAGGAAGGAACGGGCCAGAGCCACAAAGTGTGGAATAGCAAAAGGCTTTATTGAGTACAGAGCGCACATCCCACCTGGCAAAGTTCCCTGGCCCTGAGGAAAGAAAGATGGAGGAGAGATGGAGGTCAGGGAAGTTGCACGGATTAAACCATGTGGGAGATATTTAAAGGGTCCCTCTAGGGAAGTGGAGCTACTATGACGTGGTGAAATTTCACTGGCTGACAGACGATCACTTCTTTCCAAATAGTTCCTGGGAAGCTTCCTTTGGCAGGCTTGATTGTGAGCAGTCCTAGCCAAAGTGGGCGGGTCTGAGTTACCCACATGACCATCCCCCATTATCCACCAACCTTACACATGGAAATGTCTTATACACCTTTTGCACTGAAATACTGGATTGATTTGCAAATGTTAGTGAATTCTTATTCAGAAATAAAAAATGATAACCCCTTAGCTAATTGATAGCTGAAAAGGTATTGCATGAAGTTTAATTTTCTTAAACTTAATGCTTAGAGATTTGGTAGTTTGCATCTGAAAACTGAGATTCTTTTTTATTTAGGTGATAGAGGTGAAAAGTTTAGCTGTGAGTTCTGTCAAAAATAACTCTGTTAAGATCCATGAATCTTCTACTCTTGTGATTTAAATTTTCAAGTTCACTTTTATTTCATTTAACCAAGTCTTTTTCATTTCTCTTTCCTCACTAGTGCAATCTAGAAAATAATATGGGAAAGTATCATGTGTCTAGAACCATAGCAACGGTCCATTCTTCCCACTACACACAAACTTTAAAGAAATAATATGCAAAAAGCAGTTTAAATTTTGCAAGGAAAATTTGTCCACATTGAAAAGAGATTATGACAGCTTCATAGCCCCTATTTTTACAAAAGATGATTTTCAGTCTCCTTTTAGTTTTCTTCTTCTGATGCAGTGGTTCTCAAACTTGGCTGTACATTGGAATTACCTAGGGAATTTAAAAAATACAAGCTCTATAACCAGAGATTCTGCTATAAGAAGGCATTGCCTAGGCACCTGGATCATTAAAAATTCCCTCAAGTGATTCTAACATGGAGCCAAGGCTAAGAATACCAGACTACTAACTTTTGGTCAATTCTCAAGTGTTGCTCACTCATGCTTTTAGAGCTGCTGACCCTACCACTGCTCCCAACTGGCTGACTCACTATGCTTTTGCTTTAGGCAATAAAACAGATGTTATTCTCAAGGCAATGGTGCTCTGTTCTGAGCCTGTTGCACCTGATTTTCTGTTTATGATGTGGTTTACGCATCATTGGTCTACAGTGTTGCTTTGCCCTGGACATTCCAATAACAGGCTCATAACATGTCTGTTGCCACATATATTTTACTTGCGCTTCTGGTTTCTGGGAAATCTCTATCTAGGACAGAGTAAAACTGATGCTAGGTCTCTTGGCAAGCCAGTAGAAAAGAATTTCCCCCTTATTTATCATAGTAATCACAAGCCTGAATAACCCATCTGGTAGAGTTCATTCATAGGGTAAAGAGGATATTGAGGCTCGTTTAAAGCTTACATAGAGTCAGAAAGAGTTAACATAATAAAAGTTACCCCTTTTGTAGCACTGTGGGATGATCTAAAAAGAAAACAGAGTGAGAAGAAAAGGAATCTGCTAACTTTTTCTGGGTCTTTGAAGCTTCTTACTAGGAAAATATGTTAAATGAGTAAGAATATTATCCATTACAAAACAAAAGAACTTCAATCCATTTCTGAATTCTGAAAAAATATTACCTCTTTACCTACTTGGCACATAGCAATTTATCAAGCTTGTCTAGATCAAAAACAGAAAAATAAAGAAAAAGGATGTGAAGCAGGTAACCCTGTCTAAGGTACTTTCAGTTCCTGGGTGCCATGAACGCTGGAGACTGAAGAATATTCTCAGGTCTAGAAGGGACAGGTGATGATCTCACAGCAGAGGGTAAAGGTAGGGAGATAAGTAGTTGAGCCCAGGTCCACAGATAGCATGAACTGAGTGGAAACCAGATCAAAACAGAGAAATGCCTTGCACTTGTTAGTACCATTGCCTGACCGAATTTAAAAAATAAAATAAAAATTAAGAGTTCATCCACTAAGGACTTCTGCATCAGAGGCCAACATTGCTTATAGAAATGGACAACAAACAGCTCAGATCCAAGTGTTAGTATAGGTAGCTAGTTAGGTAGCTGTAAGGCCAGGGGCCGCCGCCATCATGGACATTCACACTCATGTTCTCATTAGATATAGACAGACGGTATAGAAACAGCAGAGCCAAACACTGGTGGGCCATTCTTTTATTCTAGCCTCACACCTGGCCGGTGAGTAAACACAAACACACAGGGCTCCAAAACCCATTCACACATTCTTAAGTTCCACAGTCAGGAGAATCTTCTCCAGGTTTTCCTAGAATCAAAGGTCCCACCAGCCTTAGTCACCTCTGGTTCCCCATCTGCACATCTTCTCCCGCCTCATCTTTGCACAAACATGGCTACCTTCCTCTCCTTCCCCTCCATCTTGGCTTCTTCTTCTTCCCACTCCTACCTCCTTCTTCTTAAAACTTTTCGGTGCAAAAACTCCTCCAGCAACATTACCATAACAATGGCCCTTCCCAAGCAGGAAGGTAATTAGCAGTTTCACCTGGGCAGCACCATTCACATGGTCAGTGCCATTTTTAGCAAAGTGAGAATAAAAATCACATTTTACAAACTTATTTGCCCAACAGTAGTTATATAGCATTAATAAAGTAAGGGAGCAAGTTGAATCAGACACTAAGCATAAAAAACTAGGGAGCTGAGTCAGATATTAAGCCAGATTTACTAGAAGCTATAACATTCACTGGTTCCCCAAGTATCACTGCACCCTTCAACCTCAGAATTTAATCCCTCAGAAATCCTCAAGCAATCCCTAAGAGAGCAGGAGGAATCTCCCCTAGGAACATCTGGCTTAGTACCAGAATTATTAGGTACCAGGATTATCAGAAAATCCCTTTGCTAGCCATATATGCAGTAGAAACTAGATGACACAGGAATACTTTGGGGCATGCACAGTTGGAATCAAAATGGTGACATAAAGGAGTAAATTCTAGCTTGAGAAAATCTGGGAAAAGAATCAGATTGGATTAGGGTGTCAAACCCAGGAAGTAAGTTGGATAGTTTGACAGCAAGCCTGATCATTCCCCAAAACTAAGAAAATATATGGGGGATTATCAAGTATCTTAGAGAAGTTGTTAACAGAGCCTGCCTGCCCTCTACATCCCCAAGAGTATTATTTCCCTTCACCCCAATAAATCATGCCACTACACTTAAACTTCTCTCACATTTGTGCCCTTTGAAAGACTTTCTTGTGACACTATAAGAACCTATTTATACCAGCAACACAAAGATCAGTATGACAGTCATTTTCCATAACTCAACAAAGAGAAGAGGTCCCTTCACTCATAAACACATTTTTATTTAAGATCAGAAGCATGGAAAGGGATGAGTAATTTTATATAAGATAAACTGAAGGACTGTTTAAATTTTGTGATTCTAAGCTTTCACAGGATGAGATACTAAGTTTATTTTTCAGGTAACAGCTGAGCATGAACTCAGAAGGATCAAACTTTATAGCAGTATTTTTTTTTCTTTAAAAAAAAAGTGCCGGCGGCCTAGCGAGCGGAGGACCCGGGTTCGATTCCCGGCCAGGGCACACAGGAGAAGCGCCCATTTGCTTCTCCACCCCTCCGCCATGCCTTTCTCTCTGTCTCTCTCTTCCCCTCCCGCAGCCGAGGCTCCATTGGAGCAAAGATGGCCCGGGCACTGGGGATGGCTCTGTGGCCTCTGCCTCAGGCGCTAGAGTGGCTCTGGTCGCAACATGGCGACGCCCAGGATGGGCAGAGCATCGCCCCCTGGTGGGCGTGCTGGGTGGATCCCGGTCG
The DNA here is from genome assembly GCF_036850995.1 of Saccopteryx leptura. Taxonomy (NCBI): domain Eukaryota; kingdom Metazoa; phylum Chordata; class Mammalia; order Chiroptera; family Emballonuridae; genus Saccopteryx; species Saccopteryx leptura. The sequence continues at coordinate 49,569,357 of NC_089514.1, read as the reverse complement.
GGCGCATGCGGGAGTCTGTCTGACTGTCTCTCCCTGTTTCCAGCTTCAGAAAAATGCAAAAAAAAAAAGTGCTGGTCCTGGCTGGTTGGCTCAGTGGTACAGCATTGGCCTGGCATGCTGGAGTTCTGGGTTCAATTCCCAGCCAGGGCACACAGGAGAGGCACCCATCTGCTTCTCCACCCCTTCCCCTCTCCTTCCTCTCTGTCTCTGTCTTCTCCCGAAGCCAAGGCTCCATTGGAGCAAAGTTGGCCTGGGCGCTGAGGATGGCTCTATGGCCTCTGCCTCAGGCGCTAGAATGGCCCTGGTTGCAACAGAGCAATGCCCTAGATGGGCAGAGCATTGCCCCCTGGTGGGCATGCCGGGTGGATCCCAGTCGGACACATGCGGGAGTTTGTCTGACTGCCTCCCCATTTCCAGTTTCAGAAAAATACACACACAAAAAAAAGTGTATTCTGCTTTCTCTATATAAAATCATATTGTATTAAGTGGAGCCATATTGAAAAGGTAGAGCCATCAAACGGGATCAGCCTCATGAATGCCCCCTCTCAAGTAATCTTGGGTTTCATCCACCTTCACGATGGAAGACAGATCCTGCATCTTATCCCCTAAATCCTAGTGAGTACATCTTACCTCTTGGATCTTATTCCTTATCTTCTCCTTTCTATTCTTCATCCTATCCTTTTCTATTGGTTCTCTCACAACAGCTTTTAAACATTTACAGATATCTCCCACCATAAAACCATTAAGCAGAAGACATAAGAAAATAAAACACAGCCCTGCTCAACTCTACATGTTCTCAACTATGACTCTATTTCTACATATAGCCAATCTAACTGTATTAATTCATACGATTATTCATACTAGATTTCTCCACCATCACTCTGAAAATATTTTTGCCAATACTTCTAATGACTGATATATTCCTAAATCTAAAGACCCTCTGCAATCTTTCTTATTTACCCTCTGTAACACGGTCTTTATTTTTTGCATTTTGTGATGTCTTTTTGTTGGTGGCACCAACACTCAAACTATAAGCAAAAGTTTATTTGGAAAGTCACAGAAGTAGAACAAGTGAGCCACAAAAGTGAGCTCAGAAAACAAGTTACAGAGGCGGAAGAGAGGCCCTTGTATCTTGGGAAAAAGAGAAAGGCAAGGAAACTGTGACTGGGGGAAGGAGGTGTGGAAAGGCCCGGGAGTGTTCCCTAGAGCAGTGGTCCCCAACCCCCGGGCTGCGGACCAGACCGGTACCGGTCCGTGGGCCATTTGGTACCGGTCCACAGAGAAAGAATAAATAACTTACATTATTTCCATTTTATTTATATTTAAGTCTGAACGATGTTTTATTTCTTAAAAATGACCAGATTCCCTCTGTTACATCCATCTAAGAGTCACTCTTGACGCTTGTCTCGGTCACATGATACATTTATCTGTCCCACCCTAAAGGCCGGTCCATGAAAATATTTTCTGACATTAAACCGGTCCGTGGCCCAAAAAAGGTTGGGGACCACTGCCATAGAGAGAACCACCTGAGCAGAGGGTGGGGGAAAGGTATGGGTGAGAGAGAGAAAGAAAGAGAGAGAGAGAGCAAAAGCACACTGGTCCTGTGCCCAAGGGCTTTTAAGGGCAGGGATCTTAGGGGAGGTCCCTGGGGATGATCTCAATGGAATAGTCATCAGTCTTTCAGGTATGTCCTTTCACCCTTTCATGGTCATGGTCTTCACTGATTGGTCAGTGCCAGGTCAGGGGGTCATTAGTTAATGTAGCCAATCCTGAGGTCAGCAATGTTTTCACTTGATCATCTGGTTTTGTTGCTTTTCTGGGCCTTAAGCTGAAACACAACTGAGTCCTATCTGTATTTGATGTGGGTCAGAAACTTACTGTCTTGGGGACATAATGCTTAGGACTATTCCCCAGCTCCCTTGTTCGTTTCCCCTCTGGGCTCTAGGGGAATCTAACCCGCATGGCTAGCAACAGGTCACAGGAGAAAAGGTCAGGGAGCCTCAGAAATGCGTGACCAGCAATATGAAAAGTCAGGGTGTCTAACCCACATGGGCAGTGATAAGCGAGGGGAGGAAAGGTCGCTCTAGGGGAGAGGTCCCAGCGCAGTCTTTTCTGTTGCTATGTATCCAGGGCTTTCTGCCCTGGTGACCTTCCATACTTGACCTATTGTCCTTGCTCTGCTCCTGTCTGTCTAACTTCCTACCACATTTTCACACCTGGTTCCTTGTATCTCTCCAGGCATTTTGTTTTATTCTCCTTTATTAGCTCTTCTTGAGTCACTCCTTATAAATTCAATGCTTCCAGGATTTCTATGTGAGTAATCCCATCCACTTACATGGCTTGAACCATCTTATATTTTAATGATTCAAATTAATCTCTTCAACCTTATTCTTATTCCTAAGTGCCGGAAATATATACTCAAATTTATAATGACTATCTTCATCACTTAAGTTCAACGTACTTAAAAAGAAATCTTGTGATTCCACATCTACTTCAGAAAGTACTAGTGCCATCTCTATCTTTTTGGTTAGACTTTAATTTGGATTTGTATTTTACACTTCTTTCTCAATAGCCACCCCACCCACTCAGACCATTTGTTCAGAAGCTATCTTATTCAGGTCACCAACATTTTTAACTTAAGTACCATGAGTAACTTTTTAATTGATATTGTTATATCTGCTATTAATTCCCTACAGAAAGCTTCTCTTATCAAAGTGACTGTTTGTAAAGGCAAAAAATGCTACTGTAGTAAACAGTATTCACATCAAAGAACAATCTTCTTAATGTGTTGTACAACTTGTGTCATCATCTGGGCTCAGCCATGATGAAATGTTTCTAGTCTCTGGTACCACTACACATACTTTCTCTCAGCCTGAGAGCTCATCCTGCCTTCTTGGCTAATTCCACCTTAGCCCAAAGAACCATTTCAGGTGGCTCTTCCTCCCAAAAGCCTTCCAAGTAATAAGTGTAAATTAGGTACCTCAAGTCCTAAATGTCACATCTGTTTGTTTTCAAAGCCTTCTGTTTCTGTTTCTAAACCATGAGTGTAAACTGAATCATGATGTGTTTAAGTTTTCATTTCTCCCAGTAAACCATAAACTTTTGAAGATAAAACAGTGTCTTTTGCATATTTGTATCTGTACTTCCTGGCAAACTTTCTAGAATAAGCTGAAATAAATAGTTTGCAAATAAAGAATAAATAAATACATCTATTTTTAGGATTGTATCATCAATTTCATGTACCTATTATACACTAATGTAAACCTTTGGGTTTAAGAGAATATCTATGCATCTTAACTAATGTTTCTATGAAGAGTAATACTGCTTCAAATCCAACATAAACCCTGACTGAAATATTGTCTACACATCTTTTTAAGAATGCCAAAGGCAGCTGTGGAGCTCTGACTTATGTAGAAGGAAGTCTGGGATTGATATTTCATTTTTTAAAGTTTAGGTGGTATATAATATTATATTATTTATATTAACTCAGATGTACAATATAGTGATTCAACATTCATTCTTTTTTCTTTCTTTCCTCTCCTTCATTCTTTTCTTCTTTCCTTTCTTCCTTCCTCCTTTTTCACAAAAAAGAAATTCTGAGATGTTCTAAATTAAATGACGGGGGTCAGATAATAAGAGACAGGGCGGTTAGTCTAATCTGTTAAAAGCTGGGGGCCAGCTAACAAAGACTGATCACATTCCTGAATGTATATTGGAGGTTTGAATCAACATCCAGTGTTTACTAGCAGACCACTAGATGGGCCATCACTTTCTGCACATGCATGAACTTTTGGAATTGTTGCCTGTAACCCATCAAAAATAATAAATGTTTCTTCTTTACAGACAGTGTTCCTATCATAGAACTACCCCCAGTTCACTTTCTCCCACCGCTCATATCTGTAGCCAATGTAACTTGTTTCAAAACAATTTACATCTTTCCTCCCACACTTGAAGTATAAATAAGACTTTCAACTCCAGAATGGTGTACATGTTGCATTTTCCACCTAGCACTGTTGTTGATGGTTTAAACTTCATGCATCATAAACTGGTCCTTTATGTTCGAATAAACCCATCTTCCTAAAAGGCTTTCAGACATAGAAATTAAGTTTTTAGTTTAACATTTTTTTCACACTCACACACATACCCTTTATTTTACTTTCTTAGCTTCTGGCTTATTGTAAGTCCTTTCCTACCTAAGCACTACCTGTAAATATGTAGGGCAAGGATAGTCTACTATAGAATTACACATATTTATGAGGTCTCACTTCATCTGGCAACTAGGCATAAAGAAACAGTTTGCAAAAGATTAAGTCAGTTCAACAGTTCATAAGGCCATAAAAAAAATCAATTATACCTGAAGTCACCTGTAGCCTCACTTTTTTACTAGAAAAAAAAGTATATTTGAGGTATATTAAGTAATAATATATCCTGATGGTTTAATGCCTAAAAGATTAAACACTGAAATACCAAAGCAATTTTACGTTAGAGTTCTTCAGACCATGCATGCAAGAGAATTTGATCTATATAACATTAAACAATGACGTTAAACTGTCCTTTCACTCTTCATATAAAGGTGAAAACCTTAATAAATTTTCAGCGACTTATCTAGTGCCTACTTTATTTTTTTTTATTTTATATTTGTTTCAGGAGTATAGCATAGTGGCTAGATAATTGTGTAATTTATGAAGTCATTCCCCTGATAATTCTAGTACTCACCTGGCACCTGTAATGCCTAGTTATTACAATATTATTGACTAAATTCCCTATGCCGTACTGTACATCTCATGACTATTTTGAAACTTCTCACTGCCTTTACCTTTTCCACCTGCCACTACATCCCTTGCACATCTGGCAACCCTCAGTTTATTCACTGTATCCACGAGTCTGTTTCTGTTTGGTTTGTTCATTTATTTTGTTCTTTAGTTTCCACATATGGTATTTATCATTGTCTGACTTATTTCACTTCGAATAATACCTTCTAGGTTTATTCATGTTGACACAAATGGTAAGACTTTATTTTTTACACCTTCTTTTTAAAATATTGCATTGTATATATGTACCACATCTTTTTACATTCATCTACTGATGGGCACTTGGGCTGCTTCCATATCTTATCTATTGTAACTAATGCTGCAATGAACTTAGGGGTGCATAAACAGTTCAGATTAGTGTTCTGGATTGCTCCGGATAAGCTCCCAGAGGTAGAACTGCTGGATCATAAGGCAGTTCTATTATTAAAACTTTTGAGGAAACTCCACACAGTGTTCCATAGTGACTGCACCAATTTGCAATCTCACAAACAGTATATTAGGGTTTAGGGCTGAATTTATACTCAGCATTGTAAAATAGAGGATAGAATTAATTAATGAGTAAAATCTATAAATATTTACTAAGTGATAATGTATGCAAGATGCTGTGCTAAGTGATATGTAGGTGAGAAATGCCCAAAAAAGGTTTTAATCATAATTGTGAAGCAATAGAAGATAGTTAAAATGAAGTAGTTATTTTAAAAACTATGTATATAATATTTACACAGATAGATGTAAATCGATATAAAAAAAGTTTTCAGTTCTCTTGAACACATAAATATAACAGATGTATACAGACACGAGCTTATAGAAGAAAATAGCCTGGCTTTACTAATATGTATTTCTCAAGTGAACGTGAATTAGGATAATGATAAAATCAAGTAGCTGAAATTTTGTTTCCTACTTTTTTATGAATCCCAGGGGACCAAAAAAAAAAAAAGACAACATTTACTAATCTTAATCAACTTCTATTTATGGCTTCTATGGTTTTATATTGTTCAAGAACAGAGTTATTTTAAAGAAAAGGTATGACAATTTTTAAAAGCTTAATTAGAAAGGGGCCTCATTTATTATTTGTGATTTTATTTATTAGTGTATGCATAATATCACCATAAACTGTTGCTCACATTTGAATATAAATAACTACATAGAAAATTACTACTTTCAGCTTGTTTTTTTAAAAAAAATATTAACTAAAAGTATTATTTTTTTATCTTTAATGAGAATACACTTTAACTGAAAAAAAATTTTTTGACAAAGCTACTTTCAGTGATATTTTCTGGGAAACACACTTCATTTCACCTTTGGCAATCTGCAGCTCAGACAACCACCAAACTGGAGAGATTCACCTCTGGCAGTGCTCATGTAATACAAACTTTGTAACAGTATCTTTAGCAAATTGATTTTAAAACAGGTGGAAATCCTTTAGTGAACCAGTAAATAGTGACAGAAGTGGAAGGAAACCTGCACATGTATTCAGCTTTAACTTCTCGTCTTTGACTGATCATTGTCTCAATGTCTAAAGAAAGCAACAACAGCAAAAACAAACAAACAAACTAGAAGGGAAATGAATCCATTTTCCAGTAGATTGAAGAACCAGTTATGAGTTTGGTATTTTGTTATATGACTAAATTGTTTTTATTAATTCTATTAATCTTATGGAGCAGAGATAAAAGAACACATCATAATACTAAGAATATATTACTATTAATTAAAAAAGAAACAGAAATATTGTCCTAAAAAGTCATTCATCAGCTCTGATTGTGCAGCCTCTGCTTGATACCACCTTCATATGGTTCTTTATCCTGAATTTTTTGGATGACGGATGTCTTAAGATGCAAAGTCATTTTCAAATTGTGGACTCTATTCCAAAACTAAATGAACACAGTTGCCAATAATGCAAAAAACTCAAACATAAGTTTCTTTTTTTTTTTAATTTTTCTTAAGTGAGAAGCGGGGAGGCAGAGAGACATCCGCATGCACCCCGACCAGGATCCACCGAGCAAACCCCCTCTGGGGCAATGCTCTGCCCATCTGGAGCCATTGTTCCATTGCTTGGCAACTGAGCCAGTTCAGCACCTGAGGAGAGGCCATGGAACCATCCCCAGTGCCCAGGACCAACTTGCTCCAACCAAGCCATGGCTGCAGGAGGAGAAGAGAGAGAGAGAGAGAAGGGAGAGCAGGAAGGGTGGAGAAGCAGATGGTCGCTCCCCCTGTGTGCCCTGACTGGGAATCAAACCCAGGACATCCACCCGCCAGACTGAGGCTCTACTACTGAGCCAACCAGCCAGGGCCTAAACATAGTTTCTTGAAAAGCCATATCTTGGATTTAATTGATCCTTTCCTATTTTGGTCTTCTCTCCCCTCTCCCCTTTTTTTTTTAACTGAGTATACATCATTAAAAATAAATAAAATAAAATATAGTTCAACTGCAGATTATCACAGATATGCAAAGGCAATTGATAGCAAGTTACAATTTTGCCTAAATTTTGAAAAATCATCCAAAATGCCTACCACTGTTGAGGGCAATTTTTAAGTAAATTGCTGTTGCATATGTTACTGCTAAGTAATTATATTATAGCCAGCTATTTGGGAAATATCCTATCTCCCATTTCACAGCTGAACAAATACATTTATTCTTACCTCACTGAGAAAATGTAGATGATCATAAAAGAAATAGCCCCTATCACAATCTATAAACTTGTCTGCATCTATTGCTATATTTTACCTTTCATTCTGGTTAAAACAGATAAACTTAGCTTTATCTAAAACCAACCTCTCTATTGATCATTCATATATTTTCTTATTTATCTTTTCTTTGCCTGTATAGTAAATTCGCCTTCTCTGGTCTATCATGACCATCGGCCTACAGTTATTGTAAAACTATCTTAAGATAATAAAAGTCCCCTAGGTCCCATATGAGCCTTTATTTAAAACCCTAATAGGGCATTTGAACAGAACTCTTGAAAACGTTGTCTAGTCCTGGGCGGCTGGCTCAGTGGTAGAGCATCGGCCTGGCATGTGGAAGTCCCAGGTTCAATTCCCAGCCACAGCACAAAGGAGAAGTGCCCATCTTCTTCTTCACCCCTCCTTCTCTCCCTTCTCTCTATCTCTTCCCCTCCTGCAGCCAAGGCTCCATTAGAGTAAACTCGGCTCAGGCACTGAGGATGGCTCCATAACCTCTACCTCAGGTGCTAGAATGGCTATGGTTGCAATGAAGCAATGGCCCAGATGGGCAAAGCAACGTCCCCTGGTGGGCATGCTGAGTGGATCCTAGTTGGGCACATGCAGGAGGAGTCTGACTCTCTGCCTTCCCGCTTCTGACTTCAGGAAAAAAAAAGTTGTCTATAGTTTTTATTTCCAATCCCTCACTTAAAAAATCTCCTTTGCCTAATTCTGAAATTTTATTTTACTAAAACTGGTCTTCACAAAGTTATGAATGACTTTTTTCTAGTCATACTGGATTGTCAATTCTTAGCTCTTATTCATCACCACATTTGATACCACTGATAACTTCCAACATTTTTTAAATAATTTTACACATGATTTCTTTGATTCCACAGCCTACTAGATTTCCTCCCTCATCTTTTCTGCCCCCTTTGTTGCCTTAGCACTCTTTTAACTTGTAGATGCTGTATTTCCCTGGGTCATAGTCTATTCTCTATCACTATGCCAGTCCAATGACTTCACAACACTTCTAAACTTAGAAATCCCAAATCAAGCCAACCCCTCAGGTCCAGAAATGAATGTGACTTTTTACTTGGTTAGAATGGAAGGGTTGAAGAATGGGGATAGGAGATGTGTGAGAGAGAAAAAGGAGATGGAGTCGAGTGGTTGGAAAGAATGGTGAAGAAAAAAGTCCCTATTGCTGTAGGACAGGATATTCAATTCTCATTACAAAGCTGTTTGCATTTATGGGATGTAACACTTCCCCTATCCCTCCACTAAATCATATATAAGCCTATATGTACAAGCATTTTTTTTTTTTGAGTAAAGGAGGTTATCTTTACACATATTAAGAAAATGGACTGAGATCCACATCTGGGTCCATTCAAGGCCAAAGGTAAACTACATAGATGGAAAAGAAAGATAATCTACAAACTAAGCTAATCATGGAAAAGCAGAAAAATAGAGACAAACGGGACCATGATGCCATAAGGTCCTTCTGGGATTTCCTGGGATGTGGGGAAAGACATGTATGCAATTTGACTTAAACCATTAGGGGTAGTGATGATAGCTAATTTCTAGATTACACATATACGTTCCCATCTGGGGCTATTGTCAAAAAGGATGCATGATATGAAAATTCCATTTGACATAAAATATTTAAATATTTGCTTTAATTAGTTTCTATTCAATACCTGTGCAAACAAATAGTATCTGAGTAAAAAAGTCAATAGGGACAAATGGACAGAATTGAATTGTTTCCATTGTGTCTCCTTTACTTGGTATATAATAAATCAAGATATCTTACACAAGATTCAGTGCCAGAAATAGCCATCTGAATAACAACACATGGCCTCACCCACACTTCACACACACCTGATTTACATAAATTAAGGTACTTTAGCTTAATGTTGAAAAGACTATAAATATATGAGAACATTTTTTATGTGAAGAGATTTAGAATCGAGTATATCCAGAAATTAATCAACTTAAATTAACCACCTTAGAGTTCGCTTGTGGATTACAATTTTATGAATTATTCATAAGGTACATGAATGCCAAGTTAATAAAGTAGCTGTATCTTTTTCTTTCCTAAAATGCTTTATCAAAATCACATTTATATGCAATGTATTAAAGTAATGTGGTTGTAAAATAAGAAAACTAGAGTCTCCGTATTCCTATATACCTGTCATCCAGAAGACAGAAACCACATCTTACATTCCTTAGTAAATATACCTAGAGGCGGTGATGTTTACCAACAACAAACTTCAATTTATAAAGCCAGCAGCACTCCAGAGGCTATTACTTCAACCACGGATCTATCTAGACTTTGGTTTGTTGCTAAAACAATGCATGTAGCTGTCTTGGCTTTAGTTTCAGATTTCAAACCTTTCCACATTATTTGGACTTTTCCTACACAAATGGGATATTATATTAGAACAACAAAGTAAAAAATGTGAAGTAGACTATCTAATCAGTTATTTAAATATTAATTAAACTATGTAGAACTAAGTATAAACTAGCTAAAGTTAAGCTTCATCCACTCTTTTTGTTTTCAATTATTTGTAATCTCTGTAATTTACTTTTGAGATTCCTTCAGGCTTGGCAAAATTAACTCTCCGTAAATCATTTTTAAAGTCAAGAAAAGAAAGTACTATCTCAGCCCAGGTTAGTGTCTAGTTTCCACACTGCTTTCTCCAGACATCCAACATTGCTTGGAAAGGAAGAGCTGTGTGACTCCCCTTCCGGCCAAGAGCTGGCTGATCTCCAGTAGTTTCAGGGTGTCTTCCTTACATTCCCTACTGGAATCCCTGAGTTCTCAGTGTTCTGCATTTCCCACAGGTAGAAGAAAAGCCATCTTACTATGCTCATTTTGTCATTATGGAATTCTCTTAACTGTCATTGAAAATTTTAACTACTTAATGTTATTATGAATATTATCTTAAGTAAGCTGATTATATTATAGAAACATTGGACAAAATAGAAATGCTTATAGGAAATTAATAAAAACTACTTAGAGGCCCTGGCCGGTGGGCTCAGTGGTAGAGCGTCGGCCTGGCGTGCCGAAGTCCCGGGTTTGATTCCTGGCCAGGGCACACAGGAGAGGTGCCCATCTGCTTCTCCACCCCTCCCCCTCTCCTTCCTCTCTGTCTCTCTCTTCCCCTCCCACAGCCAAGGCTCCATTGGAGCAAAGATGGCCCGGGCGCTGGGGATGGCTCCTTGGCTTCTGCCCCAGGCGCTAGAGTGGCTCTGGTCACAACAGAGCGACCCCGTGGAGGGGCAGAGCATCGCCCCCTGGTGGACAGAGCGTCTCCCCTGGTGGGCATGCCGGGTGGATCCCGGTCGGGCGCATGCGGGAGTCTGACTGTCTCTCCCCATTTCCAGCTTCAGAAAAATACAAAAAAAAAAACTACTTAGAAACAAGCATTGCATTAGTTTCCTGAGACTGATGGAATAAATTACCACAACTTGATAGCTTAAAAGACAGAAATTTATTCTCATAGTTCTGGAGGCTAGAGGTCAGAAGTTCAGCAGGGCTTTGCCCCCTCCAGTGGATTTAAGGGTGGATTCAGTTTCTCTCTTCCAGTCTCTGGTGGCTCCAGTCTCTGCCTCAGTGGTGCACAGCCTCCTCTTCTGTGTCTGTGTAGCCTTCCTCTTCTTCACTCTGAGAAGGAATCTTGGCATTGAATTTTGGGCTCACCTGGATAATCTAGATGATCTCATCATCTCAAGATCCATAGTTTATCTTCAAATATTCTTCTTCCAAAAAAGGTAACATTTACAGGTTCAAGAACATAGCCTTTGGGAGTCCACCATTCATTCCTTTATAATTGTTTAAAATTTTAGTATATTTTCCTCAATCTTTCTTCCTTTTGCTATCTTTTGTTATTGACTTCACACTGTATAGGGTTTCCTATAAAAAAAAACCTAGAAAACTAAATAATATATGTTTAGGAACATCATTTAAAAAAAAACTTATGATAGAGGAAAATTCAAAATTTAAATTATTCTGGAAGGGAATAACAGGGTAGAAAGGGGATGGGATATATCAGAATCTTATAGGTAGCTAGAGCATTAATAATATGGACTACTTCTAAAATTGAGTACTTGTTTCATGATAGTATTTTGTTATCTCTCACAAGTAACTTATATGTTACATATAGTCTTTAAATTAATAAAACAGCCTGACCAGGCAGTGGCGCAGTGGATAGAATGTTGAACTGGGATGCAGAGGACCCAGGTTTGAGACCCCGAGCTCACCAGCTTGAGCGCGTGCTCATCAGGTTTGAGCGAGGCTCACCAGCTTGAGCCCAGGGTCGCTAGCTCAAACGAGGGGTCACTTGGTCTTCTGTAGCCCTCAGGTCAAGGCACATATGAGAAATCTATCAGTAAACAACTAAGGAACTGCAACAAAGAATTGATATTTCTCATCTCTCTCCCTTCCTGTCTGTCTGTCCCTATCTGTCCCTCTCTCTGACTCTCTCTGACACACACACACACAGGCACACACACACACACACAAATTTTAAAAAAATTAATAAAACATTAGTTGAAGATTTTAATATAATCTTTATAGGTTGTTTCCAGAATAATAATATCAATTTACTTTCTAGTAGCTTCAATAGCACCTGTCATACTACCAAGCACCATTTTCAGTACAGTATTACAAAATATATGTATGGTTTTTTTGTTTGTTTTTTTATTGATTTTAATTTATTCTGTTTACATAGATTCTAGTGTCGCCTCAAATGCATCCTCCCTTCCCCGTATTTCTCTCAACATTCTCCTTGCCCCCCTCCCCATAAGGCCCTCCCTCCTTCCCTTCAGGTTTATCCCATCCTATCATCCCCTTTCCTTCTGTCCTCTTTTCCTCTGGTCCCTTTGATCCCTTCTCTGTCTCAGTTTTGTTCCTCAGTTTACTTTGTTAATTGGATTCCTCAAATGAGTGAGGTCATATGATATTTTTCTCCTTATTTCACTTAACAAAATAGTCTCCAGGTCTATCTATGTTGTCACAAAAGGTAAGAGTTCATAATTTTCATGGCCCCATATTATTCCATTGTGTATATGTACCACAGCTTTTTTTCTTCTTTTCTTTTTCTCTTTTTTTTAAAGAGATAGAGAGAGAGAGTCAGAGAGAAGGATAGACAGGGACAGACAGACAGGAACAGAGAGATAAAAAGCATCAATCATTAATTTTTCGTTGCACGTTGCAACACCTTAGTTGTTCATTGATTGCTCTCTCATATGTGCCTTGACCACGGGCCTTCAGCAGACCGAGTAACCCCTAGCTCAAGCCAGCGACCTTGGACTCAAGCTGGTGAGCTTTTGCTCAAACCAGAAGAGCCCGTACTCAGGCTAGCAACCTTGGGGTCTCAAACCTGGGTCTTCCGCATCCCAGTCCGACACTTATCCACTGCACCACCACCTGGTCTGTACCATAGCTTTTTAATCCACTTGTCCACTGTGTATGTTTGCTAGTTGATAAGTAAAAAGATAAATGTGTCATATTTTAATTTATGTATTTATATCACTGTTATTTTTCTTCAGGATTTTCTTGCATTTTCTCAAACACTTATTCTTTCACATGCATTTTAGAATAAATTTATCAAGCTTTTAAAAAATACTTAAATTTTGATTGGAAATGCATTGACTCACTATGCAATTAAAAAAATTAACACCATAAAACTGCTAAATCTCCTTACCCACATACACAATACAAATCTCCATCTAGATAGCTCTTCTCTAATAAATTTCAACAAAAATATAAATTACTTCTTAAATGTCTTGCACGTATTTTTCAAAGGATTATTTCTGTTGCTATATAATTATCTTACTTTTTCATAGGCTTATTTTGTTTCTTTTAATTTATTCTATTTATCCATGAAATATTTTTTGCTAACAGAATAATGTCATAACTGCCTTTTAATAATCAAAATTACATGTTATTGTAAGTGAGCCGATGTCATCATTTCTTATGGCTGAGTAGTATTCCATAGTATATATGTACCAAAGCTTTTTAATCCACTCGTCCTCTGACGGACCCTTGGGCTGTTTCCAGATCTTCACTATTGTGATCAATGCTGCCATAAACATGGGGGTGCATTTCTCTTTTTGGAACAGTTCTATGGTGTTCTTGGGGTGTATTCCTAAAAGTGGGATAGCTGGGTCAAAAGGCTGTTTGATTTTTAATTTTTTGAGGAATCTTCATACTGTTTTCCACAGTGGCTGCACCAGTCTGCATTCCCACTAGCAGTGCAGAAGGGTTCCCTTTTCTCCACATCCTCGCCAGCACTTATTCTGTGTTGTTTTGTTGATGAGCACCATTCTGACTTGATAACATTATACGGAGTGAAATAAGTAAATCAGAAAAAAGTAAGAACTATATGAATCCATATATAGATGGAACATAAAAATGAGACTCAGAGACACAGACAAGAATGTGATGGTAAGGGGGGGGGGGGCGAAGAAGGAGAGAGAGGGGGTGGGAGGAGGGGAAGGGCACAAAGAAAACCAGATAGAAGGTGACAGAAGACAATTTGATTTTGGGTGAGGGGTATGCAACATAATCAAATGTCAATATAATCTGGAGATGTTTTCTCTGAACGTATGTACCCTGATTTATCAATGTCACTGCATTAAAATTAATAATAAAGAAATGTAAAAATATAAATAAATAATCAAAATTACATGCTTCTATGTGTTATATAAACATAAATCAGGATTAATTTAATTGTAAGTAAAATAAACTCAACTAAAACTAGTTCAAGCAATTTTACATGTAGTAAACTCCAAAGCTGCAATTGGCTCTGGAAAGGAATGGATCCAACAAAATGGTGTGGTTGGGCTCCTTTTCTCATTTCTGAAATTTTATTGGATTGATTTGATAAAATTGTGTTAAGAATTGTTGTATCTACCTTAATTTTATAGTATTGATCCATAGGTTGTTTTTATTTTTTTTTCTCCTGAAGTATTTTTCTGGTTTTGGCTTCAGAATAGCGCTGGCCTCATAGCATAAGTGGGAAAGACGTCCTTCCTTTTCAGCTTTTGGGAAAAGTTAGTGTAAAATTGGCTGTTATTTGTTATTTCTTCTTTATATGTAGAACTCTCCAGTGGAGACATCTGGCCCTGCAGTCATTCTTTTTTTGTGGGGGATGGGGGCAAGATAGATTTTAACTTCAAATTTTATTTTTAAATAGATTTAGGGTTATTTAGATGAACAATTCTTCTCCAGAGAACTTTCTTAATTTGTATATTTTAGCAATTTTATCTAATTTTGTCGATTTTATCTAAGTTGTCAAAATTTTGGCAAAAATGTTATTCCTAAAATTCTGTATTTTTTAGTATCTCTAACATCTGTAGTGATGTCACCATCCTCATTTCTGATACTGGTAATTTGTGTATTCTTACAATTCACTAATTTTTCTCCATATTTTTTTCTAATTCTTTTTTATCTATTATCATGTTTATCTCCTTTCTTTTGCTTGCTGTTAAATTCTTTCTTATTCTGTCTTCTTAAGGCAGAAAATAAAGTCACTGTTTTAAGACCTTCATTTTCTTCTACATAGGCATTTGGTGTTATAAAATTACCTCCAAATACTACTTTAGCCATAGATACAAATTTTGATATTTTGTTTGTTTTTTTCATTTTCATTTAGTTTGAAATACTTTCTAATATTTCATTCAAATTTTTCTTTGGCCCATATGCATTAAGTTGCATGTGTTTTAGTTTACAAATTTGGGATAATTTTCCAGATATTTTTGTTATTGATTTGTAAGTTAATTCCATGTGACCACACAATATTTTTCGTTACTTTGATTTAATTTAGAATTGTATTATGACCCAAAATATGGTAGGTATATCATATCTTGGTAAATATTTTGTGTGCAATTGAGAAGAATACTCATTCTATTTGAAATGGAGGTTCTATAAATGCCAATTAATTCATGATGGTTAATAGTGTTTCTTAAGTCTCCATATCTTTATTTCTTCACATGTTCTAACTATTCTAATCAGGTTGTTGATATCTCTGAACTATAATCATGTATTTGCCCATTATACCTTGTGGTTGTATCAGTTTTTGCTTGGTATATTTTGCAGTTTTGTTATTGGATATATAAATATTTGGAATTATGGTGTTTTTAAAATTGATCTGTTTTCAATAAAAAGGGAAATTTTTAATCTGCAGCATTATTTTGTTATGAAATTTACTTTATCTGATACTATTACTTCACTAATAGGGTTATACTAATAAATCAATCTCCAGTCTTTTACTTTGAACTTATTTGTGTCATTTGAAGTAGATATATTGTGATATTTTTATCAGCCTACAATAAATGCCTTTGAGTAGGATATATGCGCTACATTTAAAATGGAATTACTGATATAATATGTTTATATCTGTCAAGCTGCTACTTCTTGTCTACCTATCCCATATTGTTTTTTGCTCCATATTCCCTTTTTTCCCATTTTCTTTTGGGTTAATGAATATTTTAATTAATTCAATTTATTTTCACTGTTTATTTATTAACACTAATGTTGTATTATGTTTTTAATTGCTTTAAGGATTATAGTTTAATGTTTTATAACTTGAATGGATTACTGTATACATATGGAAGATACCAAACCACTCCCAAACAGTATAAGCTTACAAAACTGTACTTCAGTTTTTTCCACGCTACCCATTATACTACTGTTATACACATTTTCCTTTATATGTTAAAACCTCAGAGTGCATTATTACTTTTACTTAGGCAATGTATTGTCTTTTATATTTAACTATTTAGAAAGTTGATTATATTTACCCAGATAGTTACCAGGGATCTTCATTCATTTGTGTGGATTCATATCATCAAGTATCATATATTTAATGCTCAAAAACTTCCTTTAACAATGATTTTAGTTTGTCTTCTGTTGATGAATTCTTTTACCTTTCAGATAACATTTTTTTCCTTCATTTTTGAAATATGTATAGAATTCTAAACTGACATTTTTGTTCAGTACATTAAAGATATTGATGCACTGTCTTCTGGTTTGCATTAATTTCAACAAAATATCCACTAAGTCATTATCTTTATTCCCTTGCATGTAATATGTCTTTTTTCTCCTCTTGCTTTTCTCTTTATCACTGATTTTAAACAATTTTATTATTATGTGCCATAGTGAAGATTTTTTTATTTGCCTTGAAGGGAGATTGATTATTTTGAATCTGTGAATATATAAAACTTGAAAAAAATTTACAGCTATATCTACTGTGTATTCTGTTTTTTCCTCTCTCATTTCTCCTTTGGGAATGCTAATTACATACACATTAGGGTGCTTTAATTGTTCCAAGTTCACCAATCCACTTTTTATAATAAATCACTTTTTTTCCTTCAGTTTCATTTTTGATAGTTTTTAATGCAATTATTACTTCAAGATCACAAATCTTTTCCTCTGTCTGTCTAATATGTTCCAGTATGCTATTAATCAAATGCAGTAATTTTAAGTTTCTATGCACTGTAGTTTTACATCTAAAAGTTTGGTTTAGGTCTTCTATATATCTTCCATGTATTTATTTATTTATTTAACAGATTCTAGAAGTATGAAATACATTTATAACTGTCATGATATTCATGTATACTTACTTGTGTTGTTATTTTTTCTGTTTTATTTATAGGTCATTTTCAAGTAATTGATTTTTATTCTCATCATAGGTCATATTTTCTCCTCATCATAGGTCATATTTTCCTCTTATTATTACCTGATAATTTTTACTGGATGAAAGATATTGCATATTTCACTTTGTTAGGTGTAAGTTTTTTTGTATCCCTATAAAGAGTCTCAAGTATTGATTAAAAACATAGTGTATTGCATTGAAACAATTTGATTCTTTTAGGTCTTATTTTTGTATTTATTTTTAAATCTGGAATGCAGAGGCATTTAGCATAGGGCTAACTTTCCCTATTCCTGATACCAGTTCTTCTGGATACTTCACTCAATTCTTCATGAAATATACGGTTTTTGTACTCTGGCTGATTAGAACAGGAATATTCTTGGCCCTGTATAAAATTCCAAAGACTGTTCCCCTTATCTCTTTTCAAATAGGTCTCTCCTGAGCTTCCTCATACATATGTACTGATCAATATTATTTCTTTCATATATATTTTTCTGGTATTTAGTTTCTTTATTATAGATGGCAATTTTGATACCTACCTGTTAATATATTTTAGAATATGTCTCAACTATATTTTATGGGCAATTATGATCCAAATATGATATATTTATTTTACTCTGATGCAAAACCAAAATTTTATAGCACAAAGATCAATATTTTTAAAGGTCATTAAAAGTAGATGCTTGATGTACAAACTGGAGAATTGAGTCATTTTCTTTAAAATATGACACTACATTGCTATTGAGAAACACATTGAAAATAACATTGATGAACTGAACTAAAATGTGTCACAAATATGACAATAGCCATGCAAGCCTTCAAATGCTTCCCTTGAGTACGCTCACCATTTCTAAACATCAGTATGAGGAGAATTACAATTCTATAAAAAAATAATTAAAAAATCATACTTTTGAAATTTCACAGAAAATGTTAAGGCCAAAATATTGCGGGTTCATTTCCCTTAATCTCCAAGGTCAAAACCCATGCTTTACTCAAAACCACATTAAACCTTTAGTTTAAATCCCAATCCAAACTGATGATCCTCTGACTGCAATTCTTGTCATCAGTTTAAGCTGACAGGATCAATCTGAGTCATGGTTTCAGGGTCTGAGTAAACTGCGTTTGTTCAGGCTGGCATTAGTACTTTACCAAAGGCAGAAGTTCTACAGTCCAACTTGTCTTTATCAGCAATGTTAATTGGATATTGTCACTAACTAGCTATCCAAACAAGATTCATTGCAGATTCAATTTTCTCATTAACCTTATAGAAATATTTTCCAAATTTGTTGCCATCATTCATATGCATATAGATGTAAAAATCTGGAGATTTGTGACCAAGGGTGAAACTCCTCTTTGACAATTTGTATTTGACTGTGTCAGGACTCCTCTGAGAGCCATAAAGACCATGTTTAAACACCAGCCAAATTGAGCAATAAATTGTTGGTCTAGAAAAGTCTCTCAAAGCATTATTGCCATGAATGGCAAAGTCTTGTTTATAGGAAGCCTTCAATTTTCTGTGTTTGCTACAAATACAATTTCAAGAGTCACTTGCAACCTTTAGTCAATTTTTTCTCTAAAGTGATTTCTGTCCTATAAGTACTTTGTATTTCATTTGTGAATAGGGTAAGTACATTCGTCCAGTTATAGATTAGCTATTCAACAGAAATAAGCTGAACCATCTTCGGAGAGAAAGAACCCCCATAATTTGGCCTTGCACAGTTCCCACCCCTGCCTCTGTCACTGCTCAAGCACTGGGGTGGCTGAGACTGGCACACATCTACAGGACGAGTCCCACTTCCCACCTGTCACTGACTACCTCCTCTGTTGACGATCCTTTCCCATGCACATTAATATGAGACAAACATCCACAGACTTTATGTCTCCCTCCGGAAATTCATCCTATGCATCTTCCTGAGCTCTCTGCTTTCCTATCTTGTTCTTTCCCAGACCCTAATGAACCAGCCAATACATCCAATATTTTTTCAGAGTCTGTATATATTTATGTCAAGTTAATTCTGTTTTTTATATAAAGTTGATAAGCAATGAGCTGTTCATTATCAACTGACAGTATTTCCTTTAAGTATTATTCTTTGGAGGAAAACGGCACCATCTTCTAGGGACCCTCATGAGTAGCAGTAGTGCTGCCACAGCTCAGGGTATCTGACTGACTCAAACATTAAATAAATCTAAGATTCTTCCTTCTCTGACATTCTGTTAAAGGGACACATTCCCCAAGATCATTGCTATTATCTGAGTGAGAGGCAAAGATGAAACAAAGGGAGGTGATTTAAGGCATTGCTGCACCTATTCACATACTGTATTTCCCCATGTATAAGACGTTCCATGTATAAAACACTCCTTAATTTTGGGGTCTGAAATTTGAAACAAAAAATCTATTACATAAAGTTATTGAACTCAAGTTTTATTCACCATAAAATTCATACAACTCCTCATTACTGTCAAAACTCCCATGCATTAGTTTGTCCTCATCTGTGTGTGATGACAATTCACTATCTTCAACAATGAGTGCAAAGAACAAGTGTCAAAAAGCAGGAAATGAAAGAAAAAAACTACACCACTGTATAAGACACACCCAGTTTTTAGACCCCAAGTTTTTCAAAAAATAATGCATCTTATACATGGGGAAATACGGTGATTTACTTATACCCAGTAGCAATCAGCTTGGGTATGATCTTAGACAAATTATTCCCACCATGAAATGGATTCCTGCTCCTTATACTCTACTTGATATAACAATACTAGGTTATGATACACTGCCCTATTTTCTTTTTTGTTTTTGATGGTTAATATTTTGTTATTGATTTTAATTTATTGTGTTTACATAGATTCAAGTGTCCCACCAAATATATCCCCTCAACTCCGTGTTCCCCTTGATACCTCCATTGCCCCCTCTGCCCAACACCTCCAGGATTTGCTGTCCTGTTCTCTATAATGCTGTGTTATGTATATATAATTTCACCAATCTCTTTCCCTTCTCTGATCCCATCCTCTCATCCCCTTTCCCTCTGCTTTCCCCCTGGTCCCTTTGATCCCGCCTCTACCTCTATTCTGTTCTTCAGTTCAAATTGTTCATTGGATTCCTAAAATGAATGAGGTCATATGATATTTTCCTTTCCCTGCCTGGCTTATTTCTCTTAGCATAATAGTTTCCAGGTCCATCCATGTTGTCACAAAAGGGAAGATTTTCTTCTTTTTCACAGCTGTGTAGTATTCCATTGTGTACATATATCTCTGCTTGTTAATCCACTTGTCCACTGACGGACACTTGGGCTGTTTCCAGATCTTGGCTATTATAAACAATGCTGCAATAAACGTGGGGGTGCATTTCTCCTTTTGAGTCAGTGATTTGGTGTTCTTAGGATATACAGTATTCCTAAAAGTGGGATGCTGGGTCAAAAGGCAGTTTCATTTTTAATTTTTTGAGGAGTCTCCATACTGTTTTCCACAGTGGCTGTACCAGTCTGCATTCCCACCAGCAGTACAAAAGGGCTCTCTTTTCTCAACACGCTCTCCAGCACTTATTATGTGTTGTTTTGTTAATGAGCACCATTCTGACTGGTGTGAGGTGGTATCTCATTGTAGTTTTAATTTGCATTTCTCTAATGATTAGTGATGTTGAGCATTTTTTCATCTGCCTATTGGTGATCTATATGTCCTCTTTGGAGAAGTGTCTATTCATTTCTTTAGCTCATTTTTGATTGGATTATTTCTCTTTCTGGTGTTGAGTTTTACAAGATTTTTATAAATTTTGGTTATTAACTCTTTATCAGAAGTATTGTTGAAAATGTTCTCCCATTGTGTGGTTTGTCTTTATATTTTGTTCATATTGTCTTCAGCTGGGCAAAAGCTTTTTAGTTTGATATAGTCCCATTTGTTCATCCTGTCTTTTATTTCACTTGCCCATGGAGATAAATCAGCAAATATATTGCTGCAAGAGATGTCAGAGAGCTTACTGCCTATGTTTTCTTTCGAGATGACTATGCTTTCACAACTTACATTTAACTCTTTTATCCATTTTGAGTTTATTTTTGTGAATGGTGTAAGTTGATGGTCTAGTTTAATTTTTTTTGCAGGTAGCTATCCAATTTATCAAACACCGTTTGTTAGAGACTGTCTTTACTCCATTGTATGCCCTGACCTCCTTTGTCAAATATCAATTGTCCATAAAGGTGTGGGTTTTTTTCTGGGTTCTCTGTTCTGTTCCATTGATCTATATGCCTGCTCTTATGCTAGTACCAGGCTGTTTTGAGTACAATGGCCGTAATATAACTTGATATCAGGAAATGTGATACCACCTACATTATTCTTCTTTTTCAAGATTGCTCAGGCTATACGCATTCTTTTTCGGTTCCATATAAATTTTTGTAATATTTGTTCTCTATCTTTGAAGTATGTCATTGCTATGTTAATAGGAATTGCATTGAATTTATAAATTGCTTTGGATAATATAGACATTTTAAAGATGTTTATTCTTTCTATCCATGAACACGATATATGCTTCCACATGATTGTATCTTCCTTGATTTTTTTTATCAATGTTTTATAATTTTCCAAGTACAGGTTTTTAACCTCCTTGTTTAAAGTTACTCCCAGGTACTTTATTTTCACTGTTGCAATAGTGAAGGGGATTGTTTTCTTAATTTCTCTTTCAGACAGATCATTATTGGTGTATAAAAATGTCTCTGATTTCTGTGTATTAATTTTATATCTGACACCATGCTGAATTCATTTATCAGGCCCAATAGTTTTTTGACTGTGACTTTAGGGTTTTCTATGTACAGTATCATATCATCAGCAAATAATGATAGTTTTACTTCTTCTTTTCCAATTTACATGCCTTTTATTTCTTCTTGTTGTTTGATTGCTGTGGCTAGGACTTCCAAAACTATGTTGAATAAGAGTGGTGAAAAAGGGCACCTTTGCCTGACCTGTGGTGGTGCAGTGGATGGGGTGTCGACCTGGAAATGCTGAGGTCACCGGTTCGAAACCCTGGGCTTACCTGGTCAGGGCACATATGGGAGTTGATGCTTCCAGCTCCTCCCCCCTTCTCTCTCTCTCTCTGTCTCTCTCTCTCTCCCTCTCTCTGTCTTCTCTAAAAATGGATAAATAAAATAAAATAAAAATAAAATAAAATAAAATTAAAAAAAAGGGCACCTTTGCCTTGTTCCTGATCTTAAGGGGATTGCTTTTAATTTTTGCCCATTGATTATGATGTTCGCTGTGGGTTTGTCATAGATGGCCTTTATCATATTGAAGTATGTTCTGTGTATTCTCACTTTGCTGAGAGTTTTGATCATAAATGGGTGCAGGATTTTATTAAATGCTTTTTTTCTGCATCTATTGATATTATCATGTGGTTTTTATCCTTCCTTTTATTTATATGATGAATCACATTGATTGATTTGTGATTATTGTACCAGCCTAGCTTCCACAGAATAAATACCGCTTGATCATTATGTATGATTTTTTTCATGTATTGCTGGATATGCTTTGCTAATATTTTGTTGAGAATTTTAGCATCTAAATTCATGAGGGATATTGGCCTATAATTTTTTTTCTCTGTATTGTCTTTGCCTGGTTTTGCATAATCAGAATTATGCTCCCTTCATAAAAGGAGCTTGGAAGTCTTTCTTCCTCTTGAATTATTTGAAATAGCTTGAGAAGGATAGGAGTTAGGTCTTCTTTGAATATTTTGTAGAACTAGCCTATGAAGACATATGGTCCAGGGCTTTTGTTTGTTGGAAGTGTTTTTTGATAACTGTTTCAATCTCATTTATTGTAATCGGTCTGTTTAGGTTTTCTGATTCTTCCAGATTGATTTTTGAATGATTATATGATTACATTTTGAATGGAATTTGTCCATTTCACCTAGGTTGTCTTATTTTTGGGTATACAGTTCTTCAAAGTATTTTCTTATAATCCTTTGTATTTCTGCTGTCAGTTTTTACTTCTCCTCTCTCATTTCTAATTTTATTTGAGTCTTCTCTCTTTTTTTCTTGGTGAGTCTGGTTAAAAGTTCATCAATCTTGTTTACCTTTTCAAAGAACCAGCTCTTGGTTTTATTGATCCTCTGTATTGTTTTTTAGCCTCTATGTCATTTGTTTACACTCTGATCTTTATTATTTCCTTTTGTCTACTTCCTCTGGGCTTTACTTGCTGTTCTTTTTCTAGTTCTATTAGATGCAGGGTTAAGTTGTTTATTTGAGCTTTTTTGCTTCTTAAGGTATGCCTGTAATGCTATGAACATCCTTCTCAGGACTGCTTTTGCTGTGTCCCATAAATTTTGAGTTGTTATATGTACATTTTCATTTGTTTCAGGAAACTTTTGATTTCTTTCTTTCTCTCTTTTTTAACCCATTCATTATTTAATAAAATGCTATTTACTTTCCAAGTGTTTAAGTGTTTTTTCATTTTTCTATTGTAGTTGATTTCTAGTTTCATGCCATTGTGATCAGATAAGATGCTTGATATGATTTAAATTCTCTCAAATTTATTGAGACTTTTTTAGGAGACATTTTGTCTCCTAACATGTTGTCCATCCTAGAGAATGTACGATGAGCACTTGAAAAGAATGTATATTCTGCTGCTTTAGGGTGAAAGGTTCTGAAGATATCTATTAAATCCAGTTGACCTAGTGTGTTCTTTAAGTCTGCTCTTTCTTTGTTAATTTTTTTCTTGAGGCTATATCCAGTGATATTACTGGATTATTGATATCGCCTACTTTAATAGTATTGCTGTTGATCTTGCCCTTTATGTCCATAAAAATCTGTTTTATATATTTAGGTGTTCCTATATTAGGCACATAGATATTTATAATGGTTATATCTTCCTGTGAATTGCCACCTTTATGATTATGTAGTGACATTCTTTATCCCTTACCAGCCTTTGTTTTAGAGTCTATTTTGTCAGATATAAGTATTGCTACCCCAGCTTTTTTCATTTCCATTTGCATGAAATATTCTTTTTATCCCTTTAGTTTCAGTCTATGTGTATCTTTTGTTTTGAGGTGTGTCCCTTGTAGACAGCATATGTATGGGTCCTGTTTTATTATCCATCCAGCTATGCTACGTCTTTTGATTGGAGCATTTAATCCATTTACATTTAAGGTTATTTTTGATATGTAGTTGTTTATTGCCATTTCATTCTTTAAATCTATGTTCCTCTTTTACTAGATTTTTTTCCCCCTTTGTTCTGTTTACAACAGGCCTTTTAATATTTTTTTGCAGCATTAGTTTGGTTATAATGAATTTCTTTAGGGTTTGTTTTTGTTTTTTGTTTTGTTTTGGTTTGTCAGGGAAGCTTTTTCTTTCTCCTTCAATTTTAAATGATGGCCTTGTTGGATAAAGATGTCTTGGTTGTAGGCTCTTTTTTTGTATTACTTTTAATATTTCTTGCCATTTCTTTCTGACCTCATGTGTTTCTGTTTAAAAGTCTGATGTCATCCTTTTGGGGGCTCCTTTGTAGGTGATTGACTACTTTTCTCTTGCAACTTTTAGTATTCTTTCTTTATCTCTTAGCTTTGGTATTTTAAATATAATGTGTCTTGGTGTAGGTCTCTTTGGGTTCCTCTTTAATGGGATTCTCTGTGCTTCTTGAACTTGTGTGACTTTTTCCTTCATCAATTTAGGGACGTTTTCAGCAATGATTTTTTCAATTAGGTTCTTTATCCATTGTTCTTTCTCTTCTCCTTCAGGAATCCCTATTATGAGAATGTTGTTTCTCTTCATGTTGTCACAAAGCTCTCTTAAATTTTCCTCAGACTTTTTTTTAAATTTTATTTTTATTTATTCATTTTAGAGAGGAGAGAGAGAGGGAGAGAGAGAGAGAGAGAGAGAAGGAGGGAGGAGCTTGAAGCATCAACTCCCATATGTGCCTCGACCAGGCAAACCCAGGGTATTGAACCGGCGACCTCAGCATTCCAGGTCGACGCTTTATCCACTGCGCCACCACAGGTCAGGCACCTTAGACTTTTTGATCCTCTTTTCTTTTTGCTGTTCTGCTTCGGTGCTTTCACTTATCTTGTCCTCTAAATCACTGATTCAATCCTCTGCTTCATCCATCCTGCTTTTTATTCCTTCTAGTATAGTCTTCATTTCTGATATTGTGTTTGTCATTTCTGTCTGATTCTTTTTTATGATTTCAATGTCCTTTTTGATACTTGTTATCTCTTTGTTTAGGTCAAGGGTCTCAAACTCGTGGCCCGCCCACCAATTTTGTGCGGCCCGCAGACTGGCCCGCAGACTAATCCACGAAGTTTGATTAGTCTGCGGGCCGCACAAAATTGGTGGGCGGGCCACGAGTTTGAGACCCCTGGTTTAGGTACTGATTATGTTCATCTGTTGTTGTTCTAAGATCCCTGAGCATCCTAACAATGATTATTCTAAACTTTGCATCTGTTATCTTGGTTATTTTCATCTCATTCAGTTCTTTTTCTGGGGATTTCTCTTGTTGATTCATTTGAATTGCATTTCTCTGTCTTCCTATTTTGTCTCTGTATAGACTACTCCTTTGGATATGTTGTTTGTGTAGCTAGCTGAGTATAGCATTGGTGTTGTCTGCCTCTAACTTTCAGTTGTATTGTTTCTAGATCTTCTTGGGTTGACCCTAGTGGTTGATTGTAATCTACTGTGGGCTACTTGTCTGCTGCTACTGCTCTTTTTGCTATTTGTGTCAGTGTTTTCTATGCCTTAGCTAGTTCAGGTGTGAGGAGACTTTCCTTAAGATACCACTCTAACTAAGGTTGTTAGGTCCTGAGCTGATGCTTTCCATATCTGGCCACTGGATATACCAGCTCTGGACCTCCCTGGGTGGAACCTGGAGCAGACCAGTGTGGGGGGGTCATTGCTTATGACTGTCTTAGCAACCTTCTTGGAGCTACAGGTGATCCAGAATTTGTGGCTGCCTCTGCTGGGCCCTGATGCCCTTGTAAATATCAGCTTCACTGCACTCCTAGGCTGGTTTTTATCTACTTTTGGCCAGTGTGTGTGGCCTCTCTATTCCTGAGCTGTGGTCTTTCTGCTGTCACCTCACTGCTGCTCCCTCCTCAGGTACTCGGGCACTGTCACTGCCAGGCACACAGGCTTGTGGGCCACAGCATGGGCTGCCCCATGGGTGCTGGAGACTCATCACCTCACCAGGCTCCATCCCCACAGGCACACAGGCTGCCTTGCTGGGCTGGCCCCTCACAGCCACACATGCCAAGTGCTGCAGAAGCCACCGCAGCCGGACCCTCTCACACTTTGGAGGGTACTCAGCAGTTTGGGGGGTGTAGCCCAGACTTCAGCACTCAAAACCTGTGTCCCTGATGTGTCCCCTGTTTCTAAGTGTTTCTTTGCACTGACTGGAGCAGGAGAGCCTCTGGTGGGCAGGGTAATTGCTTCCCTTTGCTGGCTTGGTTCTCCCAGGAAAAATGGTCACTTTAGGTTTGGGGAGTGAACTAGTACAGGGGTCAGGGCCGCTGTCCCCCTCAGTCTCTCCTTGTGCCCTTGAGACTACACTCTATCTTGCTACTCCAGTCCTCTTGGTGCACACTACTCCTGGAGCCCCGGGTAAGTGGTTGTAAATGAGGTTTCCTGTGGGGTCCCTTTAAGGCAAAGCCTGGGTCTTACAGTTCTGTCTCCCTCTCACAAACAGTAACCTGGCTCTTCTTTCAGCTAAATACTGTCTGTGCACCTCCTATAGTCTCTGTGGTTCCAGGCTGGGGTTCCGGTTCTGGAGCTAAGGACCCACAACCCTTTGGGCAATCCACCCCATTATGAGAGACCCTCTGGGCTGCCTCTCACTCCTGGAAGTGGGGCACCCCTTTCCACATCTCTACCCTTCCTATCAGTGTGGATTCTTCGGTGATGCTTTGTTATAGATTCCTTTTAGTTTAGTCCAAAGTTGGTTTTTCAAGATAATTGTTCCTAAGTTAAGTTGTAATCCACTTTGGTTCTGGAGGTGGGCGTTGTAATGTCTGCCTACTCAATCACCATTTTCCCTATACACTGCCTTATTTTCATAGTCATGTGATGATAGATTGTCAGGCACTCAGTGTCTAGGAGATTTTAATAACTGAAAGGTGCTGGTCCTGGCCAGTTCACTCAGTGGACAGTGTCAACCTGGCATGCAGATGTCCCATATCTGATCCTCGGTTTGGGGCACACATGAGAAGTGAGCATCTGCCTCTCTTCCCCCTTTACTCACTCTTCCCTCCTCTCAGCCAGTGACTTGATTGATCTGAGCATCAGCCCTGGATGTTCAGTTGGTCAGAACATCAGTCTCAGGCACTGATGATAGCTCAGTTGATTTGAGCATTGGCCCCAGATGGGGTTGCTTGATAGATCTCAGCCAGGGCACATGTGGGAGTCTGTCTATCTGCACTCCTCTCACTGAATAAATGAATGAATGAAAGTAGCTAATTTCAAATGGTTAATTCTCTAGAACAAAAGCCATGCTTTGCTCCAGAATATTAGGAATCCATTTCCTATACTGTTTTGTCATAGAGCCTTGTAGGAATCATATCTACCTATACTTAAGTACAAGGAGATCTGTAATTCTCATAGATCTGCCAAGTAACAGAGAAGTTTACACTGCATCCTAGACCTGTTGCAGAGCTTTATCTTGCTCAGTTTCACTCAAAATAAGTTGCCTTCAGCCTTACCTGTGGTGGCACAGTAGATAAAATGTGAACCTGTAATGCTGAGGTTGCTGGTTTGAAACCCTGGGCTTGGCCTGATCAAGGCACATACTTCTGCTCCTTTCCACCCTTCTCTTTCTCTCTCTCTTCTCTCTAAAATGAATAAATAAAATCTTTAAAAAATCAGTATCTGTTAGAATCCTACAATAAATAGGTCACAGAAGCATTTTCAAATAGAGAACATAGTTTTCTAAAATCCAAAGAAACCCAGAAACACTGTGTCTCTTTGTTAGTGGAAGGATATTCAAGATGTAATAATTTGTCTTTTACCTGGTATGCTTCTGATCATTTGGATTCTAAAAAATTCATTGATGTGGCAGACCCCTGGGTCATTGTAGGGTTTTTCTCCTACATGCTGACATTTATCTTATTAGTATACTGAAAATATTTAACTTTTTTATCTACCAGATTATCCCAGTGTCATCAACAGAGCTGGTCAGCATAATATTTGGAAATAATAAAAATAAGTAATTTTCTAGGCTACATAGTGACAGAAGGTGTGTTAACACAATACTTAGGCCAAGACACAAACGTGTACTGCTGCCCTTCACAAATAAAAACAAACATCTTCTGACCATTTTTTCCTGATTAGATCAGGTAAACCAAGTGAAAGTTGTTGTGTAGATATAACCCAGAAAAGAAACTTACATCTCGAACAGCAAATTTACTTGGAGCCAATACTTTATTAAGTTCAGGATAACCTATTTCATTCTTAATATCCATCTGACTTCTTCCATGGTGATATAGGTGAATTAGTCATTAATATTTTAAGGACAACTAATCTTATAATTCTTTGAAGGTGGAACCAATCTCTAAAATTTGTCCTGATTTTTATTTCTGATTTATTATCTTGACTGAGAAGAACAATATTTTTAAGGGTTTTTAGATTTTTTTTTTACTACCTAAATGGTTCTTGCTCCAGAAGTTAGAAGATACAATGTGAATGTTTTGTCTGATGCTTAATATAACTTTCCATTTAGACACTTGTGGTCTGGGAAAAGACCACAGGATAAGTTCACCCTTACACTGAAACCACAATGAAATGAACTTGGAACAGAACTCCATTTATCACCTGGCCTTTATAATATGCAAAAGAACTGAGAAGTTTGGTACTATGTCAGGACCACAGGTAGTGCCAGCTGAAATCTAGTACACCATACCCCTCAAAAGATCTACTGTAAATTCCTACATAACCAAGATACTTTAGTACCTTTGGGCAGGTTTGGGAGGAATATTATATATGTCTACAGTTTTGAACTTAGAATATGAAGACTTTCTTCAAAGGAACTCATATTCCTTTGAGAATAATAGGTTTTGAGTTTCTTACTTGGCTCAACTGTAGGGCAAGGAATAATGATTTTCCATTGCAGCAGTGGATACAGGTATTTTATTTATTTATTTATTTGGTATAATTCTGATTACACAAGCTTTTTTTTCTGATTGCACAAGTCCAACAATACTCTAGCTGGCAGTCCATCTCTGTCATCTCAAGAAATAACATAATCTATTCATCATCACCATAGATTCTTGCAGATTAATATCCTAGAATTGCCACTCCTTTCTTGCCATTATGATAATCACATCCATTCTGTCTCTGATGATTGTGCATCATTACTTGGTTTTTCTTAAGGTGAGAACCTATCAGTTCTATTGTTAATAGAAGACTATCTCTTGAGGGAGTGACGTCAAAGAAATGGTGCCGTGAGGAGGGCTCCTGATATCTCTCCCCAAAATTTCAACAAGTCGACAACTAGAGACAGAAAAATGATCCCAGGAGCATCTGAAATACACATACACTGAACAAAGGTACGATTGGGTGAAACGGTAGCTAAATATATGATATAATCCACCCTGAAGGAAATAAGATGGAGAACGGAGCAATCTGCCTTCCTCACTGACCTAAGCAAGGGCTGCTTTCACTTGGAACTGAGAGAAAGTGAGGGCTGGGGGCGTGGAAAGAGCTAGACTTGGACAGAGTCATTGAAGCTGAGGAGAGAGTGTGCCTGCGGTGGCTCAGCCCATGCAAGCTAATGCCAGCGGCAGACCCTGGCAGAGATGAGTGAGCAGTTGCCTTGTTTACCCCAATATCCTGGTCAGCAAGCACAGACAGTGTGTGAGTGGTTTCTCCTAGTGCCCCTGGCGTGGGCACCACATTCCCAGACAGAGGGGCAGGGTTGGAGACTGTCAGCAGTAGCCTTCTGTGTGGGCTGTGACCAGAGTCTCCGTGTAATCCCTGTTCCCCGAACAACAGTGTGTGGGGAGTGTGCGAAAGCTGACTTTCTTACTCCCGGACATCTCTTGGCAGGGCACTTGCGCCAGCCATACAGGCTAACAAAGCACATTCCTGGGAAAGAAAAAATACAGAAGTACTAGGAAGAGGGGTGCACAGGTAGCTTGCAGAAAGTCTCTGGAGCAGATCCGTGGATCCAATCATTAAAATTAGCTTAACAGACAGTCTGCTCACTGCCCAGCTGGCTTATACCAGCAGTGGCTCTGGCTGACAAGGTCTTCTTTCTCAGGTCAGTGATCTAAAAGAACCTGATGAAGAGACGTGATATTTTTTAGGGCCTCTTGCTCTGCATGCAGTAGCTGGGGCAATTCCCTGCCAGCTGATAAAGGGTGAAAAACACATTCCTATGGACAGACCTCAGAGAACACTGCAGAAGTTGGGCTAGGCTAGGCTATTTAACAAGGGAAAAGCCAGCAGAGAGCAATCCCACAAAACGCTAAGGAATTTAAGTAGATATACCCAGGGAACCTTAGAAAGGAGCCTGAACAGAAGTCAAATCACCCCCCTACCTGCTTAAGCTGGTGGCTCTGGTCAGCAGAGTTTCATACTCAGGGCTGTACTCTAAAAGAACCTGGAGGAGGAACTTGGCAGCTTTTAAGACCTCCTGTTCTGCAGGCAGTGGCTAGGGCATCTTTCTGCCAGCCAGTACAGGTTACAAAGTGCAAAAAGCCTGGAGATCATGGTCCTGCAGAGTGCTAAGACATACTAGACATGCCTGAATGCTCATAGAAAAACACCTTGAGCGCAATGGGCTCCCAGCCCTGCCTGATTATGCTGGTGGCTCCAGCAGGCAAAGCCTTACCCACAGCCTTGTGTTGAGTGCGGATAGAGTGGAGATTTGCCAGCTTTTAGGGCTTCTTATCCTCCAGGCAGTGGCAGGTGCAACTTCACAGCTGGGTCACCAGGTTGCTGGTTCAGGAAGGAGAGAGCTGGAAAGAGGCTCCAGGAAAACCGACTCTCTCAAGGTTGAAACCTGCAAACGCTAACAAGCCCTGACTACCAATGAGACTGAGGCCTAGTATATGTCATCACCATAGTGACACATCAACCGCAAATCTCTACCTAAGCATGACACAGGGGCAGAGCCTGGGGTACAGTGCCACCGATGAAAAAGAGAGAGAATAAGGAAAGAAAAAGAAGATAACCTCTCAAAATCAAGAATAATCCAAAGTCTTTATAACTTTTTCCACTTTTTTTTTCTTTCAATTTCTTATCTTTATTTATTTTTCTTCTACCTTGGTCCTTTTATCTTCTTTTTGTCTTATTCTTTTCTCTTCATCTTGAACTTTATTACCCAAGGTGTTACATTTTCCATTCTATTTTTTCTTTTTCTTTTTTCTCCGTCTCTCTTGGTTTCTTCATTTCTCTTTCACTTTTCCTCTCATTCGATCCTCACTCACAAACAAATTATTTCATTTTGGATTCAAATTTATTCTTTGTGACATTTTGTGTACTTTTTACTTCACTTTTTAATTCATTAGCATTCCCCGCAACACCAGCTTTCCATTCTATGTAGTTTTCATTCCACTTAATACAATAGTATTTTTTTCTTTTTCTTGTTTTCTTTTTGTCTCTTTCATTATATCTCTCATTCGACCATCATTTACAAGCAAATTATTTTATTCTTAATCCAAATTTTTCCTTGTAGCATTTTGTGGGTCCTTAGCTCATTTTTTGCCCATCACATCTCCCCAATTCAAGCCCTTCATTCTAGGTAGTTTTTTTTCCATTTAGCACAATATAATTCTCAGTTTTTCATGGTATTTTCCCCAAAAAAAGAAATAATAATAATTTTCTTTTTAATTCTTTTTATTATTTTTTATTCTTTATCAATTCTTATTAATGTTATTAACAAACCCACCCTCAGATGCCATTAAGGAAAAGGAAATCGAATATCATGGATACAAAAGACAGAAATGTAGCACAGATAGATGAGGAAAAATCTATAGAAAAAAATTTTAATAGATTTTAAACCTTGAAGTTAAATGACAGAGAATTTAAAATAGAAACCCTAAAAATACTCAGAGATATACAAGAAAGCACAGAAAGGCAATTTAGGGAGCTCAAAAAACAACTCAACAAACAGAAAGAATATATTACCAAGAAAATTGAAACTATTAAAACGAATCAAACAGAGACAAAAAACTCAATTCATGAACTGAAAAATGAGGTAACAAGCTTAGCTAATAGAACAGGCCAGATAGAAGAGAGAATTAGTGACATAGAAGACAGGCAACTAGAGGCACAACAGAGAGAAGAGGAGAGAGACTCACAAATTTTAAAAAATGAGAAAACCCTACAGGAATTTTCTGACTCCAACAAAAAGAGCAACATATCAGAAAAAGAAGAGAGAGAAAACGGAATGGAGAACATATTCAAACAAATAATAGATGAGAACTTCCCAAGCCTATGGAAAGAGCTAAAGCCTCAAATTCAAGAAGCAAACAGAACACCGAGTTATCTTAACCCCAACAAACCTACCTCAAGGCACATCATAATGAAATTGGAACGACCCATGACAAATAAAAAATTCTCAAGGCAGCCAGGGAAAAGAAGAATACAACATATAAAGGAAGGCCTATTAGATTATCAGAAGAGGATGAAGATTAACAGTAGCAAAGGAGGATGGAGTGCAGAAGCACTTATGAAATAGTGTACTACAATGAACGCAATGAACATGGTAGGTACTTTTTCCATTTCTTAATGGTAACCACCCCTGAAAAACCACCACAGAAGCACATGACTTGAGTAAAGAAGTAACAGAGAAAAGAAGTATGGATTACAACCAAATAAAAATGAATGCTAGAAAAACATAAGAGAAGAATCAAACAAGACACAAAACTAACAGAAAGCAATATATAAAATGGCAATAGGAAACCCAAAAGTGTCAATAATTACACTAAATGTAAATGGATTGAACTACCACTAAAAAGACACAGAGTAGCAGAATGAATTAAAAAAGAAAATTCAACTTTATGCTGCCTACAAGAAACACATCTAAGCAATAAGAATAAGACAAATTCAAAGTGAAAGGCTGGAAAACAATACTCCAAGCAAATAACATCCAAAAGAAAAGCAGGTGTAGCAATACTGATATCTAACAATGCTGACTACAAGACAGCAAAGGTAATCAGAGACAAAAATGGTCATTTCATAATGATTAAGGGGACACAAAATCAAGAAGACATAACACTTCTGAATATATATGCATCAAACCAAGGAGCACCAAAATATATAAGACAGCTAATGACTGACCTAAAAACAAAAACTGACAAAAATAGGATCATACTTGAAGACCACAATACACCACTGATGGCTCTAGATCATTCATCCAAAAAGAAAATCAATAAAGAAATATTAGCCTTAAACAAAACACTAGAACAATTGGATATGATAGACATCTACAGGACATTTAATCCCAAAGTACCAGAGTATACATTTTTCTCTAGTGTACATAGAACATTCTCAAGAATTGACCATATGTTGGGTCGCAAAAATAAAATCAACAAATTCAGAAAGATTGAAATTATACCAAGCATATTTTTTTTTATTATAAAGCCTTGAAACTAGAATTCAACTGCAAAAAAAAGAGGTAAAAAAAACCCCACAAAAATGTGGAAACTAAAAAATGTACTTTTAAAAAATGAGTGGGTCAAAGAAGAAATAAGTGCAGAGATCAAAAGATACATACAGACAAATAAAAATAACAATACAACATATCAGAATCTCTGTGATGCTGCAGAAGCAGTAATAAGAGGTAAGTTTATATCACTACAGGCCTATATGAATAAACAAGAGAGAGCCCAAGTAAACCATTTAATGTCACATCTTAAGGAACTAAAAATAGAAGAACAAAGACAACCCAAAACCAGCAGAAGAAAAAAAAATCATAGCATAAATAAATGAAATAGAGAACAGAAAAACTATAGAAAAAATTAATAAAACAAGGAGCTGGTTCTGTTAAAAGATCAACAAAATTGACAAACCTTCAGCAAGACTCACCAAGGAACAAAGAGAAAGGACTCATATAAACAAAATCCGAAATAAAAAAGGAGAAATAACCACAGATATCATAGATATACAAAGAATTATTGTAGAATACTATGAAAAACTATATGCCACCAAATTTAACAATATAGAAGAAATGGATAAATTCCTAGAACAATACAATCTTCCTAGACTGAGTTATGAAGAAGCAGAAAGCCTAAACAGACCCATAAACAGGGAGGAAATAGAAACAACTATTAAAAACCTCCCCAAAAATAAAAGCCAAGGCCAGAAGGCTATACTAGTGAATTCTATCAAACATTCAAAGAAGGCCTGGTTTCTATTCTACTCAAAGTTTTCCAAAAAATTGAAGAAGAAGCAATACTTCCAAACACATTTTATGAGGCCAACATAACCCTCATACCAAAACCTGGCAAGGACAGCACAAAAAAAAGAAAACTACAGACCAATATCTCTAATGAATAAGATGCAAAAATACTAAACAAAATACTAGCAAATCAATTACAACAAAATATTTAAAAAATAATACATCATAATCAAGTGGGATTCATCCCAGACTCACAAGGATGGTTCAACATACGCAAAACGGTTTTTGTAATTCACCATATCAACAAAACAAAGAACAAAAACCTCATGATCTTAAAAATAGATGCAGAAAAAGCATTTGATAAAATACAACACAATTTTATGTTTAAAACACTCAACAAAATGGGTATAGAAGGAAAATATCTCAACATAATAAAGGCCATTTATGATAAACCATCAGCTAACATCATATTAAATGGCATAAAACTGAGGACTTTTTCCCTTAAATCAGGAAAAAGACAGGGTTGTCCACCTTCTCCACTCTTATTTAAGGTGGCGCTGGAAGTTCTAGCCATAGCAATCAGACAAGAAAAAGAAATAAAAGCATTCATATTGGAAAAGAAGAAGTAAAGGTTTCACTTTTTGCAGATGATATGATCCTATACATCGAAAACTCCAAAGACTCAATGAAAAGGTTACTAGAAACAAGAAACCAATACAGTAAGGTCGCAGGATACAAAATTAATATACAAAAGTCCATTGCCTTCCCATATGTCAACAATGAAACATCAGAAAACAAGCTCAAAAAAATAATCCCCTTCATGGTTGCAACAAAAAAATAAAATACCTAGGAATAAACATAACAAAGAATGTAAAGGACCTATATAATGAAAACTACAAAGCATTGTAAGGGAAATCGAAAAAGATACAATGAAATGAAATATATTTCTTGTTTTTGGATAGGAAGAATAAGTGTAATCAAAATGACCATATTACCCAAAACAATATACAAATTCAATGCAATTCCCAACAAAATTTAAATGGCATTTTTTAAAGACATGGAACAAAAAATCATCGTATTTATATAAAATTATAAAAAACCCTGAATAGCCAAAGCAATCCTAAGGAAAAAGAATGAAACTGGGGGCATTATAATACCTGACTTCAAATTATATTATAGAACAGCGGTTCTCAACCTGTGTGTCACGACCCCAGCGGGGGTCAAATGAACAAAACACAGGGGTCGCCTAAAGCCATCGGGAAATACATATTTATTATACAATACATTTTTAAATAAAATATATATTTCCGATAGCTTTAGGCGACCCCTGTGTTTTGGTCATTCGACCCCCACCGGGGTCGCAACCCACAGGTTGAGAACCGCTGTTATAGCGTCACGACAATCAAAACAGCATGGTATTGGCAGAAAAATAGAGACTCAGACCAATGGAACAGAATAGAAAGCCAGAAATAAAACCACATGTATATGGTCAAATAATTTTTGATAAAGGGGCCAACAACACACAATGGAGAAAAGAAAGCCTCTTCAACAAATGGTTCTGGGAAAACTGGAAAGCCACAATGCAAAAGAATGAAACTGAACTATAGTTTTCCCCCTTGTACTAAAATTAATTCAAAATGGATCAAAGACCTAAATATAAGACCGGAAACAATAAAGTACATAGAAGAAAACAGAGGTACTAAACTCATTGACCTTGGTTTTAAAGAGCGCTTTATAAATTTGACTCCTTAAAAATGCAAGGGAAGTGAAGGCAAAGATAAATGAATGGGACCACATCAGACTAAGAATTTTTTGCACAGCAAGAGATACCGACAACAAAACAAACAGACAGCCAACTAAATGGGAGATGATATTTTCAAACAACAGCTCAGATAAGGGCCTAATATCCAAAATATACAAAGAACTCAAAACTCAACAACAAACAAACAATCCAATAAAAGAATGGGAAGAGGACATGAACAGACACTTCTCCCAGGAAGAAATACAGATGGCCAACAGATATATGAAAAGATGCTCATCTTCATTCGTTATTAGAGAAATGCAAATCAAAACTGCAATGAGATACCAGCACACACCTGTTAGATTAGCTATTATCAACAAGACAGGTAATAGCAAATGTTGGAGAGGCTGTGGAGGAAAAGGAACCCTCATCCACTGTTGGTGGGAATGTAAAGTAGTACAACCATTATGGAAGAAAATATGGTGGTACCTCAAAAAAATAGAACTACCATATGACCCAGCAATCCCTCTATTGGGTCTATACCTCCAACACTCAAAAACATTGGTACATTAAGACACATGCAGCCCCATGTTCATTGCAACATTGTTCAAAGTGGCCAAGACATGGAAACAACCAAAAGCCCTTCAATAGATGACTGGATAAAAGAAGATGTGGTACATATATACTGTGGAATACTACTCAGCCATAAGAAATGATGACATCGGATCATTTACAACAACATGGATGGAACTTGATAACATTATACTGAGTGAAATAAATAAAGCAGAAAAAACTAAGAACTGCATGATTCCATACATAGGTGGGACATAAAAATGAGACTCAGAGACATGAACAAGAGTGTGATAGTTATGGGCGGGGGGGAGAAGTAGGAAGGGGGCAGGAGAGGGGCACAAAGAAAACCAGATAGAAGGTGACAGAAGACAATTTGACTTTAGGTGATGGGTATGCAACATAATTAAATGTCAAAATAACCTGGAGATGTTTTCTCTGAACATATGTACCCTGATTTATTAATGTCACCCCATTAAAATTAATAATAATAAAAATAGACTGTCTCTTACTATCAGCTCTATACTATGTATGATAACTAATATTGAGGTTTTCAAAGATGCTGGTGTCTTCTAACTAGCACATTTCAAATTGTCTTAGAGAAGAAAATGACCTCTGGATTACCTGAGTCACATAATTTCTGGTCTCATGGAATACCTCTCTTCTAATATGCCCACTTCTCAGTGCCTTCTGACACATATCTTAATACTCTGACATGTCAATCTCAGCATCTGCACCTCTTTTTTCCTAACCCTTCATCATGTCCTGATTTCAAAGACCCATTCCAGTAGAATTGTGGTTGTCAAACCTTAGCGTGCATCAGCAACACATAGAAGGCTTTATAAATCACTGATTTTTGGACTGACTCCATCCCCAAAATTTGTTCTAATGTTTTGAACAAGAAACAATAATACATGTTTCTAAGAAGTTTCTAGGAGATGCTGAAACTGCAGTCAGGGACCATACTTAAAGAACCACTGGTGTAATCAGTACTGCTTCTTTCACCTGCATCTCATTCTAAACCAATGCACATGAGAGTCATAGGAAATGTGGGGCGTTATCGCCTGCCAGGGGTTATCACCACCCCACTTATCAAGTATGTTCTTTGTTTTGCCACATGGCTCATGAGTGATCCAAATCCCACAGTCCCAACTTAAAGGGTAGCTTTCTGGGCTCTAAGGAGCCAGTTGTCATGATATGGGTTCCTTCTGAAAGCTAAACTTGAGACAAGGACTTGGAAGAATATAGACAATCTCAAAAATGGACATAGGAAAAGTAAGATGATGACAATAAGTAATTGACTATAAAACTATATTACCAAGTTGCATCCTACTGTGAGCAACTGTGAGACTATCCCTCTGGTGACTATCTGAGCTATAATGTAGATAGAACTCACCAAAAACTTAAGTCACCGGAGGATGGGGAGCCTGGGCGCCTAAGTCCCCACTCTTATCTCTGAGTATATTTAGAGGTTTTCCCAGGGACATTCCCTGCATTTTATGATTGAGCAGGCCCACGGGTGTATAATTTTCTTTCTAAGGAAAAAAACAGAGTAGCTGGATATGTAACACTGGCAAACACCCACAGACAAGTCCATCAGGCAGACTAAGGTGATGTGAAATGGTGCTGCACAGGTTTTTTCTGAAAACAACACCGTTTTCAGAAATATGGAAGACCAGACAAAATACTTAAAAGAAGTTTAAAATACTTCATTTGGGGAATAGTACTCCCAGAGTTGGGCACTGGGAAGACAGTGGGAGTATTAAGGGACTTCAGATTTTACCTTAGACTCTAGCGAGCAGTTTGACTTATAAAAGTATGCATATGCATTATTTCAATTAAAAATGAAACAGTATAGTTGACAAATGCAAGAACTATGAATTAAAACATGGGGTTTATTATTCCTTGAAAGCTGAGCTAGTACAGCATCTACTTCTTAATTTTTCCTTCAATAAACTTTGTTTTTGTTTTATTTTCTCCCATTGCTTCAGCTAAGCACAAAAATCTAGAAGGAATGGGTTCTTTTTCATTTCTTTTTAACAGATGGCTCAATTCATTTGCCAAAGACCCACCCAGGAATCTTGACTCAGTAAAGAAGGGTGGAGATTTTCTGAGCTAAGGGAGGTTGTTTTTTCTTCCACCTCTTATGAGTAAACTCCTGCAGCCAAATCCTAAGGCCTGAATCAGATAATAGGAATTCAAGATCTGACTTCACTCTGAGTTACCAAGTCCAAGATCTCCAGCATCTGCCAGTTTCACTAAATTACTCACAGTCTGGGGGTAAATAATGATTTTGTTTTGCTTTATGCAGATTAAATGAGAATTATGATCACAGTATAAACTTTTTTTTCAAAAGTAAAGTGCATGGTTTGCTTTGAAGATTTTTAGTTGCTGGCAAAAATCCAAGTACTAAATCCAGAAGTAATTTACCATATTATTCTATTTTTCTGTAATACTCTCCACATACTTCTGTGTATAGCTGAGACCTTTCCTGGGAGCAAGCACTTCACCGCTTTCATCTCTGTACACAGTTTTCTAGCTCCAGAATGTTCAGCATTATAATTATTGATAATTAATGTCTAATAATACTGAGAAATAATATTTTTGCAGTAATAGTAATGTTACAGTGTAAACATTAAATGTCAATTCTGCCTGCTGGCAAAGAAGGCAACAAACTAGAATTTTAATAATGTATGATTTCTAAAAAGAAATTAATAATTATTTAATTCAAGAAATTGCAATGAAATAATAGATAACTGCTTTTTAGAAGGATAGAAATAGCAACATTCCTATTCAAAAGATTAGAAACTTTGGAAATAATTTTAAGAAAATGTGTGAAGTGCAAAATTAGTTGAAGACCTGTTTTTTAGTTTTTTTGTTTTTATTTCCTTTATTATTATTTTTTATTGAGGCATAACTTACATCTGGTAACATGCACAGATCTAAACTGTACAGCTCAATGAATTTTCCATCTGAATACAGCCATACAGCCATCGTCCAGGTGAACCAACATTTCCAACATAGCCCGCATTTCCAGAGTCCTCCCCTGGCCCCCTGTCTAGTTGATGCTCCCCTCCCTGCTGTAAACAGTTGCATTTACACTGTATTTATGCCGCATCTTTCTGCATGGTTTGTTTTTTTGTTTGTTTGTTGTTATTTTTTTTATAAATAAATTTTTATTTTAATGGGGTGACATCAATAAATCAGGGTACATATATTCAAAGAAAACATTTCCAGGTTATCTTGTCATTTAGTTCTGTTGCATACCCATCACCCAAAGAGAGATCGTCCTCCGTCACCCTCTATCCAGTTTTCTTTGTACCCCTCTCCCTCCCTCTCCCCCTCTCCCTCCTTCCCTCCCCCCATCCCCCGTAACCACCACACTCCTGTCCATGTCTCTTAGTCTCACTTTTATGTCCCACCAATGTATGGAATCCTGCAGTTCTTGTTTTTTTCTGATTCACTTATTTCACTCCACATAATGTTATCAAGATTCCACCATTCTGCTGTAAGTGATCCGATGTCATCATTTCTTCTAGCTGAATAGTAAAGTATACCATGGTGTATATGTGTCCCATCTTCTTTATCCAGTCTTCTATTTTTTTTACAGTGATTAAGAGCCTTTAAGCAAACTCTTGGCCAATACAGCAAGAATCCATAAAAGAGTAGTGTCCTTAACATGTTCACCAAGTCCAAGTTGGCCCCATCACCATGCCAAATCCCTGAAAAATGCAACCCAACCCCAGTTCAGTCTGTTAGGAGCTGTCACAGGGAGCAGGAGTCCAGGAAAAGTCTGCATCCAGGAAAAGTCCGCATGGCACTAGAATTGTTGTCACCATTCTATACTTTGCAGCTCATGTCCAAGTCCCAGTGACCACTGCTTCTAGCTGGTAATGGTTCAGGTAGACTGGAAAAGCCATTTGCAGCATGCGTGGATATGGAGTTTCTGTTCTCCTCTGCTTGGAGAGATGAGACCAGGTTGCTTTTCCCTGGAGCTCTGCGACTGTGGCATGGTAAAGAGAACCTTGGGATACACTAAGCTGGGTGGCAAAGGTAGATTCATAATAGAAGTTGGCAAAAGGGGGAGAGAGAACTCTAAATTAGGAGTAGGGCCTGACCAAGTGGTGGCGCAGTGGATAGAGCATCGGACTGGGATGCGGAGGATCCAGGTTCGAGACTCCGAGGTCGCCAGCTTGAGTGCAGGCTCATCTGGTTTGAGCAAAAGCCCACCAGCTTGGACCCAAGGTTGCTGGCTCCAGCAAGGGGTTACTCAGTCTGCTAAAGGCCCGCAGTCAAGGCACATATGAGAAAGCAATCAATGAACGTCTAAGTTGTTGCGACGCACAATGAAAAACTAATGATTGATGCTTCTCATCTCTCTTCGTTCCTGTCTATCTGTCCCTGTCTATCCCTCTCTCTGACTCACTCTCTGTCTCTGTAAAAAATGAATAAATGAATAAAAATTTAAGAATTAAATTAGGAGTAGGTCCCAGCTTGAAATATGAGTGGGGGCATTGAGGTAGGAGGGATAAAGGAAACACTATATATTAAGCAAAGCAGCAGAAAATAGGACTATCAACACCCACAACAGAGATCTTTGAGGGAAGAATAAAAAACTTGACTATTCAGGTAAAACATAGTTAAGTGGCCCTTGTGCAAATGAGATCAGTTTACCTGCTTCTTGGAAGAAATACCCTAGGCTCGTCCACAGTGTCGTAGATGGGGCCGACGGCCCTGGGCACCTTCAGCCTTCACTGGCAAACCCCAGCTTTCTGGGCAAGGTTAGGTCATAGGTGGCTGGAGCAGGGCTGGAAGAGACTGAACCCTCCCTTAGAGGAGCGAGGGGGAAGCCTACCTTCCAGTGTCCCTGTTTCCACACAGCAGAGGCATGTAAGCCTGGCAGGCTTTAGCTCAATGACCTTCCTTTCCACTATTGAAGCAGGACCCAGATGGCATCCTATGAGACCCCTTTGGGGCGTTGGAGCCTTTAAGGGTGTATCCTAAAAGCTGGTAGTTCCCCTGATCTCTATTGGGCTTTTTCTGCCTCTAGATATTTTAAAAGCCATGCTCAGAAGATCTCGTTGAGGGGTTTGAGGATCCCCATCCGCCTATATAAATCTTTTCCATATATCTGGAGCTATTTGGAAAAAGACAAAACAGTGTTATTAGCTGGATCTAATAAAGAAGGTAGTAGTTTGCAGGCAAAAAAGATTTGGTGTCTCCTGTTCATCAGCATTCCAAAGAAATGTAAATTTTTTTTTTTTTTTAAGTAAAAAACATGATATGGTAGACCCGTAGGAGTTCCAGGATATGACTACCCCCTCTTAAATTTTTTTTTTAAAGAATTTTTTTTTAATTTTTATTTATTCATTTTAGAGAGGAGAGAGAGAGAGAGAGAGAGAGGAGGGGGGAGGAGCAGGAAGCACCAACTCCCATATATGCCTTGACCAGGCAAGCCCAGGGATTTGAACTGGCGACCTCTGTGTTTCCAGGTCGACGCTTTATCCACTGCACCACCACAGGTCAGGCTTAAATTTTTTTTTTTAATTGACCTTAAAATGTTTGCTGAGTACACTTTAATAATACCTTAACTTTAAAGATTGTAAGCATGAAGAAATACAGTAAATGCTTTTGCTCCATATGCAGGAGCATTTTCAGTTTAGCCAGTTTAGGAAATCCAATAATAGAACAATGCATACAGACAATGAGCTATATAGCATGCTTAGCAGCCTCTCCTGTTCTGACACAGGTTACTATAGATCCAGAATATGTATCCACTGTAATGTGGACATATGACTGTTTGCCAAATAAAGGTATATGAGTAACATCCATCTGCCAAAGTTGTCCTGGTAGGGTCCTTGAGGGTTAACTCCAAATGAAAGGGCAGTATAGGACCCCTTGGACAGGATTTCCCAATCTGCCGTGCTGCTTCCTGAGAAAGTTGAAACTGTTTGCTCCGGGCTGCAGCGTTCTGGTGATGAATAGTATGAGACTGACTTGCTCGGTCTGTCATGGTTGCTCCATATAATTTTCTTTTGGGTAGCTTGATCAACAAGGGCATTCCTAGGCCCTGGCCGGTTGGCTCAGTGGTAGAGCATTGGCCTGGTGTGCAGGATTCCCGGGTTCGATTCCCAGTCAGAGCACACAGAAGAAGCGCCCATATATTTCTCCACCCCTCCTTCCTCTCTTTCTCTCTCTTCCCCTCCCGCAGCCAAGGCTCCACCGGAGCAAAGCCACCCCGGGCAATAAGGATGGCCCCATGGCCTCTGTTCAGGCGCTAGAATGGCTCTGGTTGTAACAGAGCAACACCCCAGATGGGCAGAGCATTCCCCCCTGGTAGGCATGCCAGGTGGATCCCGGTCAGGTGCATGCGGGAGTCTGTCTGACTGCCTCCCCATTTCTATCTTCAGAAAAATACAAAAAATAAGAAATAAAAGAAAAAATATAACCAAAAAAAAAAAAAAAAAGGGCATTCTCTTTTGCTAAAGCTTCAGGGAGCATGGAGTGAGCTTGAGTATGTCCTATGAAACATGAAGCTCTATGTTGACATATAAGTCTTTGAAGAAGGAAGAACTGCTGAAATAGTTTATCAGCATTTGTCCCTAAGACAGCAGTCTTTATAGTGGGAACACTATAAGTAAATATTTGCTGTCTGTCTATAGATTAAAAGGGGAATATGGCAAATGCTGAAAAGCCATGATCTTTGTGCCCCTCCCCTCCTCCAACCCCCTCCCTCTCCTCCACCCACCCTGTAACCCCCAACACTGTTGTCCATGTCTCTGAGTCTCATCTT
Source organism: Saccopteryx leptura (assembly GCF_036850995.1). Classification (NCBI taxonomy): domain Eukaryota; kingdom Metazoa; phylum Chordata; class Mammalia; order Chiroptera; family Emballonuridae; genus Saccopteryx; species Saccopteryx leptura. The sequence goes on along the minus strand of NC_089514.1, from coordinate 49,525,818 downwards.
TATGTCCCACCTATGTATGGAATCATATAATTCTTAGTTTTTTCTGAATTACTTCTTTCCCTCAGTATAATGTTATCAAGGCCCATCCATGTTGTTGTAAAAGATCCTATGTCATCATTTCTTATGGCTGAGTAGTATTCCATAGTATATATATACCAAAGCTTTTTAATCCACTCATCCTCTGATGGACACTTGGGCTGTTTCCAGATCTTTGCTATTGTGAACAATGCTGCCATAAACATGGGGGTACATTTCTTCTTTTCAAACAGTGCTATGGTGTTCTTGGGGTATATTCCTAACAGTGGTATACCTGGGTCAAAGGGCAGTTCAATTTTTAATTTCTTGAGGAATCTCCATACTGTTTTCCACAGTGGCTGCACCAGTCTACATTCCCACCAGCAGTGCAGGAGGGTTCCCTTTTCTCCACATCCTCGCCAGCACTTATTCTGTGTTTTATTGATGAGCGCCATTCTGACTGGTGTGAGGTGATATCTCATTGTGGTTTTAATTTGCATTTCTCTAATCATTAATGATGAACATTTTTTCATATGCCTATTGACCATCTGTGTGTCCTCTTTGGAGAAGTGTCTATTCATTTCTTTTGCCCATTTTTGGATTGGATTGTTTGTCTTCCTGGTATTAAGCTTTACAAGTTCTTTATAAATTTTGGTTATTAACCCCTTATCAGACGCAATGTCAAATATATTCTCCCATTGTGTAGTTTGTCTTTTTATTCTGTTCTTATGTTGAAGACCTGTTTTGATCAAAGATTCACAATAGCAGTAACATATTTATGTAACAATTTACCTTTTAATATACGTTCAAGATATTACTTCAGTTAATCTTTAAAAGCCTAGGGGTATTGTTATAATTTCTGTGTTTTTATCATTTAAATAACCAGGGTCAGAGGCATAAGGTGTTTTAACTAAGACAAACAACTAAGGAATAACCAAAAACTTAAAGTCAAGTTTGATGATCACCGAATTTTTGTTTTGTTTGTATGTTTATTTGTTACATTTAGCTATGTCCCAATAGCTAAATTATATTCTGTAGCAAAAACATTTCTTAGTTAGACTAGTAAGAGGAAAAAAATTAAAATGTTAAAATTGTGAAAAAATCTGAATTTTTAATAATGTTTTTTAAGCTTCCAAGCAGGCATAACTTCTGCAAAATATGATAAATATTTAAAATATAATATAAAACATTTAGTTGTTTAGCAATAAATACTAGACTGAATATCCCTACTAGTTCTGTTAATTTCTTTTCAGTGTTAATGATTTCCTATTTGTTTTCTAAAGGTTATGATGTTATTTCCAAATAGTTAACGTTTTTGAAACAAAAGTTGTAAATGAATAGCTAACTTATATTACTTGATTTTTCCAAAGTACAGATTTTATTTAGTGAATGATAAATAATACATGTTTTTGTTTTGTTTTGTTTTACCTTTGGAAGATAATTACTGCTCTCATTAGTTACCTAGTCAAAACATCTTAGGGATTTAAAATAATCATAGAGTAGACAGTCAGGAAAATAATCATTAACAAGGTAGAAACTCGTTTTACATGTACCATTAAGAAACCAGCAAACAGATCCAAGCATACAGGATTCTATGTAGGAATCAGGCAGGAGTCTTGTTGTGAGAAATAGAAACTGACACCAACAAAGGAAAAAATAATATACTTCTATGAAGTAACCCACAAAATGATGGAGGGACTTGAACATATGTTCACAAACAGGCAGGCGCAGGCGACAAAAGAGGCTAGATAAGAGGAAGTACAGCTGAGGCCAGGCCAGGAGCATACTGTTAGTATGCTCTCACTAACAGTAGAGGTGACATTTCTGCCACTGAGCACTCACTGCCATTGTTGGGGTCACATAGCAACAATCCCTGCCATGAATAATTCTGCAAAGGTGTCTACATCTTAGTATCCCAAATCCAGGATCGCAAGTCTCCAGTGAGGACCTAATTGGCCAAGTCTAGGGCACATATCTATGCCCTCATTTGTCAGGGTGGAAAGAGGCTGTATTTGTCTCTCTCTCAGCTTACTTATTTGGTTAAGGACTATTTCTTCTCCAGAAGATTCAAACCAGCAAGTATTCTCTCCAAAACAAAACAAGTGTTCATATGACTGGTAAAATGAAAAGGCAAATGCTTGCAAAATGTATCTATATTAAAAATTATAGCTAAAACTCATCAATCTCTATCAAAATAGCATTTGTTTTTCTATTGGTACATGTTATATTATTACTTAGGAAAATTATTAAGTTCTTCTCTTGGTCTATGCCACTGATGACTTTTATTTCTAAAAATGCCAGTTAAAAAATAAAGATGTTAAAAAATCAGTTTTTAATTAAAATTATTAGGTTTTGCCTAACTAGTGGTGACACACTAGATAGAGCATTGACCTGGGATGCTGAGGTTCTAGGTTTGAAACCCAAAGGTTGCCAGTTTGAGCATGGGCTCATCCAGCTTGAGCACGGAGTCAATGGCTGGGGCCTAGGATCATCATCATAGTCCCATGGTCACTGGCTTGAGCACAAAGGCTGCTGGCTTGAAGTGCAAGGTTGCCAGCTTGAGCCCAAGGTCTCTGGCTTGAGCAAGGGGTCACTGGAGCATCCCAGTCATGGCACAAATGAGAAAACAATCAATGAACAACTAAGATGCCGCAACTATGAATTGATGCTTCTCATCTCTTTCCCTTCCTGTCTCTCTCTCAAAATTAAATAATAATAATAATAATAATAATAATAATATTTTTACTAAAAAGCCTCACAGAGGAAATAGAAGTACCTAGATATATATTTAAGATGTCAAAAAAGTACTTATAGTTTTTGAAACCATTACATATTATATTGATGTAATTGAAAGTTAGCAATGAAGATAATCATACAACCACATATATCACATGTATGATATATATAAATGTTTTTATATGCAGTACTTATTCATAACTTCTATGTAGTATTTTGAATTTCCAGGTGAGTTTATATACTTATATATTTTCATCTTTGAAACAAATCAGAGAGGATCAAGGACATGACACATATTAACGTCAGCGCTTACACTGGAAATGTGTCACTGCGTCATTTAGCACACTGTGCTGAATGCTGTGGGAGCAGAGATCCACCAGAGTTCATTCTAACTACCTTCGCCAGGTTACAACCTCATCTCATAAGTCTGTAGTGTTCTTTTCCTGAGCATTTTAGAAGAGTCCAGCTGGGTAATTAGGAGGAACACTAATGTGTCCAAAGTTCAGCTTTTTCAGGGCTTAGAGGCATTACTCTGCTGTGCATTTTTGCCCCAGCCCTAAAGGAAGTAGGGTTCTGTCCTTCCCATGAGCGATATCCTCCATCCATCCTCAGTCTCTGCTCCTTTAGATGTTCCTATTCAGTTGGAAGTTTGTGGGCCTATTTTTTTTTAATTATCTGGTAGTTATCGTTTTCCTAACCCCTCCATTTGAATGATCAAAAAATTTTTTCAGTCATATCATGAAGTTATCCTTGAAAGCCTAGTCTAGATAGGACCATAATTGCCCTCCGCACTATCCTTGTGAAATTCAGAATCGGGGGTGTGGCAGATGCTGTGGGTTGGCTGAACCTAATGTCCCAGTCCAGCTGCACACTTGCTTCTAAACTGTCCCACAGCCAGGGATAGCAGTACGGTATGCTAGCCAATCAGGCATCACAGGGGTATGGCTGGGAAGCTAGGAAATCCGTCATTTTTTTAAGGGTGAAGAATGTATGTCATATACAAGGAAGAGAAAATTTAGATCTTCCTTTGAAATTTGAAACAAACTTTATCAATCTAACTCTTATTTAGCTGAAATTGATAACATAATCCTTGATGTAAGCAAACTTCCTCCAGGGATCAGGAGTGACTAGTACAACTTGAATGCAGACAGGGTCTACAAAGCCAACATCATATAAATCATATAAACACCTCATGCTGATGCTGTTATCACTGCTATTCAATTCAGTTAGGAATCTTAGGCTGCCATAAGCATCAAATCCATGAATGTATTGGAAAGTTCTTGGAGCACTATAAACCTCCAAATAAAAGGCATAATTCTATTACTATCTTTTCTTCTAATGACCTTTAATCTTTCACACTTCAACACTTGACTCTTCTTTCACCACCAGGGTTTCTCTAAGTAAACACTAACAGTTGTCGAAGTTTCATTTGCTATAAGAGTACACAGCATGTCAGTGGCTCTATCTATCTCCCTGTATCTAGACTACATCTTGGCAAAATTGTCAATTGGGCAGAGTTTGCAATGAGAAAATTAAAAGTTGTTTAATAAGGGGTTAAACTGTGAACTTTTCAGAAGCAATATTCGGGACAATAACAAGTGATGGTGCTTGACCAATAGACAGTCATTAGCTTCAGAAAACTCCTCATCTAAGCCACCAGCCACTTTACTATTCCCACAACCAGCTCTGCTTGTTGGGAAACATTGCTGAGACTTGCTTTTGATCCTCAATGAAAATTCCTATAAAACAACTAGTTCTTTACTGTTTACATTTTCCCTAGGGGTGAGGACAGAGCCTGTGGACTCTTGAGATTTAAATATACCATTAAAATGAGGTTTTTCTTTTTCCCACCCTTGCTGCTAATTATTTCATGGTAACAGGGTGAGCACATTTGCCAGCCCTACCAGGCATACAAATGGATTCTCCATGGAGCTGAAGTTCTTCGTTGTTGACATTCCAGAAATGTATGCTTTGAAAAGAGAGTGCTATGTTCTCTAAATACCCCTCCTACCAACACAAGTTTATATTTTAGCTGCTGGAGTTTTAACATTTTTTTGTTAATGCAGACACATGTAAAGTGACCTCCTGCAGTATAAGTGCATCTGACATGCCTGCTTGCAGACACGGATAAACTGACCTTTATTTTTTTTCTCCTTTAATGACACATCAACAGCTGGTCTCCTAAAGGGATAAGCAGTTCAAACCAGGTCATATTTTAAGCCAGATAACTTTTCAAAAACTTTGACAAGTTATTTTGCCAAATGCTCAAACTTCTATTTCTTTAAACTTTGTTTGTCTATTTGAAGGGGGGAAAAATCCACAGGTTTCTAAATAACCTCTCATCAAAATATTTTATCAGGAAAAAAACTATCATCCAAAAGAGCATGCATATCTAGTTCTTTCAATTAACATGTTTATAAAATAAATCTATATCTTATCTTATAAAATTTGGTTTCAGGCTCAAATTGCATTTAGTTCAAGAATGTTCTAGACTGAAAATAATATATTGATCTGGATTTAACAGTGTTTTTATTCTGTGGGGAGGGAAGTAATTCCATGAGACATATATACACAATTTATACACAATTTCTCAATCCTCCTTTCTTTTTTCCCTCCCTCCCCTACTCCCTCATTTATTTTCTCCCTTTCTTCTTTCCTTTTTTCTTTCCTTCCTTCCTTCCTTCCTTCCTTCCTTCCTTCCTTCCTTCCTTCCTTCCTTCCTTCCTTCTTTCCTTCCTTCCTTCCTTCCTTCCTTCCTTCCTTCCTTCCTTCCTTCCTTCCTTTTCCTTCCTTCCTTCCTTCCTTCCTTCCTTCCTTCCTTCCTTCCTTCCTTCCTTCCTTCCTTCCTTCCTTCCTTTCTTCCTTCTTTCCTTCCTCCTTTTCTTTTCTCCTTTGCACTCTGTGAAAATGGCATCTGTGTTATGTTATTTAGTTTGCTACAGTGCTACATTAGTATATTGTTTCTAGGAGGGCACTGGCATTCCATCTAGTCCACCTAGACTGTACTCCCTGGAACAGTGTACAGCATAACTGCAAAGTCCTGAATTCCACATGCAGGAGAAGCTACTCATATTCCAAGTATAAAATAGCAATGAATTTTAATTCAGACTGAAGTTACCTTTCTATAAAGAGCAATGTAGCTAAACCAATAAAAAAATGAATAACAAATTATAACAGATACTGTTATAAATCTGGGACTATCTCAAAGGGAAAAAATATCAGTACAAAAGACAATGTAGCATTTCTGACTATTTCCCTCTTGGGAAGAATGTGGAAGACCTCATGTGGGAACTCTTTTTTGTCTTGGGGAAATAAGGAGTTTTACCTTATTGTTCAAACATGTGGTGAAAGCAAAGCCAAGGAATTCCACAGAAAATCCATTCAGGCTGGATTACTATTTGACCGCTGAACTACCTTTGATTGTTCTCTAGGAAATGGAGAAATAGAGTTATGAGTCTGTTCTAGTTGCATCATAAGAGCTTTCTTATTCTTGGTGTTTGTTTTCCTTGGCTGGTAGTGCAGAGCTTCTTGTGAAAGATAAATTCCTTGGTAATGTTTGTCTTTCTTGTATGTGTGTGGGACTATTTGGCTCAGAGCAAGGTCAAGCCAAATCAAGAGTTCTAGTATGAGATGAACCTGGGCAGCCTTTACCTTGAATATAAAGAACATGGCCCATCAATTTGACTGGCCCTTCCAGCATTTCACCAGTGATGCGTGCAGGAATCGATCACAGAGGAATGTGTCACTTCATTTGACATGAATCTTGCCCAGAAATTTAGTACAAGCTCAGTCCAAAAATTCATTCAAGAGTATGTTTGATAAAACACAAATATTTGTGAATATGAATAAAAAAACAGAGAATTTAAGCTCACCCAGAACTGCCTTTATAAATTTTCTCTCAGTTTATACCTTCCCTATAAATCACATTACATTGTTTAAAGTATCAAATGTAAAATAAACAACCACTAGAACTAATCATGAACCTAAACATAACAATGAAAGTAAGAGACATGTGAAAGTAAATAAGACACCAGAGTGTTTTTTTTATTTTATGTCTTTTAAGATTTACAAACTGTATCCTCATGTGGAAATGAAAGTCCCAACATGACAATGAAACAATAGAAATACCTCAAATGCATTATAAATTAGGATTACAAACACAAGAACATTTTGAATACCAGGAATCTACATATGGATTTTTGTGTGTGATAGTCCATAGGTATAAAAATGGGAAAGGAAAAAAAAGCCAAATTATTTTAAGATGACAGTCCCATGACATAAAAAAATAAGACTGTATTAAAACTTAATAATGTAATAATAAAAGTTTTATGTAATATTTTTCTTTCATTTAGTAAATATTACTTTTATATAAAAAGTTCATTTTATAAAATATTTCAAGTCCTAAGGGTGGGGTGGGAGGCACATATATGGTCTTCATTATCATACCACATGGCATATTAGAACACAAAACATCCTGAGTGTCATATAAATTATTTATAAATGAATCATAGATACTTATGTCTCTTTTTAAAATGTGTAAATTAGAAGGAGACAATAAGTTCCACCCCTTGGCTTTGGATTGTGATATTAACTATTCATGGTAAATTTTCTACCTCATTTGTAGAAAATAACACTCTGAAATTTTAGAATATCGTCCTTGTTTAAATTTGAATTGTCAGTGCAATTGGTTAAGAAAGGTGATATAGGCCCTGGCCGGTTGGCTCAGCGGTAGAGCGTCAGCCTGGCGTGCAGGGGACCCGGGTTCGATTCCCAGCCAGGGCACATAGGAGAAGCGCCCATTTGCTTCTCCACGCCCCCCCCCCCTTCCTCTCTATCTCTCTCTTCCCCGCCCGTAGCCAAGGCTCCATTGGAGCAAAGATGGCCCGGGCGCTGGGGATGGCTCCTTGGCCTCTGCCCCAGGTGCTAGAGTGGCTCTGGTTGCGGCAGAGCGACACCCTGGAGGGGCAGAGCATCGCCCCCTGGTGGGCAGAGCGTGGCCCCTGGTGGGCATGCCGGGTGGATCCTGGTCGGGCGCATGCAGGAGTCTGTCTGACTGTCTCTCCCCGTTTCCAGCTTCAGAAAAATACAAAAAAAAAAAAAAAAAGAAAGAAAGAAAGGTGATATAGGAAGACAAAGAATCTAGGAATCTAACAGCATTTTATAAAGACGGCATCTTGGTCCTCTCAAGAGGACAGTCCCAGGGCTCTGCTTCACAGTGTAGAGCTCACAGACTGTCTGTGCTTTGTTCAGTGTGAGCTTGGTTCTAAAGCTAGAGAGTTCTAGTGGGGCTCAGTGAGAGAACTGTGCCAGGGCTGGTTTTCCCAGAAGTAACTTCTTAACTGCCTCTAAAATCTTCATCCTTTCTTAAATAAGAAGTACCAGTGATCTCTTTGAGAGTAAACACTCGCTCCCCTCACACCCTCATTTGCTGAGTTTTTAATACATATCAATTATTCAGAATAAACACAAAGCTCAAGTACTAAAATGTTTCCTCTAGAATCCTCCTGTTCAGATATCAATATAATTATTTCATGTTGCAGAACATTCCTTAAATAGATTATATGTTGACTTTATTCCACTTTAAATTTAGAGACATCTTAAATTTAAATATGCATATTGTAGAGCTTAACAGTTCAACTTGAGTGGCACTTAAAAACTCCTGCATTTTTACAATTTTGGAAATATTCAGTGCCCTATTTCAATTTATGTACTAGATTCAGTCATTGAGCTGATAGTTTAATCTTTATTCTCAGTTTTTACTTTAATATCAGTTTATATAATGTTAACCAATACCAGTCATGAAGCTAAAATGTGAGAATAATAGTGGCATGCACAGATAAGTATTTAAATAAAAAGTTGTTTATTAAGATCTGATTAATGTAGTACAATATGAATAAGAAAACATTCAGGTTTGTGCACAAATGAATTAGAATACTAAATTGATATAGTTGATTTTTTTTCATTTAAAGTTTATAAAAATGTTTATCAGTAGAATGTAAGTATGGTTTTCAATCACTAGTCCAGCAGACCAGTGCCTGTATGCCAGAAATTTCGTGCCATTACACGGAAGAGTTAACCACCCTGATGTTGGTTAACTCTTTTGTGGACCAGAGGTTGAAAACCACTGCTTTCGAAGATCTTGAAATAATAAAGTTTTTCAAGTTTTAAAATTTTGTGCTGAAAACAATTTGATTAAAGACAATAATTAGTAAATCAAACCTCTGCAATTAATAAAATTCTGTCCCAGAATTTACTGGAAATTATTTCTGTTTAAAATATGATTGTAGTTATGTAAGACATCACTTACCAGTGTTCCTCCCCTCCATATTTAGAGGATGACAGGGCAGCTTGTAAGGACATGGAAACACTAATGAAGGAAAATCTGACAATTAAATCTAAGTACAAAGAAGGCAGACAGTATTCCTGGAAAGTTTTCTGTAGACACAACTACTCTCTGATGACTTCTGACTTGTAACAATGGTGTGTTTTATAATGCCTTAGAAGACTATCGAAGCTCATCAGTTTTGTAGCAGGAACACTTCTTGAAGTACTAGTTGTTTTGACTGCTGGGTAAGAAGAGTATGATAGAAAATGCTCCCATGGAAAAGATGGTGTCAACTGATCTGAATTTGAAGTTCATGTGTCTATTTGTTATCTATTCTCTTGAGCAAGTAGCTTAATCTCATTTGGGTCATTTTCATCTTTGTAAAAGTGAGTGACAACACCAACTCTAAGTATTTGTGCAGATAAAATGAGGTTTTATACATATAACACACACTAAACATTAATTTTTGATATATACTATGTATGTATTCAGAATATTAGTGGTTATTTTCTGTTATAAAATATAGTGGGGATTTTAGATTTCTCTTTGTTAACATAAAAATTTATTTTGTATTTGGCCTTTATTTGTGGCAAGTAAGAGAGAAATAGAGCAAAGTCTTGTGGTCCAAAATAACGCAAGGCTTGATTTGTTACTGCCTCAAAGTCAGAAGCAGTTCCTCCTTTTTCTCTCTCCAATATATGTTGAAGAATTATATGTAGTCTTTTCTTTATTTTGAGATATAATTAATGTGCAACATTATGTTAATTTCAGGTATACAATAATGACCTGATATTTGTATCTATTGTGAAACGATCATCACAATAAATCTAGTTAACATCCATCTCCAGAGTTATGGTGTATTGTATGGCCAGTAGGCACAGCCACCATCACAGCCGCCTGGCCCACGCAGGTTCGCGTTAGATTCAGACAGTTTCATTTGGTAATGAAACAATGAAGCCAAAAACTGGTGAGCCATCATCTTTAATCCTAGCTTGCACCAGAGGGCAAGTAAAAACACATACTGGGCTCCAAAACCCACTTATTCAGTGCTCATAAAGCTACTGACTTATCCGAGTTTCCTAGAATCAAAGGTTTCTAGCTCACCAGCCTTATTCACCTCTGTTCCCCATCTCCTTCTCTCTGCACAAACTCTGCAAAAAATGGCTTCTCCTTTAGCATTTTGCCATCTTGGCTGCCTCTCCTTTTCTCCATGTGGCCTTTATCTGCTCTCCTCTCTAATGCTAATCTCAGGAACCGAGAGAGAGCAAGCTCCTGGACTGCCCCCATTTTATAGAGTAGAAATCAAAACGTTTAATCCAATATACAAATAAGGAAGTCTCTGATACAGTCACTTATTTGAGGCATAATGGGATTCCTCATGAGAGTGCACCACCCCACATCATGCAATCAGTCAAGGGTGTAGGGAAAAGCTTAATCTTGCCTGACCTGTGGTGGTGCAGTGGATAATGCGTCGACCTGGAAATGCTGAGGTTGCCGGTTCGAAACCCTGGGCTTGCCTGGTCAAGGCACATTATGGGAGTTAATGCTTTCAGCTCCTCCCCACCTTCTCTCTCTGTCTCTCTCTCTCTCCCTTTCTCTCTCCTCTCTAAAATGAATAAATAAAATTTTTTTAAAAATTTTAAAAAATGAAATCTTTAAAAAAAAAAAAGCTTAATCTTAACACTAAGCCTTAGGCTATAATGACCTGGCCTGCTTACAGCCTGTCCCCCACACCCCATACAAACTATAAGCAAACAAACATATATATCATATTTAAAAACTTATTTGACCAACATTCTACTCCTTTTGCTCACTTCACAATCTAAAGCACAGGTATTCCTACACAAGGAAATTAAGCACATTACACAAATTACAACAACATGGCAAATCATACAATTTCAACAATTACAAAGATACACTTCACCAGTCTCTGAGCACTTTGCCAAAAGTGCAAAATGTCCTCGGCCTTCTTTCTAGCCATGGGAAATCTTCCCGGGGCAGGCGAGTGCTTCCAGCAAAGCCGCCCCCACCCCCATCAGGGTATTTCACATCGTCCAAAATCCATAAGTCCATCCAACAAAGAAGCCAGTGCCCACTCCAGTCGTAGTCCAGAAATCAGTCCAAGCACATGGGGCCTCAGCCACCCTCCTCATTCTTGCCATCCTGGCAGGTCTTACACTGACCCACAGAGGAACATGTGGCAATGGCAGTCAGCATTTCCATCTCTGCTCCAGAAAGCATGATGGCAACCACTTCTATGTTCCAAAATCGCAGACCTACCAGGGGCATAGTAAGAACTCCTTCCAGCTCGGCTCTCATCTTCTGGAGACTGTGGGTCGCAACTCCAGCCCAATTCTCCTCATTCTCCAAAGAGGAACTGAAAACACCAGCTCCCACCACCGGGTTAAGCCCTGGGCCGCTAACGCCTTCTGCTCTGCAGGCCTTGCAGTCCCAGCTCTGGCCTCAGTCCAGCCTCCTGCCGCTGTTGGCTCTCCACAACATCCAGGGCAATCTGCAACTCACGAACCTGTGATTCCTTCTCCAGTGGCTGCTCCATTTCCAAGAAAATCTTGGGAACCCGGTTAGCACCTTCTCCGGTGCTTGCTCCAGCTCCAGGGTCAGCATCTCTTTCTCCCACATTTGCTCCAGCTCCTTCCACTGCTCAGGTTGCAGGTCCCAGGCAGCCTCTTCCACAGAGCTCTCCATTTCCTCACGCATAGCTATAAAAGTCAACCAGCCTACGGCCCCAAAAAGGACAGCCATGGGGAACCATAATAGCAGCCAGTCCTCTACTCCACCGCTCTAAGGTGGTGGCGGCTCCATACTCATCTGTATTGAATCCTGCCAAAGACTACGCCAAATGTAAAGCCAGTAGGCACAGCCACCATCATAGCTGCCTGGCCCATGCAGGTTTGCATTAGATTCGGACAAACAGTAATGAAACAACGGAGCCAAAAACTGGTGAGCCATCCTTTTTAATCCTAGCTTGCACCCGGTGGGCAAGTAAAAACACACACTGGGCTCCAAAACCCACTCATTCAGTGCTCACAAAGCTACTGACTTATCCGAGTTTTCTAGAATCAAAGGTTTCTAGCTCACTAGCCTTATTCACCTCTGTTCCCCATCTCCTTCCTTCTCCATGCACAAACTCTGCACAAACTGCTTCTCCTTTAGCATTCTGCCATCTTGGCTGCTTCTCCTAGCCTCCTCCATGTGGCCTTTCTCTGCTCTCCTTTCTCTGCTCTCCTCTCTAATGCTAATCTCAGGAACTGAGAGAGAGCAAGCTCCTGGTCTGCCTGCATTTTATAGTGTAGAAATCAAAACCTTTAATCCAATATACAAATAAGGAAGTCTCTGATACAAAGTCACTTATCTGAATCATAATGGCATTCCTCATGAGAGTGCACCATCCCACATCATACAATCAGTCAAGGGTGTGGGGAAAAGTTTAGTCTTAAAATTAAGCCTTAGGCTATAATGACCTGACCTGCTTACAGCCTGTCCCCCACACCCAATACAAACTATAAGCGAGCAAACATATACATCATATTTAAAAACTTATTTGACCAATATGGATTCTTAAGGATAAAGAATTAAATAGCTGAGAACAAGAGTTCATCATTCCCAGCATCTAATGCACCCTAAGCAACCATGTCTTTTAATCTCTGAAATAACACAGATAATAGGAGATGGTAATCTGACATGTATACATAACACACAGATAACAGTGTGGCAATGGCCAGAGGGCTAGGGGACTGGGGTTAAGTGGAGACAGTTAAAGTGGGAAGGAATGAGGACTGAAAGGGACTTTGCTTGGGGCAATGGGCACATGATGTAGGGTGCAGATTTTTGTTGTTGTCTATTCAAAACCTGTGTGGTTTTGCAAATAAATGTCACACCAATAAATTCAGTTTTTTAAAAAAAGAGTGACTTTAGCTTACCAAAATTCATTTTTAATTAATTTCTCTTGCTTTCCTTTTTTTAATTTACATTCATTTCTCATTTTCCTTGGCTCCTAATCTCTTTTAAGAGACCATAATTTGGAATTCTAATGTATTTTAAAACATTTAACACATATTTTATTGATCTTTTTATTATTTTAAATATCAATTGCATTTAATGCATTTCAATTAAATTATGTAAAAATGTTTTTGTTTTTGGGCCAGATGATGGAGATAAAAATGCCCACCCCAAACTAAAACATGGTTTTAAAGTAGTTTTCCAGTAATAAATGATGAGTACTTCTTTGTGTGTGTTTTTAAGTAAAAACGTGTGTTTAATTAGGAGGCTTCTCATGTTTTTGGTGTGATTCAGAAGGAAATAAATGTGTACTATTATATCATTTTTTGTGCCACGCCTTTATGTTTTAAGATCATTTTTTAAAAACACAATACTTTAGCTACAATATAGAACTGGAAGTCTTCCAAACAAAAGAAACCACAGAAGATTATTTTGCTAACTCCTTGCCTTCAAGCAGGTAAATTTTATTATTTCTGTATTAAAAATAAGGAGGATGAGAAATGTTCAGTCTATTGACTTTTGGGCAATATTTGAAAATACAGAGGCCATATTCTGAGAACCCATTAATTTATTATGTCTTGATACATACTTGACTGTTGGGCAGATAAAATGTATTATGCTCACTTTGTTAAAGAGGCCGTTGCCCAGGTGATATTAATGTGTGTTGGGGTGGGCTAAAGGCAGGCAGAATCCTTGTAGCCTGGGGCTTGGTTTTGGGATTAAGCCTTTCCTACCCTTTTTGGTGTAAGGTGGTACAATCCTATCATGCCTCAGAGAAGTGACTTTGTATTAAGAGACTTCCCTATTATGTATATTGGATTAAGGGTTTGGATTTCTATACTATAAAATGGGAACGGAGCGGGAGTTTGGCTCTTGGTTCCTGAGATTAGCATGAGAGAGCAGAGAAAGTAGAGCCAGCAGCGGAAGGCGGCCACGTGGAGGAGGCCAGGAAAAGCAGCCAAGATGGTGGAGCGCTGAGTGAGATGCCAGTTTGTACAGAGTTTGTATCTGGGATAAGGCAGGAGATGGGGAACTGAGGAGAAGAAGGCTGGCGAGCTAGAAACCTTTGATTCTAGGAAACTCGGATAAGTCAGTGGCTTTGTGAGCACTGAGTGTGACTGGGTTTTGGAGCCCAGTGTATGTTTTTACTTGCCCGCCGGGTGCAAGGTAGGATTAAAGGCTATGGCCCACCAGTTTTTGGCTCCATGGTTTCTTTACCAACTGTCCGAATCCAATGCGAACCTGCAAGGGCCGGGCTGCTGTGATAGTGGCCCTGGCCACGGCTGCTGGCTTTACATTGACCCTTACACATTCAGTCTGAAATCATCTCTATGTATCAGATGGTATAAAGCCAGTAGCCAGGGCTACCATCACAGCTGCCTGGCCCATGCAGGTTCTCATTTGATTCGGACAGTCGGTAAAGAAACAATGGAGCCAAAAACTGGTGGGCCATCATCTTTAATCCTAGCTTGTACCTAGCGGGCAAGTAAAAACACACACTGGGCTCCAAAACCAACTCACATTCAGTGCTCACAAAGCTACTGACTTATCCAAGTTTCCTAGAATCAAAGGTTTCTAGCTCAGCAGACATATTCACCTCTGTTCCCCATCTCCTTCCTTCTCCCTGCACAAACTCTGCACAAACTGGCTTCTCACTCAACACTCTGCCATCTTGGCTGCTTCTCCTGGCCTCCTCCATGTGGCCTCTCTCCGCTCTCCTCTCTGCTCTGTCCTCTAATGATAATCTCAGGAATCGAGAGAGCAAGCTCCTGCTCCGCCCCCATTTTATAGTGTAAAAATCAAAACCTTTAATCCAATATACAAAATAAGGAAGTCTCTGATACAAAGTTGCTTATCTGAGGCATGATGGGATTGCACCACCCCATATCAAAAAGGGTGGGAAAGGCTTAGTCCTAAAACCAAGCCCCAGGCTACAAGGATCCTGCCTGCCCACAGCCCGCCCCCAACACACATTAATATCACCTGGGCAACAGGCTTTCATGTGGGCAGTGCCATCTTTAACAAAGTGAGCATAATATATTTTATCTGCCCAACAGATGGTTTAGTAATTAAATATCGACACTTAGATAGACTCTCTTTTAGTTGACCCAAGGATGTCATCCAAAAGCTATATCTACCAGAATTTTGAATGTGACCTTTTTTGGAAATAAGGTCTTTGCAGATGTAATTTAATTAAAGATCTTGAAATGAAGTCATTTATGTTAACCCATCTAGACCCTAAATCCAAAGGTGTCTTTATAAGACAGAAAAAAAAAGAAGACACAGATACAGAAGAGAAGTTCAAGACAGCAAGCAAAGGAAAAGGCTGTGTAAAGATACAGAGTATAAGATCATGTGAAGACAGAAGCAGTGATTACATTATGCTTTCATTAGCCAAAGCACAGACTTCAAGGCAAAAACTAGCTGGACCAGGCAAGAGAGTCTTCTTCACAAGAATTTTTGGAAGGAGTATGGACCTTCTAATTTCTTTATTTTTTATGTTTCCAGAACTACAAGAGAGCACATTTATGTTTTTTGAAACTACCAGATTTGTGTTAATTTGTTATGGCAGCCATAGGAATCTAATATTCCTATCATGTGGCTTCCCCAGGTGAATGCCTGAACAGCTAGATGAACATTGTTTTGTGTTGGGCAGATAAAATATATTATGCTCACTTTGTTAACAATGGTGCTGACCATGTGGAAGCCCGTCTCCCAGGTGATGATATTAGTTGCCCTTATGCTCGGAATGGACATAATTATATTAATGTGTGTTGGGGGCAGGCTGTGGGTAGGCAGGATCCTTGTAGCCTGGGGCTTGATTTTAGGACTAAGCCTTTCCCTACCTTTTTCATGCGGGGTGGACTTTGTCTCAGAGATTCCCTATTTTGTATAATGGATTAAAGGTTTTGATTTCTGCACTATAAAGTGGGGCAGACCAGGAGCTTGCTCTCTCAGTTCCTGAGATTAGCATTAGAGGAGAGAGCACAGAGGGGAGAGCAGAGTAAGGCCACATGGAGGAGAGGAGAGGCAGCCAAGATGGTTGGAGTGCTGAAGGACAAGCCACTTTGTGCAGAGTTTGTGCAGAGAGAAGGAGATGGGGAAAAGAGGTCAATAAGTCTGGTAAGCTAGAAACCTTTGATTCTAAGAAACTCGGATAAGTCAGTAGCTTTGTGAGCACTGAATGAGTGGGTTTTGGAGCCCAGTGTGTGTTTTTACTTGCCCACCGGGTGCAAGCTAGGATTAAAACTAATGGCCCACCAGTTCTTGGCTCCATTGTTTCATTACTGTCTGTCTGAATCTAATGTAAACCTGCATGGACCAGGTGGCTGTGATGGTGGCCATGGCTACTGGCTTTACATTTTGGTTTTTTGTTTTTGTTACTGTTTTATTTTTTTACAGAGACAGAGAAAGAGTCAGAGAGAGGGATAGATAGGGAGAGACAGACAGGAAAAGAGAGAGATGAGAAACATCAATCATCAGTTTTTCATTGTGGCACTTTAGTTGTTCATTGATTGCTTTCTCATATGTGCCTTGACCGTGGGCCTTCAGCATACCCAGTAATCTCTTGCTCGAGCCAGTGACCTTGGGTCCAAGCTGGTGAGCTTTGCTCAAACCAGATGAGCCCGCGCTCAAGCTGGCGACCTCAGGGTCTCAAACCAGGTCCTCTGCATCCCAGTCTGATGCTCTACCCACTATGACACCTCCTGGTCAGGCTAGATGAACATTGTTAAAGAAAATTATATAACAGAGCTTACTACTTCCAATTTAAATTCATAGATAATAATGGCAAAATTGAGCTCAATTATCTGATAGTTCTCATAGAAATTATGTTAACATTTGCTTACTTCTCATTCTCCTTTAATGTACTTCAATCTAGTTTCTCTCACTACCAGGTCTTGAAAAGTGTGCATCTAGTTCATCAATAACCTTTATGCTGCCAAAACCAATAAATAATTCCCTCTTTATATACTAGATATTTTAGTAACCATTAACATGGTTGTCCCCTCCCTCCTTTGTTAACACTCAATTTTCTCTTAATTTTCTTAACATTATACCCTATTAGTCTTCCTCCTTGTTTCACAGTTCCTCTTTTTCTGTTTGAATTCTTAATTATGATGTTCTTCACACTCTGTCCTGAGTGTTTTCACAAAAAAGAAAAAAAAGGAAGAAAATTTTCTTTTTAGGTTATACCATCCAGACTTGTATTTAAATTATAGAAAATCTAACACAGATTTTTTATATCAAGCTCAGAACTGTTTCTGAGTTGCATTTTATCATCCACTTGACTACTAAACATCTTCACTTAGAAGTTTCACAGAACCATTCTTTTAAGTTTTCACCCAGTTTCAATTTCCCACATCAATAAATGGTATCTACTCAGGTGTTAAAATTAAGTATATAGAAGTAATCATAAATCCTACAGTTCCCTTCACCTTCTACGTCCTATTCAGCATAAAATTTGTTTATAATACTTACAAGGTATATTTCAAAATTTTATAATTCTGTTCTACACTAGTACCTCCCAAATACAGACCACCACTACCTTTTCCCACTATCTCTTAATAAATCCAAAGACTGACTAGGCCTCCCACTTCTAATTTTTTCCTCTGCCAATTCATTCTCAAGTCATTTTTATCATAAAAGTCTTCCAATTATTTCTTCTTATACTTAGAATAATATTGCAATTGTTTTCCATGGCTATAGAGCCTCCACTCTGTAGCGAGTTCCTATCTCTAACTGTATCGCATGTACTTTTCCCTTTCCTTCATTTCCGTCTAGCTTCGTGGGTCTGTTTTCAGGTTTTGAACACACTGAGAGATTCCTTTTTCAGAGTGTTTCTAATGCTCTTTCGTAGTTCTCCATAGTTTATTTTCATCCTCACATTATCAGCTTAACTGTTATCTAATCAGAAATGCTTTGCTTAACCATTCTATATAAATTACCTCTCATTCTATAATTGTCTATTCTAGTCTATTATGGGGGTTTTTTTGGTGACATTAATCATTTGTAATTGCCTAATCTGGATTTTTAAAAAATAGTCTCCTACATTTGAATGAAAATTTTATAGTAAAAAGGGACTATTTCTCTTTTGCTAATCATTGAATGCCTCTGGGCAGTGTTAGATACAGAATATGTCTGCTTTCTAAGAGTAGGCAATTTGTCCACTTTATTATCATCAGGAAATTCAAATTAAACAATCATATAACAAATTATATTCAAGAGATAAGTGGACTTCTAAAGCGACACTCAAGCATTTTCCTATTTTTTAGTTTCTGTATTTATTTTAAAACAATAATTGTTGTCAACCTTGAATCCACAGCCGTGAGCCCTGGAAGAGCTCTGGGTGGGCTCACAGACCAGTGGACTTACTCCCTCTACCGTTGTGTGAGGTCTTTATACAATATCATAAACTGCTTCACTAACGGAAGAAACTAGACACAACGCAGATTTTAGATGGAAGCTCCCTCAAGCATTTGCCAAAATGATACTAATCTTTACCAGTGAGGAATTAAAAGGTAGAATTTCTTCAGAAATATTTATATGAAAAGTGAGTCTATAAACCAAGCCTCTATCATCAGACTCATACACTTTGGACTGTTGTCCAAAATAAGGCACCATGATGAAAAGTAATAAAAGATATAAAAGGATTTGGAGTAAATCAAAGGTGAAATTAATAACTTGAACATAAATATGCTACAAGTAATTAATTCTCAACTTAAATTTAATAAAACAATAGCTTTAGATGAGGACATATTTGAATTTGAAGTGATTATCTGCCACAAACTGATAATGATGTAATTTATTTACTTTTCATATTCAAATGCCTTCAAAATCATCAAGGGAGAGATTAAATAAACTGAGATCTTGATCTGCAGTTGAGACTATATCAATTCATTTAAAAAATCACTGATTCTGCACCATCTATGGCTACTCAGCTGAACTAAAGACCTTATTTCTCAAATTTCTGAATAAGAGAAAGTGTACAGATCATTGTAAAAGGGGAGAAAAGGAAAATGGTACTAGACACATAGATAAAGCTTTCTCAGGGAAAATTTGGCCTTGATTAAATATCTCAAAAAAGTGGCATGTTGCCATTTGTGTATTGAGAAGTGAATATAATTTGCATATTGAATGCTATAATCAAGAACAAAAGCCTCTTAACTCTATAAATTAAACCATCCTGTTTCTTTCTTCTTAAAAATAAAAAAGAAAGAAGTAGTAATTAAGAACAAAAAAAAGTACCAAAGTAGAAGCATAAATAATACAAGTCAGATAAAGAAAGATTGATATGCCACAAACCAAACTAATAGCTCATTGACAGAATCACGAGTTTTGGAAAAGCACCGTTGATGTTTCTCATGTGTTTCATGAAAATAAGTAAAATGCTTAGAAATCTAGTATTCAGTCTAATTAAGAAAAAATAAAAATTATCAGTCAATGCTAGGGAAATTTCCATTTAGTTTTGTGTGGTATTAATAGAAAAGAGATACAAGTTTTATTAATTAGTTAACCTTGTAAAGGTATTTAAAATAAAATCTAAATAATTCCAGATTTTATTATATTGTACAAGTGATGAAGCTTATATAAAGTATATATATATATTTTTTTAATTTTTATCTAGAAATTTAAATTTAATGGGGTGACAATTATCACTAAGAGTACATAGGTTTCAGGTCAATATTTCTATAGCATTTAAACTATTGATTGTGTTGTGTACCTATCACCCAAAGTCAAATCCCTTTCCATCACTGTATTTTTGTCCTTATTTACTCCCCTACAATCCTGTATCCCAACCCTGGTAAACCACTTCACTTTTATCTGTATCCATGAGTCTCATTTTTATATCCTGCCTATGTGTGAAATCATACAGTTCTTAGCTTGTTCTGATTTACTTATTTCATTAGTATAATGTTCTCAAGGTCCATTCATATTGTCATAAATGGCAGTATATCATCATTTCTTATGGCTGAGTAGTATTCCATTGTATATATGTAACCACATCTTCTTTATCCAATCCTCTATTGGGGGACACTTTGGCTGTTTCCATGTCTTGGCCACTGTGAATAATGCTGCGATGAACATGGGCGTGCATGTGTCTTTATGTTTTCAATGTTTTCAAGTTTTTGGGTATCTACTCAATAGAGGGATTGGTAGGTCATATAGTAATTCTATTCTTAATTTATTGTGAAAACACCATAAATTATATTCTGTAAATACATTTTAAGATACTACTAACTTCGTAAGCTGTTTTCTTACTTGCTCATACTTATTTAAAAGATTCAGTCAAGAGACAAGAGATCTTTAACCATTAAATAAATATTTTATCCTTCCAAAAGTCTAATTTTCAGTGGAAAGTGACAAGTGACACTTTCCTGTGTCAGTCTCTTTGTGGTCTTCCCAGTCTGAGCAGATAGTATATCTGGAGACCAGAACAACAGAACATGGAGTCACTGTGCCTTGTTCTTTCTTCTGCCTGCTTCAGATAATCCAGACGGCTGGTGTAATAGACCAAGGCACTGGCTCAGGGAAAAGGCTGTGCTGTTGTGGGAGCAAGTTCTTGGGACTTGATCATTGATTTAGGAAGCCATCAGGGAGAAGAAAAGAGCTCTAGCCAGATGGTGCTTAAGAAAAAAATATCTGAAGCTCTTTCACATAAATCAGCCAAATAATATGCTAAGTCAGGAAAGGTAAATTTTTATTTTATTCTTTCACAATGGCAAAAATCTTTTTTCTGATGTGTCGTCAATTTTGAACTACTTTTTATTTTTCCACTATTTTTAATTTTCAACTATAGGAGTAAAAAAAAGTTAATACACAAAGAAATATATAATTATTTATCCCAGATATTGTCATCCTGGCCTAGTGGCAAGAACACAATTAGGAGTCTGGTTTGTACCTGGCTTATATTGCTTATAATTGAAAAGTTTACATAACTTTTTTTAGTATTAATTTTCTCATCTATTGGGCAGGTTAGGCACTATCTGTCTCCAGAATTGTTTTAAGGATTGACTGCAATAGTAGAATCATGGATAAAGGTTACACAATTAGAATTTAGGTTATCCCAGCTGAAATGCAGACATATTCACAGATATCTGTAGGGGACTGGTGAGGATGACCAATCAGCAGTTTAGTTATTTTATTCACTTTAGGCAAAAGTGGAAGAGGCCCTGGCTGGTTGGCTCAGTGGTAGAGCGTCGGCCTGGCGTGCAAGAGTCCCGGGTTCAATTCCTGGCCAGGGCACACAGGAGAAGTGCCCATCTGCTTCTCCACCCCTCCCCCTCTCCTTCCTCTCTGTCTCTCTCTTCCCCTCCCGCAGCCATTGGCAAAGTTGGCCAGGCACTGAGGATGGCTCTGTGGCCTCTGCCTCAGGCACTAGAATGGCTCTGGTTGCAACAGAGTGACGCCCCAGATGGGCAGAGCATTGCCCCCTGGTGGGCATGCTGGGTGGATCCCAGTTGGGCGCATGTGGAAGTCTGTCTGACTGCCTCCCCGTTTCCAACTTCAGAAAAATACAAAAAAAAAAGTGGAAGAAACTCATTCTAAAGAAGAGAGAGAGAAGCACAAAGGAGACAAAGAAAGAGTCTCAGTTTCCTGAAAAGAAAGGTAATTCTGAGTACAGTATAGTGTTGGTTACTCAACTCTACTTTCTGCCCCATACATGAACTTTAGAGCAAATCTTAAGATAAAATGCAAAAGAAAACAAGCAAAATCTAAACCTGAAAAACAACTGTTTTATTATAATACTTAAGAACCAAATAAGAAAAGTTACAGTTTTCAAAATGTAATACAAAAGGGAGATTTGGGTATTTTCTGCTATACATAGTACTTGGGATGGCCATGCACATTTAGCGTCCATGACAACAGCTCAGCTCTGTCATATCAAGGATTTTGGGGACCTCAAATATCCTTGCCAGTAACAATCAGAGATATCTGGCATGCTAACAGCAGTGCTGTAAAAGGAAATAGTACAGCCACAATACTTTATGAACGTAAAATCTCCAGTAAAATATTAGCCAGATGAATACAACAATACATAAAAGAATGATGCATCATATGGGGTTTATTTCAGGAATACAAGACTACTTCAACATTTAAAAATAAAACTATGTATTAAAATTGCCACAATAAGAGATTAAACAGGAAAAGAACACCTAAACATCTCAAGAAAGATTAATGAAATTCAATGTCTATTCATGATGATAACTCTCTGGAAATTAGGTGGAGAAGGAAACTTTCTGAACCTGATAAAGTGCATCTGCAAAAAACCTATACCTACCATCATACTTAATAGTGAAAATTTTAATGCGTTTTACCTAAGATCAGGAATAAGGCAAGAATATCTTTTTTTCCCAATCATTTGAGAGGATGGGGGTAGGAGGTAGAGGCGGGTAAGGGGAATGAATGGTGATGGAAGAAGACCTGACTGGGGTGGTAAACACAAACACAATGTACAGAGATGTGTTGCAGGATTGGGACCTGAAACCTGTATAATTAGGTCTGACCTGTGGTGGCGCAGTGCATAAAGTGTCGACCTGGAATGCTGAGGTTACCCGTTTGAAACCCTGAGCCTGTCTGGTCAGGCACATGTGGGAGTTGATGCTTCTTGCTCCTCCCCCTTCTCTCCCTCTCTTTCACCTCTGTAAAATGAATAAATAAAAAAAATATTTTAAAAACCTGTATAATTTCTAATTATTACATATCTAGCAAGAATCCCCATTCTGCCTTTACACACAATATGAGGAGATAGTGTAATAATTCATTTTCAGAATACAAGTTTATGTTTCCAAGAAGCACATATATGTGTGTGTGTGTGTGTGTATGTGTGTGTGTATATATTGATATATAAAATATATTTTTCAAATAAATCAATAAATTCTAGTTCTATTCTTTCTGATGACCTTGTAACTTGATCTTTCTCTTGCTCTGCGTTTTGCACATTACTTTTCCCTTCCAGGCCCCCGCCTGGACAGCCATGGAAGATGTCCCCTGCTCTGAAAGCAGGCTCCTCTTTACAGGAGAGAGCATCACTCTTCTATTTGCAGGTCAGGTCCAGACTGTTAATCTTTAGAAGAACATATGTCAAAACAATTGGAGCTATACTTCATGGGAATTTAAGGTGTTGGAATTGTACACTTCCTACTTGTATTACCTAAAAACAGAAATAAAATACCTTGTCTAACAATATATTATTTTCTCCTAGATTATAAACTCTTTAAACCAGGGAATTTATCTTACTCATTTCAAATGCCCAAAACATGCAAAATGCTTAAATATTTATTAAATAATAAATGCTTATAAAGATATTTTTAAAGCAAAGATATATGTATATATGGCAAATGTTTAGATTTTTTTACTTAAAGAAATATAGAATAAAAATCTTCTAAATCTAACACTTTACACAACTGTATGAAAATAAAATCATATAACTATAGAATTAAAAATTTGTTCAAATAAGCCACAGCCTCTTCCATTTTTCTCATTTTTGGTTAAAATGTAATGTCACTGTTGCTCTGTTACTTAAAAAGTGTGTGTGTAAGTATGTACGTGTATCAAAAAGTCCTCAAACAAGTACTAACCAGGAAAAAAGTTAGTATATTTATATGTAGGTTATTTGTTAATCACATTAAGTGAAATGTGTTCTTTCTCAATTATATATATATATATATAATATATAATATACAAGGGGTCTTCAGATTACAACACAGTTCTGTTCTATGACAGTGACTTAACCCGAATTTTGGTGTAAGTTGAATCATACCACAGCCTAAGTCACTTACCTATCCTAATACAGCTGTAAAATCATAATCAAGACATAAAAACACACTAAGCTACAGAAAAAGAAAAAGGACATAAATATACTGTACTGTACACTGTACTGTATATTATTCTACTGCATGCAACCAAACTAGCTCGCCCACATAGTCCATAAGTATGACACTAGCAGCATAAGCTAAAACATGTGTTGTTTTTATGAGAATGAGTGTCGTAAACTCAAAACGTCATATACCGAGACCATCATAACCAAGGACCCCATATATATACATATTTATATTTCTAATATAGATAATATATATAGTTCTAATTCTCATATGTGCTCCTATAAAATTTAACAATTTTAATTTAGGTTTATATAAACACAATTATCTGACATTAACTATTTTGCCTCAAGGTGATTATCGCAGCTGCTAGTTTAGTTAAATAGCTACAAAAAACTGAAAAAAAACTAGATGATTTTTCATATATATTTCAATAATTATAATATACCTCTTCTGTTGGTAAAACATATTATTTTTGTTTATTTATGTAGCCTCCCAAAATTCTTAATGGGAATAATAATCTTTTTAGAGTAATTCCACAATAAAAAAAAATGCCTTAGATTTTTTTAATTTTTAATTTTCAAGTGATTATATGTTATGGAGAATTTATAAAAACTGAGCGGGAACATTTTGGCAAGTATTATATAATACCATAAATTTACAGCTGGCTCAAGTTGGCTAAGAGATTGATGACTCACTTGCTAATGTAGGAGAAATACACAGAGGGTATATTGAGTTACTTTAATGTGGATAGTTTGATGTGTCGTATTATGTTAGAACTACTCTATTTGACCTCTGTTCAGTGATGCATTCAAAATGTGAAGTATTGTACTTCCTTAGAAAGCAGGCTCAATGCATTTCAACCTCATGCTGGTTGTTACCCAAAGCAAGCATGGTTAAATTATACGCAACTCTTGGTTTTAAAGGAAGGGTAAAATAGGAGGAGGAGACACATTTCTCATGGATTAGCATCCTCTGATCCAATTTTGCAACTAACTTAATACAAATTCAGTATATCATTTTTTCAGGGTTGAAGAGAAAAATGTTTTATGTCTATGTTTTTAATGTTTGGAAGTTCTAAAAAAACTAAAGTCATAACAAATTATTTTTTTAAATATAAATGTTTCAAGCCACATGAACATACAAATCATGTTTATTGAAATAGTAACTGAGATTCTTCCTGAGTGTTTTTATACTATCTCACATATCTGTATCCTTAAATGTCCTTATACGCAAACACAGATCAGTGACATGTGTTTATTCTATAAGTCCTAATGGTTCAGAATCACTTAAATTCTGAGTATAGCTCTTGTCTCTATCCCCTAGAGTATTACATAGTTTTGTATTTAAATAGTAGGTTCTAAATAAATGGTGAGAGCACAGTAACTATAAAAATATATAAATAATAATTTTAATTCAACCATTCTATGAGACTACTTAGAATTTTTACTCACATTTAATATTTTAAAAGTAAAATAGAATGTGAACATTAAAAGGATAATATATTTTAGGGTATGTCACTAAAGTATGTATTTTAAATAATACAATAAATATTGTATTGAATTTGAATACTATAAAGTTTACATCTATTTTTCTATAATTTACTGTTTGATTTAAAATTAAAGAATGACTTATAATAATGGTTATTAATTATTGCAAGATTATTACTAAATATATTTTTGTTATAGAAATGTAGAAGATATTTAAAGAATGACCTAATATGGGTATCATATATGCAAGGTATACTTTTATCTAAATAGAGAGGGGAGAAGAAGTTTGAGTGAAAAAACGTAGACCTGATATGCTACCAAACAGTTTTTATTTACTACCTCAGAACCTTTCCATTTCTTTAGTATTTTTCAAAAATTGTTGCTGCTTCCCTTCCTTTTTTTTCATGAAGAAAGCACACCATTCAGACTAAAATTATTATTCATGAGACATGATTTAAAGTGCTTTATTATCTCAAATGCACTTGTTTCAAGACTTAGAAAATGATAAATTCCTCCTGGCTGAGTTATTAACATGGAACTGTGTCTTGAAATTGGCACTTAGACTAGACTATAAAGGACACATTCAGAGTCTATCTGAAATATTCTTTATAGAAGCCAAGAGAATATAAATCCTTGCTTACATAACATCCAATGAACTCAATACTTTAAATATAAGTAGTGTTATGTATGTAGTTCTAAACGAAAACCACTGAGGCTGAAGTGTCTATTAGACTTTTTGACTTTTGTTTGAAATTTGAGAGGAGCCATTAGAAAACTGACATTGACTCATTCATTGTGGGAACACCTCATAAAAAAGGACTGAAAATATTAACTTTTAATTAATGTCATTGTTAATTGAAATTAAAGAATGTTAAATAATATTTAAAGAATGACCTAATATGGGTATCATATCATATCGTATCATGTTAGGTCATTCTTTAAATATTAAATGTTATTTATCAAACACAGTATCAATTAAAATGACGTATGTTAAGGAATCCTGTGATTTATTTCTGGGTGACCTCTCATGGGAGGGTGCTATAGCTGTGATTACATGATATTGTAGGGAGCATAAATAAACCAAAAGATTGACTGGAGGATAAAAAATTAAATCAGAATTTTGATAGATGCTCTACTGAAAAAATAACAAAATTAGAATGTGTTTCTAAATAATAATAAATCAGAAATAGTCCAATAAGTACAGTATTAAGTTGTAAAGATGAGACTGAAATTATTAGATGTTTAAGATTTCCATTATATTGTTGATATTAGACAAAGAATAATAAAACTTATATAATTCTCTAGTCATTTATGTTAACAGGATTTAAAATTATAACAGCTATTGCTACATGAAAGTAGTGCTTCTAAGAATATAATGACCCATCTTTCCATGACCTTGACTAACATGTTAGCTCTTAAATTTTATTCTGGGATTAGTAAAATGAACCACACATTTTCCACATCAACTGTGGGCTCACCTCTCTCCTTTCTTTTTCTTGGCTTTAGATTCCTTCCTTTGTGTTTAACTGTCTTTCTTCATTATTCCTGATTCCTACCACTTCTTTTGGTCTGAGTTGGTTACCTAGCATTCCTCTTGACTCTATACCTCTGTGTGGTAGTGGTATATTTGAGTTTTCAGGAACAAATGAGTAACAACCCTTGCATAAAAATGTAACTAATAGTAGAATAGCTCTCTGTTTGCTTTCAGGACTGCTATTCAATAGTGGTTATTCATTAACAAGTTCTCTTCCAGAGTAAATTACTTGAAAATAACTGGTTCAGAATGTAGTCTTTGTTTCCAAGTTTTCCTTTTATCTTGGTTTGTTCCCTATGTCCTCATGCCTGAAGCAGTCACTCTGTTCTTGTGTGTCAAACTGTTACAATTACCTTAACATTCTACTCCAAGAGTCATCACTCACAAAGTCCCACTCAGTGTCTCTGTATCCCTGGGAATGAAGCAGCATTGAGATGATTTGCCATCAATTCAGCACTGAATTCAGAAATATAATGCATGATTTAAATGCCCCAGATTTGAAGCCACTCCTATTGAAGGATACAATACAAGGGATATATATATATCTGCAATAGTTTTGTGAATATATGGAGGCCTCAATGATTTAAGCAAAGCATAACAAACACATTATAAAAATGTACTACAAGAAGCCGTAGCTAACTTTTGGAAAATCTGAAGGCAGCCATCTATTGATTTAGCTACTAAACATTTTCACTGAAGATTAGGAAATGGAGGGGTGACATTAAACCACAGTTTGAGATTGGTAACAAGATTGTATAACCATAGTAAGCAGCCTGACCTGTGGTGGCGCAGTGGATAAAGCATCGACCTGCAAATGCTGAGGTTGCCGGTTCGAAACCTTGGGATTGCCTGGTCAAGGCACATATGGGAGTTGATGCTTCCAGCTCTTCCCCTCTTCTCTCTTTCTGTCTCTCTCTCCTCTCTAAAATGAATAAATAAAATAAAAACTTTAAACATAGTAAGCACACAAAAATGTTGAACTCTTGTTTTTTTTAATATATCTTTTAAAAATTACCAATTCATTTTTTAAAAGAAGATAATAATACTTGAAATAAAAAAAAATAAAACTGAAATCATCCATACTTTTTGTTATGGTTGAATTGCCTCCCCCCACCCCCCAAATTCATATGTTGAAATCCTAAATACCAGCACCTTGGAATGTGACCTTATTTGGAAATAGATTGATTGTAGATGTATTTATTTAAGATGCATTCACTTAAGGTAAGATGAGGACATTAGAGTAGGTCCTAGTCCAATATGACTGGTAAAAGAACATCATGCCAACAGGGACCGAACAAGACAGCCGTCTACGTGCCATGAGAGAGGGTGGTCCTTCCCTCCTACCTCTCATAGGGAACGGACCGTATTGCCACTTTTTATCTCAGAGTTCTAGCCTCCATAACTATGAGTTAAAAAATTACCATTGTTTTAGTCGCCTAGGTTGTGGAACTTTGCTACAGCAGTACTTTTATTACCCAGAGATAATCTCTATAAAGATTTGTTATAAATTCTTAACATGTGACTTAAATCTGTTTGGTAGTATGTTTTATTTTTTATTCACATAAAAATAGATTGTAAACATTTTTTTAGCCTATAAAAGTGAATTTTTGTGTCTTACCCTGAAATCTATTATTCCCTGCTCCTGTCAACAATATACCAATTTTAATGCTAAGCTAAATGATAATATTCTCCAGACTCCCTTTGGGGCTAGTTGTGCATATTTGCATAAGTTCTGGACAAAGAGATATTAGCCAAAATGTTGTGTAAGATGTTAGGAACTATAAAGTTTCTGAGATTTTATCTGTCTTGGAAGTAAACAAGTTAGCCTACCACTCACTGTTTCTTAGAAGTGGGCAGAAGAGATTGATGGGTCAGAGATAATGGACCCAATTGTTCTCAGCAATAGCAGTGTCAGAATAACAGCATTTACCCCCTAATTTTCTGAGAGCCAGTTGCAAGCCCTTCAACAAGGCTATGAGAGTGCCAGGCAGTACCTGCACTTAAACTTTTTGAAATTTTTATTAGTCAGTATGCCTACACACCCTTTGCTTAAGAGGGAAAAACTATCTGCATCCTTTAAGCCTGCTTGGTATAAAAAGATTCTTAGACAGACCAGCATCCATGTTCTGAGGTGCGGTCATGTTCTGAGCCTGGCAGCTATGTCTTAGAATGTCAGTACTAGCCTGTATGCCCTAGAATTCTTTTATGCATGAGAAAATTAAAATTTTTATAGCTAAATCACTATTCTTTTAGAACTTTCTGTTTCATGATTCAAACCTAGTCCTATTTGATATGCAGTCAATAAAACTTATATTTAACACATCATTTTTCATGGTAGTAAAGGAATTCACCATGTAGTTATGTCATCATTTAATGACCAAGTAGATTGCATTGGCCTGCTTGTTTGGTTTTCATTTCTCTTTTACTCCAACACAAAGGATGCACTTTATCATCCAGATCAGCATATTTTTGTTTATTAAAAGTATTTCCCCAAAATTGGTTAATGCTTTTCTTTTTAGTTGTGAGTTTTAATATGTTTACATATTATGTAAATAAGCACATACATAGACAAAGCAATAAATTAATTTTAGAAAATAAAATTGTCATTTTTATCTCTGCCTTCTTTCTTCTCTGTCTCTCTCTATTTCTCTTTATATATATGCAAAGCACCAACCCAAAACTTAGTCCTAATTGGGAACAATACTTAAACTTTTTTATTCACAGTTCTGGGGATAAACTGTATAGCTCTAAATGGTAAGATTTTATTATAATACTGTAGTTGATTAATATTTAACCCATATCTGATGATATGTTTCAATGAATTTAAAGTAACTTTGTTTACATTTCCTCTTTTTTACATTATAAATTCTATTTATAACTGTCAAAATATTTTCTTTAATTATAAATTGATAATACTCATAAATTTAATTTTTATTTATTCAATAGATTGCTTTATACTAATAATAGATATGCTCGATCAACATTGGTAAATCAGATTATTTGGATATAATTAATATTGATCATTTCTCTTATTTAAGTTGAATAATAAAACTATATTTATTAATTTAAGACCATGTTGGTGTATTTGATAATACAGAGAAGACCTAATCATGTCTTCTGAATAACTTCTAAATCAGTAATTCATGATGCTTTTAGCTTCTAAGTCAAGATGTCAGCATATTATTTTGATATATATGCTATTTGTAAGGCACAAGAATTTATTTAAGGGTTAATATTCAGAGGCATATTTCATATCCATAAAACTTATCCTTATCTTTTGTGAAATGATGAGTTCAGATCTATTGGTGTTCTTAGTTTACCTGTGCTTAGCTCTGCTTACAACCAGCCAGTGGGGAGTGTTACTGAACTAGCGGCTGTGTGTTTGTGCGCATGTGCAGGTGTGTCCTGGACGCCTCTACTAAACAGCTGCATAAATGCATTGCGGCACCTAGAACAATTATCTAGGAAATCAACCGAGGAGCACAGGTATGTCTCATTCACTGTGAGGGTAGTACTAATACTGCAGAGAGGATCGAATGAGATCTAAGAATCGATGGAAAGTTTCGTCTGTCTGGGCACCAATAATGCATTCTTAGAATTCATTCATGAGAATTAAATACCATACATAACACCTAATAAAAGAGAGCCTATCTAATAACGGGATATTATATTAGTTGTTCACTACAATTTTAACTAAATCCAATGATATTAAGATTATTTTATAAAGAAGATACTATGTTGATGTAATTCAACTCTTCATTATTGCTAATGAACTAAAGCTGAGAAAGAAGCTGATATGAAACTTGAAATGTTTAAGAATAATTTTGCAAAACAAAATTATTGATAATAAAGACCATCAACAATGTCTAAGAAATTCAGGCAGAAGTTTAAACAGTTCAGAAAACTTGATCATTTACTTTGGGAAAAATATAACTGAAGCTTTTATGTGGCCAAAAATTAGAATCACAAGAGGTAGAAATCAAAATAGTGAGATAGATGTTGCTTGCTTTCAGACTAATTCACTTTGAAATGGACTTCCTACTGTTGAGCAGTCTGACATTTGTGAGATCTGGTAAAGTCTTTCTTCTGAAAATGAAAGGGCCAGATCCATGTTCTCACATGCTCTTGGCAGCTCAGATACAGGCATGTGACAGCCTGAGCTCAGGATCTCTGCTCTACCAGTCAGATCTGCCGGCTCTAGACAGAGCTTCTGTACTGATGGTTTACGAGTCCTCTGGCACGTTGTGTTGGCAGTAAAAATAGCCAGAGTCCAGTGACCACAGAGGCAGCTGCACTGAATTCCAACAACTCAGCAGGACATGTTCAGTGGCCATGGCAGCGGAAGATGTCAGACCAGACTGAGTGCGTGATGTGATGGCGATGGTATCTGTATTCTGGTCTCTCTTTTATCCTGCTATTTATTTTTCTCAGCCCATTTCAGAAGTCTACCTGCAAGTTCTGGAAGGTACCAGATATCTTTCTACTAATTCAGCTTTCTGTTAAAATAACCAAGGGTTGTTTCAATGTTTGAAATTAATAACCCTTGGGTATTTGTATCCTCCCACAATCACATCAAAAATACAACTAAACTATAGAAAATCCATCATTCAGAATTGCCTGAAATCCAGCTGAACAAAAGTCCTGAAACTAAGGATTTAAAGAAGCCACATTGAAGCCTGACCTTTGATGGCACAGTAGATAAATCATCTACCTGAAATGCTGAGTTTGCTGGTTCAAAACCCTGGGCTTGCCTGGTCAGGGCATATATGGAAGTTGATGCTTCCTGCTCCTCCCCCTTCTCTCTCTCTCTCCCTATCCCTCTCTCTTCCCCTCTCTAAAATAAATAAATAAAATCTTAAAAGCCACACTGAGACTGAGAGCAGGGGCAGAGACTGCAAGCAAGCTGGTCCCACACCACATGTTGTGCATAAATATTGGGAAGGATATTTCAGCTATGGAGGCATCCCCTGAAGAGTGAGGGGACAAGGCCCACACCAGGCCCCCCAGCCTAGGGTTCCAGTGCCCGGAAGAGAGGTCCCCTTAACTTCTACTTGTAAAAATCAGCAAGGATTGTGGCTGAGAGGGAGGGCTGCTGGAGTCCCGAGGAATTCTTCTTAAAGGGCCCGCACACAGACTTACTCAGACTCACTCTCTCTGAGCTCCAGTGCTGGGGCAGCAGCTCAAAAGGCCCTAGGGACATACAGAAAGGAACTGAAATATCTGTCATCAACACAAGAACTAGAGAAAACATCTTCTCCCAGACAGACGTTCTGGCAGAAATCACTGTTCTTTTTCTAAGTCCTTCACCCTCACTCAAAACTGTAGGTGGGTGCCATGTCTGAGTCTCCATCAACCTGGCTGTCAGAGTTCACCCTGTTCTGGTGATTTCCTGAAACCCGTAGGGTTCTGCCAGCTTGCAGGTCCACCCAAGCTATTCCCATTAGCTTTTTCATAAAAATGTACTGCCTTGGCTCATGGTTCAGACTTTCCTAAAATCTCTCAAAGAAGCAGCGTTTAAATCCAGCATGTCCTATACCACTTGCTAAGTGGCCTCAGGCAGGGCATTAGTGGCAGCCATCCTTGATTTAAACTTGGCCTCTCCTAGGCACCTCCTAGCCCAGAATAAGTAACAGTCATCTGAAGATCACTTTGTAGCTCATGCCAGGTCGCCCTGGACAGAACACAGGTGGTAGGTGACCTTGGCTGCCACCTCCTGGGAGGCCTCAGAGCCAGTGCACCAGGAAGACAGTCTACACCACCTCAAAGCACCACCTAGCCTCTGCTGCTAGCAACACACTGAAGGGGCAGACTCAGCAGGCACCAAAACCCTGCTGAAGTAAGTCTTGCTCCACAGGTTAAGTCCCTGCACAGCTGATCCTCCATGGTGGTCACAGCTAGTCCTTGCAGCCAATCAGCCTGGGGGTATATCACTCCCAATGATGTGCCAGCAACAATGAAGGCTCAGTTACAACAGCAGAGTGTACATAGCCTACACAGCAGGGGGTAGGGACACACCTGGAGTGTCCAGCTCAAGTGAACAGAGAGGCTGTGCCACTGGATCTTATAGGACACCTATGACTTTAGGCCATTCTACCAAGCCCAGGAGACATAGGAGTCCTACCTAATACATAAAAACAAGCACAGGGAGTCTGCAAAAATGAAGAAAGAAAGAAAGAAACATGTCCCAAATGAAAAAACAGAACAGAACTCCAGAAAAAAATAATTAAATTAAATGAAGACAAGCAATCTTCTAGATGCAGAATTCAAAACACTGGTTATAAGGATGCTCATAAACTTAGAGGAAGAGTAGGTAAACTTAGAATTTCAATAGTATAAAAAAGGGACATAAAAATAATAAAAAAGGACCAGTCAGAAATTAAGGACATAGTAACTGAAATAAAGAATATTGTACAGCGAATCAGTGGTAGAGTAGATGAAGCCAAGGATCAAAATAGCATTCGAATATAAAGAAGCAAACAATGTCCAATGAGAACTGCAAAAATAAAAGAGAATCCAAAAATGTGGATAATGTAAGGAGTCTCTGGGACAACTTCAAGCATACCAACATTGCATCATGGGCACCAGAAGAAGAGGAGAGCAAAAAACTGAAAGCCTATTTGAAAAAATAATGACAGAAAACTTCCCTAACCTGAGAAGGAAATAGACATACAAGTCCAGGAAGTACAAAGTGTCCCAAACAAGATGAACCCAATAAGGCCCATTCTAAGACACATCATAATTAAAATGCAAAAGTTTAAAGACAAAGAGACTCTTAAAAGCAGCAAGAGAAAAGCAGTTAATCTTAAGGGAGCTTCCATAAGACTGTCAGCAGATTTCTCAACAGAAACTTCTCAGCCAGAGGGATCGGCACAAAATATTCAAGTGATGAAAAGCAAGCACCTCCAACCAAGATTACTCTACCTAGCAAAGTTATCATTTAGAAGAGTGGTTTTCAACTTCAGGTTGATGAGAATTTTATTGCCAGTCCACAAAATTATTAACCACCCTGATGTTGCACAAAGATTACAGAGTCTATAATCATTGGGTTTATAACACTATATAGTGGTAGTTAATTCTTTCATGGACTGGCACAAAATTTCTGGCAGATAAACACCAGTCCAGAGATTGATGTTGAAAACCATTGATTTAGAATCAAAGGACATATATAGACCTTCCCAGACAAGAAAAAGCTAAAGGAGTTTATCGCCACAAAACCAGTATTACATGATAGGTTAAAAGGTCTTCTTTAAGAAAAAGAAAAGAAAAAAAAGTATAAATGATAGCAAAAATAGATATTAACAATCAAATCTAAAAGAAAAGAAATGAACAAGCATTACAGAAACAGAATCATGGATACAGGAGAACATTTTGATGGCTGCCAGATGAAAAGCGGGTTGGAGGATTGAATGAAAAAGGTGGAGGTTAAAATTAATAAGTACAAATGAATAGTTACAGACTAGTCATGGGGTTGTAAAAAGTATAGCATAGAAAATACAGTCAATAATATTGTAATAATTATGTATGGTATCAGATGAGTTCAAGATTTATCAGGATGATCACTTATTAAGTTATTCAATGTCTAATAATTGGTATGTACAACTGAAATTAAGATAATATTGTAAGCCAACTGTAATTGAAGAATAAGAAAGTGATTTAAAATTTTTTTATAACATTAATGTTTTTGTTTGGAAGAAACTAAAATAAAAAGAGTCTAGATCCTTGTTTTCAAGAAGCTTAAAGCTTAGAGGAAAATTCTGTGTACATGTGAACAGCTAGAGAACAACTCTGAAGCTATATAAACAATTATACACAGTGTATATATATGCATAAATGCTAGGCACAAAGTAACGGAAGAAATAGCATGGGCGGGTGTCAGTCCAGCTTCCTGGAATAAATTTGACCAAATAGCTATACAACTCTGGATGGATAGTTTGACCTTTTTGGACTTCACTGATGACATCTATGAATGAGGAAATTGGTTTACATACATTTTAGTCTCCTCTCAGTTTTAATAGTCTGTGAAATCATGATTCTCAGCTTAACTCCCCTAGAGTGAAAGCTATATATATATATATATATATATATATATATATATATATATATATATATATATATATATTTCAATATATATATACACATATTTCAATATATATATATATACACATATTTCAATATATATATATATATATGCAAAGACAAAGAATACGCCTTTCTTGAAAGGCAAGCACAAAGTTCACTAGTTAGACATTTATTCAACAGATGTTATAAGACAGGTCTCAGAAATTGAGGAAATGGGTCTAAAATTGTATATTTATTGGCTGGCTAAATGAGACAGCTCATTTGGAATCTTCATATTTACATAGCAATGTTAGTATAAACTGTCACTTATTAAGTATGTCATATGCCAAGCATCCTACATATTTGTCACTGGCTTTAACTACAGCTACTAAGACTAAGTACAACTATATTTGTTTTATAAAAGAAGAAGCTTAGGCCCAGAGAATTTTACATGACTTGAGGGGCAGAACAGGGATCGAAGGACAAACCTGACAGTTTCCGGTACGTTCTCTTTCTACTTGTAATAACAGAGCTCTAACATTTAGTGAGAGTTTATTAGAGCCCTGTTTAAGGGTTTTGCTAGTATTAATTCATATAATTCTCCAAGTGTACCATGAGATAGGCACACTTTTTATCCATGCATAATAGATGAGGAGTCTGAGGAACACAGAGGTTAAATAACTTGTGGAAGATTACACAGCTAGCAACAGAAAGAACTGAACCATGTGGGGAATTCTTCCCTACATAATTCTATGTAAATACTGGCTAGATGTGTATGATCATCACTAACAGCATTAGATGAAGAAAAGAATGCTTTCTTAACTATTGGATAAAATAAATAAAATGGGGGATAGTAAAGACTCTGACCAAATATTTGATAAATTGCTTGATCTATGAAGAGACAAAGCAATTATTTGTGTAGTCAGCTAAACAGATATTTTTACCAGGCTAATATTACTGTGATAGCCTGACCAGGCGGTGGCACAGTGGATAGAGCGTCGGACTGGGATGCAGAAGACCCAGGTTCGAGACCCCAAGTTCACCAGTTTTGAGCGCGGGCTCATCTGGTTTGAACAAAGCTCACCAGCTTGGACCCAAGGTTGCTGGCTCGAGCAAGGGCTTACTCAGTCTGCTGAAGGCCCACGGTCAAGGCACATATGAGAAAACAATCTCTGAACAACTAAAGTGTCGCAACGAAAAACTGATGATTGATGCTTCTCATCTCTCTCCGTTCCTGCCTGTCTGTCCCTATCTGTCCCTCTCTCTGACTCTCTCTCTGTCTCTGAAAAAATAAAATAAAATAAAAAATAAAAGAAACATTTAATTTTACTATGATAAAATATAAGCAAAATTTTATTTGCAGTAACAACATAGCTCAAGATTGTAGGTGAATTGCAACTACCCTATAGTAATTGAAGGGGCATTTTTTCAAGTAAATTATATTTTATGTACATGTTATTATCTCATATGAAATTAGTCAATGAAAATTCTCATTTTATTACATGAAAGAACCAAGGAGAGCCTTGGAATGTCTTCACATAAGAATGAAAATAGAAAAGTGGACAATTTTTATCTTGTCCTTAGAGCTATTTTTTTTTTTTTTATAAATCTATCTGGAGTGAAAAATAGTAGCATGTATCAATATTGGAAATACAAACTTTTTCTTGCAAAAAATAAGCAAAGGAAATATGTATAGAAATTCATCCTCAGGAAACGTTCCTTGTTATTCAGGCCCATATAACAGAAAGATTACTTCCTTTCCACATCCTAGATCCAGATGTCAGAATAATGATATTCTCAGTGATTTTTATTAAAAAACACTGTAATTTTACTGTAATGTCATCATGACCAAAGTATTCAGGAATCTAGGTCTATGTACTTCTTTCAATTGTTGTTACTAAGAAATTCCTGAAAAGAATTTCATTCATGTTTTGCAATTTAAGCAAAGAAATATATGGTGTAAATAATATAAAGAGAGAAGAGTGAACAGAGAAGGAAGAGGAGAGTTAAGAGAGCAAAAGATTTCAAATATTCATGTAAAAACAGTATATTAGCCAGAAAATCATGCTATCAACAGCTTAGAAGAAGCTCTAGATCACAGTTTAGTAAATATTTTTTTGTAAAGAGTTAAATAATACTAAATATTATAGGCTTTATGAGACATGTAATAAGAAAAAAGTCATAAACAACATGTAAACAAGTGGATGTGGCTATGTTCCAATAAAACTTTATTTATAAAAACAAATGGAGGGTCAATTAGGCCCTAGGCTCTACTGTAAATCATAATGCTAAGATATAACAGTGCTTTTTGATAGAACTTTCCATTAGAAGAAAGTATTCTGTATATATGCTGCCACTAGTCAAAAGTGGCTATCAGGCAATTGAGGTGTAGCTAGTGAGAGCGAAGATAAATAATTTTTATTTAATTTAATTTATTTAAATTATTTTACATTTAATAGTCATCTAATTTGTGGTTACATCTTGAAATACATAGCACAATTTTTGCTTTTCTTTTTTCTATCTGAGAGTAAAATTTTAAAATTTTTTATTGTTAATAAACAAAGAGAAACATTTAATAATTGAAGATTTTCAAAGTACAAAATTTAAAAAGGTGAAAATATTTTCAGTATAATAAAAATAAATTGAATAAGCTATTTAACTTCACTTTGTAGTATATAATATGCATACACATAAATATAAATACTCAGCATGTTGTAGTTATACATACTTAAGGCTCCCTCATCTCAAGAAAAATTATGAGAAAAAATGCAAATGTGAGAAAAACGTGGTTTATTTGCTCTTACTATGTACTTTTTTCTGATTAATAAACAACTGAATTTAATGTCATTTGGCATAGGAGTTTTGAAAATGCATGTGATGATATCTTTATATTGTGAAGAATTTTTCTTAAAAGATAACGTTGTTGGATGTCTTGAGTTCAAGATCTAGCTTTATCATTTATTAATTAAATGACATTTTCAAAATACTAATTTCTTGAAGTCAGTTTTCTTGTAGTAAAATTGGCATCAAAATACCACTTAGTATAACAAGTTTTGTGGGATTTATGTAATATGTATTCAACACATATACCATAAATTGATACATAGGTATTTGCTTTTATTATACTCAATAAGAGAAAATATAGTTAGGTATTCCACATGCATGTTGCCTAAAACTATCTGAAATTAGTTATGTTCACCTCTTCTAACAGTGACATAATTCTGCAAATAATAATCTCAATATTTGTTTCTAAAGAGGAAGTTATTATAAGAAATAAAATCAGGGTAAAATGTTATCTTTAATCTTAAAATTTTTGAAATCTCTTATAAACTCCCTTCAGCAGCGGATGGAGAGAAAGAGAGGTGAGGAGCTTCCAAAGAGAGAACTGCAGCTCAAGTAGGCTGGTTAGGAAATGGGTAAAATTAATTAATTCTAGTTTATATTTATAGAGTAGGCCCATTTCACCTAGGAGAGAGTCAATGTTGTGTGTGGAAATTTTTTCCCCAATCATGAACATTCTGTCCTCATGACCTTAATCGCCTCCCAAAGTCCCCACCTCCTTCTAACATCACTTTGGGCATTAGGTTTTCAACATATGAGTTGGAGAAGGGAGAGGGATACACATTCAAACCATAGCACTGTTTAAATAAGCACTTTTATCCTAGCTAATTTATTCTAAGTGATCTGTACATCACATTATTTCTCATCTATATCTAAATAATAGGAATATAATTTCTTGCTAATTGAAAGTTATTAGATCCCGTTACAATCAAGGACACAACTATCCTGTAAAAATATAAACAATGGTATTATTTTTCTTCAAACACAAAGAGTTATAGCCAGTGGATACACTATCTGCAATATACATATACACCCTTTGTCCTTTACTGCATGCAGTAAAAGGATTGTGTAGTGAGACAGTTTACCACTGATAATGAGTATAAAAGCTCTTTCCTTACCAACAACTAGAAAGGCATTAAAAGATAATAATTTAAAGTCAAAATGCAGGAAATGCAACCGTGTCTCATACAGAAAAATATGGGAAACAGTAATACGTTTCCTCTTTCTCTCTTTTGGGCAGTTTATTTTATTTCTGATACTCTCAGCCTATTATCAACAGTATGGTTTTCCTTCTGATTCATAGTTTCTCATTTCCTTAATTCAGCTTGCTCTTGGTTTTCCTATGCTGGAGCACCAAACTAACAATGTTCATGATGGCTAAATTTCAGAGTCCACCACCAACTTATTTAAATTCTTGTCAAAGCAACAAATTATTAATTTCACCTGTACTTAGATGAGTTTCTTTGGGCCAGACACTGACTCCCAGCTAGGGCCAGGTTAAAGTATAAGTAGGACAAATATAACCACACAGACTCACTCTTTTAGTAAAGGGTGATCTGAGAAGGCATGAAAAAATATGCATGCTGCAATGGGCATTGAATTCTTGTTGATCAGCAAACTAACAATTTTGGGAAGACAAATAACCATACATCTCTGGCTTGTATAAATGAATCTTTAGTGCAAGGGACTCATATCTAATCAAAACACAATTCTAGAAATATAAATTCTGTATATATTCTAGAAAAAAGTGGCAATAATTCAATCTGAAAATCAGAATAAGAGTCTTATAAATGTTTCTTGTTTATATAAAAGATGACATTAAATGATTGAAGAAAATCACACTAATGCCATTTAATTCTAAGACATAAATATTTTATTTGGGGTATCTTTTGTGATATAAGATATTTTATTTGGAAGATAAATATTTTAATTTAAACCTAGCCATAATAATTATAATTCTGTGTAAGCTTATGCATAACAAATAATTATTTCTTAAAGTAATTTTTGAAGCCTACAAATTAAATATGGAAAGTTCTGTAATTTTAATAATCTTTTCATTAATCATTACATACAAAGAGATACATTTCTTCCATCCATAGATATATCAAAGACTTATGATTAAGGACTAGGTGCATTTTTTTCTATATATATATACTTTTTACTACAAAAATTAGAATGCAATTCAGCTGTTGGCTATAAAGTAAGTATGTGAATTATGAAAGCAGCAGTTTGGAGGAACAGTTTGTGAGATAATTTTAACTGCCTTACAATGTAGAAATTCTGACAGCTGGTACATATATGTCCTTCCCAAATATTGTTTCACTAGAAAGCCCGGCAGTCATACGAAATGACCGCTGTTCTAGATATTATAAATTGTAATTAAAATGATTTGTGCAAAGGTGTCTGCTAATTCAAACTGAATTACCCAGGGCAGGCGGCGAGGACGCCCCTTTGCTTACTGCCCCACGGGGTTTCCCCCTTCTACTTGCTTAATTGCTTAAAGTAGAGTGCAATGAAGGAAACCACTGGCGATACATTTCTTAAGAGCCACGGCTAGCTCAATAAATAAAGGTGATTTAAATAATAAAATGTTAATTCACATGTCAAAGATCTCTTTGTACACAACATTTCTTGTGTAGATCTTTCCATCATTTTTAAGATCGCCTTGCAGAGGACCATCAATTATTTTTAATTTTATGTCCATTCTTTCATGAACTCTTGAACAGGCAACATAAAGTTGACCGTGTCCAAATGCAGGCTCAGGTAAAAAAATGCCAACATGCTTAAGCGTTTGGCCCTGAGACTTATTGATGGTCATAGCAAAGGCAAGTTTTACAGGAAATTGTCTACGTCTCAATTGAAACGGCAACCCTGTTTGAGATGGAGCCAAATCAATTCTTGGAATGACATGTAGTTCACCTTTAGAGGAGCCAGTCAAAGACTTAGCTATTATGACATTATTTTTCAATTGGAGAACCTCTAGTCTTGTACCATTGCAAAGACCCCTTCTGGTGTTAAGATTTCTTAACAGCATAATAATTGCTCAAATCTTTAACCTCAATTTGTGAGGTGGCATGCCAGAAGGCGGGACTATTTGAATGCTGTGGCAACTTCACCCCATTGGCTAGTACAGTTATGCAAGTAACCAATAAGCTATCGGTGACAAACAGACACTTAAGCCGCATATAATAAAGATACGGAAAAATGCATAAAATCTAATTAACTCAAAAGTTAATATTAACACATTGTAAATTTTTTCTTGTTTTATATATTATACATTTGAAATACTGCTTTACTTTATTCATAAAAAAAAACTTGTTTCAGAAA
This sequence comes from Saccopteryx leptura, assembly GCF_036850995.1. Classification (NCBI taxonomy): domain Eukaryota; kingdom Metazoa; phylum Chordata; class Mammalia; order Chiroptera; family Emballonuridae; genus Saccopteryx; species Saccopteryx leptura. Next base: position 49,484,652 of record NC_089514.1, on the reverse strand, counting down.
ACACCACATGGACTTGTTTAAACAGAGATGAAATGTTAACTGACAAAAAGTACAGATAGTTTAAGAGGGTAAAATAAAAATATAGTAATCTGCTTTTCATTGTTTATTGTACTTAGAGAGTTCGAAAGAGTTTTATGTGTAAATAGAGAATATTAATTATATAATGAAGAATTATTTAATTTCTATAGTAAATTTTATTCAATCATCTATTTATTCCACAAATATATTGCTGACACTATACTAAACTCAAAATATTATGCTAATGCTATAAAAAATCTCTGAGCATGTATTGAAAAGATGTTGGAAATACAAAATCCATATTTGGCATACATAGTAGGCCATTTGTATTTGCTACATTATTTTAGAAATTTGTATCACCTGCTATTTTAGATTCTATTGTTATTAAGATAAAGTCACCTAATTATATTTCAATTGTTTTTTTAAAGTATTTATCTATAAACTTCTAAGTTTTAAAACTTTAAAGAGAATTGCTTTTTAAGAACAATATAGACAAGTTAAATATTTCAGGAAGAAAAAAAGAAAAGGGAAGGGAAGGGAAGGGAAGGGAAGGGAAGGGAAGGGAAGGGAAGGGAAGGGAAAGGGAGGGGAGGGGATGAAGGGAGGGGAGGAGGGAAGGAAGAAAGGAAGGAAGGAAGAAATGAAGGAGGGAAGGAAGGAGGGAAAGAGGGAGGAAAGGAGGAAAGGAGGGAGGGATGAAAAGAGGGAGGAAAGGAAGAAATGAGGGAAGGAAATAATGAAGGAGGGAAGGAAGGAGGGAAAGAGGGAGGTAAGGAAGGAGAGAAGGAGGGAAGGAAGGAGGGAGGAAAAGGAGAAGGGAGAGGAGAAGGGAGAGAAGGAAGAAAGGGGGGAAGGAAGAAAGGGGGGAAGGAAGAAAGGGGAGGAGGAAGGAGGGAAGGAGGTAGGAAACCAAAGAGTTTTATAACTAAAAGAACTATATATTCACATTTGTATTGAAATACATATATATCTATCAGTAGTTCTCTTTCATTGTTCCTAAATTTTGAATAAAATCTTGTCTCTTCACTAAAATTTTCTCAATAATATTAACTTGTTGTTTTGACTTATACATACATTTTGCATAGATAATTGGTGCCTGCTTTACTAAGCTGTGAGAATCTGAATGTCCCCAAGTGAGGTTGTACTATGATGAAATAAAAACACAAACTGTATAAGTTACAGCAAGTGGTTTTTAAAGATTTTTAAAGTTCCTACTCTCAGAAAGCAGTCACTGTTTATGGTAATACAGTATACACAGACATTTGTACCTAAATATATAACTGAAACAAAAGAATTTACATAAAACTTAACCTAACATTATGCAGTACTTTGATACTTATATTTTCTGTATTCTTACGTTTATTTAAAAAATAACTTAGTAACAAAACATTACATTAATTTCCTAATTCACTAATAAATTTACAAAATTTAAAAAGATTGCATAAAATAATTCTTAGTGACTATGATCTCAATGCTGGTGTCCTCAGTGCAAATATCTACTAGAGTTCTGTGCCAGCTGTTCTATCAGTGTTATTACAAAAGATTATTGTCTATTGTTATGGGAAAGTCTCCTTTGTATTGTGGGATATTTACTGTTCATGACCCTCGCCCACTATATATGTTAGAAGTACCCGAAATTACTGACGACTGAACCACCCACACATGTCTAAAGTTTGGAGAGGAACGGCATTGTGTTATTGGCCTGGTTGGGAACTCAAAAAACAAGTGCTGAGTATAAAATTAGTTTAAATTCTTTACATATGGTATTTAAAAACTCAAGGCAATAGTATTGTGAAATACTATTAAAATTAAATCAGTTCATCTATTAATTATTACTAAATAATGTTGTTCAAGAACTGGTAAAACTCTTCCTCATTTTCAAGAACAGAAAAAAGTTTGGATCTCAGATCAGTCCCGTACCCTGTAATTTTTCATCTGTAGTTCGATAATAGTTCCAAATTAATGGTGTTTTGTGAGAATTGCATGAGAAGATATATTTAAAATATCAGGTACAGTGTCTGGCACACAGTAGGTGTTCAATACATTTACTTTTAAAGATGAGATAAGGAAGAAAGAAATGCACACAAAAAGAAATACATAACTAAACAAGGGTGTGCTTGCTGCTAGGCTGAATAATTCGAATAAAAAGTGATGCCAAAGCCTAAAGCATCTTCATTTGTTCAGTAGCAGTCATGTGAGGAAAATAAAATAAAATTATTTTTGAAACATTATTTGTCTAAAATATATGGAAAGAACTACTTATATTTTCTTTGTTCACTGTTAAAATAGAAACAGTTCCTTGTTAAAATAGAAAAAGTACCTTGCTTATCTCTTTGGTCAGTTTATTCAAATGATTATTAACATAAAAAAGATATAAATAAGCCTAAATTAGCATTTTGGTCTCATCAAAAAATAAACAATAAATATTTTTAAGGAAATTATTTAGAACTGCTTTCTCTTTAAAATATTTTTAAAACTCAAATTCATACATACACATGACATAAACATACAATTTACTAAAATGCCAAAAACTCCTAAATATTAATTGTGTAAAGTTAATGTCTTATAAGCAAAAAATAAATAAATGTAGTTAATAATTTCAATGTGATTTTTAATTTCAAATGATCAAATAAAGAGATCAACCTGGTTTTTAAAATCCCTGTGAAGTTTGCAGACTGCTAAATTTGTTCATATATTAGGAACACACTATCTTGTTTACTTATTTAGGATGTCTCTAGGAAATAAAACTTTGTAGTAGCAGAAAATTGACAAGACATGCACGATCCCTTATTACCTCCTAAATTACTGTCTAAAGAGCCTGTTTTCTATTTTAAATTAACAATTAATTAGTAACTGCTAATATTTCTTTATAGCATGTCAAGCTTATTATTATTGAAAAAACAAAAAATTTGGGATTTGTAGGCAGAACAAAGAAATATTGGTAAAAGTTCCTAACAATGTTCAAAACTTGCATCAATGAAACTCTGTCTATATTGATTATTTTCACTATTTTACTTTGTTTATTAAAATGTCTCAAAACACCTCTGTTCTTCCAGTTTAAAATGTTTTGTGCCTTATTTGGATAGAAAAGGCATATATGTATTATACCAACAGAGATTTTTTTTTTTTACTCAAAACATAGCATTTTATTTCCAGGAGATTAATGAGGCTTGTCTTCAAGGAGGGCATCTCTAATACTAGTGAATAGAGATTATCTCAGATAAAAATCATTCCCAATAAGATATACTATTTCTCCTTTCAAAGAATTTTCCACTGACTTGCTTTCAATCACATCAGTGTTCTGATTACAGATCATTCAATGCAGCTTTAACATTTGCTCTTACTATGTTGTAAAATAATATAGGATATTTCCTCCCTCCATGTGGGAAATGTCAGAGCCAGAAATAGGGAGGGTCTCAAACCTCAACGACCAGATCAGGTTACAGGGCCTCTCAAAGTGAGTACACATAAAGGATGGTAAGGTTTTACGAGGTAAATAAACACATACCTCTCCTTTGTGAAGCTATTGTATTCTACTGTCACACAAACATAAAAAACAAACAACAGTAAAAAACTAAGTAAAACTAATTTTGTGTTAAGAAATTAACTCTATAAATGTGATTTATATTGAGCCAAATATATTTTTCTTTTTTATTTAACATACATAATAAGACTTTGTACAGAACAAATGAGGTCATATTGCCTAACATAAAAAAGAAATGGACATAATTTTTTTAAATATGAAGACAATTTAAGTACTTTTGAAAAATATTTAAATATATATTTTTAGCAGATAAATATTAGTAAAAATATGTATTTTAACATTACACACTTTTCCAATTTTTAAATGTTTTTTAGAAAGACAATACAGGTGTCTTATAGAATTTGGGGTTTGTCTTAAAGACCACCAGGAAATGGAGTGTTGGCAGAAAGGGTTACAAGGCCGTGGGGCAGTGTGAAGGTCAGAAAACTCTGGCCAGGCAAAATGATCCCACTTCGGAGACATTACCTCATCTACTGCTCCTAGGAGACAACACTGATATACGGATACATCCTCAGAGCACCCTGCTGTAATTGTCAGTCATTGGAGAGAGCCTCCAGGGGCATTATTACTTTATCTTCCTATGGCATGGGCACATGTATTGAATCCCCTATTCTTTTAATCTGTATCGAATAGAGAAATTCTAGTGAAAATCTTAGATCAAATACAGTGAATCTGTACTTCCAATATATTGCTACAGAGTATAATCAAAATTTTCCTTTTCTTTATATTTACTTATTTATTTATTTTTAAAAATATTGAGCAAAGGCTTGGGTAGCAGACACTTTATGTACTCTTTTGAAGCATACATTTTATATCTCCTTCTGTTTAACCAGAGACTTAGAGGGGTGGAGAGATGTACATTGGTTCCAAGGCTAGGGAAGTTTTGTCCTGAACATGGTTTTAGTTTTGATTTATATGTATTAACATCAAGTTCCAGAAAGAGGTAATGTTTTCAAGGTCTCAGACAAGGTAGGAAGAGACAGAATTATACATCCTTTGTGTGTTATTAAAATTTGGGGTTCTAATTATTGGAATAAAATTGAATAATTTAAGGCTCAAAAGTAATTTGTCAAGTAGAAGTCTTTTTTCTCACAGATACTTCATAGAACATTTTCATTTCAAGGAATTCTTATAACTTTAAAAGAAAAAAAGAAATATAATCACTTTCCAGTGCACAACAACTTTGCGCTCCTGTTTAGCATAAAGGTCTAAGGAAAATGTAGTATGCTAATCAAACCTCAGGTGGACAGCACTGGAACAGACCTCCACTTCTTTCTTTACCTTCTCATTTTGATGAACCTCAATTAACAACCTCTCCCTACTCATGCTCCATACATAACTTCAAATCAACAAGAGAAACTCTTTGAATTTGTAACTTGATGAAAAACATTCCTATGCACCCTCCCCCAGGCAAAAAATTGGAAGTTCTCACTAATTCCTTGATTTTCTTGACATCTCCTACCCATAAGGTTTCTGGTTTTTGTGGATTCTTTTTTTTTTTTTTTCTGTAGTTGGAAACGGGGAGGCAGTCAGACAGACTCCCGCATGCACCCGACAGGGATCCACCCGGCATGCCCACCAGGGGGTGATGCTCTGCCCATCTGGGGTATTGCTCTGTTGCAACCAGAGCCATTCTAGCACCTGAGGCAGAGGCCATGGAGCCATCCTCAGTGCCCGGGCCAACTTTTTGCACCAATGGAGCCTTGGCTGCGGGAGGGGAAGAGAGAGACAGAGAGGAAGGAGAGGGGGAGGGGTGGAGAAGAGATGGGCGCCTCTACTGTGTGCCCTGGCCAGGGAATCGAGCCCGGGACTCCTGCACGCCAGTCCAACACTCTACCACTGAGCCAACCAGCCAGGGCCTGTTTTTTGTGGATTCTACCTCCAAAATAATTCACAAATGAATCAGTATTTGTGTATTTGTCACTAGCTTAGTTCAGGCTCACAGTCTCCTATCTTTCTACCTCTGGAAAACTCAAAAAGATTCCGACCTCAAACAAAATCACCTTCAGTGCAATTGAGTATTTCCCCAAATTTTCAGAGGACTGAAATCATTTAATAAGTTTATTAAAATGTATATCCCCAGAACCTGTCCATTATCTCATCTCCTGAGATTGCAATTGAGTGGAGTAAGGGAATCTGTCCTGACACAAGAATGTACTGGAAGCAAATAGAGTGAAATAAGAACTGTCAAAAAAGGCATTAGAGTAGACTGAATGAGAAAAGTCTTGGTCAAAAGGGTAAAGAAAAATAAAGCTCTATCAGGAGAATTATATCCTATTCAATATTTAAGGAATCTCTTGGCCTTCTGGGTAAGAGGCATGGACAGTAATTTCAGAATAGCTATAGCTATAGACTATTGACCATTTTTTGACTCACATTCTTCCCTTTCCACTTGGACTTTTCTTCTGTGAATATGGCTTTTCTGCCTCTGTTCTACCATCATATATTTGGTATGTTTTATACAGATAACCTGTCCTCTTAGTTCTTAGCTCTTAAGACCAAAAGGAGACACACAAAATCCCAATGTAGTGATTGCTTCTTAACAACTAGAGATTCTAGACTTTGAGCTGCATTAGTTCATTGAATGTTATGTTTGGCTGTCCTCCTAAGAAAATCAATTCAATTAAATACATCTCTATCCATAGATTCCTTAAGTAACTTTATTATTTTTATTATTTATTTTTATTAAGTGAGAGGCAGGGATTCAGAGAGACAAACTCTTGCATGCACCCCGATTAGGAACTACCTGGCAAGCCCCCTACAGGGCGATGCTCTGCCCATCTGGGGTTGCTACTCTGTTGCTCGGCAACTGAACTATTTCAGCACCTGAGGCGAGGCCATGGAGCCATCCTCAGTGTCTGGAGCCAACTTGCTTAAACCATAAACCATTCCAGTCATGGCTGTGGGAGAAGAAGAGAGACAGAGAGAGAGAGAGGGAGAAGGGGAGTGGAGGGGTAGAGACGCAGGTGGTCGCTTCTCCTGTGTGCCTTGACCGGGAATCAAACCTGGGACATCCACACACCAGTTGTGGGCTGACACTCTACCTACCACTGAGCCAACTGCCCAGGCCTTCCTTAAGTAACTTTAAACTCAATTTAAGAACAACTTGTAATAATAATAAAAAAATAGTTTAGAGAGTTCCCAAACCTCTTTTCAGGTCTAATCTTCTCTACTGGTACAAATATATCCTGTGCTCTACCTGAGTGAGCTAGAATGCTCATTGGGCCCTTAGGTTTTATCAGTTGCATTTGTGGTGGCAAAGAGAATTTTTAAAAAACGTTTAGCTTTAACAGAAAGCAAATTATCCAATAGTCTATAGGTTCGTATGCCTAATGGAAGGTTGGACAATGAGGCTTAGAATACAGGAAACAAGGGAACTCCGGATGGCTTGCCCACAAGAATTGCCATGATTCCAACCAGAAGAAATAATTAGATTGGTACCAGAGACTCTAGGAAGATCATAAAAAACGAAAAAGTTTCCCGAGCAAAGCTGCATATAGACATAAATAAATCTAAAAGAAAGAGAGAAAGAAGCTGAGAAATTGGCATTCTCAGTCAAGTTAGAGAACTGATTTAGTGGGTGTGGGGAAATGGGAAAGAAAACAAGACAGGAAGTTTTGATTATACATGCCAAGTTCAAAGTTTGAGTTGTTGAATGTGGCTGGGTTGATGAGGTTCATAGTGGGGTTGTAATACTGGGTGGTCAATCTGAAGTGAAAATAACTTAGTTCAAAGTCATTGAGAGGGGAAAGATGATGTGAACTTGAAGAATTACAATGAAAGCCAACATTAATTTGGAAATCATGAGAATGAGGTCAGCTGAAGTTGATTGAAAAATATATATGTGAACAATCTACTTAAGTTATCCTCAGAGATAGAATTAAATTGTGTGAGGTTGCATGATAACAGTGATAATTTGAACAAGGGTGTAGACTTTAATGTGTATAGCATTCAAGTGAAAATTAAAGGGAAACTTGGAACACTGCCTCAAATGTTCTGCTGGGAAGGAACTAGCACAATATTTTTATTTATGTATTCAGATGAGTTGAAGAAAACCAATTACCATATCTTTTGCTCTATAAGACACACTTTTTTCCCCAAAAAAGTGGAGGGGGAAATGCCCATGCGTCTTAAGGAGTGAAAAATACAGTATTTTATTAAATATTTTAACACACCATTTGGTTCAGAATATTTTTTCTTATTTTCCTCCTTAAAACCCTACGTGTGTCTTATGGTCAGGTGCATCTTATAGAGCGAAAAATACAGTAGTTCAGAACAACCCAATGATCATATAATAGGAGTGCTATTTTTATTTATTTATTTATTTATTTATTTTTTTGAGAGAGAGAGAGAGAGAGTCAGGGAGAGAGAAACAGGAACATCAGTTGCTCCTATATGTGCCCAAACCTGACCAGGGATTCAAACCGCCAACCTCTGTGCTTCGGGAGGACACTCTAAACAAGCAGTGCCTTTTCTACAGACAAGGTATAATGAGCCAATCAAGAGGTATCTGGAGTCAACTTTACCATCACTATTATGTGAATTATTGATCAAAGACATTTTAGTACTAAACTTTGTATTTTATTTTTTATTGTAAAAGTGATTTTTAAATGTAAATATCAAATGAGGAATATGAAATAAAATAATGTATGTTACACAATCCTCTTCTAACCACCACAATGAAATACACACATGCAACCCTCCAGAAATATTCACAGATAATGATCTTGTGTGTTGTTTGGATTTTATAAAGCATCAGCTTTATGCTTATTTTGTTTTAAAAAGAGAATTACTATCTCTTTATAATTTACATATACTAAATATTGTGCAAGATATAAAAAACATTTATAACTCAGTCATGGAGAGAAACACAACAATGCTTTGAGGAATTCAATTAATGCTTTTAAAATAAATATTCCAAATGGAAATATTTTTTTAAATACACCAAATATTAATACAGATTATCCTGGAGACCAAGGGTGAAAAAATTCAACACTTTCTTTAAATTTTTTAAGTAATGCATTTAGGCCATGGCTGGGTAGCTCAGTTGGTTACAGCATCATCCTCATATGCCAAGGTTGCAGGTTTGATCCCATCAGAGCACATGCAAGAATCAATCAATGAATGTATAAATATGTGGAACAAGTCAATATTTCTCTCTCAAATAAATCAATAAAAATTTTAAAGTAATGGATTTATATAAAATTTGTAATCAAGCTATGTTTTCATAAAAAGATTTTATTAGTTATGTTAATAAAAATTGAAATTTTGTATAAGAAAATGGAGATTGAGAAATTATCTACTTAAAAAATTTTTGACATTTAATATATTTCTTGATTTTTATACTAGCTCAACTATATTCTTCAAACTGTTAAATAAATAATTATTCTGACACTTGTTGAACAGTAAGGAAAATTTTATTCAAGACTATTATATTACTATAGATGTCAAGATTATCTCAACAAGGGAAAGAGCTGAAGTTCAATTCTAAATACAGCAAGGGCAAGTGGGGGTTTATAGCCAAGGAACTGGTGGGGGAGGTGGCTGGATAGGAAATACTAAGAGGAGACATCAAAGGTAGGGAGGATTTTTGCTAAGCCTACTTAACATAATTCAAGGATGAAAACAGGCCAGTGTCCAGGATATACAGATACAGAAGGTAGGGGATTCTCTGTTAACTAATTTAGCAGGATTGTCTCTATAACTAGGCTAAGCAGGCTTGATTTGAGGGCAGGTTCAAGGATGAGCCTTGTCTAAAAAGGGGCTAAGAAGAATTTAACTATAGTTTGGTAGAAAAAAAGAGTTTTGGTGAAATCTACTACATCATATTGTAGCTGTAATTTTAACTGGTTCCTAGTTTAAAGGCAAAGGGTTTAAACTACAAACTCCTCCACACTGTAAACCTGATTATAACTTTAATTAATAGGCTTATTTGTTTCTTTGAGCTTAATTTGATATTTAGCAGCAATTTTATTACTTGTACCATTTTATTGCTTCTTTAAACCTCAATGCAGGACAAAGTAGAAAAAGCCCCAGTCTTGTATTTTCTTGTTAACAAGATACTAAAATTGTGTTCCCATACAGGGTTGCTACAGTTGGTGTTTGCTGAGAAAATCATAGTAATTTGTTCTTAACAGTCATTAAATTTATGTTCTCCATGGTCAATTTGAGGTAAGAATTTTAAATAATATAAGCCTTATCCAGAAACCTAATTAAAATTAACACTTCAAATTTTTGTTGTTGTTAAATGTACTAAATCATTTTCTGGAAATTTGTTCCTATTGACCCTTAGTGATTTATTTGGTACAAACCTTGAACTAAAGCTTAATATCTACATGCAGTAAATCACCTATGAAATAATACAAAACTATTTTGATGTGACTAATCCTTTACTAGGTACCACCAAAATACAAAACAAGAAAAATTACATGAGTAATTCTCAGACAAAACTTCCTACACTTACCTCCCTTTAATAAGGATATACATCACACTTAATCTGATAGTGTTATTAAATGGATGAAGCAAATCAGAAACATTTTGGTAACCCAATCTCATGATGTGGTGTGGGACATGTTTAGAAAAGACAGTGTTGAGTCTTTAATCAGATAATGTCAAAATATTTTGTCTCTTGCTTTTCCTATGGATAAGTGTAAAACACTTTAATTAAAATGTTTGTCCCACCTTGATCAGTTGGCTCAGTGGTACAGCATCAGCCCAGCGTGTAGATGTCCTGGGTTTGATTCCAGTCAGGGCACACAGGAGAAGCACCCATCTGCTTCTCCACCCCTTCCCTCTCCTTCTCTCTCTCTCTCTCTCTCTCTCTCTCTCTCTCATCTCCTCTCCTGCTACAGTCAAGGCTGTATTAGAGCGAGTTGGCCCCAGATGCTGAGGATGGCTCCATGGCCTCCCCCTCAGGTGCTAAAAATATGGCTCCAGTTGCAATGGAGTAAGGGTCCCAGATGGGCAAAGCGTCGCCCCTTAGTGGGCTTGCCGGGTGGATGGGGGGGGGCACATGCAGGAGTCTCTCTCTGCCTCCTCTCCTCTCACTAAAATAAAAAATTTTAAAAAAATGTTTGTTTCTTGCATCAAGATTGAAAATCAGTAGATATGGCATAGCAACGCAAATATTTATATATTCATGTATTATTCTAGTGAAATCACAAAACACTTTTAACTATCATCCGAACTTCAAATTAATGATTAATTACATTATGCTGAAGGGCTTTCTTCCCAGAAAAAAAGAAATGTAATTGTGTATTTTTAACTTAGTGGCCATCCAAGTGCCAAGATAACTTACATATTTTATTTAGCATTTAATGCTCAACACCCATTCACTGTAAAAATTAACATGATTTTTTGAATTCTTTGATGAGAACTTGGAAGTAAGAATTTCACTGTTAATAAATTAACTCTAAATCCTGTAATTAATGCTTCCTGTTTTGAACTTATCAGGATTGTGTCTTTCTCACTTCTGTCCCCATTCCAATGGGGCAAGAACAATAGATCACGTACATGACATTTCAGTTGTCATCTGGGAAGATGAAGAGAGTGTTGATGTGATAAGAATGGGAAATGAAAGACTTAAAAATGTGAGTTTTAAATATAATTAAAGTATTTATTTAGATGGTAAGTTAGAAAATTGGTAGAATATAAGGAGTCATTATCCAGACAACTATTCTAAAATTGAAAAAGTGAATGAAATCTAACATTTCGGCTTTGCTCTCATTTTCTTCTCAATTTATAACTATGCAGCATCTTTAAAACATGGTTCCTAATTCTAATTTTCAAAAACCAATGTGAATCTGGTACATACAGCCAAGAAAAATTTGTTCAACTTTGAAATGAGCAAAAATGATTAGTGAATGTTCTAATTTATCCTCCAAGGTTATCCCACCAATTCATAGTATTATTATTATTAAACATATTGATTTGTCCATATGCAAATGAATTCTCCCTAGTTAAGGGACAATTGATTTACCTTCTTGTGGAGAAAAGCTAATTTTACATCTATTTGTAAATTCATTTTGGCATTTCTGATTTACCTATGTCAGTGTAGTACTTAGAATTCTCCTTTAAATTAGTTGTATCCTTTATTAATTAGTGAGTTGAATAAAATAGTTTGCACATGTTTGTTTCATATTTTAATGAGAGCAATGAGATTACCTTTTAAAAACATCTTTTATAGAATCCAAATGTAGCATTTATGGACGTAATTGACATAAAGTCAAGTTACTCTTATAAATTTTTTTGAAATGCTAAATGGGAATCAAACTCAGCATAGCAAAATTTCTTAAAAGTCTACTTTTTCTTACACGCACACACACACATGCACGCACATAAACATACACGGTAGGCCAGAGAGACAACTGCCATCATCTCACAGTTAATTCTCCATTTATTTTCCAAATTCTCCTATCCCCATTCATTATTTCTTGTCTCACTCTTCTTTAATGCTCCTTTTAGGTTATTTCTCTTAACTGCACTTTGCTATTATTTTAAACCGGGGTCTCTGTTTCTCATGCTACTACACCTCACTTTTTATCATAGTTTTCCTTACCGTAACTGCTCCAGTTAGTCTAGTAAACAACTCAATTGTGTTGAAATCAGGGAGGTAAAGCTACCTATCTATGCAATAATTATTACAGTATATACTTTTCTGTCATATAGAGAATGAAACAGTGTTGGAAAATACATAGAATATGAAAGTAGTTATACTTAATGTTATGGTTGTCAAGGGCAAGAGTACTCTATGGGTGAAGAACAGAGGGGCTTTTCATGGGAATTTAAAATCCAATGAGAAACATACAAGTCCTGCTGTATTCCAAAAATAGTTTTGATCATATTACATTTTTTAAAACAACACTTATAGAAAAATGGAGTTGGTTCTGGTGAACCCGTCTCCCCTGCAAATTCTGTTCTATTCTATTTGGTGTGCATCTATAATAGAAGACTAAGGTAGTGCTTTCTTTTTCCTTTCCTGTAAATTCATCACCTTATGTGCCTACTGTTTCCTTAATTATACCTAAATTACTTGTCTCTCCAAAATTAGAAATGCACTATTTTCATAACTTTTCAAAGAGCCATGTGCCCTACTTTGAACATAATCAACTCCACAAAAAGTAAATACAAAGTCCAATCAATATTTTTATTCTAAAAACATTTCATTATGCCCACATTTAACTGATTGCTCAGATATTTATTCTGCTGCAAATCTTCCCCATCTTCCTTCCCACTCCCCCATGGTTCATTAGCCAATGTCTAGACAAGTAGGTTATTTTGTTCAGTTAGTGCTGGAATGCAAAATACAATCTTCACAGGACGAAAGAAAGTTTAGTATTTGAGGGAAAATCTCCAATGAAACTAAGCTAATCCTATTTGATGGCTAGTTCGTAGCAGTAACTTCCTGAACTTGACATTGCTTCTCTTCATATAAATGTGTTCTACCTGTGTATGTTTTAGTTATCTTCACATAGCCAAAGGCTGTATTTAATAGCTAGTCATCAAGCAGAAACATAAATCTTTCCTTAGTGTGTGTGTGCCTATGTGCATCTGAATGTCAGCTGTGGGGGTTGAGGAAGGAGAACAGAGCAGGCTTGTGTGGCAGGAAACAGACTAGTATAAATATGCATTGCTGTGTGGTTAACATAGTTTACAAAAATGAGGACAAAATAACTGTGACATTTGCCTCTAAGATCTGTGAAATCAAAGAAGTCTAGGGAATATAGAATGGTGATCATACTATGAAGAGACACTGAAAAGTTCATTTCCATTTTCCTATGCAATTTAAAAGGGCTTTACTTTAATAACCTGAAAATATATCAATTAGACTCCTTTTTTTCACTTGCAGTACCTTTAAACAAGGCCTTCTGACTATGTGCTATCACACTTTAAATCCATTTTACCATCATTCTCTGAATTTTCTGTTATATTTTTTTACTACTACACTCACACACACACACACACACACACACACACACACATCTGATGAAAATCATCTACTCTAAAACAAATGTGTCATCCTCTAGAAATCTTCTTCTGAACCCTACTAGACTTAATGGCTTGACCACTATAATTAAACACATCACACACACATTATATGTAGTAAAGTAGGGGTATTTTTTATGACATTGTTAGCTACTTAAAAACAAAGATTATGTATTATTTATGTTAATATAATGACCATTTCATTCTTTATCATACATTTATGTAAGTAAAATTTTACTGAAATTACTAAAGAATATTTGAAGTAATTTATCACAATTAAAATAATTCCAACTTTTTATACGTTCATTATAATTTATATATTTGGTGGTCTCCAAAATAGTACTTTGTCTTCAACTACATCTCTATGAATTTTCCTTCACCAGCTTTTTCCAAAAATACATTTTAACTGTCTATATTGTTGGAAAGAAAAAAAGAAGGGGAATACTTGGCATCATTCAAATTTAGGGACATAGTGTTCAACCCTAGGTCCTAAGGAAGAGGAGTCCTTTATTTATAGAAAAGAGAGGTTAAGGACAAAGAGCTGACATAACCTTTGACTCTGTCTTCACTATTATATTGGCACGTCATTTGTTGCCATTATACAATTGCACCTGAAAAGCACTGAGTATTTAAGAAAAGTGTAATTCATGCTGTTGATGTTTTCCCCTTTAACCGTTGCTCCTCAGTCTCACGGAGCTCAACATCGTCTTCAAGATGGGGAAAACACCCTGACCAGGTGGTGGCGCAGTGGATACAGTGTCCGCCTGGGATGCAGAGGACCCAGGTTTGAAGCCCTGAGGTCGCTGGCTTGAGCCGAAAGTTCGCTGACTTGAAGCCCAAGATCCTTGGTTTGAGTAAGGGGTCGCTGGCTCATGAGCAAGGGGTTGCTGGCTCAGCTGCAGCCCCCACGTCAAGGCACATATGAGAAAGCAATCAATGAACAACTAAGGTGCCGCAATGAAGAATTGGAGCTTCTCATCTCTCTCTCTTCCTGTCTGTCTGTCCCTGCAACATTTTATTTTTGTCTTCTCTTCCACACCTAGGGAATCTTTTACAGAATAGATACTCAGTCCATGTTGTCAATCAATCTAAATCTTCTACACGCTTTCTTTTTTGCTTTGACTCTTTTACCATCCAAAAGAAATGACCTTTGCAGATGGAGACTGTATGGCCCAGTGGCTGCACCTGCCACACTGTCTGGCGTCTGCACCCCGGTTCACTGCAGCATTACTGTGATAGTCAAGTAATGTCAAGACATGAAAGTAATCTGAAACTCAGAAATCAGTGTTTCACATTACTCCTTATTTTGTATTAGAATATCAAATATTCACCATGTAGTTTCTGGGTATTGACTATTAATGTGTTTATGATAAAGCCATTAGCTGTTTTACTAAAGATTTTATGAATGATATTCTGGAAATATTTTCAAAGTCAATTTTTAGAAATTTAAACATTTGTTTTTTCCCAATATTTAAGGATTTCAAAATGTTTTCTTTGCAATGGCTAATTATAGATATTTAAACACAGCTAGGATAGAAATAATATTTTTTTCAGCAGTTAATTACATTATGGTAGGAACGTATAATATCATTTGTCTTTCTTCTAATTCTAATCAGTCTTTATAAAAGAACACCTATGAAAAAGAATCAACAGTGCCTGACCTGTGGTGGCGCAGTGGATAAAGTGTCAACCTGGAAACACTGAGATCGCCAGTTCAAAACCCTGGGCTTGCCTGGTCAAGGTACATATGGGAGTTGATGCTTTCTACTCCTCCCCCCTTCTCTCTCTCTCTCTCTCCCCTCTCTCTATAATGAATAAATAAGATCTTTATAAAAAAATAAAAAATAAAGATTTGCTTTAAAAAAAAAAAAAAAGAATTAACAAGTCATTCCTAGAATATGCCAAGAGAAAACCGTGTCCTATTCAGCAATTTCCCATTATATGACACTTAAATTAAAACATGTAATTAAGCTAACAATATTATGTTAATATTGTAACACCCCTAAATGAGGTAATTTTATTTTTAAAAACTAAATTTGTTAGTTATTACATGTGACCTAAATACAGTTACAATTCTAAAAATCTGTACATACTTCAATTATAATTTTACATAAAACACGTAGAGAAATTTACACTCTCTTTTACCTCTCAATGAAATGCAAAGGCCTAATACTTTCTCACAGAATTTACAAATGTGGTAAACACATACATACAGGCCTGACAATCTCATTTTCTTATATAGCAGCAAAAGAACTGTTCTCTCTAAATTGATAACAGTGCCTAGGAAAGAAGTGTAATGGTATCACTGGTTCCTGATGATGGTTGTATAAGTAAAGAGATTTTCCCCCTTCAGATGACTTGATTCTCCTTTAAATAAGCTCAAGTGAGTAGAACTACAGCAGCTGTCTTCCCTTCAAACCACTCCTTCAAAACATCCCCAGGTAATGCAAGTGTAATTTTGTTCAACACTACTTAAGCAATAACTCAACCTATAGGCCCTTGGGTAGTCACACAATGCAAATCTTTGGTTATGTTTCCAAAACTTTTGTATCATGTCAAATAAATTCCAGAAGAGTCAGGGTCCATGTACTATATGATAAACAAAATGAGGTAACTGTGTCTTCTCCATAAGCCTTGTAGACAGCTGCAAAAGCAGAGGCTGCTGTTAAGAACTTCTTACATAGAATTAGGAATGCTGAGCATCTGGTGTTTAGGTTTCTTAGTAAACATATTATAGGCTTTTATTAATTTAAATCATTTCCCCGGTTTATCAAGTTGTTTTTACTGCACTTGTAATTCCACAAAACAAAACAGGAAACTAAGAAACAATGCAGAAGCACTATGACTCAATGAAATGTAAGTCGTATTAGTATACTCTAAATATATATGTATATACAATTTGAAGGTTGATAATACTTACACAGTGGCTTCAGAATGCCTCTAAGAGGCGAGCTCAGGGACTATTTGGTTGGAAAGGGAGTCAAGCTTGAAAATTTATTCCACTAGCAAATACACATTTTATGATGTTGGGGGGGGGTGCTTTAGGGGAGAAGGCTGAAGTAAATTATGCGAGACCTAAAACATGTTCCATTTCAAAAGTAAAGTGATTAAGGAAAAACCTTAAAAACAACAACAACAACAAAATAAAACGGCGCTCAGCCAGGACCCGGGGCGGGGCAGCTGCAAGGCCCCAAGCAGAGCCCAGAAGTGGGTCTGCAGGGCTGGAGGCCGAGCCCGGGAGCCTGCAGTGTCACTGAAGCCCGACCTTTGAAGGGATCGGCAGGCGCTGGTGGTGGGTACAGCACCCAGCCCAGGGTACAGCACCCAGCCCAGGATCCGGGCAGCTGGAAACCTCCGCTGGTACTTAGGCCCGAGGGAAGGAAGCAGACAAGGAAGAGCAGAGGAAACACGAGGACCGGAGCGCCGCAGGCACCTCGAGCGAGTGGCAGCTTTCCTTGTCTTCGGCAGCCGGTGATGGGACGCGGCAGTCCCCACGGGCAGGGCAGGGGCCGGAGGTTCAGGCGCCCCGGCGGCGCCCGGGGGCGAGTGGCTGGAGGTCGGCCGGCCCCCCAGCCGGCACCCCGGGCCGGGGTTGGGAAGGCTTCGGCAGGCCTGAGAGCAAGACTGCAGGCCGAGGGCTGCACAGCTGGAGAGAAGCGTCGGGGGATCCGCGCAAGGGGATCTCAAAGGCGTGATCCTAGTCTCCTCCAAGCAGGGGGCTTCTGCAAACACCCTCCGGCCTGGGGGGTGACAGCAGTGAGCTGGGCTGTTCCCTTCGGACTGGAACGCGGGAAGGGAAGGAGTCAGTGCTACCAACGACTGAAATGCCTCGTTTCATGATCGTGCGCAGCAAGATGGGAAAAGGAGTCCATTTCAATGACACGGCAGGATAAATGCACGATGCCGAACTCGAGCTGCGTTTGTGCGTTATCTGAAGAGCCCGCAGCACTTCTTTCAATTTGGTGCCGAAGTTCTGTCTGTGGACTGTGGAAAGACGTCCATGGCCAAGGTGGTAGTGACAGACCCCAGTGCCCTTCCAGGTGATGGCTGGCCCCGGGTCGAGGTCAGCCTAGACCTCAGCACTGCCCTTTTGTGGATCCTCTTCAAGGAAGACTGTGCCCGGCCGGGCATCACGTTCACTGAGGAGCTGGATGTCCTGGCAAGAAGCACCCCTCCACCATGTGGGCTTCTCCAACAGCGAAGACTCCTTGTGTTGGAAAGGGCTGGAACGAGCACTGCCAACCAGGTCCGCCTCCCGGTGTCCATCACCGGAGCTGACATTGCGGGTCCTGTTTGCGGAGGCCACACTTCCAGTCTTCATCGAGCTCCCCACACAGCAGGGCAGCAGCACCCGAGGGCGCAGAAACTGACTCGGGCCAGCAGCTTCTAGGGCAGCGCCCGTCAGCGCTGAGGCGGGCTGCTGGGCGCAGACAGCGCAGCCGTGTGTCAGGGGCCCATGCAGCGTGCTGGGCGCGGACAGCGCAGCCGTGTGTCAGGGGCCCATGCAGCGTGCTGGGCGCAGACAGCGCAGCCGTGTGTCAGGGGCCCATGCAGCGTGCTGGGCGCGGACAGCGCAGCCGTGTGCCAGGGGCCCATGCAGCGTGCTGGGCGCGGACAGCGCAGCCGTGTGTCAGGGGCCCATGCAGCGTGCTGGGCGCAGACAGCGCAGCCGTGTGTCAGGGGCCCATGCAGGATGCTGGGCGCAGAAAGCGCAGCCGTGTGTCAGGGGCCCGTGCAGCGTGCTGGGCGCGGACAGTGCAGACAGCGCAGCCGTGTGTCAGGGGCCCATGCAGCGTGCTGGGCGCAGACAGCGCAGCCGTGTGTCAGGGGCCCATGCAGGATGCTGGGCGCGGACAGCGCAGCCGTGTGTCAGGGGCCCATGCAGCGTGCTGGGCGCGGACAGCGCAGCCGTGTGTCAGGGGCCCATGCAGCATGCTGGGCGCAGACAGCGCAGCCGTGTGTCAGGGGCCCATGCAGCGTGCTGGGCGCGGACAGCGCAGCCGTGTGCCAGGGGCCCATGCAGCGTGCTGGGCGCGGACAGCGCAGCCGTGTGTCAGGGGCCCATGCAGCGTGCTGGGCGCGGACAGCGCAGCCGTGTGCAGGGGCCCATGCAGCGTGCTGGGCGCAGACAGCGCAGCCGTGTGTCAGGGGCCCATGCAGCGTGCTGGGCGCAGACAGCGCAGCCGTGTGTCAGGGGCCCATGCAGCGTGCTGGGCGCAGACAGCGCAGCCGTGTGTCAGGGGCCCATGCAGCGTGCTGGGCGCAGACAGCGCAGCCGTGTGTCAGGGGCCCATGCAGCGTGCTGGGCGCACACAGCGCAGCCGTGTGCCAGGGGCCCATGCAGCGTGCTGGGCGCAGACAGCGCAGCCGTGTGTCAGGGGCCCATGCAGGATGCTGGGCGCAGACAGCGCAGCCGTGTGTCAGGGGCCCGTGCAGCGTGCTGGGCGCGGACAGTGCAGACAGCGCAGCCGTGTGTCAGGGGCCCATGCAGCGTGCTGGGCGCGGACAGTGCAGACAGCGCAGCCGTGTGTCAGGGGCCCATGCAGCGTGCTGGGCGCAGACAGCGCAGCCGTGTGTCAGGGGCCCATGCAGGATGCTGGGCGCAGACAGCGCAGCCGTGTGTCAGGGGCCCATGCAGCATGCTGGGCGCAGACAGCGCAGCCGTGTGCCAGGGGCCCATGCAGCGTGCTGGGCGCGGACAGCGCAGCCGTGTGTCAGGGGCCCATGCAGCGTGCTGGGCGCAGACAGCGCAGCCGTGTGCAGGGGCCCATGCAGCGTGCTGGGCGCAGACAGCGCAGCCGTGTGTCAGGGGCCCATGCAGCGTGCTGGGCGCAGACAGCGCAGCCGTGTGTCAGGGGCCCATGCAGCGTGCTGGGCGCAGACAGCGCAGCCGTGTGTCAGGGGCCCATGCAGCGTGCTGGGCGCAGACAGCGCAGCCGTGTGTCAGGGGCCCATGCAGCGTGCTGGGCGCAGACAGCGCAGCCGTGTGTCAGGGGCCCATGCAGCGTGCTGGGCGCACACAGCGCAGCCGTGTGTCAGGGGCCCATGCAGCGTGCTGGGCGCGGACAGCGCAGCCGTGTGTCAGGGGCCCATGCAGGATGCTGGGCGCGGACAGCGCAGCCGTGTGTCAGGGGCCCATGCAGCGTGCTGGGCGCGGACAGTGCAGCCGTGTGTCAGGGGCCCATGCAGCGTGCTGGGCGCGGACAGCGCAGCCGTGTGTCAGGGGCCCATGCAGCGTGCTGGGCGCGGACAGCGCAGCCGTGTGTCAGGGGCCCATGCAGCGTGCTGGGCGCGGACAGCGCAGCCGTGTGTCAGGGGCCCATGCAGGATGCTGGGCGCGGACAGCGCAGCCGTGTGTCAGGGGCCCATGCAGCGTGCTGGGCGCAAACAGCGCAGCCGTGTGTCAGGGGCCCATGCAGCGTGCTGGGCGCGGACAGCGCAGCCGTGTGTCAGGGGCCCATGCAGGATGCTGGGCGCGGACAGTGCAGCCGTGTGCCAGGGGCCCATGCAGCGTGCTGGGCGCGGACAGCGCAGCCGTGTGTCAGGGGCCCATGCAGCGTGCTGGGCGCGGACAGCGCAGCCGTGTGTCAGGGGCCCATGCAGCGTGCTGGGCGCAGACAGCGCAGACAGCGCAGCCGTGTGTCAGGGGCCCATGCAGCGTGCTGGGAGCAGACAGCGCAGCCGTGTGTCAGGGGCCCATGCAGCGTGCTGGGCGCGGACAGCGCAGCCGTGTGTCAGGGGCCCATGCAGCGTGCTGGGCGCAGACAGCGCAGCCGTGTGCCAGGGGCCCATGCAGCATGCTGGGCGCAGACAGCGCAGCCGTGTGTCAGGGGCCCATGCAGCGTGCTGGGCGCAGACAGCGCAGCCGTGTGTCAGGGGCCCATGCAGGATGCTGGGCGCAGAAAGCGCAGCCGTGTGTCAGGGGCCCGTGCAGCGTGCTGGGCGCAGACAGTGCAGACAGCGCAGCCGTGTGTCAGGGGCCCGTGCAGCGTGCTGGGCGCAGACAGCGCAGCCGTGTGTCAGGGGCCCATGCAGGATGCTGGGCGCAGACAGCGCAGCCGTGTGTCAGGGGCCCATGCAGCGTGCTGGGCGCGGACAGCGCAGCCGTGTGTCAGGGGCCCATGCAGCATGCTGGGCGCAGACAGCGCAGCCGTGTGTCAGGGGCCCATGCAGCGTGCTGGGCGCAGACAGCGCAGCCGTGTGCCAGGGGCCCATGCAGCGTGCTGGGCGCGGACAGCGCAGCCGTGTGTCAGGGGCCCATGCAGCGTGCTGGGCGCGGACAGCGCAGCCGTGTGCAGGGGCCCATGCAGCGTGCTGGGCGCAGACAGCGCAGCCGTGTGTCAGGGGCCCATGCAGCGTGCTGGGCGCAGACAGCGCAGCCGTGTGTCAGGGGCCCATGCAGCGTGCTGGGCGCAGACAGCGCAGCCGTGTGTCAGGGGCCCATGCAGCGTGCTGGGCGCAGACAGCGCAGCCGTGTGTCAGGGGCCCATGCAGCGTGCTGGGCGCAGACAGCGCAGCCGTGTGTCAGGGGCCCATGCAGCGTGCTGGGCGCACACAGCGCAGCCGTGTGTCAGGGGCCCATGCAGCGTGCTGGGCGCACACAGCGCAGCCGTGTGTCAGGGGCCCATGCAGCGTGCTGGGCGCGGACAGCGCAGCAGTGTGTCAGGGGCCCATGCAGGATGCTGGGCGCGGACAGCGCAGCCGTGTGTCAGGGGCCCATGCAGGATGCTGGGCGCGGACAGCGCAGCCGTGTGTCAGGGGCCCATGCAGCGTGCTGGGCGCGGACAGCGCAGCCGTGTGTCAGGGGCCCATGCAGCGTGCTGGGCGCGGACAGCGCAGCCGTGTGTCAGGGGCCCATGCAGCGTGCTGGGCGCGGACAGCGCAGCCGTGTGTCAGGGGCCCATGCAGCGTGCTGGGCGCGGACAGCGCAGCCGTGTGTCAGGGGCCCATGCAGGATGCTGGGCGCGGACAGCGCAGCCGTGTGTCAGGGGCCCATGCAGCGTGCTGGGCGCGGACAGCGCAGCCGTGTGTCAGGGGCCCATGCAGCGTGCTGGGCGCAGACAGCGCAGACAGCGCAGCCGTGTGTCAGGGGCCCATGCAGCGTGCTGGGCGCACACAGCGCAGACAGCGCAGCCGTGTGTCAGGGGCCCATGCAGCGTGCTGGGCGCACACAGCGCAGACAGCGCAGCCGTGTGTCAGGGGCCCATGCAGCGTGCTGGGCGCAGACAGCGCAGACAGCGCAGCCGTGTGTCAGGGGCCCATGCAGCGTGCTGGGCGCACACAGCGCAGACAGCGCAGCCGTGTGTCAGGGGCCCATGCAGCGTGCTGGGCGCGGACAGCGCAGCCGTGTGTCAGGGGCCCATGCAGCGTGCTGGGCGCGGACAGCGCAGCCGTGTGTCAGGGGCCCATGCAGCGTGCTGGGCGCAGACAGCGCAGCCGTGTGCCAGGGGCCCATGCAGCGTGCTGGGCGCAGACAGCGCAGCCGTGTGTCAGGGGCCCATGCAGCGTGCTGGGCGCAGACAGCGCAGCCGTGTGTCAGGGGCCCATGCAGCATGCTGGGCACAGACAGCGCAGCCGTGTGTCAGGGGCCCATGCAGCGTGCTGGGCGCAGACAGCGCAGACAGCGCAGCCGTGTGTCAGGGGCCCATGCAGCGTGCTGGGCGCAGACAGCGCAGCCGTGTGTCAGGGGCCCATGCAGCGTGCTGGGCACAGACAGCGCAGCCGTGTGTCAGGGGCCCATGCAGCGTGCTGGGCACAGACAGCGCAGCCGTGTGTCAGGGGCCCATGCAGCGTGCTGCGCGCGGACAGCGCAGCCGTGTGTCAGGGGCCCATGCAGCGTGCTGGGCGCGGACAGCGCAGCCGTGTGTCAGGGGCCCATGCAGCGTGCTGCACGTGGCGGGAGGGGTGTGCGTGTGCCGCACTCTTATCTCAGGGCACAGGGCACAGGGCGGAGCACGCCCCGGTGGTGGGAGGCCGGGAGGCCTCAGAGCACCCCCTCCTCTCCTAGGAAGTGAGGGGCAGCTGCGTCTCCTGCGCTAGGTTTGCTGGCTGCTGACACACACGAAGGCCATGAGGCAGGCCTCCAAGCGCCACCACTAATGCTCCTGGAATACCAGTGAGCCTTCACCAAGGAGCAGTGATGTGAGATGCATGGCCCTGGGAAGCAGCACGTTCGGGATCCTCTCCTTCAACATGGTCACTTCCCGGAGGACGGGATAACCTGAGGAAGGTCACCGCATCACCTACTCCATGAGGAAGCAGTGAGGCATGGCACAGAAGGGCGAGCCCATCTCCTGCCCAGAATCATTGGAGGGCCTTACAGGTGTTGAAATCAGAAATAATGGTCCACTGCTGCAGCTGCCTGTTGTCCTGAAAGCCAATTATTCAGGACAAGGGCTGCTGAGAAGAAAATAGTTTTATTCAAAAGTCCACCACTTGAGAAAGTGGGGGACCCCTGTAATCAAAAACCCATCTTAATGTTTTGGTGCAAGCAGATGTTTTATAAGGATGGATAATGAACAAAAAATAGAAAAAAGGAATCAAAAGGAGAGGCTGAGGTTCCTTTGCTGAGAGTTGGAGAGCCTATTGTAAGTTAGCCCAGGGTGTTCAGAGAACTCATTGAAGGCAGCAAATCTCCTACAGCTGGCATATTTGAAGGTCGGAGTCTACTTCTCCGGATGTTACAGGAACTGAAGCTAGCAAGTAACCTATAAACTAGTTATTGTTCTTTGTAACAAGTACCCACACATTCCTGCAGGCAGGTAGTCCTCTTGGCCTTGAGCGAGAATCAGAACTGCAATGGTGAAAGTGAAGAGAACAGGGGCTGAGGTGAGTCATGTGGCTCCTGCTTATGTTTATTCTTCTTGCTCAGATGTTAATATGTCTTCATGTTAATAACCCTTAATATGCATCAGCTGGAAGGGAACTGTGTTAGGCTTGCTTGCTTGTACTCTGCCCTGACTGGTGTGTGAGCACATGGCAGTGCCACATTTGTGTAGCCTATGTAAGGCTACGGGTGCTTTGACTCAGGGTGGAGTACTGATGGCTGGAGGGCCAATTGCTTGCCTGCCATTGTGAGAGACCGTTTTTCTGTTCCTTTGCTTGCTGCCATGAGAAGTGGTTTTCCCTGCCTGTCTGCTCGCCCGCCATTGCGAGATTCTATTAAACGGGAATGGACCAACACTTTCCAGCTCCACAGTTTCTCTGCTGTCTGCCTGAATCCAATGTGAACCTGCCTGACCTCGGCCACGGGCGTTTCAAAACTGTAAGAAGAACTCGGCCAGAGGTGAAAGCACAGGATTGATTATGTACTTTTGATCTATTACAAAGATACTTTTGATTTGTTACAAAATACATAACTTTAATTACTAAACTGGTGATATTGAATCATGGTAATAAGCAACAAACTGGATTTAATTAACATTTACAGAAATTCTTTTATAAGCTTACTTTATTAGTATATTTTTGTTGAGCTCTATTTTATGGCTAATTAAGCTAAGATCAGTAATCAGTAATTAATACAGCATATTTTTTCCGAGTTAAAGTGTTGGGGACCTTTTCACCCAGGACCTCCAGCTAATGATGGACCATGAAACAAAACTGGGTGGCTAAGGCCTACAGGCACACCAAGAAGGTATTCCAGGTCAACCCGGAGAAGCTGCGGGTGCCGGTGAAGGCCTGGCTGGAAAAAGAGGTGATAAACTCTGCGGACATTGGAGTCCTTGTTGACCAGCAACCTCACAAGCCAAAGAAATAGCACTTCAGAAGTGGAGGGACCTGGAGAGGGAGGAAGAGGATGCTAGGAAGAAGGAGGCAGCTCCTCAGGCCCCTTTTAAGGGCAGAAGCTTGAAAATGAAGAGCTGTCTTGGCTCAAATGGTTGGACCCCCTTGCTTGTGCCTGTGCGGATGCAGTGTTTCCTCTGATTCTAGTGAATGACTTCTTACCTAACTGTTTTCCAAGTTTCTTTTCACTTAAGAATTGTACCTTTTTTTTTAGCCTTACTTGTCTCTGCTGAAGGACAAGTAATGGTTTTCTATGATTAATAAATATCTTTACAGAGATTTGAAAAAAGGAAAGAAAGAAACACATGGCTTTAAAATTTCTGTTCCCTTTTTTATTGATTTTAAGATAGAGGAGGGGGGTAGGAAGGAAGGGGAGAAGCAGGAAGCATCAACTCGTAGCAGTTGCTTCCCATATGTGCCTTGACCGGCAAGCCCAGGGTTTCAAACTGGCGACCTCAGCATTCCAGGTTGATGCTTTATCCATCGTGCCAACACAGGTCAGGCTAAAACTACTGTTTTATTTCTTTTACACCCTTAGGTTTTTCACACATCTCTCCCAAAACATTTTCAGGTGCCTTCTTCCTTCAGAAAGCAATATTTTTATATTGGACTGAATTCTTCAGTGTGTCATGTTTTCCCTTGCATAGCAATCTTCCTGAACAGAACTCGCTCTGCCTAGAACACTAATTATAACCCATCACTCCATCTCTGTCACATTTTACATAGCTAATAGTTTCATATTTAATCTTTCAATTTACACATCAGTATTTCTTATAAGCTCACTGAGGTATCCTTCTTGTTAGTAAGTACATGTGCTTCTTAATACTTCTCACATTATATTCAAACAACTTGTATAACTGTCTAATTCCCTATTGGACTATGAGCTTCTGGAAGGGCAGTGCCGTGTATTTAAACCCATTAAGAAGTAGATTGAATCCAATGAGGTTACAGATCAGAAATGACTCTTTTTTATTTTTATCTTTCTAACTAGTACCTTAAAACATTTATGGTACTTCCCAGCCTTGGATAGAATCCAATTTCAGCTGTAAGAACATGTCTTATTTTAGTAATTGGCTCATTTTGATATTAAAATTCCATTCCAACTTAATTTTAAACTTGAATCTCACATACAATGGGAAGGTCCTCCCCACCTGCCACTGCACCATCCAGCTCTGACCCTGCCTGGCTAGGGGACAGGTCGTGGGAAAGCAAATACGCTCTCCTTTTAACGTCTCTATTTCTCACCCTCTGCTCCTAGGTCTCATTTCTTTCCCAGTGTTTTTTGAAGAAAAGATTGGGAAATATCTTTTGTGACTGGTTTTGTTATCATCCGAGCACCCTGTGTCAGCCCCCAAATGGTCATTCCTTCATCAGTTTTATTATGGGTTCTTCTAAGTTCATGGTCCCCTTCAGTTTCCCACCTCCTTGAAGTACACTCTGTAACATTTCATTGCTGGAGTCCTTTTCCCAAACAGGACACCTTGTTGTATAAGATGGTGTCAAGATGGTTTAAGCCTGATGATTTGTGCAGCATTTTGACTAAGCTAACGGTTGAAATATAAAAAAGAAAGGCCCTTAGCATGAATAACTCTTAGGAGAACTTACTTTCTCTGAAACAGAGACGTTTGGCAAGACTTACTTTTCTAAAAAGACTCCCTATTCCTGGCCTTGAGGCTGGTCTCCCAGACTGTGGCCCTGGGCTAGCTTTGCAAGGCTGCAGGTGTTCTCAGAATGTTTCTCCCTGAATTAACCCTATAAAAAAACGTTGTAAGAAAGCTTGTTTCACTGCTTTGTCCTACTGCTATGCTTCCTCTCCTCCCCATTCCTCAATAGTATGTAATATTGCCTTTAAAAGCTAGTCTCAGACTATACTTGGGATCGTATTGATTTGAACAACTTAGGTCTTCGTGCAGTCATGCAGATGGTTAAAGACTCCCTAATTTGGCTAATTGATTGTGTGGCAAGACGTCTGTTTTTCGCTGTTCCGATACAAGAGGTAACTCCAACGTCCTTGCCACATGTCACTTGCAAGGGTACAGGGACCTTGCACTGCATGGTTTTTTTCATTATCCTGCCCTGTGGACCAGATACTAAGTGACATTGATTGATTTGTTCATAAATATTCCCCAAATCACAGAGATACATGTTGGGCTCACATATGACTTATCTCAGTATGCTCTAGCCTGTAGCCTCAGACTATAGACTAGTGCGTTTATACTGTTTAAAAGCATCTGATGGGTGAGTGGGCAGCACACCCTTCTGGAGCCTCAGACTATAGACTAGTGCATTCATACTATTTAAAAGCATCTGATGGGTGAGTGGGCAGCACACCCTTCTGCAGCCTCAGACTATAGACTAGTGCATTCATACTGTTTAGAAGCATCTGATGGGTGAGTGGGCAGCACACCCTTCTGGAGCTCTCATTTGTATTTAGGTATCAGTTGGGGAAGAAAAGTAAATATCACAGCATCTGACCCATTACTCACTGCCTCAGTGAGTCACTCATTCAAGTTTCTAGTTTTCTCTTATACACTGTGAACATAGATAAATTGGGTTTGTTATTTTAGTAAATCCAACTTGGATATAACTGGGATCTATATATAATGTGGAGATCTTATTTCATATAGTTTTCAGTTTTGAGGCATCAGTCAAATTTATATGTATCAGAAAATGTCCCATTTAAAGCCAGAGAGTCAATATTGCCAAATGGGGAAGCTTAGGCTCTTGGTCAAGTCCAGCTCCATTATTTATAGCCATGTAACTTTGGGCAAGTCACTCAAACTTTTTGTACATTAGTTTGCTCATTAGAAACATAGTGATGACAATAACAGTAACTTTCTTAAATAGATAATAACACTCTATTTCAAAGTACATTAAGAAGTTTGAGCCAAATATAGTAAAGTTTTTGCAAAATGAGTAAATCCAAGAGTAAAAATATGAACAGGCATACACATGCAGTTGGTTCATGGATATTATGATGAATAGAAATTAATGAGAAAACTCATTTTCCATTAGCTTCCTCCAGAAATGGGCTATCACATTCTAAAATTATATTTGCCTTTGCAGAAAGAGTTGTATTGTATTCAGTTCTGAAAAGTTGTTCAATTATGAAAAATTGCTCACTACTAAAACTTGTTCTGAGAAAACTAGTGTTGATTCTGATTAATAAAAGCTAATACCATTCTGGTTGTTGAATATTTTTCATATTATCCCATAATAAAACTTATTTTAATAAAAGTGGAAAATGTTAATACAGCCATCTGAACAGTAAGAAATATGTCTCTTTATTTTAAAATTCTTCCTTGACAAATTGCCAAAATTAGAATGTATATCATGGAAATCCAGTTATATAATTTTTTAAAGTCCTAGATAGTTGGGCTTACCATTTATCTGTATAATCAAACACAAATATATACATGTTTTCCACTTGATTAAAGCCTTATAAGGTAATGTTTTATAAAGTAGTAAATTTTATATATAAACTATATTTTTAAAATAATAAAAAGTATATTCTAATTGTAATTCAAAATCAATTTAGTTATTAGAAAGTTCATAAAAATCCTGTTTTTCTTTTTATAAGCATATTAACCTGAATTATACAGTGTATCCATAAAGTCATGGTGCACTTTTGACCGGTTACGGTCACAGGAAAGCAACAAAAGACAATAGAAATGTCAAATCTGCACCAAAAAGAAGGAAAACGCTCCCAGTTTCTGTAGGATGATGTGGCAGCATATGCGCATGCACAGATGATGACGTAACACCGTGTATACAGCAGAGCAGCCCACGGCCATGCCAGTCGAGATGTGGACGGTACAGAGGAAAGTTCAGTGTGTTCTGTGGCTTGCTAAATTCAAATCCGTGACCAAAATGCAATGTGAATATCAGCATGTTTATGACGAGGCACCACTACATAGGAATAACATTACTCGGTGGGATAAGCAGTTGAAGGAAACCGGCAGTTTGGTGGAGAAACCCCATTCTGGTAGGCCATCAGTCAGTAACGAGTCTGTAGAGCAGGGGTCCCCAAACTACAGGCCGTGGGCCACATGCGGTCCCCTGAGGCCATTTATCCGGTCCCCACCACACTTCCGGAAGGGGCACCTCTTTCACTGGTGGTCAGTGAGAGGACCATGCAAAGCACGGCGTCACTCATGTACAGTACTACTTCCGGTGACACAGGACACATGCGTCATGGCTCCGGAAGCGCGTCATATCACTTGTTACACCTACCAGCAACAAATATGGAACCAGACATTGACCATCTCATTAGCCAAAGCAGGCCCATAGTTCCCATTGAAATACTGGTCAGTTTGTTGATTTAAATTTACTTGTTCTTTATTTTAAATATTGTATTTGTTCCCACTTTGTTTTTTTACTTTAAAATAAGATATGTGCAGTGTGCATAGGGATTTGTTCATAGTTTTTTTATAGTCCAGCCCTCCAACAGTCTGAGGGACAGTGAACTGGCCCCCTGTGTAAAAAGTTTGGGGACCCCTGCTGTAGAGGCTATATGGGATGACTACCTTAGGAGCCCTAAAAAATCTGTGCATGAGCCCACATCGAACTACACTAAATAGGTATGAAACTGGGAGAGTTTTCCTTTTATTTGGTGCAGATTTCACATTTCTATCGTCTCTTGTTGCTTTCCTGTGACCGGTCAAAAGTGCACCATGACTTTACGGACACACTGTATATAGATTAATTTTAAAAATAAAACATAAAATGAGAATAATGAGGTGTAGACTATATTTAATTGGTTTCCTCTTTAAAACATAATTAGTATTCCACAGATAACATGAGTAACACCATCCAAAGAAATTGCTCTAACAAGCATTACAGTTTAGATAGAGCTGTGGGGCAGTCAGTTCATGGGGGAATTGCCATTTAAAATGCAATTGAAAGAGATGTGCATTTTTTTATCTGTTTTCAGGCCTGCTAAAATGGAATACTATTGCTTGATCATAAGATAATATTTATGTAAAAGCAACCAACATTTTATAAATATTAAAATTCTTTATGCTTTTTCTTTGATAGTCTTTTATAATATCATAAAACTTTGAGAAAAAAATGGCATACCCATGACAGTTCTCATAAGAAAAATTAAATTCTCTAACTATAGGCCTAAAAGCACATTTAACTATAAAGAAGAAATGTTTCTTAATCAATCTATATCAGAAATATATCTGTTTCATTTACTGATAAGTAGCCAAGGTAGACTGAATGGAACAAAGCTACAGTTACCTCTGTGAGGGGCTTGACAGATATGCCGTCCAAAGAAGCTATTCATATATTCTAAACCAATCGTGCAATTGAGCAGCATCACCCTGCCTAACATATCTAAATTTATACAATTATAAAAGGAAGTATTATGTAAGTAGATAAACAACTTCTACCTAGATTTATGTCCTGTTACCACCCAAATGCAGGAAATTACTCATTACTGGTTCAGTGGATGGCCAGTCGTCGCAGCTGTTGTGGCCATGCAGATGCAGGTTCTCACTGGATTCGAGCAGACAGTAAAGAAACAGTTGAGTTAAAAAATGGCGGGCCAGGGCCTGACCTGCGGTGATGCAGTGGATGAAGCGTCAACCTGGAAATGCTGAGGTCACCGGTTCGAAACCCTGGGCTTGCCTGGTCAAGGCACATATGGGAGTTGATGCTTCCAGCTCCTCCCCCCTTCTCTCTCTCTGTCTCTCTCTCTGTCTCTCTCTCCTCTCTCTCCCTCTCTGTCTCTCTCCCCTCTCTAAAAATGAATAAATAAAATTTAAAAAAATGGCGGGCCATTCCTTTATTAAAGTCTCACACCAGCTGACGAGCAAACACACGGGGAAAACACTTCCCTTTCACCATTCAGAGCTAACAAAGCCCTGACACATTCAGTAATTCTAATAATGGCATTAGGCAGTTCCTGACTTTTTGGTATAGTAAAGAAATCTTTTTGAGTTACTATAATTAAATTTTTTTAAAGTTATATAAATATACCACTACACTTGTAAATCTTTTAGAAAGGGAGCACAAAGAATACATATTTTTACATTTAGTATAATGTATCACTTAATGTCATTAAAGGATATGAATAGCATGCACCCCTAAAATATTTTAGTTTCAGACACCTAATCTTAGTCTGACTGGTCATAAATACAAATATCATAAAAAATTTAGTGTAAATTGTGAAAAGGATTATTTTATATCACTTGGAGTTAGGGATAAGGGTCAGGGAAAAGAATGAATAAGATTCCTACAGGGATATTTATAATTATTTGAGAAAAGTTTTGGTTCGTATTACATGGTGCTAAAAAGTGATGCATCATTTTGTAAAGCTTGAAAACAAAATTGAGGAACAACAAAATTATTTTAAAAAATATTCTGTAATTGTCTAGATGGGAAATAACAAACTCAAGAAATAAAAGATTGGCTCTTAAATGATAAATCTAGAGGGAGTTTACAAATTATGTCTTTAGAAGTTTGCGATTGGGTAAGTGTTTGGGCGAAGAATTGTTGTCAAATGCTTTATTGATTGTTCAAATTGTCTGCTTAAGAGTAAAAGGGACAAAAGTGAATAATCTGTTACCACTACTGAAAATCTTTGATTTATGTGCTTATAGCAGATAACTACACTGAATATAGTATAGATTCTTAGAAAGGGTTGAATTCAATAAACATCACCACAAGTCACCTTTTGTACAAAGTAAAAATATAACTATTATATAATTGCATAGTAACCCCTTCCAAAAAAAATAATAGTCATTTGCTGCTTCAAAACGAACTTAATTATTTTACAACTGCTGAATGGAAAACATTTACTTCTAAGAGACCTGGATTTCAGATTTATTGCTTTAATTACTATCTTTTGTTCTTGATAAGTCACTTTCTTGCTGTCTTTAAAATGATTAAGTTATATATTTATGTAATCTCTTTTGAATGCTATGCTTGTTTTAAGTATAAGGGATTGGTTTTATACTTACATTTATTTTATTATGATGGGTTTTGTGGTGGATCAACATTAAGAGGTCTTTTTGATTCATGAACCAGTAGCGTCAGCATCACCTAATAGTTTGTTGGATGTGCTGAAATCAGGCCCCAACCAGGATATTTATATGAACACTAAAGTTTGAAAAGTACTGTTTAACATATTCATGATATTGCTGTCAAGATCACTTCTTTTACATCAATCATTTATTATGCAATAATTTATTATGCAATGTTTCAGTGTGCCATCATCCATGCATTGAAATGCCTTTAGAGTAAATCACTTCAGTATAGGCATGTTTTTATATGTAATCAGTTCTTCTGATGTATTAGTTACGTTAATTAACAACAGCCATGGAAATTACTTTTTCTGAGCACTGAGTTAGTGACTGAGGCCTGTTGTTTAGGAATTGGTGTAACAGTTAAATCTCTAGTATAGTATAGAATGAGGTAATATACATGTTGCAAAGATGAGTTTACATTTTTTCAAATAAGATGTGTAGGTCAAGAAAAAAAAGATATGTAGGTCAAGATATAATTGTAAAGACAGGAAAAAAGGACAATCTAGAAGGTAAAAGCAAGATAAGACAATTATTTAAAATGTATAGCTTTAGCTATTATCATAGTAATGATTACACCTTTAAATTAGTATGATTTTTAAAGCCCACTTTAAAATGAAGATTATTATTTTATATTTGGGTGAAAACATGTTTCAATTTCTGAAAAAAATAACAAAATTCTCACCTCTTTTAATGATTTTTGCCAAATTATTTTTCTAATTTATAACTTGGTTTGATTGAAAATTAAGTTATTACTTATTTTATAAGGATTTACTGTGATAAATATTGCTTTTTCTGTTTCCTATTGTGGAATGTTTATTGTTCAAACCATCTATCTATCTCTCTACCTATCTACCTACTTATTTTTGTTCCTGGGTTAACTTATCTTGTGTTACTAAGTAAAGTTTTTTTAAAGTAAGAAATAAATCATTGTAGTAGACTAAATAAGATATACTCCCTCCCTCCTAATCTCACTCTCCCATTTTGCTCATTCTTTCTTTCTTTTTTTCTTTGTTCTTTGCTTCCTTGCTTCCTTGCTTTCATTGCTTTCTTTCTTCTTTATTTTGAAGGCTACTTTAAACAAAGATGTGATTTAATGTAAAGAAATCAGAGCTAGTAATCAAGTTAGATTTTTGTCAAGACTTTGAGAAATCTACTCCTTTGATAAAATGAGAGGGTCTTCTGTAATAGAGTGAATATTTGAGACAAGAAAATAAATTATAAACAAATTGTATGGCCTGACCAGCTGGTGGCACAGTGGAGATATCATTAGCCTGGGACACAGAAGACCTAGGTTTGAAACCCTGGAATCACTAGCGTAAGTATGGACTTGCTGGCTTGAGAGTGGGATCATAGATATGACGCTATGGTTGCTGGCTTGAGCCCAAAGGTTGCTGGTTTAAAGCCGAGGGCCCTGGCTTGAGCAAGGGGTCACTGGTGTGGCTGGAGCTTCCTTGGATAAGGCACATATGAGAAAGCAATCAATGAACAACTAAGGTGCTGCAACAAAGAATTGATGCTTTTCATCTCTCTTCCTTCTGTTATAAATTAGTGTACTTTAATCCACAGGTTACATAGAGACACCAAGACAGGATACAGAAGAAATTTTAGGAGGAGATTGATTAATTAGCTGGCTAGCTACATGGGGCACGGTCCCAAATCATATAGGCCCTCATACAGTTCTCAGCCTTCTTTTATACAAAATCAAGTACTGGTTGGGGTGGATAAGGAGGGAGCATGGTACAATAGTCAATTACTAACAAGCTTACAACATCTATCATAGGATCTATTAAAAGGAAATAAAAACATTCCTACATATCAAAACCACAAGATAACACAGTAGTGGTAAATGTTTTACATACCGGGAAAAGACATTCACAAATCTTCCTGGGTCTACCACCCATCCCTGTTGCCACAACAGTGGGAAATGAAATGTTTAGCTTAGGATAAGGAGAGAAGCTAGATGAAATTACCTTTGCTAAAAGTGTTTAGTTTTTCTTAGTTTACAAGTTTTATACATATAAAGAATTTCAG
The DNA here is from genome assembly GCF_036850995.1 of Saccopteryx leptura. Taxonomy (NCBI): domain Eukaryota; kingdom Metazoa; phylum Chordata; class Mammalia; order Chiroptera; family Emballonuridae; genus Saccopteryx; species Saccopteryx leptura. The sequence goes on along the minus strand of NC_089514.1, from coordinate 49,451,259 downwards.
AATGATGATTATTAGAAAGCATATAAAATAAATGTTACAGAATGCAGGTTTTTCCAAGCAAGGGGAGTGGGCTCCTGATCCCTTTGTCTAGAAGTATAAGTCATTCTCAGGACTCCAGGTAGGGAGGAAGAGTTAGAATCAGTGTAGGAATTTTTAATAAAGATATGTAAACATTGTCTCCTAAAGGCTCTTAAAGAAGGGGAAGAGGAAGTTTTCAGATGTTTACCTTCTTTGCTCTGTCTAGTAAGTAGTGGCCTCAGTCCTTCCAAAGAACTATAGTTAAACTATGATAGTTACTAACTTTTGCCCCTTTAATCTCTCTCTTTAGGGTTTTTTCGCTTCAGAAAGGAGGGGTAAGGTGGGCCTGATTCTTCCTTTTAAAATACTAATGCTAACTTTTTTTGCAATTCCTTAGCACCTTATCTCACTTCCTCACTTCCTGTCTGTTTCTATCTATCCCTTTCTCTGTCTCTGTCTCTCTCTCCATCTCTTTGTCTGACTCACTAAAAAAAAAAAAAAAAAAAAAAAAGGAATACATTGTATGGAAAATGTTGGGCAGATAGAGTATATTATGCTCACTTTGTTAACTATGACGCTGCCCATGAGGAGGCCGTTGCCCAGGTGATATTAATGTGTGTTGAGACTCTTTGTAGCCTGGGGCTTGGTTTTGGGATTAAGCCTTTCCCACCCTTTTTGATGTGGGGTGGTACAATCCAATCATGCCTCAGAGAAGTGACTTTGTATTAGAGACTTCCCTATTTTGTATATTGGATTAGAGGTTGTGAAGCTACAATATAAAATGGGGGCAGAACGAGAGTTTGCGCTCTTGGCTCCTGAGATTATCATTAGAGGAGAGAACAGAGCAGAGAGCAGAAGGAGGCCACGTGGAGTAGGCCAGGAGAAGCAGCCAAGATGGCGGAGTGCTGAGTGAGATGCCAGTTTGTGTCGAGTTTGTATCTGGGATAAGGAAGGAGATGGGGAACTGAGGAGAATAAGGCTGGTGAGCTAGAAACCTTTGATTCTAGGAAACTCGGATAAGTCAGTGGCTTTGTGAGCACTGAATGTGAGTGGGTTTTGGAGCCCAGTGTGTGTTTTTACTTGCCCGCCGGGTGCAAGCTAGAATTAAAGACTATGGCCCACCAGTTTGTGGCTCCGTTGTTTCTTTACCGACTGTCCGAATCCAATGTGAACCTGCATGGGCCGGGAGGCTGCTGTGATAGTGGCCCTGGCTTCTGGCTTTACAGAAAATTTATTAGGAAAAGGAGCAATAAGGTATCAAATTATTTATTATTTAATTACTTATATTATTTTAGGCAATGAGCAAAGAAAATATAAGGAGATAATTAAAGAATGCTCTTGGCTTTACTACCACAACATTGTTTTCATCCTCAATAAAATGTGTGCCTATATTTGCTAATGTGAGGATTTCATTGAACCTAACTGGCTTCCTCATGTGACACAGTATGAACTTTATAGTGATTTTCTTAATATCAATATAATATTCTTTTCCTTGTCATTTCATACTCAGAAATGATCATGAAATAAGAATCCAAAGTAAAAACAATTTTTAAAAAATTTTGGTTGAACCTGACCAGGCAGTGGTACAGTGGATAGAGCATCAGACTGGGACACAGAGGACCCGGGTTTGAAACCCCAAGGTTGCCTACTTGAGCACGGGCTCAACAGCTTGAGCTCAGGATCGCTGGCTTGAGTGTGGAATCATAGACATGACCCCATGGTTTCTGGCTTGAGCCCAAAGATTGCTGGCTTGAGGCCAAGGTCGCTGGCTTGAGCAAGGGGTCACTGGCTTGGCTGGAGCCCCCTGGTCAAAGCACATATGAAAATGCAATCAATGAACAACTAAGGTGCCACAATAAAGAATTGATGCTTCTCATCTCTCCCTTCTTGTCTGTCTGTCCCTATCTGCCCCTCTCTCTGTCTCTGTCTGTCACACACAAAAAAATTTATTGACATTACAAATTAAAGTCACACATAATATGAGCAACTTCATAGATTGTTAGGCTGTTCAAGATAATAAAGTTCACATTTATCTCCTAGTACATGAGCTTGATTTTTATCCTCTCTGCTCTTAGACTTATACCCAGGGGACATCAAATAAATCTTTTTAGGGCAGAATTGTAAAGTAAAATTTTAATATATTTTTGTTATGTTATGATAAGTACATCCTGGCTCATAAAAAAATATAGCATGAATTTAATATAATGTCTAAGAAAGGAAAGAGATCAAATAAACAACCAAAGTTTAAATAGAATGTATTAACACTCTTCTCAGTTTTCAAAGTCACTAAAATAGCAATAGCTTTTAAAAAGAAGAAAATCAAATCATATTTCTAAATATAAATATGGCAATCACTTCTTGACAAGCTCCATTATTCATCATGTTCACATACATAAATTAACTTGAGAGTTTACCTAGTCAAAAATTAGGAATGTAACAGTTTAAGTAAAAACCATCAATTTAAGAAAGCAAAAAGCAAGTTTGAATTGAAATTCTTTTTGGAGCTTGACTTTTACACAGTTTGTCCAATAAATATTTGTCATAGGTTTGATTAATTAATTAAAGAATGAATGAATAAGTCAAACAAAAACATTTGAGAATTCTTTGCTTATCTTAGAGAAACTAACACAGACTAGCCTCATCTATAGAAGATATATGTCATTTTTAATATATTCTCTATGATAATTTAAAATCACAATTAAACCTGGTGACATAGCCGGGAATTAAAACTATGCACAACAAATTATAAAAATGTAGTAACTTCAAATCACAGATATGAGCTGTGTATAAAAATAAATGAAAGCTACCAGTCTGTACTTTGAAAAATGTCACATTTGCACCATTTTGTATAAAAATTCTCTGGAAAATGTTAATATGGACTTCTTCTTAGTCAATATGTCAAATGGATAAATAGTGATAATTTTTACAATGAAAAACACTGGAAGTTGAGATTTAGACTTATATTTTTATTATGCTGATTCTGATTCGAAAAAAAATGATTAAAAAGCACTCAGGAATGCAAAATATTATTTGGTTTGTGATATATACTGTGCATGTTAGGGTTGTTTCTGTCAGCCATTCTATATACAGTGTATGCTCTCTTTCATCATGTTGATAGATGGAGACCATTAGCAACTGTCTACATATGGTTGTTTTCAAGTTTGTCCACACACCTACAAATGAAACCAAATTTTTAAAAGAAAAGAATAGTGACTCCAAGTGTGACACTAATTTTCATGAGGATAAGTGTCTAATACTTAATAGAAATATTTTAATTCGTTAAAACATTATTTCTATAAAAATCATGATATAACACTTGCTACATTTACTTAAAATATGGGGTAGTTTCAGCATATTTTGTGAGATATATTTTAAGTTTCAGCATCAACATTGCTAAAAATATACTGTAATTTAAATTAAAAATATTTTCTTACAAGTCTTTCTATATTATATATGAGCAAAAAGACACTGTACTGATATTAAGAAAATGACTATAAAGAAAGTGAACTTAATGTAGTAATGTGGATATTTTTAAATAATTAAAGGGATGATATAAAGTTGCACACAGTTAACTTTATCATTTATATCATAAATCTTGCAATTTACATTGCTGTTGGCTTCTTGATATTTCAATATATATTTTTCAAAAGCTTATTTATAAGTGAATAGAATTTTCAGAAAGTGTAGAAAATGATTTTGGATTATATTGCAATAGTGTGAAAATTAATCTAAAAATACTTTTTGCAGAAAGACTATGATTAAACATATATGTGTATATATTGTATAAACACACACACATACGCATATGTCATATAAGTCAAATGATGGGTGATATGATAGCAAGGAACAGATAGTCCCATCAGGACAGAATGTGTACAGCACAGAAAAGCTAACTTCAAACTTAGCTTACCATGAAAACTTATTCACTTTAATCTCTGATTTTTAATCTCTGATTTTGAACCCATACTCTATCCTCTATTGAAAAATTGCATTTTTATATGCTTTTTTGGTTGGTTACTCTCCCCTTTTTAAAAAATGTATATATGAGTTTCCTATCTCAAACTTAAAGAAATTGATTCCTTTTCCTATAAAAATAATCTTTCTTCTTTAGGAATGATTGCATAAAAGGGGAAAGTGACCATCTCAGGTTATCACTGTCACCATGCGCCCTTTTCTCGTCTTTTCAGCACGTCCTTCAGCACCATGGACGAGGAGAGGGCAGCAAATGCGCATGCGCCCTTTTCTCGTCTTCTCAGCACGTGCCTCAGCACCATGGACGAGGAGAGGGCGGCAGATGCACATGCGCCCTTTTCTCGTCTTCTCAGCACGTCCTTCAGCACCATGGACGAGGAGAGGGCAGCAAATGCGCATGCGCCCTTTTCTCGTCTTCTCAGCACGTGCCTCAGCACCACGGACGAGGAGAGGGCGGCAGATGCGCATGCGCCCTTTTCTCGTCTTCTCAGCACGTGCCTCAGCACCACGGACGAGGAGAGGGCGGCAGATGCGCATGCGCCCTTTTCTCGTCTTCGCAGCACGTGCCTCAGCACCACGGACGAGGAGAGGGCAGCAGATGCACAGCGCTGCACAGCCGTCTCTGCGAATCTAACCGGGTGACTGCGGGTCCATCTTAGCAAATTACATTTCAAATTAGCCCCACCAAATTAGTTAATAAGAAAATTTTAATTTTGACATGTTGACGCATCTGTTTTTATAACACAATAAAATAGAAATCAAAGTACCTGGCTATTTTGACTGGTAAATGATGCTAATATCCAGACTTTCTCACAGGACACAGGCTCATTGTGGTAAAATATCAGGTTAGGCATAAGAGAGATGTTCTGGTTGCCAAAAAGTTCGATCTCCACTCCCACCCACCTACCCCTGCCACACACAGAGACTAAAGTATATAAGGACTAAAGAATAAAAATGCATGGGGTGGGGGTTGAGCTCTGTTAAGGTCATCCCCCCTCCCTCCCCCATTTCCCCAGTAGCTATAGGGAGCAAATAACCTATTCTGGATGTATGTATCTTGGAAACATAAAGAAAAAATTACATTTTTTATAGTATATTTCCCCTTAAGATCAAAATAAGTTTTGAATATATTTTTAAGTTTTGAACATATTTATCAGAAATATTATGCCTTTAGCTGAACAAAGGCTATGTATATCTCTCAAGATTTGAGAAACAAAAAAGAAAAGGAAGAAAAGAAAAAGTAAATTGTTGACTAACAAAGACTGATGAAGATTAAAATTTGATTCAGAGTTGGACATGAATGTTTGAGAACAAAGTCTTCATTAATTCTTTCAGAATGGAAATAACTAGTGGCCATTTTAACTAAATTTAACTTTGATGTACTATGCTAACATCATTTACTTTCCTTTACTTTTAATAAAATACTCAATACCATAAACTACTTGTTCATATATTTCAGGAGGTCAAAAACTGCCTGCAGCTTTAAAAATAAGTTTGAATAATTTTTTTTTTTTAATAATGACTAGCTTGAAGATATATGTATCCTTCAAATTAGAAACAATAAGCAAGCATAGGTATACTTTGAAATAAGAGTGATTTTAGAGATATAGAATTTGATATTCTTGGAGAAGGCTATGATGGAAAAAAAAGTAGCTAAAATGCTGTATTAATATAATAAAGGAAAATAGTTGAGAAATATGTTCTTTTTTATTTTTTCTTAAGTAAGAAGTGGAGAGGCAGAGAGACAGACTCCTGTGTGCATCTGACAGGGATCCACCCAGTGTGCTGCCCATCTGGGGCCTTTGCTCTATTATTCAGCAACTGAGCTATTTTAGTTCCTGAGGTGAGGCCATGGAGCCATCCTCAGGGCTCAGGGCCAACTTGCTCCAACTGAGCCATGGCTGCGGGAAAGGATGAGAGAGAGATTGAAAGAGAGAAGGGAGAGGGGGAGGGGTAGAGAAGCAGATGGTTACTTCTCCTGTGTGCCATGACCAGGAATCAAACCTAGGACATCCACATTTGGGCTGATGCTCTACCATTGAGCCAACTAACCAGGGCCAAGAGATATATTCATTTTGTGTGTGTGTGACAGAGACAGAGGAAAGGACAGAGAGATGGAGAGAGTAGAAGCATCAGTTTTTCATTGTGCCTCCTTAGCTGTTCATTGATTGCTTTCTCATATGTGTCTTGACTGGAGTGTACAGCAGGGTGAGTGACCCCTTGCTCAAGCCAGCAACCTTTGGTCTCAAGCCAGTGACCATGGGTCATGTCTATGATCTCACGCTCAAGCCAACGACCCCGTGCTCAAGCTGGTGAGTCAGTGCTCAAGCCAACAACCTTGGGGTTTCAAGCCTGGGTCTGCTGTGCCCCAAGCCAACACTTTATCTACTGAGTCACTGCCCTGATCAGGCAAAATATGTCTAAACTTTAGCTAGGAATTTTGTGACACTCAAAAATAATATATAAACTGGGTTGCCAGTTAACAAATAAGAGCCACAAATCTCTAAGATTCTTCCTTCCTCAAACCAAACCTTTTACAACTGGTACTATTGATAGTCTACTTCATTAGATTCTGCAGAAAAGCCAAAAGTAATATACACATTATGTTGACCTAGCAACTCAGAGAGATCACCTGAATTCTCAATCTGGCAATTTTCTAAGCAAAACAGCCAAAGTAAAAAGGTGAAATTGGGTTTATCATGGAAAGGATCTCTTTAATACAAACTATACTGATATACTGACTTTCATCTCCCTCCAAATATACCCGTAAAACAATTCCTTTATAAAACTTTATTGCAGTTATGTAAGCTCACAGTGTTTACAATTTATTGTATTTGAGGCAGCGGTTCTCATGTGTTTGCTGAGGGCCCTGGCAGTCCCCACAACTCTTGTAGGGAGTCCACAGTGTCAATACTATTTTCATAATAGCAAAAGATTTTTTCTCTTTTCACTGTTTTGACATTTACATCGTTGGGGCAAAAGCTATGGTGGATTAAACTTTTGGTGTCCTAGCATGAAGCAAGGCAGTGGCACTGAACTGTACTAGTAGTTACTGTGTTCTTATAATTGAGTAAATGCATGCTTCCCTTAAGAATGTCCTAGATGAAGCAGTAAAAATTGTTAATTGTATTTGTATTAAGTCTCTATGTTGGGGTATACATCTGTTGGAGGAAAACCAAAACACTGAGTGACTTTCTGTTCCGATCCTGAGGAAATGAAGGTGGAAACCAAGCATACGTGACTGAAGGCAGTCGTGTCCAGGAAAGGCCCAAGGATGCAGGATGCTGGGCCCTGCTGGAGCTTTCTATAGGTCAGGAATCAGACAGCAGATGGTGTGGTGTTATGTCTCAGAAAGGGCGAGAGAAATCTAATCAGTTTTGCAAAACTAAATAATTAAATTGAATACTGTATTCTGCTTGTTAGTTTCTTACACAAGATGACATATTTCTGCTTAATAAATTGGATAGCTGATCTCTCCAAGGCACCTCAATCCTGGAGAGATTGGGGTCTTCCACTTGCAGTATTGTTGCTGCCTCATTCCTTTGCGACTCCTCTTCATGAAACCCTGAACATTAACAACATACATCTTTTTACATTCTTTGTGACAGAATGGAATGTTCACATAAAGCACTTCTGCTGCATATCAAAATGTGATTGCCACAATGAAACGTGCTTAGGAGATCATTTAAGTTACAAACTGATTTTCATAGAACATTTTCATTGGAGGAAAAACTTGGTATACAAATAACAGTTATTCAAAAGTGAGTATCTGGTAGACTTTCTTCTTAATAATTAAAGTTGATCTTGTCATTTTAAAGTAAACTGCCAGCATTCTTTGTTGTTAATGGTAAAATTCAAGCTTGCAAAAGAAAATAAGAATTTTTGAAAAATCTGTACCTCCTACCATGACTACCTAAAACTTAAAATTTTTCTGATGAAATTGATGACAATATTAACAAATGTGGTTTTTGATATTGGATAATTTTTAAGGGCCTGTGTCACCTCAAAATTAAAAATTTGGACAACTAGACCTCATTAACTCAGAATATAACTATATTTGGAAATAGGGTCTTTAAAGAAGTAAACAAATGAGGTCAGATGGATGGACCCCAACCCAGCATATGATTTCCTTAGAAGAAGAAATTAGGACAAATATACACAGAGGAAAGAAAATATTAAGGCATAGGAAAAAGACAGCCATTAAGAAGAAGAAACCCCTTAGAAGAAACCATTTCTGCTCTATTTTGATCTTGTACTTCTAGCCTCCATAATTACGAGAAAATAAATTTCTGTTATTTAAACCACACAGATATGTGGTACATTGTTTTGGCAGCACTGGCAAACTAGTGCAATAGTGAAATGTGTCAATTTTTGAAAGTTCTATAAATCTTGATGAATCAATATTTTCCAATAAAACCCTCTAAGAATGTAAGATAGGTGAGTAGATTTTAATGTAACGGAGTGTGAAATATTTATTGATATTGCTTCAGTTTAGTTTCCTCACTAGCATGCAACTTAACTTTAACTAGATTGTTTTAGAAGCTTCAGTTTCTGTGTGGCATCAAGAAAAGAATACCCATTACAAAAAGATTAATACATTATATTTTTTCCAAATACTGTCTATTAAGGCCAAATTTTCTTCATAGATTTTCAACAAATAAATCATATCACAAAAGATTGTCTTTTAAAAATTGATTTGGGGCCCTAGCTGGTTGGATCAATGGTAGAGTATCAGTCTAGTATGTGGATGTCCTGGGTTCAATTCTTGTTCAGGGCACACAGGAGAAGCCACCATCTGCTTACCACCTTTCCCCCACTGCTTCTCTCTCTCCCCCTCCTCCTCCTCCTCCTCCCCCTCCTCCTCCTCCCCCTCCTCCTCCTTCCCCTCCTCCTGCTCCTCCTCCCATAGCCATGGCTAGATTAGTTTGAGCACATCAGCCTGGGACACTGAAGATGGCTCCTTGGAATCTCTGCCTCAGGCACTGGAAATAGCTCAGTTGAGAGCATGGCCCAAAATGGGCAGATGTTCGGCTCCAGATGGAGGGTTGCCGGATGGATACTTCTTGGGGTGCATGTGGGAGTCTGTCTTTCTACCTCCCCCTCCTCTCAATTGGAAAGAGAAGAAAAAAATTGATTTGGAAATACAGTTATTTATAGCAAATATTATTTGTTAATATTTATTTAATCAGTTCATTGTTATTTTTAATGAATTAATATATGTAAACTTTTCTCAACTTTAAAATATATCAATAGCTATAATCCACATAAACACAGTTCTATTGTGTTCAGTAATTTTTAATACTGCAAACAGTTGCTGAGAGTGAAAAGCTCAAGAACAAATGATTTGAGAAAGAAAAAACAATAATGAGCAGCATTAGATAGCCCATGTAGATTTTTTTGGGGGGGGATTAAGTGAGAAGCAGGGAGGCAGAGAGATATACTCCTGCATGCGCCTGACCAGTATCCACCTGGCAAGCCTACTAGGGGGTGATGATTTGCCCATCTGAGGCCGTTGCTCCATTGTAACCGGAGCCATTTTATAGTGCCTGAGGTGAGGCCATAGTGCCATCCTCAGTGCCCAGGCCAACTTGCTCCAGTGGAGCCTTGGCTGCTGGAGGGGAAAATAGAGATAGAGAGAAAGGAGAGGAGGAAGGGTGGAGAAGCAAATGGGCAATTCTTCTGTGTGCCCTGACTGAGAATCGAACCCAGGACTTCACAGGCTGGGCCGACACTCTACCACTGAGACAAATGGCCAGGGCTTGGAATTTGTATTACTATGTCAGCCACTTGCCAAGAATTTCACATTTGCTTTCTTGATTTATCAATGCAAATACTTGTAAGTTTTACATAACTATCTCTCATGAGAAATGAGGATTTTGAAGTTCTATAAAATATCATATATATTTCTTTTAAATTTTACAACCAGCATATGGCTGATATTGAAAACCTCAGATTATAGAATTCCAAAGCCAAGATTGTCTGACATAGAGACCAAACAATCACTTAATAAACTAAAGATATTTTATTTATTTATTTATTTATTTATTGCGACAGAGACAGAGAGAGGGACAGATAGGGACAGACAGATAGGAAGGAGAGAGATAAGTAGCAGCTCCTTGTTCATTGATTGCTTTCTCATATGTGCCTTGATGGGGGGAGGTGGCTGCAGCAGAGTGAGTGACCCCTTGCTCAAGCCAGCGACCTTGGGGTCACGTCTATGGTCCCATACTCAAGCTGATGAGCCCATGCTCAGGCTAGATGAGCCTGTGCTCAGGCCAGATGAGCCTGGCAACCTTGGGATTTTCAAACCTGGGTCATCCGTGTCCAGTCCAATGCTCTATCCACTGCTCCACCACCTGTCAGGCACTAAAGATACTTTAAAGGAGTTGTTTTGTCAATATGAATCCGGTAGGGACTTATCAGGATTCCTGCAAGAGATTTAGAAACCAGTAGCCACTGAATCTCTAGTCTATAAAATGATTCTCCATCTTTTGTGTCAGTTTTGATGAAATATATAGTGTATGATGCTTTTCAGTATGCCTCACCAAATATTTTGTTTATTCTAGTATAGTGTCTTTTTAATCTGTGATGCTTAGAGACATATTAAATAAAGTTGAGTGTTAAGTATGCTCAAGTAGATGGTAGGGATAAACATTTCTCCTTTTTAATAATGGAATTGCCTAGACCCACTTTTATTGCCTAGTTTCCTTCTTAAACTAAATTGTACCAAATATTCCAATAATTGACAGATTTTCTCTAGATTTTTTCAAGCTAGCACAAAGTTTATAGAAAGTTTATGTGAAGGGGATTCTGAACAAAAGAATAATATAGTTATTAGAGATGGTGATTATTCATATGTGTCTCAAATTAATTTTGACTATTGTCAATGATTTTTTATTTCCTATCTACGATTATCTACTTATCTTCCAATAGAAGATAGACTATGTTATAAAATGACCATAGCATTAATTTTGACCATGAAAAGATGAAAGTCTAAATAATAATTCTCAACTCTGGAAAGTTGAGGATCATTAAAAAGGGTGTGCCATACTTATTCATTATTTAAATGTCAGAGTTCTGACATTTCTTGAATTTAATGAATTTGTGCCAACAATATTTTTCACTAGAAATTTATGTCCAACTGCTTCAAAATTGAAATGTAGTATTGAGGAAAAGTTGGCTTAAATTTGACTTATGCTGTTGACTTAATGATATCTTCAGTATTTTCTTTGATCTGGGAAGGCTTTTAAAATGTTTTACTGTATTAACAGTGAATTTTATAAAAGTTCTAAAATTATTTTTACAAACTTGAAAATAATTCTGCTATATGCCATAAAGTATTGCAAAAATCTAGCAAAATTTCACAATATAAATATACAATTGTTATATAATTTTGTTAGAAAACAGTATAAGATTTTAGGCACAGAGCATTAATGGTCATTCAATATTAAAATTAAAACCATTATTTTATCACAAAGGAAAAGAAAAAAGGATGGGAAAGTAGAAAATAGCACAGAATGGAAATTGTTTATGACTAAATCCTGTTGGTAGTGGAGAGTCTTCAAAGGATATTACATAAGAGGGAATGTTTCTGTATTTTTTAAACTAAAATATAAGTTTAAATCAAAGCCAATTATAAAATTATATTTTAGAAGTTGCAAATGAGACTGTACTATCACACTAACTTTATCCATTCTTGACAAAATTTATAAAAATCCTTTAAGCATGAAATTGGTGAAAAATTCAAACATCATATATATTTTATTGTTATGTGATTAAAAATCTAACACATACTGTTTGAGTACGAACACTAATTTTTGTAATTAGGTAACTATAACCATGTACATTTTTTCTTAAAGCTTTTCTTATTTCATAGGTAACAAACAATTCATATATCATAGTTTTATTAAATTCTTAAGCTATTAGAAGTATTGCATACCTATAATTTATCTACCTCTTTGTTGTATGACTTAATGGTTTAGAATTGTTTAAAGCTTTTATTTGTAGCTGTCATCTTTTTTAACTGAAGCAAGATGGGTTGAGGTTATATGAAGGAAGAACTTTCAGGTAGTGATATTTGTAGCATAGTGACATATCTGTGAGGGAGATTATAAAATCTTTTTGAGATGTTTTATAATAAAAGGCTTATTTACCTTATCTTCTTCTCTAAATAACATCCTCCCTGAAGAGAAGGATTGGGCTAGTTTAGTGACTTCCAGATGTTAATGCACCAATCTTACAAGATTTTCTATGTCTGAGTAACACCTGCTAAACTCAAGATACTCACCTAAACTGATTTCTTTTAACTTTAGCCTTTAGTCATTTTAAGCAATAATACTGTTTCAGTGAAATCAGATGGTCTAATTATATTTTATTAATATGCACTAAAATATACTATAAAAATAACATTCATCTTTGGTGTGTCCTACAGAAAGATACATGTTCAAGTCCTAACCTTTAGTACCTGTGAATGGAACCTTCTTTAGAAATAGAGTGTTTATAAGTGTAACCAATTAAGACAAGGTGACGTAGGATTATGGGTCCTAATCCAATGACTGATGTCCTTGTAAGAAGTAAATTTGAGCCTGACCTGTGGTGGCGTAGTGGATAAAGTGTCAACCTGGAAACTCTGAGGTTGCCGGTTCAAAACCCTGGGCTTGCCTGGTCAAGGCACATATGGGAGTTGATGCTTTCTGCTCCTCCCTTCTCTCTCTCTCTCTCTCTCTCTCTCTCTCTCCCCTCTCTATAATGAATAAATAAAATCTTTAAAAAAAAAAAAAGAAGTAAATTTGAGCACAGACACAGATACACAGGGAGGTCTCCATGTGACAATGGAAGCAGAGATTGGAGTGATGTGACTATAGCAAAGGAACACCAAGGATTGTCAGCTGTCACCGCAAGCTAAATAGAGGCAAGAGAGAGAGAGAGAGAGAGGACCACTTTGCTGACATGTTAATTTCAGACTTCCAGCCTCTAGAACAGGGGTCCCCAAACTACGGCCCGCGGGTCGCATGCGGCCCCCTGAGGCCATTTATCCGGCCCCTGCCACATTTCCGGAAGGGGCACCTATTTCATTGGTGGTCAGTGAGAGGAGCTCCTGGAGTACTGTATGTGGCGGCACTGCAAAGCAGGGCGTCGCTCATGTACAGTACTACTTCCGGTGACACGGGACGCACACGTCATGGCTCCGGAAGCGCGTCATATCACTTGTTACGACAGCTAGCAGTGACAAATATGGAACCGGACATTGACCATCTCATTAGCCAAAAGCAGGCTCATAGTTCCCATTGAAATACTGGTCAGTTTGTTGATTTAAATTTACTTGTTCTTTATTTTAAATATTGTATTTGTTCCCATTTTATTTTTTTTACTTTAAAATAAGATATGTGCAGTGTGCATAGGGATTTGTTCATAGTTTTTTTTTTATAGTCCAGCCCTCCCTCCAACGGTCTGAGGGACAGTGAACTGGCCCCCTGTGTAAAAAGTTTGGGGACCCCTGCTCTAGAACTATGAGAGGATACATTTTGTTGTTTTAAACCTCCAAGTTTGCAGTAATTCTGCACCTGTAACACCAAAAGTACCACCTAAACTCATTCCCTGTTTCAGCAGCGGGGTGTGTTTAACACTTGGAGAATACAGGGCTGGGTGTTCTGTAAATATTCTTCTCAGTCCTTCATTTACAGCAGTGGTTCTCAACCTTTCTAATGCCGTGACCCCACAATACAGTTCCTCATGTTGCGGTGACCCCAAACCAAAAAATAATTTTGGTGGCTACTTCATAACTGTAATTTTGCTACAGTTATGATTCGGAATGTAAATACCTGATATGCATTATGTATTTTCCGATGGCTTTAGGTGACCCCGCTGGGGTCGCGACCCACAGGTTGAGAACCGCTGATTTACAGGCTTCTGCTATCCAAAAGGAAAGCATTCCTGTGAAATCCTGGTATCAAGCTATACTACAAGGTATTGTACTGAAAACAGCCTGGTACTGGCATAAGAACAGGCATATAGATCAATGGAATAGAACAGAGAACCCAGAAATAAACCCATAACTTTATGGACAACTGATATTCAACAAAGGAGGTAAGAGCATACAATGGAGTAAAGACAGCCTCTTTAATAAATGGTGTTGGGAAAATTGGACATCTACCTGCAAAAAATGAAACTAGACCACCAACTTACATCATTCACAAAAATAAACTCAAAATGGATAAAAGACTTAAATGTAAGCCGTGAAATCATAAGCATCTTAGAAGAAAACATAGGCAGTAAGCTCTCTGACATCTCTCGCAGCAATATATTTGCCGATTTATCTCCACGGGCAAGTAAAATAAAAGACAGGATAAACAAATGGGACTATATCAAACTAAAAAGCTTTTCCACAGCTAAAGACAATAAGAACAGAATAAAAAGACAAACTACACAATGGGAGACCATATTCGACAATACGTCTGATAAGGGGTTAATAACCAAAATTTATAAAGAACTTGTAAAACTCAACACCAGGAAGACAAACAATCCAATCAAAAAATAGGCAAAAGAAATGAATAGATACTTCTCCAAAGAGGACATACAGATGGCCAATAGGCATATGAAAAAATGCTCAACATCACTAATCATTAGAAAAATGCAAATTAAAACCACAATGAGATATCACCTTTTGTAAACCTAAATGATGTAAAGTGAAGAAGCAGCTACCATTAATTTATATTGAAAAGTTTTTGTGTTCCCAGACCCCAAATTCAACACAGGTACAATGTCTTTATTTTGATCACCATGATAAAAATGCTTAATTGTACTCCGTTTTCTGCTAAGCATAACATCCTTACGAGTTCTCTTAAGGCTTTTCTGATAACCTTAAAACACATCTTGCTAATAGACACAGAAAATAAATTGAGATAAAGCACAGACACTCACAGACAGTTCTGGTGACTTGATGTTGAGATGCTGAGTGTAGCTCCAGTGAAGGAGTTTGGCCGCGCCACCCTCACTGCTAGGGGCACACAACGCCTCTGTAATGGCTTGCTGAAAAACAAACACTGCATGCTCTTTTTTTTTTTTTTTTTTTTTTTTTTTTTTTGCATTTTCTTGTAAAAGCAAGAGTCCCCTTCTGATTTTGTGTAGTTAGTAAAAATTGATCATAACGTAGATATTTTGTAAAAGCAAAGTGGCACAATGGGTACTTTTGAAAAGAGAGGGATACTTGTTTGTCATATTTACATTCAGTTATGATGTAAGTGTAAGCACCCTTACTTATAAAGGTGATGAAAGGAATGTTTTAATTGAGTTTGAGCAAACTGATCTCGATTATGAAAGGCATGCTAATATGTGCACTGTGTTCCCTCCTGCTCTCCCTCAGAGCACCGAGATCAGCAGAGTCGCTGCTGGGGCTTGGTGATCTTTTACAACGGTTGTCCACCAGGACAGACTTTGGAATCACTGGTGTATCTTAAATCTTACTTTTAAAAGCATTTGTTTTTAACTCCAATATTAAGATACTATGCACATAACTCAGAGTTTTGATTTATTATATAAATAATGAAATGTAATATTTAACTCTTTTTATTCGATGTCAGATATGCAAGAATCAATTCTACATACTTCAGAGAAAAAGAATGTTTCCCACCAGCAGTGAATGAGGGTTTCTTTTTCTTTACAATCTCTCCAACATTTATTGTTACTTCTCTTGTTGATGGTAACTGTTCTAACAGGTGTGAGGTGGTATCTCATTGTTGTTTTGATTAGCACTTCCATAAGAGCTAGTAAAGTTGAGCATATTTCCATATATCTGTTGGCCATTTATATGTCTTTTTGGGAGAAGTGTTTGTTCCGGACCTCTGCCCATTTTTTAGATTGCATTGTTTGGTGTTTTGTTGTTGAGCTGTATGAGTTCTTTATATACTTTGGATATTAACTCCTTGCTGGAATTGCTGTTTACAAATATGTTCTCCCATTCATTTGGTTGCCTTTGTGTTTTGTTGGCAGTTTCTTTTGCTGTGCAGAAGCTTTTTAGTTTGATACAGTCTCTTTCATTTATTTCTGCTTTTGCTTTCCTTGCCTTTGAGGTCATATTTATAAAATTCTCTCTAAAACCAACATCATCCATAAGTTTATTATCTATATTTTCTCTTATATAATATGGAAAAAAGTATAGAGGTTCCATAAAAAATTAAGAATAGAGGTATCATATGACCCAGAAACCCCTTTTTAGGGTATCTATCCAAGAAATTTGAAAGCATTCATTTACAAAGATATATGCACCCCTATGTTCATTGCAGCATCATTCACAGTAGCCAAGACATGGAGACAACCAAAGTGACCCTCGATAAATGATAGGATAAAGATTCAGTGCATATATACAATGAAATGCTACTACTCATCCATAAGAAAAGATGAAATATTGCCATTTGTGACAACATGGATGGATCTTGAGAATATCATGCTAAGTGAAATAATTCAAATGGCAAAAGTCAAGAATCGTGATTTCACTCATATGTAGAATATACAGCTGAAAATAACAAATGAACAAGTAATACAAACAAACAAAAACTCAGACACAAACAACGATGTGGTGGTTACCAGTGTAGAAAGGAGAAGAGACAGAGGAAGTAAAGGACAAAGAGTTCAAATATGATATATGGTGATGAAGGTAATTTGACTTTGGGTGATAAACACAGAATGCAGCATGCACATGACATTTTATAGAATTTTACATTTGAAAACTATATAATTTTATTAATCAGTATTACCCAATTTAATATTTTCCCACAATTTTGTAACAAATTGGGAAGTTTTATCAGTCATCCTAACATTGAAATAACACTACATAATAAAAAAGCAGATATGTGTTATTTAGAACTATGTTTCAAAATATATGAAATAAAGAATTCTTGTTCCCCACTCTATAGTAAAACTATAGCGGACAGTTGAAAAATGTGGGAGTTAGGAAATCCAATGTCCTGCTCAGTAAAATATCTACACACAACTTTTGACTCCCCCAAAACTCAAATGCTAATAGCCTACTGTTGACTGGAAGCCTAGCAATAATATAATCAGTAGATTAATGCATATTATGTATGGTATGTATATTACATATGGTTTCCTTACAATAAAGTAAGCTAGATTAGAAAATGTTAATAAGAAAGTCATAAGGAAAAATAAATACCTTGATAGTATTTTTTTAATTGCATTCAAATGGACTTTCACAATTCAAACATAGGTAGATGACTGCTATAAACATTTTGTATATAATATTGTATTTCTTATAATATAAAATTGAAAACTATCTTTTAGACATCATTAATAAATTGAAATGGGTATTTCCATTCTTTCAAAAAGTTAAAATTATTATACATTTTATTATAAAAATACTGCCATACAACTAACAGCTTTTCTTACCTGGAGAACGTGGCCACAGAGTCATGAAAATTAAAAGGGAGTCTCATAAATAAATAAATAAATAAACGGGAGTTTTTCTATTTCAGGCATTTCTTTCATTTCTCAGACTTGTAATTTATTATTTTTTTTTCTTTTTATTGGTTTTTTTTTTTTTTTTTTTTTTCATTTTTCCAAAGCTGGAAACAGGGAGGTAGTCAGACAGACTCCCGCATGCGCCCAACCGGGATCCACCCGGCATGCCCACCAGGGGGCGATGCTTTGCCCCTCTGGGGCGTCGCTCTGTTGCATCCAGAGCCATTCCAGTGCCTGAGGCAGAGGCCACAGAGCCATCCCCAGTGCCCGGGCCATCTTTGCTCCAATGGAGCCTCGGCTGCAGGAGGGGAAGAGAGAGACAGAGAGGAAGGAGAGGGGGAGGGGTGGAGAAGCAAATGGGCACCTCTCCTGTGTGCCCTGGCCGGGAATCAAACCTGGGACTCCTGCACGCCAGGCCGACGCTCTACCGCTGAGCCAACCGGCCAGGGCCCAGACTTGTAATTTAGAAGATGGCATGTCCATCACCTGCAAGTAGGTGGCAGAGCCATCAGCAAGCACTGATCAACTGCCTGCCATTGCAGCTGTGCAAAAGTCCTTTCTCCCTAGAACAAAATGGCAACCAGCTAGGGAAACACTGAAACCTACTTTACTCTGTTCCTGGGTTTGATTAGAGATGGATTTGCCTGATCTGGATCTTGGGACAACAGCTGCTTGTACAGTTGTACCCAGGTGAAAAATTGATTCATGAAAGCAGAAGGTCTTGGCAAGGTATGCCATTTTAGCTCATCAAATAGTATAGAAAGGAAGTCACATCTACTGCCTCCCATAACTCTACACTCCATGAATATTTTTACTGATTGATCAAATTTATAGGGGTGACATTGGTTAATAAAATTATATGTGTAAGGTATACAATAATATTGAATCACTTAGCCTTTGACCTCTCCAGTCCAATGCCTTATGGCCCTGCTTGACAATCCTTACATACACACACACACACACACACACACACACACACACACAGATGGCAGAGTTTATATCTCTCAACATTTTAATTTAAAAAATGTGTTTTCATGTTCTATGCTACCAAATAAAATTAATAGACTATGCTTTTACAGATTTTTACAATTTCATTTTGTTGATAATATGAAAACCTTTATCTTTATAATTTATACTTTATTTTACAGGTAAACTTTTAAAATTTCATTCTGTGAAGTACGTTATTTTTTACATAGAAAATTTTATAACTTTCTTTTGCCTAACCAGGTAGTGGCACAGTGTATAGAGCATCAGTCTGTGACACTGAGAACCCAAGTTCAAAACCCCGAGGTCATAAGCTTGAGCATGAGCTCATCTGCTTGAGTGCAGGGCCGCTGGCTTGAGCGTGGGATCATAGACATGACCCCATAGTCTCTGGCTTGAACCCAAAGGTTGCTGGCTTGAGCCCAGGGTCACTGGCTTGAACAAGGGGTCATTGGATCAGCTGGAGCCACCTGGTCAAGGCGCATATGAGAAAGCAATCAATGAACAAATAAGGTGCCACAACTATAAGATGATGCTTCTCATCTCTCTTCTTTCCTGCCTGTCTGTCTGTCACTCTCTCTTTCTTTAAAATAAAAAATATAACTTTAAGAGTAAAAATTTTTTCTTGCACATATTCAATATAATATCAATATATTCACCATCTGCATAGATGACTTAATACCAGTTACAAAGACTAGAATGAGCTTGACCTCTCACATTTTGTGATCCTAAGAATGTTTAAATTGAAACTTCAGCAGCACAATGATTCTTTGATGGACTTGAATTCTAGCTTTACTATGGTTATTCATATTATTAATTTCTTTTTAACAGAGACAGAGAGAGAGTCAGAGAGAGGGATAGATAGGGACAGACAGACAGGAACGGAGAGAGATGAGAAGCATCAATCATCAGTTTTTTGTTGCGACACCTTAGTTGTTCATTGATTGCTTTCTCATACGTGCCTTGACTGTGAGTCTTCAGCAGACCGAGTAACCCCTTGCTCAAGCCAGCAACCTTGGGTCCAAGTTGGTGAGCTATGCTCAAATGAGATGAGCCCGCTCTCAAGCTGGCGACCTCAGGATCTCAAAGCTGGGTCCTCCACATTCCAGTCCGATGCTCTATTCACTGCGGCACTGCCTGGTCAGGCCATATTATTAATTTAATAAACTAAAAATTTGCCTTCATAGGTATATATATTTTAAGGACAAAATATTTTTATATTTTCAACTCTTACTTTGTACATCATCTCTCCTGAAAATGAAAATACATTACTTAGAATTTATAGTACAAGTATAAATTAGATTATTAAAAATCTTAATAGCCTAAAAATATATACATACAGTATATAGGAATATATAACTATATATTTTTAACCACCTATATTTACCTTGGAGAATCTGGAGACCAATTTTTAGATACTCTTTTATAGTTTGTTAATATTTATGGTACCCCTGTGAGGTCCATAAAATATAAGTTATGAGGAAATGAAGGAAACATACAACCCATGCTCTCAACATGCTTACCGTTTAGCTAAAGCTAGATGGTAGAAGAAACCATAAAAATGAATAACATCATGCAGAGAGATAGATCCCAGTGGGCTGTACAATTTATAAAAATTCTGATACATAATAAATAGATTTGGGAAAGGAATTAGAAAAAATATTTCAGGGCTCTACCAAGTATTTGCCTTTTTTAAAAAAAGTATCTGTGATATTTAGTGAATGTTAGTGTTTTCCCATCTAAGTATTGTAGATAAGAATAGACCTATCTATTCTGAATCTCATGGCAAAGACAATTTATGCCATTCATATTAATTTGGGCTTTGTAAATAGGCCATCAATAATTACATGTGTAAAACCTGGTCATCTCAACAGATACTGTTAGAGAAACTTCTCCACTCTCAAGCTACCCTTCTCAATGTTATTTAAAATATAGGACCAGTAGTTCCTGGATACATTTATAGAATGAGGGAATAAGAAGAAAAATTTCAGTAGTAGAGAGTTTTCAAATATTGGGATACATTATATGTGAGGAAGAGGGACAAGCATGACTCTGTGAGAACAGATACCAGCTTAGTTCAGAAAAGAGGTAACATTTTACTATAGGTCTGTTTCATGACTAAAAAAAGATGAAACAAAACCCAAAACCCACAAATAGCTTTGGCTAGTAATACCATAAATTTGCAGTGGGAGAGAGATTTATAAGAAAGATAGTCTTACTCTGGTTAAAAAGGAACAAATAAATTTGAGATAATGATAAACAATAAAAATATATAGGAATGTATAATTTTATGCGTGTATATAATTTTTTTCAGAGAGAATTTACAATTGGAAAATTCTACCCAGAGACCCAGAGATTGCTTCTTCCTTTGTTCTGATATTACCTTTCAATATTTGAAATGTCTATCCGTGGTAATTAGTTTAACTTTGTCTCTCTTAGTGGAGTGTAAAATTGCTAGGGATGGGGATTAAGTCATACGTATCTTTTCATCTTCCTCCTAACTCAAATTTAAAAATTCCCATCCCTGCCTGCCACTGTTTCTCAAATTGAAGAAGAATAAACATAGCCAACTGCCCACTATATCTTACCAAAGCCTTTCTTAAAAATAAGTTTAAAATGGAAACACACTTTTAAAAGATGAACTGTCTTTATCCCATTTATTGCATTTTAATGTCTATCGCCTGGCAAGTGTAGGTTGGATGTAAAAACTCATGTTGCTAAGCAAGGATTGTATAAACAAGTTTTAATTTACTTAAATTTTATTTCATCTACAGAATTTTATGTCTTTAGAAGACCTAAAATATAGAATAAAAGAATATAGAATGTTAATATTGGTGTGCTTTTAAAACTCTCTTAATCATGAATCTCAAAACAGAAGGGAAAATACATTTTACCAGTCCTTCCTGATGATTTTTCTACTTATAGAACTATATCCAAAACCATTTTTTAAATTGAGAATCAATTATTAATGTTTCAGCAATAAATGTTTTATCTGTGTGTCATCCAGATAAAATAGTTATTGTGAAGTTGTGCCAGGTTAAATTAGAATGCTACTTTGATTCATATTAAAATCCTTAGTATACAAATTAACTGTATAATTTATATTATACCTTTATATAGTTTGTACTACATTCAAGATATTGTGTTCATCTTCCTGTATACAAAAGAATAAGATGTAATTCTGTCCTCAAAGGGTTTTAAATCTAGAGAACTGAACAGACATATGAAAAATTAACTGTAAAGCTGGCTCACTCTAATAAACCCCAAATAAAAAAAACACTAATAAAACATCTTAAGAGTCAAGAGGACTAGCAAAACAATATTGATTTAAAATTACTTTCATCAGATTAAAAGGTTAAATAAAGTAACAAATAAAGATCATTCCTCAATTCCTCATATTTTCTTTGCAGTATAAATCCTTTTTGGACTTATTTACAACATAAAATGAATATATATATTTATATTCTTTCATTTAATCTCAGCTGTTTAAATTTTTTTTCTGGAAAAGTTATGTTTGTAATATTACAAAAGTATCATATCAAAATTAGATCATTTAATTTGGAATTTTTTATGAGATTGATTCCTGGATTAATATCTTCAGCCAATTGGATATGTTAACTGTCCATCTGGTACTGGAAATTTTAGATCTTGAAAATTGCTTTTAGCTTTTTTGTTATCAATCCTGCCCTACAGTGTCAGTTATCAAATTTTGTTCTCCAGCAAATAAATCAACAGAGCCATATTTATTCTTGCTCTTGTTTACCTCATACATTGGGTGCACTATCTAAATTCTGGTATTTTTAAGCTGGTGAGTCTAAATTGTCTGTGCACAAAATAATGACATCACTAAAGACATGCTATCAGAGTTGGATTAAGGTCGGTTAAGGTCCCGGACACAGGAGAAAATATTGGGCCCCTTAAAAAGAGAGACAGGAAAAATAAAAATACATGTTAATCATATTTTTAAATAAATAAAAATTATGCACTATTAATGTTAAAATTGCACATATAAAGCCAAACTTGGTGTCATCAGAAAAAGTGTAAAGTTGGGGTTTTTCAGGGCCCTTCAGAAGTCGGGGCCAGGGCCTGTCCGTGGTGCACCCTCCATTAAATCCGCCTCTGCATGAGATTCTATTTTGTGTTTACCTGATTGTTACTAAATACACACTTATGAATTCTATCATGATTTTAAAATTCACCTTTGATGTATAAAAATAAAATCTTCTGTCAAGAAAGATGGAATATATTCTCCTAAAAATTAATGTGGCCAGATTGGAGAGGGCAGTAGAGAAAGAAAGAGAGAAAGAAATAGAGATCCTTAATTAGGTTGAGTTGGCAGTACACCACATAATTATCAACACATTTATAATTGTCACATTTACAGTGATTTTACTTGTCGATAAAAGTATCTGACCACTTCATTGTGTCTTCTAGTGTAATAGTAGCTGCGGATTTAAGCACTGAGATTCACATTTTATGATAAATTATTTTTAGGATTCTTCATTTATAGATTAGAGCATGATGTTGACCTTCTTATTTTATGGGAGTAGATAGGCTGTGTTATCCATACTTTTTATGTTGGGGTATTAAAAGGGATATTTTAAAATATTATTTTAAAAGAATTTGCAGTCTGCCAAAGAATTCTCTGCAATTCACATTCATGTATCTGAGAAAGAGCTTGGATCTAGGGAATCTACTGTACCTGGGTTTAGATTTGTTGTTGTTATTGATATGATTGTCCCATGAACCTTGACTCTCTTTAAACTCACTCCTATCCCTGCTAAGTTTATGTTAACTTTCCCTTCTTTCTGGGCTTATTAGCTACCAAGAGGTCATGTGGCCATGCTGATCATACCCAAACAGACTGTTAAGGGCAAGTCTTATAGTCAATAAGGTTAAACAAGCAGATGAATGTCTTAATGGCAGTACATTAAGCCTTCCAGAAAGGTCAAAGATCAAAACATAGCAGTTCAAGATGAGTTTGAGGAATTGTTTGGAGGTCATAATTTATTGATTGATTTATTCCTTGTCATATTACAACAAAGTTTATGTCTCAGCTGGAGAGTTGTAGCAGTCATGAAGGTGTGCCCTTCACTTGTTCTTCCAGAGAAAACTTGCCAATCAATTGCTTTCAGGATCCACCATAACATTTGTGTTTCAGTTATTCTCTTCCTGGGCAGTCACATTTCCAGCCAATAATAAAGTATGGTGGGATACCAGGGCTTGACTATTTCTGCCTGAATGTGATACTGTGTATAAGGCAATCTTCATGTCAGAGTACATTTTCAGGCTGGCCAAGACTTATTCATAGTTGTACAGTACAATCCTACTTCCTTCCTCTTCTCCTCTAAATAAAGGAGGTCAGATATGCCAATGACAGGCTTCACAGGTATTATCCCTCATAAATCTCTTGCACTTCCAGCTCTGTCTTCCCATCTACTTTCAGGAGACACACTAGCACAATAATGACGACTGAAACTCTTCTAGGCAAAATGGCATATATAGCAGTACAGAAACTTAATCATTTTTGTAAGAAGCTCCTGGAAATTTTGTTTGGTCAAAACCTAAGTATAGTTTTGAAAAATATGTCAAAAATAGGACCAAAGAGTTAGGAATCAATTATTCTTAAAGCAATTTATGATCAAATGATTGTGATTTAATTTAAAAATATATGGAGCACTATTTTAAAATTTTAATGTGGTACTATAATTAAATGATAAAAATTATATTTTAAAGAGAACAAGGTTTTTCAATGCATACTTTGAGGTTGAATTATAATGCTATGAAATAAAAAACAAAGAGATTAGTCATAAGTATCTAATAATGATTCTAGATGACAATGGTGATGCTTGGCCCTGAGGCATTGCCTGCACATGAATAGTACAGGGTGTCAAAGGGCCAGAGTCCGACCTGCCAACCATGAACATTAAAGAGCAAATAGATTAAGTGAGGCCTTCGAATTTATTGCTAGTGGAAATGGTGTTCTTTTACAGTAAAAAAAACAAAACCCACCACATTTTACAGAACTCACGTCTGCAGGAAATGAGACTTTTGCAGTAAGATTTATTTGGGGTTGAAATGGAAGGCTGCCCATAGGTTTCCTGTGTCTCATTTCCATCCATCTGGCCACAGAAAAAGTCCAATCTTGTCTTCATTAAGCCCAATATAAAGACCAAAGTCCAGATACTCTGTGTCATGGTTCAGTCCAATTAGTCCTCATCCGGCTCACATACACTGTGTTTCTGGCTGTGTCCTGGTTGGCACTGTGTCCAGGCTCGGAGTCACATGGCTGCCAGCAGCTGGCTGGCCTGTGTGGCTTTTTAGGACTGCACGGCAGCTTGGGAAGCTAACAAACAAACATGGCAAACGTTTGTCTCCAAGTGAGAGAAGAAAGAGGGCAAAGAAAGCTTTCTTTGTTAAGCCTGTGTTTATATTTTAGGTTGGGAAGGACTAGCTTTTCTTTAAGCCAACCAATCAGTTTTTTATATTTCATGGGCTTGCATCGGTTCCACTAACCCAGTGGTCCGCAAACTCATTAGTCAACGCGAGCCGCTGTTTGCCGACCAAGGCAGTAACCAATCAGATCCTTCCTCTAAGCTAGACTGATAGGCTGTGACTACCATCCTGACTTTTACTGGGCATTCTTCAAAGAAGGACAGAGGCACCTCCCCTCATTGTCTGGGGATGGTCTGCCTGTACCCTGGGCAGCTGGAATACCGGTCTTCCTCCCTAAGGTGGGGAGGCGTGCTGGGGGGAAGTGAGTCTTACTGGTCATCTCTTTAGTAAAGTGATTCCCTAAGGTGTTCAGAGTTTTAAATGCTATAGCTTCCCAATAAATAGAATTCTGTAACTTCCTAATAAAACAGGCTTTCCAGTCATGTTAGATATAATGTCTGACTCCCTTTACTCCCTTTTCTTATTAATATTTAACTACTAACAAATTCAGTTAAGCAGGAATAGTCAAGGAGTTAGGAAGTACAGTATATAATGGAATAGTGTTTTACCATTACAGTGACTTTTGTATTTTAATGAGAAACTAAAAAATTTAAGTAGAAATAAGTAAATTAATAGATATTCCATCTGTGGTAGAGTGGAAGAGGAGGAAAAATTTGTTTTGAAATCCAGAGTTTCCTATCACTATTTGGATAACTTCCAAGTTGTGATTGTGAATAATACTTTGAAAAAGGCTTTGTCAAGATTTACTGGATACACATATAGGAACACAAATCTTGAAATTTTATTTCAAATTTTATCAATAGAAGACTATAAATCTATAATGATTAGCATCAAACAGATATAATATTAAAGTAAATTATAGATAACACACCACAAACTGTCATCTGATGTACTCCGTCATTATAAAACATGCTGTATATCACATGCAATATTTAAAATGTGCATCTCTAGAATATTTTAATTCAATAAATAATGCAATATCTATCATAATTATATTTAATATTTACCCAAAATAATTTTTTCAATCCTCTCATAATATCATGAAGATCAATAAATTTGTTTCATCAACCAAGATTAATTTTTGGCTCTTATCTTTTCAATTAAGGTAAATAATCTTCAAAGATAAATAATAGAACAACAGAGACTAACAACTAAATCAAAGTTGGAATCCTCATAACTATTTTAAGAACTGTAATTTACAAAAGCAAAATTCATATTGGGAAAGTCAAAGAAAATGTATTTCTTAGTGCCAAAATTTATTTTTTTTATTAAATTAATGTGCCTGCCTCCACCTCTATGATCACATGAATGGGAAAGAAACTATTTTTAAAAAGTTTAGGAAGAGCCTGACCAAGCAGTAGTGCAGTGGATAGAGCATCAGACTGGGACGCGGAGGAACCAGTTTCAAATCCCTGAGGTGGCTGGCTTGAGCAGGGGCTCATCTGGTTTGAGCAAGGCTCACCAGCTTGAGCTCAAGGTCACTGACTTGAGCAAGGGGTCACTGGCTCAGCTGGAGCCCTCCAGTCAAGGCACATATGAGAAAGCAATCAATGAACAATTAAGGTGCCGCAACAAAGAATTGATGCTTCTCATCTCTCTCCCTTCCTGTCCGTCTGTCCCTATCTGTCCTTGTCTCTGTCTTTGTCGCGCGCGCGCGCACACACACACACACACACACACACACACACACACACAAATTTCAGAGGAGAAAATAGTTGAAAAGTGAGCCAAAAATTAAGAAACCCTCAATGAGCTCTATTAATATAAAACCAGAAAGAAATATATGATAAATAATTCTTTCAAATACATATTTTAAAAGCAATACAGCATCAAATTTTCAAAGAACAAGTTAGAAACAATAGTTTATAGGTTATTTTTCAGAATTTGGAATCAACACATCTGAAGTAACATAGAAGTAAAACTAACATGGTTAAATATAATACATGTAAATGTACATTCTGCAGTCAAGATTAGAAGTGAAAACAAACTAATCAATGCCAAAAGACTGTAGGAAAATTCTGATCTGGCATTTGTACCTTACAGGAAAAAAGGCTGCAATTGCCCATGTCTGCCATAGGGCTGGTAGTGGGAAATGGTTGTAGCATCCTATTTTTTTTTATTCCTGGTTTTAAAAGTACAGGATATGTAAAACATAGCTTAACAGTAAATAAATAAATAAAAACAACATACAAGCAAAAATAAGAACTACAGCAGCTGAAATAGTTTGAACCGCAAGCACAGTGAAAGTTAACAGTCTGATGGGACCCACAAAATAAATGAAAGCTTGGCTTTCATTAAGAGAAATATATCCCCAGAGTATATGTCAATTCTTTTATTTGTATTTCCCCAGTTTCACTGTGTGCTCTATATTTTGGAGAAAATAGAGATATGACTATAATAAATATCTTTTGTGAAACAGTTTTTTCCCTGGGAAAAGTTATCTGTTGCTGTGTTTATACTGGGAAAGTGAAGATTTGGAAGCTCAAAATAGCTAGTAAAAATTGCTGGTGAAGCCAACTGGCCCAGGACTTTTGTTTGTTGGGAATTTTTTGATAACTGTTTCAATCGCATTTGATGAAATTGATCTGTTTAGGTTTTTTGATTCTTCCATATTGATTTTTTTTTTTTCTTCTGAAGCTGGAAACCGGGAGAGACAGTCAGACAGACTCCCGCATGCGCCCGACCGGGATCCACCCAGCACGCTCACCAGGGGCGACGCTCTGCCCACCAGGGGGCGATGCTCTGCCCCTCCGGGACGTCGCTCTGCGCGACCAGAGCCACTCTAGCGCCTGGGGCAGAGGCCAAGGAGCCATCCCCAGCGCCGGGGCCATCTTTGCTCCAATGGAGCCTCGGCTGCGGGAGGGAAAGAGAGAGACAGAGAGGAAGGAGGGGGGGGTGGAGAAGCAAATGAGTGCTTCTCCTATGTGCCCTGGCCGGGAATCAAACCTGGGTCCCCCACACGCCAAGCTGACGTTCTACCACTGAGCCAACCAGCCAGGGCCCTTCCATATTGATTTTTAAAAGATTATATGTTTCAAGGAATTTGTCCATTTCACCTACATAGAAAACCCTAAAGTCTCAG
The DNA here is from genome assembly GCF_036850995.1 of Saccopteryx leptura. Lineage (NCBI taxonomy): Eukaryota > Metazoa > Chordata > Mammalia > Chiroptera > Emballonuridae > Saccopteryx > Saccopteryx leptura. The sequence goes on along the minus strand of NC_089514.1, from coordinate 49,423,274 downwards.
GGTTTTCTCAAAAAACTACTGGACCTGATAAATGAATTCAGCAAGGTGGCAGGATATAAAATCAATATTCAGAAATCAGAGGCATTTTTATACACCAACAATGAACTGTCTGAAAGAGAAATTAAGAAAAAAATCCCCTTCACTATTACAACAACAAAAAAATAAAGTACCTAGGAGTAAATTTAACCAAAGAGGTTAAAGACTTGTACCTGGAAAATTATAAAACATTGTTAAAGGAAATCAAGGAAGATACAAATAATTGGAAGAATAAACATTATTAAAATGTCTATATTACCCAAAGCAATCTATAAATTCAATGCAGTTTCTATTAAAATACTAATGACATACTTCAAAGATATAGAACAAATATTCCAAAAATTTTTATGGGACCAAAAAAGAACACGAATAGCCTCAGCAATCCTGAAAAAGAAGAATAAAATGGGGGGTATCACACTTCCTGATATCAAGTTATACTACAAGGTCATTGTACTCAAAACAGCTTGGACTGGCATAAGGACAGGCATATAGATCAATGGAACAGAATAGAGAACCCAGAAATAGACCCACACTTTATGGACAAATGATATTTGACAAAGGAGGTAAGAGCATACAATGAAATAAAAACAGTCTCTTTAACAAATGGTTTTGGGAAAATTGGACAGGTACTTGCAAAAAAAAAGAAACTGAATCACCAACTTACACCATTCACAGAAGTAAACTCAAAATAGATAAAAGACTTAAATGTAAGTTGTGAAACCATAAACATCTTGGAAGAAAACATAGGCAGTAAACTCTCCGATATCTCTCATAGCAATATTTTTGCTGATTTATCTCCATGGGCAAGTGAAATAAAAGACAGGATAAACAAATGGAACTATATCAAACTAAAATGCTTTTGCACAGCAAAAGCACCATTAACAAAATAAAAAGACAACCCACACAATGGGAGAATATATTTGCCAATACGTCTGATGAGGGGTTAATAACCAAAATTTATAAAGAACTTGTAAAACCCAACTCCAGGAAGATAAACAATCCAATCAAAAAATTGGCAAAAGAAATGAATAGACACTTCTCCAAAGAGGACATACAGATGGCCAGCAGGCATATGAAAAAATGTTTAACATCACTAATCACTGGAGAAATGCAAATTAAAACCACTATGAGATATCACCTCACACCAGTCAGAATGGCACTCATCAACAAAACAACATATAACAAGTGCTGGAGAAGATGTGGAGAAAATGGAACCCTCCTGCACTGCTGGTGAGAATGCAGACTGGTGCAGCCACTGTGGAAAACAGTACGGAGATTCCTCAAAAAATTAAAAATCGAACTGCCCTTTGACTCAGATAGTACACTTTTAGGAATATATCCTAAGAATACCAAATCACTGATTCAAAAGAAGAAATGCACCCCCATGTTTATGGCAGCATTGTTTACAATAGCCAAGATCTGGAAACAGACCAAGTGTCCATCAGTGGATGAGTGGATTAAAAAGCAGTGGTACATATACACAATGGAATACTACATGGCTGAGAAATAGAAGGAAATCTTACCTTTTGCGACAACATGGATGGACCTGGAAACTATTATGCTAAGTGAAATAAGCCAGGCAGAGAAAGAAAAATATCATATAACCTCACTCATTCGAGGAATTTAATGAACAATATGAATTGAGCAATGGAACAGAGGCAGAGGTGGGATCAAAGGAACCAGAGGGAAAGGGGTCAGAGGGAATGTAGAAGAGAAGATGGGATCAGAGAAGGGAAAGAGATGAATGAAATTATATATACATAACACAGCATTATAGAGAACAGGACAGCAAATCCTGGAGGGCAGGGAAAAAGGCAAGGGGGAAGGGAGGGGCGTGGGGGGGGGCTGAGGAGGAATAAGAGGGTGGGGGAGATATATTCAGTGGGACACTGAATCTATGTAAACACAAATTAAAATCATAAATAAAATAAAAAATAAATAAATAAAAAGAATTAGAGTTTGAATTTGTTGTCATTATACATTTACTGAGAAACCACAATATGTGAGGACAGTTTATGAATGAATACAAGAGGTCAAATGTTTCACAATCATGAAATTCCTTGGAAAAACTGAAGTTTTGCTCCATTCAACAGATATCATATGAATTTTTTCAGGGAATTTCTTACTAAATAGAAGAAGTGGTTTTAAGATAGCTTCCATACCTAAAATTCAATTGTTTTAAAGATCTATTTACTAAATTTAAATTTTAGTAAATATTATATAAACATGAATATATTATATAAATGGAAGGTAATTTTCTTTGAAGGATATTTTTTCCTATTCAAAATATCCATAAAGAAATTTGGTCCACAGCAAAAGGTGCTTGATATTTAATCCTGTCCAAAACATACATATATGTTTTATTCCATGCTGATTCATCTACCTAACCACATGTTCCATGACCAGCAAGTCTCTTAAGGCAAGAAGTGCTATTATTGACAATACAGCTGCAACACAATTATTGGGCCTATAACACATGATAGATCTTTTTATGTAGTAATTCTGTAAACTGAAAATATAAATAAGTCTTATAGGCTGTTCGAAACAAGGGACATTTCTTCAGCATGGACTTTTCTTGACAGGACCAAAATATCAAGGACCATTTAGTGTGAACCAAATGTCTCCACTGATGTCTTCAATAGGACCATATGTCTGCTAATCGTTAATTATTATTATTTTTTACAACAGAGCCACCAAAGAGAAAAAGACCACATAGATCTGAGAGAGGTATAATGCTAAAAAAAATTTTCTTTTGGTCCCTGGCCAGTTGGCTCAGTTGATGTAGTTTTGGCCACGCATGTAGGCATCCCAGGTTCTATCCCAGTTCAGGGCATACATGGGGGTGACTATCTGCATCCCTTCCCCTCCCTCCCCCCTTCTCTCTCTCTTTCCCTCTTACACCAGTGGCTCAACTGGTCCAAGCATCAGCCCCAAGCACTGAGGATAGCTCAGTTAGTTTGAGTTGCCCCAGACGGGGGTTGCTCGGTAGATTCAGGGTGCATGTGCGAGTCTGTCTCTCTATATCCCCTCCCCTCAATTAAAAAATATTTTTTCTCTTATGATGAAAATTTTGCCCTGGTTATCATTTTTCAAATAAAATAGGTCATGGCCTGTGTTCACGATAGATGTAGCAATTATACTTACTTTTGGTGTTTTCTTGTGTTTCTGACAAATAGAGGTTTGGCTTCATTCTGAGAGGTTGGAAAGAGCAATACCCCTTTCTTCTTTAAGCTTTTTTCAAACCCCCACCTTTTAGGTCTCAGTTTCACATTTCTAAAATGGCCAGATGTTGAATGGTAGTAGGACAAGGTTATATCCCATGATTTTTAGATTGTAAGCTCCAAAGGGGCTGAGATCACATTTATTTTTACATAGTCATTCAACAACAAAATTAAACAGTCACAATGTGCCAGCCACTATGCAAGATGCTAGGGGCAACAGAGAGAAAGAGAGAGAGAGAAACATTCTTGAGCGCTAGTAACTATAAACATGGCAAAATTATTTTTTTTTTATTTTTTTGTATTTTTCCGAAGTGAGAAGTGGGGGGAGGGGGGCAGACAGACAGACTCCCGCATGTGCCTCACCAAGATCCACTGGGCATGCGCACCAAGGGGCCATGCTCGGCCCCTCCTGGGTGTTGCTTTGCTGCAATCAGAGCCATTCTAGCTCCTGAGGGGGAGACCACGGAGCCATCCTCAGTGCCTGGGCCAACTTTGTTCCAATGGAGCCTTGACTTCAGGAGGGGAAGAGAGAGATAGAAAGAAAGGAGAGAGGGGAAGGGTGGAGAAGCAGATGGGCGCTTCTCCTGTGTGCCCTGGCTGGGAATCAAATCCAGGACTTCCATGGGCCAGGCTGATGCTCTACCACTGTGCCAACTGGCCAGGGCCATGGAAAAATTACTTTAAAATTAGAAAAGTGAATAAAAATATTTTCTACTTAGAAAACTGAAAGTTACATTAAACAACCAATATTCACTGCCCCTGAGAAAGCCATTTCTAAATCAGCAACTGTGTGGCTCTCTGTATTGTGTTAAAGGCTTCCAAAGGAGCCTAAACTATTGTTGACTCCTTAAAGCTGACAATTTTTCCTAGCATATTGCAAATATGGTAGATGGTTTTATGTGTTAAGCACTATTAATTTCCTTCTCTCTTGCCATGCTTCACTGTAGGTAAACTATAGTAGGCTGAATAATGGTACCCAAAAGTATCAGCTCCTATTATCTAGAACCTTAAATTTTATATTATTTGGGGGGAAAAAAGGTTTTTGAAGGTATGATTAAATTGAGGATCTTCAGATGGGGAGATATTCCTGGACTGAATGTGTGAGCCCTAAATGTCATGTATCTTTATTAGAGAAAGGCAGAAAGTGATTTGAAGCATACATACTTAATAGGAGTTATTATAAAAAACAGAGGCAAAGGCTGGATGGCCACAAGCCAGGGAATGCTAGCAGCCACCAAAAGCTGGAAGAGGAAAGGGACAGCTTCTCCTCCAAAGCCTCTGGAGTGTGTACTGCCTGGCTAATGTCTTGATTTCAGCTCAGTGACTGAAATGTTGGCTTCTGGAATCTAGAATTTTGAGAAAATAGATTTCTATTATTTTAAGCCAACTAGTGTATAGTAATTTGTTACAGCAATTATAGCAAAAAAAAAAAAATACATAAACTGTATTTTCCTGCTTCATTAATTTTGGACTTTGCCATGTAACTTGCTTTGGTCAACAGAATATGAACGGACACTATGGATTTCATGTTCAAGCAGAAGCATTAAATGCATGCTTCAGCCGTCCATTCTGCTCCTGTCCTCATTCCTTGACGCATCTCAGATAGAAGCTACTCCCTCCACCCAGGTTCCAGGAGAAGAAACACTCAGACTCAAGCCCAACAAAGCAGTCAGACAGAGCCAAAGCAACCAAGTGAAGCCAAGCTGAGCTCAGAAGTGCTGCAGCCAATATGCACTCCTCACATTATGTGAGCAAGAAAGAAATGGTGTCACAAACCATTGAGATTATAGTAGTTGTGTTGTTTGAATCAAAGGTGAATGGTAATGCACACAAAGAGCCTTGGATGAATATTTTAGCCACTCTTACTATCTTTTTTCTTTTAATTTTTCATTATTATTATTTACTAGATTTGCTTTTAACTACAAGTAGGTATTTCTTCTACTTACATATTGTTTTTCTGTTAAAATTCTCTAGGAAGATGACTATTCAGCATTCTCAGGATAAGCTTATATACTTGAAGAGGTTTTATAATCATTTCTTGGTCTTCCCTTTATCATTACTGATGTCAGCTTTTTCAGTGTTTTCTAATTTAAACAGGGTTCTATTACTCTGATATTCTGGCAAGGTTAATAGACTTTTGGAAATGTGAGTTCTTTTGTCAAATTTATGATCATAATCAGGTAGCTTAATTCATGTTCAAGGATGTCTTAATGACATCAGTGAAGCATCTCTTCAAGCCGTGTCACTTATTCTTCTCCCTTAATTGTTTGTCCAAGCTTTATTTCCCTCCTTCAGATCCCCCCATTCAATAACCTGCTGCTTTCTAATGGCTATTCTCTATTCCATAAAAATTGCTTTTTTATTACTAATGTTGATTCCAAGTGAATAATCCTATTTTTATTCCTAAATTTCCACAGTAAAACTATTCATCTTTTATTGATGAATATGCCTTGTGGGGAATATTTTACTTTTATTAAACTACTTTTCTTTGCTTATATATGTATTGCAGCATCTTTAACAGAGAAACTGTGGCTGAGAGTAATTATTTTAAAAAATTATGACATAGGCTTATTGATTGCTTATAGATTGCTCCAGGGAAGACCAATTTCAGAAATCTGTGCAGATACCAGGTGGCCACATGAGATGAGATTGTACAGCTCATCCTCTGTACAAGGGCACCCAGGTGGTAACTGAAATCAGGATGCCTGCCACTTACCAAACCCTTAAACATTAGCCGGAGGTTGTAACCACATGGTGAGAGAAGGGTCTACTTTTCCATTTTGCAGTTATGCAAGTCACCACGATGGGCCCCTGTAGACTGCAGCCACCTACCTGGAAGAGGTGTCAGAGAGCAGTTAAGGCAGGTCAGACACATTTGCCTCTGATTCCATCTGTTAGAATGTGCAAAATCAGCACCGTTAAATGGGCTGGTTGGTTCAGAATAGCTAATATTGGACCTGTTCATTATATTCCTTGCCAGATACAGGTGTTTTACACTCCTAGATATTCATTATACAGTGGCTCAGCCAGAGCCCATTGTTGAGTCTTGCTTCAAACTGGAGCAGAAATAATAATTCTAGGGTAATCTCTCAGGACTCCTAAATGTACATGTAAGGGCATAAATAGGGCAGAGAAAAGACCCATGAAACACATGAGATTATATAACAAGTTATACCAGCAAGTATTTTTTATAGGTACAGAAAACTTGTGACCTTCCCTCCCAAGGCCTACATCAGCTCATGTTGCAGCCTTCTCATTCCCTCTTCATATTATATACGTAACTTACAATTTTGCCTGGACAAAAAGACGGAGAAAATGTCTGGCTTCCAGTCCTTGCTGTTCACTCTCATCAGCATGGCTACTCATGGTCATTGAACATTGTTGTTTTGGTCAGAGATTTCCTTAGAGTATCCCTCTTCACTGACCTCAGGCTTGGCCTCGAGGACCATTGCTGAAATTCCCAAAGCTAAAGCCTTTAGAGACTGTCCTGCTCAGGTCATGTTCAAGCAGCTTCAGGGACCCACACTCTTTCTTTGGATGGCCGAGTCAGTGCATGACATTCTCAGGAACCAGAGTCAGTGCATGACTATCTCAGGAACCAGAGTCAGTGCATGACTATCTCAGGAACCAGAGTCAGTGCATGACTATCTCAGGAACCACCAGGAATCAGCTTAGGCTCTTTTCTCCCTGAAAATCAAATGGCCTTCAAGCACTGACAGGGTTATCCAACAATCTAGCCTTTAACACTAAGAACTTCAAAATTAGAGACCTGGAAAGCATCACTTTAAGGGGCTATTCCCTTATCTAGCCATAAATTCAGATAATTTCCACATAAGACAGGAAAGCCCAGAACTCAAGTACATGAAATTGGGTACAAAAATTACATCTTTATATCCTTGCTAATAAGAAAAAAGTCAATCATATTCACTGCATTAATAATAATAGCATTATTCCCCATTAATTGAAACAACTGCTAAAGAATAGAAGAATAAAAAATAATTTTTGAAATAGGCTTTAGTAATGATGTGTGCATAAGTGTGTATGTTTGGAAAACAATGTGTCTGTTATTGGGATTTAGAATTTTTTGAGAGTCTTCCAACCAAATAAATCCAGTTCTGTGACACAACTCAGCATAAGCTCCAAATTAAATTTAAAAGCAAGAACATGGTAATATACCAGGCATGTTAATAAAAATGGTTAGCTTCTTTTGAATTCTGTTGCAATGCAGAATTCTGTCCTTGGCAGTTTAACAGTTCTCAGTTTTCCATTTTGGAAGTTTAACAGTGTATTTGTAAGTTGTGTAGGAATAAGAGAGTGGCTGAATTGAAGAAATTTCATAGAGTACCTGTGTTGAATTTTACTAGAATGTGTTGGATTTATCACTGGGTTTTGCTAAATTCAATAATGTGTTCACTGAGTGAAACCAGTGATTGAACCATTTGTCAGCGGTGTAGCCAGACTGGGAGTGGCCAGGTGCTGGATCTTAATAGATCCCTGGGGAGCTGATGGTGGATACAGGTGGTCAGGACAGGTTTCAACAGCAGCCAGTATGAAAAAATTCAACACAGAGAGACCCACACCTCAGTGGCAGGCAGAATCTTGGTGGATGGGATATTAGAAGTCTAGGTGGTAACAGGCATTTACAAGCTGTTTCAGAAGCCCAGACAAAATGTCCCGTTACTGACAGAAAATTACAATAGCAATAGTCTACTATGTTCAGACATTTTGAAATTATTAAAAATCAGTGAGGTTGGTGTGATTTTTACTATTTTAGAGATGAGGAACTTGAGATTCAGACAAGTAAAGCAACTTGCTTAATATACGCTAACAGCCAACAAGTGCTTCTTAGTCTGATACCTTGGAAGACAGAGGGTTGAAGACTCAAAGGGACTAGGATAACAGGCGTGAAATCAACTAAGGGATTCAAGTATAAGGATATAAGGAAGGGTGCTACTGTATGTGACACACAAAGTGGAGCGGGTGGGGAAGGCCATAAATCCCCAGGCTTTCTCTGCTCAGCATCTCTTAGGTTATTTTTCCAGCCAACCAGCCTCATTAAACCTTTCTGCCCTGAGAGTAAGCTTTAGAAAATTTGTTATATAAAGTTTACATCTTTTCTTATTGTTTTATTTATTCAGGGTACAAATATGGATCAGGCTGGCTCCACTTCTGCCTGTAAGGAGGTCCTTTACTGCAGGGCACTCCGCACAAAGTGGAGAGAGAGATTCTCCTTACCTTTTCTCTCCTTTCCCCCTTCCTCCACCATACAAGCAGACAGGCACCTTCTACTGAGTCTTTCTGTTAGAGAAACAGATGCCAGAGCAGTTATGTCTAAGCTATGCACCCTGTGGAGTTCTTAGAGTCTGTATATGTCTCGAGTGTGTTTTACTAAGGAATGTGTGAGCATCCTCCATTCTGTTCTTACTCCTGAGTGGAATGCATTGAGCATCTTGTTTTCTGCACCAACTTTCTGTAAGAGCTGTGGCATCCTCTGCTCACTTCCTGGACTGAAAGAGCAAATCGAGGTATAAGGGGAGCCTACTGTGTTGGGCTCATAGTAGCACTGTGACATTACTGAGGACACGAACCCAGGGCTGGTGGGGTTAACCCTTCGCAGGGCCTCTGTACTCCACCTCCACTCCATGAAATGACCCCAGGCATGTTTCCTCTCTCCAATGGAATGGACCTTGGTGCTGAGACAGGAATTTGTCCTCATCTGTTTTTCCAGCGTGAGTGGCCTGAGGTAGGACTGAAACTGCAGGTGGAATTCAGAAGCGCGCAGATGGAAGGCTGGAGGGGCAGGGAGCCAGTCTGGTCATTACATCCAGATTCTACACTCACTTTTCCCAGCACAGTCTTAATTGCCACAGATTTCCTTCCAAATGAATGTATGGATGTAAAGCCAGTAGCTACTCCTATGCTCACTTTACTACCCACAATCTACACCACCGGCATCTCTGTGCAAGGAAATTACGCACATTACACAAATTACAACATGACAAACCATACAATTTCAACAATCACAAAGGTACACTTCACCAATCTCTGAGCACTTTGCCAAAAGTGCAAAATGTACTCGGCCTTCTTTCTAGCCATAAGAAAAGCTTCCCGGGGCAGAGAATGGCCTTCAGCAAAGCCGCCCCACCCCCACCCCCATCAGGGTATTTCACATTGTCCAAAACCTGTAAGTCCATCCAACAAAGAAGCCAGTGCTCACTCTGGTCATGCACATGGGGCCTCAGCCACCCCCCTCATCCCTGCTGTCCTGGCAGGTCTTACACTGTCCCAAAGAGGACCACGTGACAATGGCAGTCAGCATTTCCATCTCTGCTCCAGAAAGCATGATGGCGTCCACCCCTGTGTCCCCAAATCACAGACCTATCAGGGCCATAGTAGGTATCCTTGCTGCTGGGCTCTCACTTTCTGGAGAATGCGGATTGCAACTCCAGCCTGAATCTCCTCATCCTCCAAAGAGGAACTGAAAACACTAGCTGGCGCTGCCAGGCTTGAGCCCCGGGCTGCTGCCGCCTTCTGCTCTGCAGGCCTTGCAGCCCCAGCTCCAGCCTCAACCCCGGCCTCCCACCTCTGCTGGCTCTCCACAATGTCCAGGGCAATATGTAGCTCACGAACCTGTGAATCCTTCTCCAGCAGCTGCTCCATTTCCAAGCGAATCTCACAAACCTGGTTGGCCTCCTTCGGTGCTTGCTCCAGCTCCAGGGTCAGTATCTCTTTCTCCCACGTTTGCTCCAGCTCCTTCCACTGCTCAGTTTGCAGGTCCTGGGCAGCCTCTTCCACAGAGCTCTCAGTTTCCTCACACATGGCTGTAAAAGTCAGCCAGCCTACGGCCCCAAAAGGACAGCCATGGGGAACCATAACAGCAGCCAGTCCTCTACTCCACCGCTCAAAGGTGGTGGTGGCTCTATACAGAACTGTATCAAATCCTGCCACAGACTACGCCAAATGTAAAACCAGTAGCCACGGCCACCATCACAGCCAACTGGCTCATGCAGGTTCGCTTTAGACTCAGACAGTCAGTAAAGAAACAACGGAGCCAAGAACTGGTGGGCCATTACCTTTAATCCTAGCTTGCACCCGGCGGGCAAGTAAAAACACACAATGGGCTCCAAAACCAACTCATTCAGTGCTCATAAAGCTACTGACTTATTTGAGTTTCCTAGAATCAAAGGTTTCTAGCTCAGCAGACATATTCACCTCTGTTCCCCATCTCCTTCTTCCTGCACAAACTGGCTTCTCCTTCAGCATTCTGCCGTCTTGCTACTTCTCTCGTCCGTGTGGTCTTCATCTGCCCTCCTCTCTGCTCTCCTCCTAGAATGTAATCACTCTTCTCCCAGAACAACATGATCTCTCTTCCTTTTAAAACTTTTTGGTGCAAAAGCCCTCCCCCAACACAATTAATATAATCATGCCATCCCAAGCAAGAAGGGCAACTAATATTATCACCTGGGCGACGGGCTTTCACGTGAGCAGTGCCATTTTTAACAAAGTGAGCATAATATATTTTATCTGCCCAACAACGGAGAAGTTTAAAATTTTTTGAAAATTTTATAACAATGTATATATTTAAATAAAATGTTTTATAGAGGGAACATGTTAGGAAAGTTGATACCTGTTTCACATGAGTGTGATGACAGTATATGTAATTGTATCCTCCTTTTCTCAAGTTTCTCAAGGAGACTAACCCTTGTATAATTAATCCATTCAAGTAACTTATCTCTTCATGTGTTGTCTCCCATTTAAACATCTACTTTTATTTATCTATCATACACTCATAATCAGATGATTTCTTACATTTTTAAAAGAATTTAGTTATTTAGAACAGTGGTCCCCAACCTTTTTTTGGCCACGGACTGGTTTAATGTCAGAAAATATTTTCACAGATCGGCCTTTAGGGTGGGACGGATAAATGTATCACGAAACTGAGACAAGTGTCAAGAGTGTGTCTTAGATGTAACAGAGGGAATCTGGTCATTTTTTAAAAATAAAACATCATTCAGACTTAAATATAAATAAAATGGAAATAATGTAAATTATTTATTCTTTCTCTGTGAATCGGTACCAAATGGCCCACGGACTGGTACCAGTCCGCGGCCCAGGGGTTGGGACCACTGATTTAAAAGACTTTCAGAATAAGCAATTTTTAAATCCTGATTGATTAGATTGTTCAATATTATAAATAGCTTAAGAAAAAAAACTTTTCAAAATCCTGCATTTAATAACATTGTGGACTGCAAGCTTCCAGAACACTGTTTCTGGTATGGCTTATGTTTTGCTTCCAGATAAGTAACAGAGGAGACTGGCATTTATATGTGCTTATTTGTGCTACCTCACTTGTTGCATTTGTAGATTAAAATTAATTAGAATTTTCAGAACATGCCAGTGTCATATAGTAAACCAGTGGCAAATAGTTAAAAAGATTTATTTTTTAAATTATTTATTTAGCTTTTTTAAAAATTGAATTTTTAAAAATCTTTTGGAGTAATACTAGTTAACACAATTATATAGGTTGCAGGTGTCCAACTCTACAACACATCTTTGTACACTATATTATGTGTTCACTGCCCAAGTCAAGTCTTTGTCCCTCACATTTATCCCCCTCCCCTCCTCCACCTTTACACCCTCTTCTGGCAATCACCACACTGTTGTTCAGTCCATGAGTCTTTTTCCCTTTTTTTGTCCTTTTTGCTCAATCCCTTTACTCGCTCACTGAGCCCTGCCCCCATACCAGCCTTCAGTCTGCTCTTTATTTAGGAGTCTGTCCCTGTCTAGTTTATTGGTTCATTTTGGTCATTAAATTCCACATATGAGTAAAATCATATGATACTTGTTTTCCTTTGATTGGCTTATCTCAATCATATAATAGTCTCCAGGTCTATCCATACTATTGCAAAACGTAAGATTTCCTACTTTTTTAGGGCCAAGGAGTGTTCTATTATGTGAATGTACCAAACTTTATCCACTTATCTACTGAGGGACATTTGGCTGGTTTCCAATCTTGGCTATTGTAATGGTCATATGGGTGCATATACATTTTCAAATTAGTGTTTTGAGTTTCTTCAGCTAAATTCCCAGAAGTAGAATAGCTGATTCACAGGCAGTTCTATTTTTAATCTTTTGAGGTAACTCCATACTGCCTTCCACACTGGCAGTACCAGTATGTATTTCATTCTCACATATTTTATATTGTTGAATCCTTACAACCACTGAGCTTCTGCTAAAATAAGTGATTTAAATAAGAACAGATAGCTAGCAAATATCACAACTGGAGTTTAAAAACGTATTTTTGAGTCTGTGCCTATTATTTATTTCAGCATAAGCATTCTTAAAGTTACCTACCTCAGATATATAATGACCTAATGTGATTGTTCTTGGGTGAAGCAGGAGTGAGGAAGGAGGTCGAAGAGATGAACAGGCATCCCATGGGATGGAAGCTTCAATCACACAGCTAATTTCTTAGTGATCCAGATGCTTAAGTGATTCATTGTGCTTTGAAGTTACTGGAAGAAATTACTTTCTGCTTCTCATTTTGCATGTGTTTATATATTATGGGATAAAATTCTAGAATTAAAATTCAAATAGTAAGTGTTCATAATGTTCTAACTAATAGTGCCAAGTTTTTCAAAGATGTGTTAAATTACACTCACTGTTTTCTTATATTGCAGTCAATATTTTATTAGAAAACTCTTAGCGATTTTGGGACATAGGGGTGGTTGCCATCATTCTCTCTGGAGCAGATGGAAATCCTGACTGCCATTGCCATGTGCTCCTCTTTGGGACAGTGTAAGACCTGCTGGGGTAAGTCTTCCTCTTTGAGTATTCTACTATGTGATAGGAGTCAAGAAATGCCATAAAAATAAAATTAATAAAAAATACAAACAAGCAATTTATCAGAAAAAACAATAGTTTTTTAATATATCGAATGATACACAAATTATAGAAATAATAAAATGTCATTGTTCATCTATCATATTGGGGAAGCTAAGAGTTTTCTAATAAAATATTGACTGCAATGTAAGAAAACAGTGAGTGTAATTTAACACATCTTTGAAAAACTTGGCACTATTAATTAGAACATTAAAAACACTATTTGAATTTTAATTCTAGAATTTTATCCCATAATATATAAACACATGCAAAATGACATAAAAATGGGAAATATTTAAAACAGTAAAAGAGTAATGTATTTTTAATCAATATAAGACTAAAAAAAATTGTGGTACATCTGCACAATGGAATAATATTATAAGTATACATATACATGTATACACACATATGGAGTAGCTATGTATGTGTTACTGATGATATATTTTGGAGATTTTTAAGTGAAAAAGAAAGCAATGTGAAAAATAGTGTTTTAGCACATAGATGCATAGAATACTCTGTAAGCGTACATAAGAATCTTTTAAATATCATCATTACCAACAGACTGGAAAGGATACTGAAAGTTAGTGGTAACAGATATTTTCATTACATACTATTTGTCCTTTTTTTCACATTTACATATATTTTAGTAAAAAACAATACTCAATGCCAAAAATATTCAAAATTAGCAAATATTTATTGTCTGGTAACTAGGATTATAAATAGTCTTCAAGACTGTTGCTTCCACCTGACCTGTGGTGGCACAGTGGATAAAGCGTCGACCTGGAAATGCTGAGGTCACTGGTTCAAAACCCTGGGCTTGCCTGGTCAAGGCACATATGGGAGTTGATGCTTCCAGCTCCTCTGCCCCCTTCTCTCTCTCTGTCTGTCCTCTCTCTCTCTCTCTCTCCTTCTCCTCTCTAAAATGAATAAATAAAATAAAATAAATAAAAATAAAAAAAATTGTTAAAAAAGAAAAAAAGACTGTTGCTTCCTGGTGTGCATGCCCTATATAATTACCAACCCTTGAGTGCAGGGACACCTATCAGTACGATGGATTTTATTCTTGTAATTAGGTTATAGAATATGGTAAAATTGAAAGTATTTTGCAGATGTCATCAAAGTCCCTAATCAAAGTTAATCAAACATGAGATATCCAAGGTGGGCCTGACCTAATCAAGTGTGCCTTTTAAAAAGGGTTTGGAGGTCATAAAAATATTCCTGCTGACCTTGAAGACGTAAGCTGCCATATGGTGAGGGGCCTATGTGAACAGAACTTGGGAGCAGCCTTTATTTGCTGAGAGTGATCCCTGGCTGACATCTTCATGGCACCACTGTGAGACTGAGCAGAAGACACAGTTTAGCTATGCTGGACTCTTGGCCAATGGGAATTATGAGAAAATACATTGGTGTGGTTTTGATTTGCTAAGTCTCTGGTAATATTTAATGCAATTATAATAAATGAATACAATTGAATCCTTCATATGCACCAAGCAAATAAGTTTAAGCACAGCATGGTAAAGACATTTTTTTTCTTATTGCCATGTAAAAAAATTGAAGTCCAGAAACTCATTCTCACAATACAGCACCCATATGTGGGGACATAGAGACCACCACAGCATGTGCCAGAATAGAAAGTGGACAGTGAGACAGTGCAGATTGGTTGAATGTAACCTCTCAGAGAACATTTGCCTTTATATTGTCACCTTAGCTGTTAATGCAGAAAACACCTCTCATTGAGGGAGCCTGTTTTGATGGACAGGCAGCAAAAGGGATGGGGGTCAATCTTACTTTAAAAGCAGGCATGGCCTGGAAAAATAAAGATCAGAGTAAGTGAGAGTAGCTGTGAATAAGTAAAACTGTGAAAATGAAGCCACAGAATTGTGGTTATAAAAAGCTTAGGTCTCTATCACCTGATACACATTAAAAAGAATGATTTCTTCAACTCTGAACAATTCCAGTCAGTGTGATTAAAAAGATCAATAATGAAGCACAAGAACTAGCATTTTTTTATTATTAAGTGAGGAGGGGAGGCCGAGACAGACTCCCACACATGCCCCAACTGGGATTCACCCCGCAAGCCCACTAGGGAGCAATGCTATGCCCATCTGTGGCATTGCTCCATTGCTCAGCAACCAAGCTCTTCTTAGTGCCTGGGGCAAGGACATGGAGCCATCCTGAGTGCCTGGGGCCAACTCATTCCAATCAAGCCATGGCTGCAGGAGGGGAAAAGTGAGAAAGAGAGAGAGAGAGAGTGAGAGAGAGAGGTGAGAGGGAGAGGGGTGGAGAAGCAGATGAGCACTTGTACTGTGTGCACTGACCAAGAATGAACCCGGGACATCTACACACCAGGCTGACGCTCTACCACTGAACCAACAAGCCAAGGCTAGGAACTAGCATTTTTAACAAGAACATCAAGTGATTCTGATGTAGGCATCTAGGGACCACAATATGAACAGCACTCTATTAGAGCAGTGGGTCGCATACATTGGTGACAATCTATCCGTGGAACACATATCCTGAGAGAGTGAAATGTAAAGAGACTTAACCTGCGGGAAGGCTGTAAGCCTAAGATGCCTTGAAAAAGGAAGGTCTGAGGTTTCCAGTCCTTTGGGTAGAGGAGTTTTCCTCTCTAACCTAATGGAATTTTATTTGGGAGATGTATATAAAAACACTGTTTTCCTCTACTTTTAGTAAAGGTATTATGAATAACAAAGTGTAATTCCATATATGCAGAGTTTTGAAGGGTAAGGTTTTTTATTAATCAATGAAAGATATTATAATAATATTTTAGTCATGTAGTATTACCAAAATTATCTTAAAATGTGATTCCCCCCCCCTTTAGTTTTGACCTTTTAAGGTTAAATAAAAATTTTCTGCACATAGAACCATCATTTATCTTCATCAACAAGAATAATTTGCTCATCATTTGTATGAAAGTTAGTTCTAGAACTATATGAGCCTAAATTAATTGATTAATTGAAAGTTATTCATTTTCTCATGCTTTGTTTGTAATGCTTACAGGTCATAAGAATATACTACGTGCTAAGCACACCAAAAGATGTCTTAGATTAGTCAGCAAAGTGTTACAGTACTATCTAAGTATATGTAGAAACTATATGTATAAACCTTAAAGGCATTAAAAAAAGGTGAATTCTAAGGGGGTGGGAGTTAAGGGAAGTCTTCACAGAGGAATTGATATTAACAAAATTAAGGTATGTATTAGCAAAGACAATTGTATCAATTGTAACACTTTTGATGTCAAAGAACAGAAGACATCTAAAATGGCTTAAATAATATAAAAATTGTCATCTCTTATAACAACATTGGAAGTAGAGTCAGATCAGATTTAATTTAGTGGCTAGAGGATATCAAGGAGCCAGATTTCTCCTGTCTTTTCTCTCTGCTATTCCCAGTTAGCTTTTGACCTTGAGTTCTTCTCTTGAATGTATTTAGACCAGTGGTCCCCAAACCCCGGGCTGCGGACTGGTACCGGTCTGCAGAGAAAGAATAAATAACTTACATTATTTCCGTTTTATTTATATTGAAGTCTGGACGACGTTTTATTTTTAAAAAATGACCAGATTCCCTCTGTTAATCTGTCTAAGATTCACTCTTGAAGCTTGTCTCGGTCACGTGATACATTTATCTGTCCCACCCTAAAGGCCAGTCCGTGAAAATATTTTCTGACATTAAACCAGTCCGTGGCCCAAAAAAGGTTGGGGACCACTGATTTAGAGTATCACACCTCCCAAAGTATCAACCAACATTAGGAACAGAGGGAAACTCCTGTCCTGTTTCTATTCAAGACCATCCTCTATGGCTCAGAGGGTCACATACTTATGCTAAAAGTGATTTCTGGCAAGAGATGAGGTGAGGAGAAGAGAAAAATGATGTATTGGATTTAGAATATGTCATCCCTAGGAGCTGTGGAGGAGCCCAGTGCCTATGCTTACCTCTTAAGTATTTGAATACCACATGAAGTAAGCAAAAAAATGCAGTTGTTTTTCTACAAGAATAAAAAGGATGAAGATGACTCTTAAAGCGAAACAGAAATTTCAGACAGTGTGCAAATGAATGGAGCTATTTATCAAGTACAGTATGTACATTTGGGAAACTGCAACTAATTCAATATAACTTGCTCATAGAGACCAAGCCCATTTTGACAGGGCATGAATCATGGAGAGTCTTACATTATCCTAAAAAAACAGGGAGCTAGGAAATGACATGGTGAAATTTGTGTTCTAGAATGATGACTCTGGAGAGATGACTAATTCTGGAGACAAGCAGACCAACAGAAGAGCATTATGAAATGAAGTATTGGCTATATATGTAGAGACAAAAATGTCTTGTCCCAGAGATATATGAGAAATAAAATTAATAGAATTTAATCATCAATTATGTGCTGAGAAGGATGGTAGTTAAATCAAGTTTAATCTCAAGTACTATTAAGTTACTATATTATATCTACTTGTACATTTAAAAAGGTACAATAAGAGGCCTGACCTGTGGTGGCGCAGTGGATAAAGCGTCAGCCTGGAAATGCTGAGGTCACCGGTTCGAAACCCTGGGCTTGCCTGGTCAAGGCACATATGGGAGTTGATGCTTCCAGCTCCTCCCCCTTGTCTCTCTCTCCTCTCTGTCTCTCTCTCTCTCCCTCCTCTAAAATGAATAAATAAAATAAAAATTTAAAAAAAAAAAAAAAAAAAAGGTACAATAAGAGATAAAAAACAAAATTCTCCTATGTATAACTGACAAAACATTGATTTAATTAAGTTAAATAGTTTCAAAGAGGCCCTGGTTGGTTGGCTCAATGGTAGAGCGTCGGCCTGGCGTGCAGGAGTCCCGGGTTTGATTCCTGGCCAGGGCACACAGGAGAAGCGCCCATCTGCTTCTCCACCCCTCCCCCTCTCCTTCCTCTCTGTCTCTTTCTTCCCCTCCTGCAGCCAAGGCTCCATTGGAGCAAAGTTGGCCAGGGCGCTGAGGATGGCTCTGTGGCCTCTGCCTCATGCGCTAGAATGGCTCTGGTTGCAATAGAGCGATGCCCCAGATGGGCAGAGCATAGCCCTCTGGTGGGCGTGCCGGGTGGATCCCTGTCGGGCGCATGCGGGAGTCTGTCTGACTGCCTCCCCATTTCCAACTTCAGAAAAATACAAAAAAAAAAAAAATAGTTTCAAAGATGGTAACGGATAAATACATTTAAAGTTTGTGGCATGAATAGGTCACACATTTCTAAAGTTTATCACATATGAATATAATTTTGAGATAGTCTTCTAAAACTATTGATTTATTCTTTGTTGAGCATCTTAACTTTAATGTCTTTGACCAGAAATATTTTACTTATTCTCAGCCTTAAAAAATAATTTTTGTCCATTTTATAGAAAAACATAACTTTTAAAATATACATTCTAGTTTAAATTTTTTATTATCTTTTCAAGGTTGATTTACATTAATAACAATTATTTTTCCAGAAAATGCTAAACATGATAGAATTCCATTTTTTTGTGATTGGTGGTCCTTATATTTTGGCAGAAATTATTTGATGCTGAAAAGAATTTGTGTTGTTCTTTGGGGACCCACCAAGTATTTAGAGAGCCTGGTTCCTCTTATGTTAATAGACTCACACTTGGGACTCAGCTAGCACTGGTAAGAAGAAAGCTATAATCTACATATTTCTTACAGAGCTTTCTCTGTTTGAAACTTACATAAGCTGTTCAAGTACCAAACTCATGACCTTTGGTTCACTGGCGCGAGCTCCCACCAACTAGCCTTGCCGCTGAAAGCAGAAAGGAAGAATTCTTCCGTAAATGTCTGCTTTACAGCTTGCTCCAGTAGGAAATACACTTGGCCTCCTGAGCTAGAATACACACCCTGTGAGAGATCAGTTAAGTCACAAGAACTGTCTTTTGTGAAAATCCGCCTTTCTAAATTCTCGGAAATGAAAATCCTTTCCACAGTCAAACAAGGCAGCCATACAAGACCTACAAGTGGAAATCCACACTTATCAGGGCAATTATCTACGGCTGATTCTTTATCGGTTCTTACTACATTGGAGTGGACTTTGTTCCTCCTCTTGAAATGTTTCAGAGAACCAATACCTTTCCTCTCATTATTTGATGATGATTTTTTTTTAAAAAATCAGTTACTATGTAAACATGGCAACTATTTAGATTACTCAGAACATACAGGTATTTCCATATCAGATTCACTAAATCAGGACTCCACTGAGGTTAATGAAAGTATTTTGCAGGGACGATGGTCTACATTAACAACTCTACATTTTTTGCAGACTCATTCAAAACAACCAATAGCACATTTGTGAAACAGTTTTACCTAATGATTTCTTGGAACCTTATCTATCTAAAAGAAGTTAAAGGAGCAAAATCATAGTCAGTAGCTAAAAGTTTAGAAGCAGACTAAAAAATATTTATATGAAATATTAAAATGGAACTGCTTCTATATTTTGATCTAGAGGTTTGCTATAAAGTGAATCGTGGAGACCAAGATAATAGCTGAGTTATCGCACACATTTCTAGTTACCATGTATAATAACATATGTATTACACAGTTCTTAAATTTGCTGAGAAGCTGACATGACAAAAAGAGAAGCCATTGTGTCATTATTTTAAAAACATTTTAAAAGATTTTTTAAATTGGATGTCTAAATTGTGTCAGCTTACTGGCAATAACTGATTTTGTATACTCTTACATTAATTATTTTGACTTTGCTAACAAAATTTAACCCATTTTCCCACTTCTGGATAAAACTATTATGGGAATAGTAATAGTAACTGCATGAATTAATCTTAAAATTTACCCTTCAATATACAACAGAACAACATTTATTAAATAAAATGAAAATATTTCTTTCCATGGCTTTGCTATTTTTTTTTTTTTTTTTTTTTTTTTTTTTTTTTGTCCTATAATAATGGAAACCTTTTTTCTAGTTTAACAGAAAAGAAACTTGGAACTCTACATTAGTACATACCTTGGTAGAACACAATTTCACATTTTAAAACAATATAAATAGTTTACAAATTACAAAAGTGTATAAACATTACTTAGGATCTACAATATTTTAAACTTTCTCTTCTTGATCCGTTTTATTTATACTCTTTCTACGTTTATTTCCATTTTGCCAGAATTAGCCTTTAACTTTATAATTAGGTACATTCTCTCTTCTCTAAAAGGTTTAATTTTGCCCTTAGAGTAACAGATTATATATATAAACCCAGATATGAAAATATACCATATATATAATACTACCTTAAAATTTATACAATTTCCCTCCTTTCTTAGGAAAACACAAAGAAGAAAGATGAAAAATTGCAATTATAACTTAGTGTCAGATGGAGTTTGAAGCCAGACTCTGTTGTTGATTTCATTGGGGGAGATTATTTAATTTCCCCAAGTTTTTTTTCTATATCTGTAAATAAAGAAAACAATCCTTACCTTTCAAAATCCTATAGGTGTGCAAAAGGAATAGAAAGAATTTTATACAAAATAATGATTACTGAAAGGGTATCAGAGTGCTTGGTGCATGTTAAGAAGTATGCATGTTAAGAAGTAGTAACCATATTAATGTGCATGTTCTACACAGGAGTTATTAAAACTCACACCTATCGAGAAGCGCCCATTTGCTTCTCCACCCCTCCGCCGCGCTTTCCTCTCTGTCTCTCTCTTCCCCTCCCGCAGCCAAGGCTCCATTGGAGCAAAGATGGCCCGGGCGCTGGGGATGGCTCTGTGGCCTCTGCCTCAGGCGCTAGAGTGGCTCTGGTCGCAATATGGCGACGCCCAGGATGGGCAGAGCATCGCCCCCTGGTGGGCAGAGCGTCGCCCCTGGTGGGCGTGCCGGGTGGATCCCGGTCGGGCGCATGCGGGAGTCTGTCTGACTGTCTCTCCCTGTTTCCAGCTTCAGAAAAATGAAAAAAGAAAAAAAAAAAAAAAAAAAAACTCACACCTATCCAAGTCTAATGTTCAGATAGTTAGATATTCACAGGGACAATTATGTGGATGTCTAATCTTTAAACAGGGCTGCACATCTAGGGACTATATAAACAATATTATTAAAAATTGCTTTTATACAATACACAAGAGGTTCTGAAACCCCCAGGTTTTTAAAAGACCTCTCTTGTTCTTTGCCGTAATTGCCATGTCCAAGTGCTGTTTATATAGAGAGAAACCCTCAGGTTCAAGGAGTTTGAAGTTCACAGAAGGCTTAGAGTTACAGGGGTCACCTACTCACAAAAGATGGTGGTGGCCACCTTGAAGAATAAGCTTTAAGTACAGCACTTAAAGGACATGAACAATTACGTTTGGAAACTTTCTGTACCTTAAGGGGGAAGGAAAGTCAGAAAAATAAATATATTCTATTAAGCAAGTCCTTAACAATATGTATACTTAATATACATTAGAACTGTGGAAAGATATTTTGCTAAGCAAACAAACAAACAAAAAAACATGTTACTATGCTCTCCCCTCTAAGTGGTAATCTCACTTCACCTTCACCTGAACAGGAGAGCTTAGTTACTGTCACTTGCAAAAACGTGGTTTCATGTCATGGACATAATACATAATATTGATTCAAGCCTGACAAAAATGTATTTAGACTATCTAGTGTCACTTATATAGAGTCATGAACTTGCCTGACCAGGCAGTGGCGCAGTGGATAGAGCGTCGGACTGGGATGCAGAGGACCCAGGTTCGAGACCCCGAGGTCGCCAGCTTGAGCGCGGACTCATCTGGTTTGAGCAAAGTTCACCAGCTTGGACCTAAGGTCGCTGGCTCAGGCAAGGGGTTACTCGGTCTGCTGAAGGCCCACGGTCAAGGCACATATGAGAAAGCAATCAATGAACAACTAAGGTGTCGCAATGAAAAATTGATGATTGATGCTTCTTATTTCTCTTCGTTCCTGCCTGTCTGTCTGTCCCTGTCTTTCCCTCTCTCTAACTCTCTCTCTGTCTCTGTAAAAAAAAAAAAAGAAAAAAAAACTAATAAAATTAATCTTAGTGATTGAAGTCAGAGGAATGGTTATTTTTGTGTGGTAAAGTGGCAGACCACAAAAAAGTCTCTAGTGACTAGAGGTGTGGTGGTTACACAGGTGTGTACATAAGTAAACATTTACCAACCTATGGACTTAAGATCTATGCACTTTCATGTTGTGTGTTACATATTATAAAGTCTATAGATTATATGTGTTATACATTAAAACTTTTAAATATATTAAAAAATATACCTTATAGTGCTTGGCGCGTCCTTTAAAGTTTGATATGACTTCTGTTGCTACAGAATGATTTTTATTCTGATTGCATTTTTTGAGCATATATTTAAAATGTGGTTAATTTCTCCATGAACTCAAAAATAACTGAGGTGCTCGAGAAATTAGCATGTAATGCTGTTTAGATAGCAATTTATTAATGAGATATTTTCCTATGAAGTAGATTTTGTGCTACATTTTTTTATCTTTCCTATCCTAGGGTTTTTCTACCTAAAAGGACTTATTAACTAGAATATCTTATTCTATGTCTTGCAGACAAGTAGTAAAAGCAGTTGATACTTGTATTGCATTCTAGAGCAATGTTATCTAAGAAAACTTTCTGTAATGATAGAAATAATCCATGTCCATGTTGTCCAATATAGTAGCTATTAGCCACCACGTATGTCTATTAGTTCTTGAAATGTGGTTAGTATGACAAGGGAACTTCATTTTAAATGTTATTTAATTTTAATTGACTTAAATTTAAATAGCCAAATAGAGTTGGTGACTATCACATTGGAAATCTTAATTCTAGAACTCAAAAAAATATTTTTATTTATTTTCTTATACCTCAGAACAAACCTACACATACTATTTTGAATTTACAAATGTTAAAAGTAAAGCTCGGGTGACAAAGGGATCTGAGAAAGGAGACAGGCACAGACTAGTAGAACTGGAATTGAAATTAGACACATAATACATCTTACAGCTCCTCTGGCTGTTCATAGTCCTTTCCTGTCTTAATTACCCTCTGAGGGCAAAAAGTGCATTAAAAATCAGAGAAATTTCATTTTTTTCTCTCTGGATTTTTGCCATATTATTAATTACTTCACACCAGGAAATGTATTTCTAATATTTATTCTTCATTCATACTGTGTGTCATGGGGATATATGGATAATTTTAACTCCTAGTGTTGAATATAAATATGAAATGTTTCTTGAGATTAGCAGTTAGCAAATCAGACATGAGTAATTTTAAAGTCTTGACACTACACCCACTGAAAAATCCATTACTTAATTCAAAATTTTTTTTTTTTTTTTTTTTTTTTTACAGAGACAGAGAGGGAGTCAGAGAGAGGGATAGACAGGGACAGACAGGCAGGAATGGAGAGAGATGAGAAGCATCAATCATTAGTTTTTCGTTGTGACACCTTAGTTGTTCATTGATTGAATATGTGCCTTGACCATGGGGCTACAGCAGACTGAGTGACCCCTTGCTCGAGCCAGCGACCTTGGGTCCAAGCTGGTGAGCTTTGCTCAAACCAGATGAGCCCGTGCTTAAGCTGGCGACCTCAGGGTCTCAAACCTGGGTCCTCCGCATCCCAGTCCGGTGTTCTATCCACTGCACCACCGCCTGGTCAGTCAGATATTGATATTTTAAGGTAAAAGGAGAATTTTATTTTTTTATACTTCTCTTTAAAGTCCCTAGCATTGTGCATTGCACACAAAGGAATTTAGTAAATATTTGTATAACTCAATCAACATTTTCTATAGTGAGTATTTTAGTGAAGATATGCACGATGAAAGAACTATATTGTTAATACATAACTTCTGAAGAGTAGCAATATGAAAGTTTAGCAAACCATTTTAAATTTGTTCAGTAAATATATCTCTAAGCAAATAAAAATTTCTCACCTCTTTAAGACATGCCTCCTTAATTATCTCAGTTATCTCTATTCTTAGTACAAAGCTGTCTTGACAAGGGATTATTTTAGATTAAAAAATATTTTTGGCATTTATATCCCACAACTTTATTTTTATTTCTCCAATAATTAAAAAGCCAAATTTGCAGGCTTTATTTTGCATTAATATTATATTGTCTTGGATCTTTACTTTTTGTTAAAGGATTTTACTAACTGAACATCTTTGTGTTTTTGTAAAAAATTTCTGTCATCAACTCCTTTGAACTAAGACAAGCTCATATGCCATAAAAATTATGTTAATTTCAACGCTGTAAAATGAAATGCGGTTGCTATAAACTGCATACCACACTTTAACAGTAGTAGAAAACATCATATTTAACATTACATGGAAGAAAAAGACAGCAATTTGTCATTCCCAAACTTCAAATTGCTTTGATTGCTTTTAGATTGAATCCTAAACCTCTCCATATGTTTCACAAGCCTCGTATCATTAGAATATTATTCATCTCTAATGCCACACCCCCTTTTTCTTGGTTGAAACCTTGCGAGAGTTATATTGTTCTTTCAGCTTCTTAGAAGGGTCTTCTCTCAGGACTTAGCATGGCCAGCTTCTTGTCTCACCTTAAATATCATCTCTTCAGAAAGATAGTTCTTTAGCGTGCGGAGGACCCGGGTTTGATTCCCGGCCAGGGCACATAGGAGAAGCGCCCATTTGCTTCTCCACCCCTCCGCCGCACTTTCCTCTCTGTCTCTCTCTTCCCCTCCCGCAGCCAAGCTCCATTGGAGCAAAGATGGCCCGGGCGCTGGGGATGGCTCTGTGGCCTCTGCCTCAGGCGCTAGAGTGGCTCTGGTCGCAACATGGCGACGCCCAGGATGGGCAGAGCATCACCCCCTGGTGGGCAGAGCGTCGCCCCTGGTGGGCGTGCCGGGTGGATCCCGGTCGGGCGCATGCGGGAGTCTGTCTGACTGTCTCTCCCTGTTTCCAGCTTCAGAAAAATGAAAAAAAAAAAAAAAGATAGTTCTTGACCAACCAGTCTAAAGCAGAACCTCCACCCCCCTTTTCCTCCCCCACCCCACCACCTCTTTGTAATGCACCAAAAATTTATCTCGTTTTATTTACAATGTTCTTACCTGAATAATAGAAATTCGGAAGTATATTGATTTCTACACCTGTGATCACTGGCTTATGTGACTGATTGTCCCGAGGCAGGTGGACAAGAGCATCATCTAACAAGAACCTTGTTCTGTTTTACTGAGATTCTCTCTAGGGATATGGCAGCAGCTCCAGGCATCACAACCATAGGAAGAAAGAGACAATTATTTTCTTTCCTTTCCATTAATAATGAGTCAACTTTCTCCTAGAGGTTTAAAATAATATTTCCCTCATGTTTTATTGGCTAGAACTGTGTTATAGTACCATCTCTAAACTAACATCTAAGGCCAGGTGAATGCTATATACTGTTTTGCTTAAGTTTGGATATCTTCACCATTGGATTCCAAGAAATGAAATCACTTTTAAAATAATTGTGCCCTTACCTAGTGCTAGAGGAGACATCAGCTTTCCCCAAGGTATATGAGCTACCTGGGGAAAAAGTAAACCACTGAAAAAATCAGAGCAAATAGATACAGAGGAAACATCATGTACAATAATACAACCCAGTTTCAGTTCTTCATAGCAGTGTTGCTATCTAAAGTTACTTATTTTTAGATTTTTAAAATAATATTGTCTGTCTTCCCAAACAGTGCAAATTCCATGACAACAGGGCTTTGGTATATGTGGTCAATGCTCTGTCCTCAGAGGCTAAGTTTGATACATGGCATATTAATAAATATCTGTTTACTGAAATAAAGGTAATTTTATCATTCCACTTGTGATTTTTTTCCTAGAGAAACTCTACCATTTTAGTTTTATCTTTGACATATCATTTTCTCTACACATCACTTTTTCTACAAAACTGTTACGGACTTAGTAAAAGTATTACAGCATCACAATAATTGTGTATTTAAAAATCTCTGTCTACCGTGGGGTCATAAACTTCAAGACATTGGTTTCCCTTTCAGATTTGGTTACCAATGTTTAGCATGATTTCTACAACACAATAGGTGTTCTCTATATTTGCTAAATAAAGGAATAAATGAGGGAAAGAATACAAATAGATTCTGTTTGACGATGTCCTTTCTCTCAACTAATGTTACCCTTAGGGAGAAAAATGTATTGCAATCAATTTAGTATTTCAATGTAACAAAACTATTGTGGCAGTTTCAGGTGGCAAAAGCCTATTGTCACCATCAATAATACATATAAATTAAGAAATGTTTAGAAAACAAGCAGATGGCTGACAGTACTGGTATTTACAGGGAAGCTGGCTAAATTTTGGCTAGACCTCACCGAGTAAAACATAGATTTTGGGATCTGGCAATATGCCTTTAAATAAACATCTTTTGGTGTTAAAGAACAAAGAGATCTTCTGAGAACTTACACGAGTGTGAGAGTTTATTAATTTATAACGACAACTGACTGTGACAAAAATTAGAGTAGTTGAAGTCAAGTTATCAGAGTATTCTTTTCCTGGGTCATGCTACATGGGAAGTCAAACATCAGAAGTGTGCTTTGGTAATTGTAAATTAAAAAATATATAAACTATTATCTAAACTGCTCAAAAAATTAGAGGATATTTCAAAATGAATATGAAGCAATAAAAAAGAGCATTTGATTTTTTTTGTTAAACAAGAACATCAGAAAAGCAAACAAGTCAAAGAAAGTCACTCATTATGCAAATGAGATGCAAAACCAACTTTTATTTCATTGGTGAAAATGCACTGTACAAAAGGCTGAAAGTACTGGACTATTCGCATGTTCCCTGATCCCTTAATTTTTGTGAGCAGTGTATTATCAATCTACTATCTATCTATGTCTCTATCTACTATCATGTATCTGCTATAGTTAGAAAACTTAAAGTTCTTTTCCATTATATAATTAACTTTGCCACTTATCTGACTATAAAAGTAAATTGACGAAGACAAATTTTAGTCAAAATAATCTGAGAAAATTTCTACTCACTATAGAAAAAGCTTTGTCACTTTAATTAGGATAAGTATTTAAATACGTAGCAAGGATATCACAAAATTCTGCTTTAATATCCTCTTGCTTTCCATTCTATTCCTATCCCAATTATCCTAAGCTTATATTTTATTTATAGCTATGTAGAAATACCATTTTTTAATTTGATAGCTTTAATTACCGTGAAATTTACCCGTTGCTACAACAGCTTCCTTGAGTAAATTTTAATCACATTCAAACATTTTTGTCTAGTTTAGTCCTTTAGGGCAAGTTGACTTTTCATTGTGTAGTTTGTCATTAAAACTAATATGTAAGCTTTAAAATATAGTACTTTATTTGAGCCTTAAAAAAAGGATACTGTAACATTGTATTTTATGTTATTTTCCGTACTTGCCTTTGTCAAGATATCTACTCAGGTTTGGAATTCCATAAAACTTTTGATGTCAACTCGTATTACCAGCCATTCTCTCGTTCGCTTTATTCAGCTGGACTTCTTGTCGATTAGGGCTTCTGACAACTGTGAAAATACGTTTTTTTTCTTTCTCTGAGTAAATTCAAAAGAGGTGGGTTAATTTTGCTTTGTAGTTTTGGTATTATTATAAGTCATCCTCAATATGGCATTGCTCTTGAAATTAATATTCCTTATTATTTCAACAAAGGCACATGTTGTTTTCCTTTTTACATTTTCTTTCTATGGTCATCTTGATGTAATGAGAAAGATGAACTTTATTTCTAAGTAAACCAAGGAGGCATAATCAAAATAACATTGACTGCACAAAGGCTTATTGAACATTTTCATGGAAACTTAAGATGTTTATATTTTACTTGGGGATAGAAGGCCATTTCTACTTTAAATAAGATAATGAGTTCTCAAATTTAACTAAAATATAAGCTTATTTTTTGAAAACATTGACAGGGTAACATTACTAGATTGTATGAAACTTGGTACCAGAATGTAGAAAACATAGAATCTCTTTCCTTCTTTTCTTAGGCTGATTAGAAGTGAATTAGGACACCCTTCTAAACTACAGCAGGATTAATGAGAATAATTTTCTTATGCATGCTAGCTAGTGGTAATCATGTGAGTCAGGAAGAGAGACTGATATCAGAACCTAGTCTGTACACGCGCACACCCGCATGACCACACACCAGCACACGCGCACACCCGCATGGCCACACACCAGCACACGCGCACACCCGCATGGCCACACACCGGCACACGCGCACACCCGCATGGCCACACACCGGCACACGCGCACCTGCATGGCCACACACCAGCACCAGTCAAGTCCTCTCTGATCATTTCTATAAACATACACTGTTTCATGTAAAAAGACATTGAGTCATTGATGCCCCTTATGGCATTAATTACTAAAAACACTTATTTGTATCTGCATACGCTGCGTTGGCACACCACTGGGGAGTGAATAAACCACTGCTGCCACATGCGTAAGCCTGCCACTTCTCTCCCTGTGTTCCACAAGTCATAGACTTCCTGACATCAGATAATTGCCTCTACCAAAAGTTGAAGAAAGGATCATTTTAAAATATCCTAATATTCCATAGCCATCACAGACAGGGAAAGAGTACCAGGAGGAGGATAAAAAAAAAGAAAATCAATTAAAGAAAGCTCAAGTGTAACCTGATAACTCAGCCAAATATGACTGGGTACAAATTCAGGTCACAGTGACATTATTACCAGAATTTTCAATCCTGCAACCCATTCTACCACCGATTAAATTGATATTTTCCTCATCTTACTTATATATCTATTTTTTAATTAATACAGAATCTAAATGTGAGAACTGATAAGAAATAGTCTATTCCAAACTAACACATTCCTTTTGTGAGTTGATATTCTCTCTATGTGTGGTCATGGAGAGAATATTTAAACTCATTTGGGTTAACTGGAGTTTTTGTCTAACTAGACAAGGAGCTAAAAATTGATACCTAAATATTCTTATATATGAACATAATGTATTAAATGAAATAAATTCATTTATTTTCTTTCTATATTTCTACAATAATGAATGCAACCAACTCAAATCATATTAGGACCAATAATCTTGTCATGGAAAACTGGCAAATAGGGCCAGGGATGACCTCTTTTCTTACTAGAGAACCCTTAAGCCACAAGGCACTAGAGATTTCTGGAGTAGGATTCTCTTTCCTATAACTGATCATTTCTATATTTTTCTACTTAATGTATACAAGTATTTTCTTACTAAACATAATGTGTTTTTTATATTATATATTGTAGAGTTGAAAAAAGCTTTTCTTTTATTGTTATGTTTTTCTCTTTTTAACATAATGATCATCATATCTAACAGTAAGAATTCATAAGTCATAATGTAGCTTGAAGAAATGTAACTGGAGTTAAAAATACATTAAACAAGAGTCAAGACACCTCGGCTAAATTTCTGTTTCAGTCCGTTGTCGTGCAATTGTGGAACTACCATGATATTAGCATCTTATTAGACTGAACGTAAAATCCTTAGGGGATCCTCATCTGCCACTCAATTTTCAGGGCTTTTTTTACCCTCTGCAATTGAGGCAAATTAGGAGCCAAAGTATTAAATGTAGTGTGTTCAAACATTGTTTTATGAATGAATATGGCATGTAAGGCACTGTGTTACATTTATTAAATACAATATCACATTTAATCCTAATATGATTATTTCTAATTTTCCTATTTATCCTAAGGACTTAGCCTGGGGCTAAGCATACAACAGATGTTCAACAAATGTTTCTTTAATTGAAAACTCAAACCTTCCTGGTTTCAGATTTCTCATGTGTGAAATGAGTATACTGGAGCACTTGATTTCCAATGCCCTTCCAAGATCTGGATGTTTTATAACAAAACACAGGGTAAGGTTGACAGCCAGTCTTTTTTTTTTTTAATTAAGTGAGAGGTGGGGAGGCAATAAGACAGACTCCCACATGCACCCAGACCAGGATCCTCCCAGCAAACCCACTACTGATGATGCTTTGCCCATCTGGAGCTACTGCTCTGTTGCTTAGCAATCAAGCTATTTTAGTGCCTGTGGTGAGGCCATGAGGCCATCCTCAGTACCCAGGGCCAACTTGCTTGAACCATTTGAGCCATGGCTGCGGGAGGAGTGGAGAAAGAGAGACAAAGAGAAGGGGAAAAGGGATGGGTGGAGAAGCCAATGGTCACTTCTCCTGTGTGCCTTGACTGAGATTCAAACCTGGGTCTTCTACATGCCAGGCCAGCATTCTACTGCTAAGGCAAGTGGCCAGGGCCATGACTAGTCTTGACCTTAGCTCAAAAGATACAATTACACCTGTAACTTAGATAAAAAAGAGATCATGGAGAAAAAAGATTTAATATGAGTATAAGTTGAACATATAATTGCTTCATGAAATTATTCTGTATACTCCATGAAGAAGCAATTATAATGCAGGTATCAAGAGAATAAGAAAGATACTTACCTGGCAGGGGAGATACCATGATCATAAAGGTGGTTTTCTTAGAGGCTTATCCATTGTACTCCAGATGTGCTGGACCCTGTGATTTCCCCAAATGAGATAAACTCAGCTGCATAATTTGTGGTGTAGGAAACTGTATTCACATTCTCCCCTACACCTAAAATAATAAAGAGAATAAGAAAGAATCTTTTTTTATATTTTTTTTCCCTAAGATTAGAAGCAGGGAGGCAGCCAGATAGACTCCTGCATGCACCCCATCCAGATCCACCCAGCATGCCCACCAGGGACTGATGCTCTGCCCATCTGGGGCATTGCTCCGTTGTGGCTGCAGCCATTCTAGCACCTGAGGGGGAGGCCATGGAGCCGTCCTAGTGCCCGGGCCAACTTTGCTCCCATGGAGCCTTGGCTGTAGTAGGGGAAGAGAGAGACAGAGAGGAAGGAGAGGGGGAGGGGTAGAGAAGCAGATGGGCACTTCTCCTGTGTGCCCTGACCAGGAATTGAACCTGGGACTTCCACACACCAGGCCGATGCTTTACCACTAAGCCAACTGGCCAGGGCCAAGAATGAACTTTTTAACAAAACAGCACATATAATATTTATGAGTACACATGTGCATAAATCATGAATGTCAGATAAACAGAATGTATTTATATTAATTGTCAGTCAAAAACTTTCAGTGAATACCAATTCTATACAACCATGTTCATTGCAGCATTATTTACAATAGCCAAGGTTTGGAAGCAACCCAAGCACCTATCAGTAGATGAGTGGATAGAGAAAGCTATGGTATATTTTCACCATGGAATACTAGATGGCCATAAAAAAAAAACCTTACTTTTTGTAACAGCATGAACGGACCTGAAGATCATTATGCTGAGTGAGATAAGCCAGTCAGAGAAAGACAAGTACCATATGATTTCACTTCTGTGTTGACTCTAATGAACAAAATAAATTAACAAACAAAATACAAATAGACTCATAGATACAGAGAATAGACTGAAAGCAATTAGAGGGGTATTGAAGGGCTGACTAAAAAGCTAAAAGATTAAGAAAAAAATCTTATAGACACAGACATTAATTAGTATGGTGATCACCAGAGGGAAAGGGTGGTGTGGGAGGTAGAAGAGGGTAAAAAGGGGATAAATGGTGATGGAAGGAGACTTGACTCAAGATGATGAACATACACTACAACATGCAGAAAATATATTATAGAACTGTACGCCTACAAAAGGTAGCACTTTAGCTTGTGATTTAAAAAAAGAAACTTTCGAAAATTAACAAAAGACTCAGTACTTGCTGTTAAGATAAAACATAAATATGTAAAAATTTCCAGTACATCTAGAAAGTTATAATATTTTATCGGATCCTGGGATAAAGTAACAAAGTGCCTTAGGACTAGGAGACCAGCTCAAGAATGAGCAAGAACAGTGGTGCGGGGCCCATCCCTGGGCACGCGTCAGCCCCTCTGCAGTAAGCCAGGCAGGGCTTAGATTGTGCTATCTCTGCAATGAAAGCCTGCTCTGCGTTTATAAATTGTAAAATAAATTTAATTAAAATTTGTAAGTTGGTACTGTAGGATGGAATAGTCCCAAAAGCTAAACTTCCATTTGCTTCTTCAAATGACATTCGATTATTTATTTAGATTTTTCAAGAATTTTTTGTACATCCTCATTTTCATACACTATGCTTAGTGTAGACTATAAAAATATTATATTTGAAGTCAAGAACACTATTACATTTTCTTATTTATATCAAATACACTAAAATGAAGGATATCTATAATTGAATTAGCAAATATGAACAAAATTTTAGGAAATCTTTGCTGGTATCAACACAAACACTTTTAGACCTATTTACTTTGACTAAAAAATTAATGTAAGAATACACATGTTATATAAAAATGCTTAAGCATCTGTTTTCAAAGTGAATAGATGTTTGGTGTTTTTATTCAATCCAGGGAAATTTAGGAGGATAAGTGTGTATACTTTACAAGTTATTATATTCAGTTTGATTGTGTATGTGTATTTATATTTTGTTCTTATGACAATATTTTGTGGGATAGATATTAACCTCATAGAATTGTTTAAGTATTTATAAATACCTATTCTCTCCTTCCCTACTTAAAAAAAAATAGTCTGTTACTTTGTTCTGATGGCCATGAACCCAGCTTAAAATCCTAGGTTTCTTAGATTTCTTTGCAGCTAGGAGTAGGCATGTCTGGCCAAATAGATGTACATGAAAGTAACTCAGTAGAAAACTATATTAAAAGGAAAAATAGCTAGCATGTAACTCACAGACCTATTGCTTTTCTCCTCTGTTTTTATATTTTAAAAGACAAGTTTAGAAGTGTACAGTAATATTTTTAGTTCAATAATTATAAAGTGCAGTTTTAAACTTCATTCTGCAGGGTTTCTGAGCCATGTTTTAAACTCTCAAAGTGCAATGAAGAATGAAATAAAGGTTACTATAATTTTTACTTAATCAAGTGCAATGATGAATGAAATAAAGGTTACTATAATTTTGACTTAATCAAGTGCTGTGAGAATGAAAGGGAACTTCCAAGGGTCTGTTAGGTGTCCAGGATTTGTGCTGGCTTTATTACTCTCATCAGAAGACCCATTCTTCTACCTTTAAACAGCTAGAAATATCATTGCTTCTGTAAAGAATATAAAGAAAGTGTTACAACATTGTTGAATTAACATTCATGAGGTAGAGACCTGGAGTGCTGGACAGGGAGCATGCATGGTTCAACGAAAGAACACAGAGAAATTGAAGTAGGTTTATTACGGGTCCTGGAGGAGGTATACAGTATGCCATAAAGGGGCCACACCGGGAGGGGACAGGCAGAAGTAGCCAGGACCTGAAACATACTTTATAAATGTCCATAAGTGGAGTACTCTGGGGTTTGCAGGCTAAAGCCAGACTGATCAATTCAAACCAAAAAGTGTGGGGTTTTGGTAAAATCCAAGTGGGTCTTATCTACTGGCTGCACAAAGAGAAGGCCCTGGGAGGTGAGGAAGACAGTTGATCACAAAGGCTGTTGGAGAATTCATGATCAGAAATTACACTAACTTGTGACTTTGCAATAGGCATGCGCTTGGCTTGCGTGAAGAATCTAGTGTTAGTTTAGTATAAGAACCCCTGAGAGCCATTTGACTATATAAAATGATGCTGAAACAGCAATATCATGATGTCGCTAAACTAATATGAACTTCGTGTGTGTGTGTGTGTTTGCACAAGCTTGCATGTGTATGCATATATGTATATGTAAAAAAATAGCATGCAAAGAACTTGTTTATAAATCTCTTTAGAAGAGTGAAACTACACCTAATTTTCCATTTTATAAAAGAAAAATATTTCAATAGCTACTTTAAATTACTTTTTATTAATTTATACAATTACCCAACTTGGATAAAAGTGACAAACCTTGTGAGTTCCCTTGGACAGCAAATTACATGTAAAGACATAATGCCCTACAAAAATTAGAATTTGATTGAGATCCAATAATTCACTTAACCTTCTTTAGAATAGTACACTGCTAGTAGAGAACAGTTAAAATACACAGAAAATCTGTTTATAAATTGTTCTTTTTCCTCTTGGTCTCTCTCCCTCTCTCTTACATCCCCAATTCTCACCTGTTACATTGTTTCACCAGCTCTTGTTAACACTCCCCCCCATTCCCATGGATTTATTCTCCTTTGTTGTCTTCTGTCTTGCTCTCCACATACTTCAATGTAGAACTCTTCTTCCTAGACTCTCTGTTCAATGACTGCCACCTCACACCCCCCAAACTCCAGGATTTCAGGGAAAGGAAGAAAGCCTACTTTGTGTGACAAATGTCCATTAGTTTGCTGGACACAGGGTAAGAGTCTGTAAATACTTGACCATTTTTGTTCAAGTCAAATTGGAGCCATATATCTAATTGATACATACACAGGATACTCCATATTCTTTTATAATTAGTATTATATTTAATAAATGAACTGTGAGCTTTTTAATATTATTATATACACTACATGTAATTTGGATGAAAATATATAGTTGTTTTTCTATTTTTATACATG
Organism: Saccopteryx leptura; assembly: GCF_036850995.1. NCBI lineage: Eukaryota > Metazoa > Chordata > Mammalia > Chiroptera > Emballonuridae > Saccopteryx > Saccopteryx leptura. The sequence goes on along the minus strand of NC_089514.1, from coordinate 49,388,664 downwards.
CAATTTTTCCTTGTAAAAATGTAACCAGTTTTCAGTCCCTGTAACAATGTAGGAGAGTATTATTTTTTCCTGCAGTAATAGGTGTCCATGATAAATCTATTTTTATTTTTAATAATATTTATTTAGTTACTTGCCAGACTGATAAGATTAAATGTATGTCTCATTTTTATTTACATTTATTTGACTATTAGCTGTTACATCATTGTGGATTCCCATGATAAGCCTGTTAGTTGCTCTGAATCCTATTTTCCATCCTTCTGAAATCTTTCCTAGAAGTTCTATTACCATAATATATTCTATCCCCATATCCCTGTGTATTTATGTTAATAGGTTTGTTGGATTTTATATTGTTGGTCATTAAAAAAAAACGAAGAAGAAATTAAATCTAATCAAATATGCTGCTCTGAGAGATCTCAAATTAACCAAGTACAAGCTTAAAACCCTGAGAAAGATTTTTCTGCCAAAGCGAGATTTGGAAGAGTGATTACATCCTTCAACTTGTTATGGTGAAAGCACTAGCGAGGGCAGTTCAAGCACAAGCAGAAATCTTGCGTAGATAGTGCTGTTTATGGAAAATTCTAAGCAACTAGCAGATGAAAGCATTTCCATGTTGGCTTCCTGGCGGTACAGCATGACATTTACACAGTAAGAAGGGCACTCAGTTATGTAGAAGGGCACTTATGAAAAAGAGATCAAAGTCCAGAACCCTCGTGGCAGAAGATAGACTCCCTCAGCAAAACATTCACTTTAAAACATGGAAATCCTCACTGAATTGTTTTTGTTTGCTTGTTTTACTTTGTTGCAGATGATTCTCAAATCTGTATCTTGTGTCCCCATCTCTGTCCTGAATTTCCAAATGTGCTCTGAGCATTCTTATCTGGTTGTCATCCTTTTGCCCTAACTCATCAAGCTCAAAAACAAACCCGCAGTTTCTGCCCTCCACCTCCCCCAGGAGTGCCCGTTCCTATTCAGCACTGCTGTCTCTTCCGCTCTGGTTCAGAACCTCTTCTTTCTCCCGCAGTCAATGTTTTCTCTGCTTTTGTGACATTTGTTGTTGTTGGGCAGTGTCTTTCCCTCTAACTTTTTATCCATCTCAATGATAATTACCCTAACATTGATCATCATTATTCCACTTCTTTAATAAAAAAAAGAAAGAAGGAAGGGAGAGAAGAGGAAAGAAGAGAAGGAAGGATGGAAGGAAAAGTGGGAGGAAGGAACAAGTGAGAGAAAGAAAGGTTCTTAAAATTCATTTCCCCACTTCTAGTACATAACCTGCCAGTTCTTTTGAGTAACTGCTTGGTTGATCTTAAAAACAAAGCTATTTTTATATCAGCCTCTTGAAAAGGGTGGGAGGGGAAATTATTGGCCCCTCTTCTCCCAGTGACCAATTTTTAAATTTTTTTTAAATTTGAAAGAGAGAGAGAGAAAAAGAATGAGAGGAAAACCTCAGTTTGTTGTTTCATTTACCCATACACTCATTGGTTGATTCTTGTGTGTTCCCTGACGGAAATTCAACCCACAATCTTGGCAAGTTAGGATGACATTCTAATGAGCTGAGCTACCAGGCTTGCCCAGTGATTGTCTTTTAATGCATCTTTTATTTAAGAATTATGAGGCAGTCCTATGCTGTTTTCCTATTATCCTCAGAAAGAATCAGATAAATTTTGAATTGTTTTACCATACTTAAAATATATTAACAGCCACACATATAAAAGTAACACACCATTTGACAATCTTGATATTTTCTCAATCTTAAAATGATACCCCAAAAATTCTGTAGTTTCAGCTAAAAAAGTATGGCTAACCAAGATGTCAATATCTTAAAATAAGATGTCACATAGCTATTGTGCATTTGATATGAAAGAAAGAGTCCTATGAAAAAGTCTGAACTCAACCAATCCATGCTGACGTGTGCAGAACAGTAACTTTGCAGACAGGGCCCTTCTTCTGGGTGGATACTTTCTTTTCTTCCTCTCATTGTTGTCATTAGAGATGCATGACTTACCAATCAATGGTTTCTTTTTTATAAATGCTAACATCATATGTACAAATATTTTCCCTAATTATGAGCTAGTGTTAGTTAGGAGACCTTTGAGAGATATAACCAAGAGGTTATCACTAGGTTAAATTGAAAATCTAAAAATTAAATACATACATACATACATACATACATACATACAGCGAAACTGCTAGAGTTCTATCCAAACCCTTCCTGCCTCCCTATGTCTTAGATAAATATATCCCAACCCCTGAAGGAGGCTAGCTAGTTATAAACACTCCATCACCCACACAAAAAAAGTTTAAGAAAAAATTAGGCAGCTATGCAAATCATTAGTTGAAGACATGACAGCAGTCAATTTTGTGAAAAGAAAACAAAGACAGATAGAAGAGAACTATGGTATATTTCTAAAAATTAAGAGGAGCCCAAGGGTTGGCAAATAAGACAGTAAAAAACCATCAAAGAAGTAGGGAGGACAGTAATAGAATATTAGGATTACAAAGCCAGATACAAAGAAGCTAATTCCAAAAGGTGTCAAAAATGTTTAAAATAGATCAGACAAAAAAGACTGCAAAGAAGACCATTGAACACTAGAGACGATTTATTTTTAAGTAAATTTCAGGAGTGTGGCAAGATGGAAGCAGGTGTGGAAGGTTAAGGATTACTTGATGCTCAGTAAATAGAAACAAATTTCGTGGATATGAATGTTACTAAGAAATTGAGAAGTAACAGCAAAGCCAGAGACAGGACAGTAGTTTACTAAAGAGAGGCTGTTTTTTATTTTATTTTGCTTTGTTTTATTTTCTCTCACTGTTCTTGTTTATATTTAGAGAAAAACAAGATAGTGGAGAGTATAAGCCTGGTGATGCAAGTGTGACAGAATGTCATCAACAGTGGAGAGGATGGCAGTCAGTGTCACCCGTGGGCCTTACACAGCTCTGAGTTCCTAGTTCCTGGCATCACTGATGGCTCAGAATAGAAGTAGATTAAATGGTCTTTGAATTAATGAGCACAATTGTGGAGATTAGACCAAACAGTAGGAAACTCCTTCTGAAACCATGGAAAATGATAGAAGTCTAGGCAAACTTACAAAAACAGTCTGGAGGCAACAAGGGATAGAGAATGTACAGGAATTTCAAATCATAGAACTTTTCAACAAAGTAGGAGACAGGCCATTTGGGGAGCATGACTAATGGAGATGAGGGCAGCCGGTGATTAGAGCGAAGATTTTTGACATGAACCCTGTGGAGAAATAAGCAGTGCCCGAAAAGCCACCTCTGCAGGCACTGATTGTTCAAATGAAAGAGGAGTTCAGCCAGTAACACTCAGTAAACTGATGGTATTTTTGATAGAGCTTTATAATTATACCATTTTCTTCTAAAAATTACTTTGGATTTAATATTTCATATTATTTATGTTCTTTTGAAAAAGTATTTCTGTCACTTAAGATTTAAATAGCTACTAAGTATCTTCTGAATTTGGAAAGATAATGCCCAGCTGCTGTTATTCCTTTATAAACGTACTTTTGTGTTCCTGGAAAGCCAAGACATTAATAGATAATATTCTATTTATGGACAGACTTATTAACTTAGTCCTTTTAGGTTACATTGTAATTTAAACACAATGGAGCAATATAATTCTATTTCCGTAACTAATTTTGGATCTGCTTTTAGTTGAATGGTAATAAAACTATTTTTTTCTACTGCCAGCCCAAGATTGTGCCTAACAATGACAGATCAAAGCTATTAGCCTGTCCACAGGATCAGCTCAAGTAGGAAATCTCTCACCATAATCCTTGCTACAGCTGTCATTAAATTCCTGCTGCCGAGTGAAAGGCCTGAGCAGCTGGAAATGAGGAAAAGCAGCTAGGTAAACAACTAGGTTTTGACCAGAAGTATTATCTTATTTTGGTCTCCTGTCTTTTGACAAGCGGTACTGCTGTGCACACACTGTGTCTAGACCGTGAGCTGTCCACACTTTCCTCCCCACTTTATATTTTTCTTATTGAATGAATATGCAATGAGAAAGGAGACAGCTCTGATCTGAACTTGAGCACAGTAACACTCAGCTGTGTGGATTTTTTAAAAGCTCTCTTCACTCTACACCTGAACGCTGAACAGAATTATACTTAGCAATACTTTGAGAGAGCATCATGGAGTTCACAGAGAATAGACTGTGAATGCAAGTAGAATTGTGTTTCATTCGAGGCTAAACTACCATTTTGACATGTGTGACCTGAGGAAAGGTATTTAATCTGATGTTTTAGTTCATCATCTTTCAAGTTCAAGTAATACTAGACACATCGTAGGGTTGTTGGATAAAGGAAATAACACATATAAGTCACCTAACTCAGTATCTGCCATACCATGGACACTTAATATGTATATGTCTCAAGAATTGCCTCCTTTTATTTATGTTTAGAGTGAGAAATCGGACTAAGTTTGTGAGATATGGGTTGTTCTGGCTTCTTTGGTATATTTATTTGGCAGCACAAAAAGGCTAACACTGTGTGTTAGGTAGAAATCACCTTAACAATGTTATAGAAAGTTGAATTTTGGTGTACTGACAAATTGCAATATACTCATTTACAGCTTTGTAACTTAGTGCACTTTTAATACTGTATTTTAAGTGTTATCCCAGTAGCCCTTGGAAGTGATTTTTATACCTCTGAGAGAATCTTAAGAACCTCCATGCTCTACTTTTCAAAACAGACTGGATTATAGATGACTTCAATAACTTGCTTAAACTTGAACTTCTGATGAATGCTGGAATTGAATATATTCCTCAAACTTAGAGAATATGTGTAATGAGGGAAAGCAGTAAACCAAATTTCTTGTTTTAAAACTTAACACTATGAGGTAAGTTGACTAAGCTTTTCCATCTGCTTTATTATAAACTGAATGTTCTGTTTATTATGATATGCATCAGATACCCTAATTACAGTTCATTATATCAGAAGTAAAACAAGGAGTCAACTAGTCAGTGTTTTTAGTTAAATTTTTACTTCTGGCAAACCTTTGTGGGGAGAACTATTTTTGCTTAGTAAAGTACCTATTAAACCTAACATTTGTCCATGAAAAAAATATACATTCAGAGAATTATGGCTTTTGTCAAAAAATATTTTAAGAGACAAATTGTGTTTGGACTACTGAATGGGTACAGTGAACCCTTACCTTTCAGCTAGCGGGAAAAGGAAGTTCATCATTAAACGATCTGATGGGCAATGCCATGTTTAACTATTCTCATTGTTTGATTTTAATTATGTTTCTGTCAGGAAACTGATTCACATCCTCTGAATGCCATCTAAAATTACAGCCTAAAATCTAAGTTTATTTGTTGTCAAACACTAAGTACCATGTTGCAATAAAAGGAAAGGTGCCTGCCCACCAGTGTCTTTGTCATTGTTATAAACAGCTTTTACCTTTTTCAAATGAAGTGTTTCCCCTTTTTTTGACTTATTGGGGTGATATCGGTAAATAAAATGACATAGGTTTTAGGTGTACAGTTTTAGAATACATCATTTGTGTATTGTATTTTGTGTTTACTACCCCAAGTCAAGTGTCCTTCCATCACCATTTATCCCCCTTTAGCCTCTTCTATATCACCACATCCCCTTTCCCTCTGCTAATCACCATACTTTTCTCTAATAGCACGATTCTGTTGCAATGTTACTAGGCTCACTGGGGATGGGGTCAAAGAAAAGAGTTATTTTTATTACTTTTTATGGTTTATAAAATTATTTCCTGACTCCTTATCATCCTGAATTTCCATTGTATCTTCTACATGGCATGATGCAGTTTATTAGTCCCTTTTAAAATGTGGCTCCAGGAATAGAACATAATACCTACCCCAGATGATGGAACAAAAGACATGCACAAGGCAGTTACTGCTCAGGATATGCACAATAAGTTTCTAATGCTACATTTTAAGAGTTTATTAGATGTTTGTAATTAGTAGCATCTTTTGAAGGTTTTGATCAAGTTAAATGCCCTGATAATTTTATTGGATTCATTAACAAAAGTTTCCTAAATTATATAATGTTATTTTCAAATTAAATACAAATTTTATTTTTCCTTCCAGATTTTATCCTAGTGTCTTTGACTCAGTGTTTCAACTTTCTTGCTTTAAAATTTAAATGTAGTATTAATTTTATGGTTTTACTCAAATTATCAATACATTTTTGGTAAGCTAGGAACAAAAACAAAGCATAGGCATTTCACATCTTAGAATTTCCATTAAGCTGGAAAAGATGATAACTTGGGCAAAAGAATAAAAATAATACTAATTTCCAAGTTAATACTTAAGCATTAATTAATTCTCATTGACTACAACTCAAACAGGTGAGGTTTTTGTTGTTGTTTTACTTTTAGAGAGAAAAGAGAAGCAAGGGTGAATAGCAGGAAACATCAACTCGTAGTAGTTGCTTCTCGCGTGTGCCTTGACTGGGCAAGGCTGGGGTTTCTAACAAACAACCTCAGGTCGATACTTTATCCACTGCATCACCACACATCAGGCATTTCAAACAGTTTGTTGTTGTTGTTGTTGTTGTTGTATTTTTCCGTGTGAGAAGTGGGGAGGCAGAGAGACAGACTCCCACATGGGCCAAACCGGGATCCACCTGGCATGCTCACCAGGGGCCGATGCTCTGCCCATCTGGGGTGTTGCTTCGTTGCAACTGGAGCCATTCGAGTGCCTGAGGCGCAGGCCATAGAGCCATCCCCAGCACCCGGGCCAACTTTGCTCCAATGGAGCCTTGGCTGCTGGAAGGGAAGAGAGAGATAGAGAGAAAGGAGAGGGGGAAGGGTGGAGAAGCAGATGGAATTCTTCTATTCCACTTCTTCTATGTGCCCTGACCAGAAATCAAACCCAGGACTTCCACACGCCAGGCTGATGCTCTACCACAGCAAACAGTTTTAAAATCACTATGTTTACCATGAATAACATTTACAAAGAACTCTTCAAAACCCTTAAAATACCCATAAAGCCCTACTCTGTCTTCCCCAAGCTTCAACTCTCTGGTCATTTTTCCTATTACTCATCCCTTTCTCTCTCTGCTCTTGCCACTCAGGACTCCACATCCCTCAGCATGCTCCCTCCTCAGGGCTCATGCATATCCAGTCCCCTCCTTCCATAATGCTGCCCTGACAAGATACTGTATTGATCATTTCAAACCTTACTTTAAATGCTTCTTGAGGTATCATCTCTTATGAAGGCCTTCACTTTCTACTCCATATAATATTGCACTATGCCTTAGTAGTTCCTATTTCCTTGCCTTCTTTGTTTTTCTTTTACTAATTTATGTTTAAAAGACAGTATATTGTTATTTGTCTATTGTCTGTCCCTCGTCACTGTTCCATATGATCCATGAGATAGTAGCTCCTGTTTGCTTTATTTAATTGTTGTATTTCAGTATTTAAAATTGTGTTTTGTGCATAACAGGCAATCAGTAAATATTTGTTTAGTTAATAAATGAAAAAATTATTCTATCTTCTGGGATTATTTCTTAAATAATTTAATTGGTTTATTATCTGTGGAAATCCAAGAAGAAAAATCTGTGAAGATAATCACTAAAATCTCATACAATTTCTAAATCAAGCCAAAGAATGTATAATTGCTTCAAGAATCATAATTGGCTTGTCATAACCAAAATTCAACCTTGTCCATGTAGTAAATATGAATCATGAATACCATGGAAAATAGTCTTCAAACCTGAATTTGACTATAGACTTTAACATTGTTTACCCATAAACATTTTAACAGATATTAATCTAAATTGGAATTTATTTATTTGATATTTTTCTCATACATCCTGTTTACTTGATTTGGAACACTAAAGAACATGGGACTAGAACCTGAAAAATATGAAAATTGAATAGTCATTTGGTATGTAATTTAAGTTAAACCATATTGAGAGAAATATTTTAAAAAAGAGCAATTTGATTTTTTGATTTTTTTTTTTTTTTTTTTTTTTTTTTAAAGAGACAGAGAGAGAGTCAGAGAGAGGGATAGATAGGGACAGATAGACAGGAACGGAGAGAGATGAGAAGCATCAATCATCAGTTTTTCATTGCAACACCTTAGTTGTTCATTGATTGCTTTCTCATATGTGCCTTGACCACGGGCCTTCAGCAGACTGAGTAACCCATTGCTCGAGCCAGAGACCTTGGGTGCAAGCTGGTGAGCTTTGCTCAAACCAGATGAGCCCACGTTCAAGCTAGCGACCTAGGGATCTCAAACCTGGGTCCTCCGCATCCCAGTCCAATACTCTATCCACTGCGCCACCACCTGGTCAGGCAGCAATTTGATATTCATTGTTAATCTGACACCAGCATCCCTGGGTGTGTGATGGGTAGAGTCTACATTTGAGAATAACAGGTCAATTACTAGGTCAAAATCTTTTAATAAATGAAAGCCAGACACACTTTTTAGATAAATAACAACAACCCTTGTCTTTGGAGAGTTAACTAGTTACTTCCAAGTAAAATATATTAGTCTCACTCATGATTTCCAAATACTATAATTAAAAGATGATTTGGACAGAAACAGATGATTTGATATAAATTAATCTCTTCTCTTTTGAATTTCAGACATGAAATGCTGAAAGTCATTATTAATAACTTGAAGTCTTATGACCAGTTCAAAAGTTTCTGCTTTTAATCTATTTTCACTGATTTTAGGTGGATAACTCCTGTTTCCATTTATTGGGAATACATTTCGTAGCTTGATAACCTGAAGTACAGATAGTTAGAAATATTCAGATCTTAAGAAACTCTAACTAAAGGTTAAAATATTAGCATGGGGATTATTTTCTTTTTTACATGGATCTTAATTTGCATTTTAATAACTTAAATATTTAGTTACTTCATTTTCTTTCTTCTTTTTATTTTGTGTGACAGAGACAGAGAGAGCTAGAGAGAGACAGACAGACAGACCAGAAGGGAGAGAGATGAGAAACATCAATTCTTCATTGCAGCACCATAGTTTCTCATTGATTGCTTTCTCATATGTGCCTTAACCAGGGGGGCTAGAGCAGACCAAGTGACCCCTTGTTCAAGCCAGCAACCTTAAACTCAAACTGGTAAGCCTTGCTCAAACCAGATGAGCCTGTGCTCAAGCTGGCGACCTCGGGGTTTTGAACCCGAGTCCTCTGTGTCCCAGGATGATGCCCTATCCACTATGCCACTGCCTGGTCAGGCTAGTTACTTCATTTTCAATATAAAGAGTAGTGAAGAAAATGAGAATAAAGTAAATAAACACAAAAATTTTGTGAATTTGATTGAACTTACTTTTACTCAGTTCTTATTTACGTACACATCAACAAAATGTCTTGAATAAACTAAAATGCTATTTTAATTTATAAATATAACATTTTATCTGTTTTTGATAACATTATTGAAGATATGAATTGTTTATCATATTGATAAATTGAGGATTAAACTATAATAATGAATTGCTATTATTTTGTACCTTCAAACATACATTAATGGGGTCCAGTTCAAAATATTTAGTTAATTGAAATCATAATTGAAAGTGCATTTACAAAAGGAGTTCTTGAAAAATGCCAATTTTCATAATTTCCTCTACATCTGCTTTCCTGAAAAATTTAAAATGTATTCTTCTATTCCACAGGTATATTTTTACATTTTCACTATGGATTATGAAGCATATAAACCTAATGAGATGCATTTAGACATATCTACCTAGTATGAAACAAAGAATAAATAAATTTTATCACACATCTGGATGTTTGATGTGAATCACAATTGAATATTTGAAAACGGATGATTTAGTTTCTTCTCTTATCTAAATGTTTAGCATCATGTAAAACCACTGACATTCTGAGTTTTACACAGATTGACTTATGTGTAGCAAAATTTATTGATTCAGGGTATAAATTATCATGCAGTCACTTGGGAATTTAAATATATATAAATTGAGTATGAATTTTATTATTTATTACTGAAGCCTACAGTTACTGAACAGTAGATTGTACTTACTTTGGCTTTCCAAGTCCTCACAACATTTGAAAGCAAAATAGAGAGCTTATGTTCTTTGGTTAGGAGACATACAGTACATCAAAGAAACCAAAACCTGTACTTGAAAATTCACACACATCTTCATGCTCACTAAAGTCACGGGAAAAGCTAAATTCCAGTTCCAAACATAAATTTCAAAAAATGGTTTCAATTGGAAAAAATATTTTTTATTATCTAACTTAAAGCAACCAGGAGACAAAATTTGCAATTAAAAACTTCAATGGAAAGCAAGCTCACAGATAATGATAAAGTTCCCCCAAAAAGTCTGGCCAATAAAATTTCTTAAAAAGTATAAAAGGATATTTTGCAGCAACACAGATCTCTATTTGAAAGAGCATCCTTGGGGAACAAAGAATCTACTACATTTCAGAAGGTCAATAAACATTTGGAGAATCAAAGAATAACTGAATGAATGAAGTTTAAAAGAACTTGATCTGACTTTACAAATTCTCATCTTTTGTTCTCTCATAAATTATCACAAAGAAGATAAAATTGAAATGCTATCTACACCTTGGAAAACTGATTACATTAATGTACTAGCTGTACCCGGCCACGCGTTGCTGTGGCTCAGTCTGGTTAAATGGAAAAGAAAGAAAAGAGAAAGCGCATGTTTTTAATATGTTTAATTTCACAATGCTTGTGGGTATACAATATTTTTTGTTGTTCCACTGTCTGTGCATATATAGAAATTGTCTGGTTTGCCGAGTCTAGAACACACAACATATAACTGTCCATGTGAGAAGCAATCCGTGTGTAGATTTAAAGCGCACAATTCTAAAGATTGGCCCTGAGCTTTGTTGATGGTGATTGCAAACACCAATCGAATTGAGAATTGCAATCTCTTAAATTGAAATGGCATATTCGTTGGAATCATAGGAATGCGAGGAATGAGAACTTCTTCACCTTTGAAAGGTCCTGTCAAGATTGTTGCTTCTACAACGTTGCTCATTAATTTTTTACAGCGCACAAACCCAAACACTTCATGTTTTACCATGAAATCCATCAGCAATTTCAGCTTCTGTCTGAAAACACGTGCTGTGATGTCATGCCTATCCACTGGCGATTGGCCAGGAAGTAAGAGCTGTTGTATATCATCCCAAGCTGGACTGCATGTGAATGTAATGAATAGGTCTGGACACCCATAGTGACGAACATACACAATTGCATCTTGAGCATACTCATGCATATGACGTGGACTGCCTGTATATGAAGATGGCAAAATCATTAGTCTTCCAATGTTAGTTGTATTACCATCATTTACAACTGCATCTTGCAAATGAACATATTCTTCAGAGCGAAGCTTGGTCTGACTCAAATGGATGAATATCAAACGTTCTGTTTCGGTTTTTGCATACATATCTATGATGTATTGATGATACAATTGATGGCATTTCAAAATGTGATTGTCTTCATTCTCTCGAATCATATTTGTTTCTTCACCACTGACTGGATTTATCATCTTAACATTGAAGTGATATCCATCGGCACCATCCCAAAAAATGATTGGATATTGCAGGGCATTGTAGCATCGATGAGTTTCTGCAAGGTTTGTCAATTGGTTGTTTCTCCGATGAAGAACAATATCTCTAGGTTGGAACTGATCTCCGACTATAACAATTGCCACTTCATCTATAGTTGGAGCATTGAATCTTTGCACATGTTCTCCAGCAGCCATTTTGTCAGCATGAATAACAATCTTGTGTGTATCAGATGGCATCATGTCGATTGCTGTTTTGAACAAATGCACTAAGATGTATTTTTCATGAAGAAGCTCTTGCAGTTGGGAAACGATGGACCTCTTTATGCCGGTAGAAATTCCACAGCATGTATTCAATTCATCATTGCCATCACTGATGAAATACATTCATAGGAATTTATGTTGACCATCTGGGAACAGAAGCAGGGAGCCGGCTTTATGATAAATTTGTCCTTTCACTTTGAAAAAGTTGGCATGAATTGAGCTGTTACGATTTCTGCGCCAAACAACATCATTTGGAAGCATAAGTTCTATTTCCTGATGTTAGATAGGAAATGCTTTGATTCAGCGGTATAGACAGCAAGCAAAGTTTTTAATGGCTCTGGCGGTTCTCCAAGTTGAGGCAGTTTAATTTTTCTGGCGGCGCAACACATTCCTATTGTTTCTCTATTAAATTTCAGAGCCTTGCAATAATGACACACTTCAGTCATAGTACCGATGAGAACATGCCGGCTCAAACTATAATCATCAGCTGGGTTGTACCAGAATGCAAGGTGATTGTAATCACGTGATTGCTGAGCACAGAGTCATGTTTGACACTGAACTGCTGTTTCTCATTGATGTCTTTCAACCACTCTCAGCCTGTCGCATTCATTCTGTTAAGAACGAAGCAGATCTAAAGCTGCAGAACGTGATCGCCATGATCACAACCATGCATTCTCAAATCTGGCTGCACGTAAATGGATCATAAATTGGAAATATTGAAATGGAATCATAAAATATTAAGTATACCGTGTGTTGCTTTTACGTCCAACAGATGGCACTGTTTTTCAAAAAAAGCATGTTTTTACCTGTCACAGGTGTGACATCTAAAATATAATATGTGGTATATAATAGTAGGTAAATAAAAAAGAGCAGGTATTTGAATGCAATGTTGTGTCAAAATTTCAAAGCAATCGGTGAAGAAGTTTTGGAGATTTAAAATTTTGAACAAATGAACATTTACATTTTTATTTATATAGATACAGCAAAGATAAACAGATCAAAAGGAGGTATGCAGTGTTACTTGAAAGCTTCATAGTCACTCAAAGTCCAAACTGTAACCTGATGGAATTTCCTACTATCATATATATATATACATTTTTTATTAAATGAACATTTTTTTGTATGTTTCCTTATAAATATTTATTTGCAAAAACAGTCAGTGGGCTAGGGTTAAAGTTTACCATAGTCTGCTCTCATCTAAAGAAAATAACACATCAGGGGTACCACTGTGTAAAGTACATGATTTTCTACCACTATATACATGTGAAACTAATATAGAATAATATTGAATGTAAACTGTAATTCAAAAAATTTTGAATTAGGTGAAAAAGGATACATATTACTGTAAGTTCTCTCAGCAACTTGCCATTTTTCTTTTTAGTACTTATCACAATGTGTAATTACCTATTTTGAAGGCATGGATTCAATTTTGCTAATCACTATGCACATGCCTCTCATTGTACCTGGCACATAGTAGGTGCTCAGTAAGTATTTGAATAAATCTTAAGTGCCCTAAATTAATTTTATATATGTAGTAAATAGGGATTTAAAGAAATACAACATATACATGTATATATGTCTATAAGAGAGAGATAGAAAAGAGAGAAGAAAGAATGTATGGTGTTACAAAGAGTGTTGAAAGAGATGGAGAGTGAAAGTGTTAGAAACATGGAAGGCTTTCCTTTTTTGTCATCATACATATCACATATAATGTGGTCTTTATGAGTTTTATATAAATATATTTTTTTATTAAATACTTTGATGGCTTTGGAGTTGATATTCATTCTAAATGAACATTTATTTAACATCTACACTACACTAGGCACAGTGAAATTCAGAAGATCAGCTGTGGTGGGCACACACTAACATATGCAGATGATGTCTCATAGAATTGTACACTTGAAATCTATATAATTTTATTAACCAATGTAACTCCAGTAGGTTATATCCTTACCTGCTTCTCAACTTAGGAGGAAAACATTTACTTTTTCATCTTTTTTTATTTTCCTTTATTTTTTAATGTTTCATATATATGTATATATTTTTTGTATTTTTCTGAAGTGAGAAGCAGGGAGACAGAGATAGACTCCCACGTATGCCCAACTGGAATCCACCCAGCATGTCCACTAGGAGGCAATGCTCTGCCCATCTGGGCTGTTGCTCCATTGTAACTGGAGCCATTCTAGCACCTGAGGCAGAGGCCATGGAGCCATCCTCAGCTCCCAGGCTGACTTTGCTCCAATGGAACCTTAACTGTGGTAGGGGAAGAGAGAGACAGAGAGAAAAGAGAGGGGGAAGGGTGGAGAGCAGATGGACACTTCCCCTTGTGCTCTGGCCAGGAATCAAACCTGGGACTTCCACATGCCAGGCTAATGCTCTACCACTGAGTCAACAGGTTAGGGCTCACTTTTTCACCTTTAAATGTCATATTAGCTTAAAAATGGTCATGTATGTTTTTTATCTCAATATCTTACAGCAAGCTCCCTTTTATATCTGATTTGCTGAGAGTTTTTGAGTGTTGAATTTTGTTAAATTTATTTTTTTCTATATCTATTGAGATGATCCTCTGGTTTATTTGTTTTACTAGTGTGAGTAATTACATGATACCAAAATAATTTAACCATACAGAGACCTATCTATGTAGTCATTTGACCTCTCTAGGCAATAGTTATGTTTTTGGGGAATACCACTATTTTTAACTCTGATAATAATAATAATAATAATAACAACAACAACAATAATAAATATGTCACATATATTATCAGTAATAATCAATTGATCATGTTTTAATTTAAGATTATTTGATACATTCAAAAAAACAATTTTGTTGTATCTAGGATATCAAGCACAATTTTGTTGTATCTAGGAATAAAAGTGGTAAAAATGAACGTCCCTGCTTGTTCCTGATATTAAAGGAAACAGTTATAGTTTTTGCCTACAGAGTATGATGTTGGCTATGACTTTGTCACATATGATCTTTATTATGTTAAGATATATTCCCTCTATTCCCACTCTGCTGAGAGTTGTTTTTTTTTATCATAAATGGGTACTAGATTTTATCAAATGCTTATTCTACATCTATTAATATGATCATGTGGCTTTTACCCATCATTTTGTTTATATGGTGTATCATGTTAATTGATTTGCAGATATCATACCATTCTTTTATCCCCAGAATATATCCCACTTGATCATGGTGTATGATCTTTTTAATATATTACTGGATTTAGTTTGCTAATATTTTGTTAAGGATTTTAACATCAATGTTCATCAGAGATATTGGCCTATAATTTTTTTTGTTTGTAGTGTCTTTATCTGGTTTTTGAATTATAATAATACTGGCCTTGTAAAATAAGCTTGAGAGTGTTCTCTTTCTTTGAAAATTTTGGAATAACCTGAGAAGCATATATGTTAGTTCCTCTTTAAGTGTTTGGTAAATTGACTGTGAAACCATCTGGTCCAGAACTTTTTTTATTGGGAGTTTTTTTATAACTGCTTTAATTTTACTAGTTGTAATTGTCTGATTTCTCCCAATTCAGTTTTGGAAGAATGTATGTTTCTAAGAATGTATCTATTTTTTGCCTGACCAGGCAGTAGTACAGTGGATAGAGTGTCGGACTGGGATGCTGAGGACCCAGGTCCGAGACCCCAAGGTCGCCAGCTTGAGTGCGAGCTCATCTGGTTTGAGCAAAGCTCACCAGCTTGGACCCAAGGTTGCTGGCTCAGGCAAGGGGTTACTCAGTCTTCTGAAGGCCCACAGTCAAGGCACATATGAGAAAGCAATCAATGAACAACTAAGGTGTCACAACAAAAAACTGATGATTGATGCTACTCATCTCTCTTCGTTATTGTTTGTCTGTCCCTATCTATCCCTCTCTCTGACTCTTTCTCTGTCTCTCTTTAAAAAAAAAAAAAGAGGATATCCATTTTACCTAGGACATCCAATTATTTTTGACACAAAGATGTTCATAATATTTTCTTAAAATTTTTGTATTTATTTGGTGTCAAATGTACTTCTCCTGTTTAATATCTGATTTTATTTATTTGAGTACCCTCTTTTATTTCTTGATAAGTCTGGTTAAAAGTTTTCCAATCTTCTTTATCTTTTTAAATAAGTAGCTCTGGTTTCATTGATATTTTGTAATGATTTTTAGACCCTATTTTGCTTATTTCTGCCCTGATATTTGACAATTTTCTTCCTTCTACTCACTTTAGGCTTTGTTTGTTTTCTTTCTTAAGTTCCTTTAAGTGTAAAGTTAGATTGTTTATTTGGGATTTTTCTTAAGGCATCCAAGTTAGAAAGAAAGAATTAATACTGTCATTATTTGCAGATGATATGTTAATATACACTGCTCACAAAACTTAGGGGATCAGTGACGTCAGAGAAATGGCACAGTGTGGAGTGCTCCCAATACCTCTCCCCCTGAAATTTCAACAAATTAAACAACTAGAGAAAGAGAAACAATCTCAGGAGCATCTGAAATATACATACACCAAACAAAGGTACTATTGGGCAAAAAGGTGGCTAAATATATAATCCACTCTAAAGGAATAAGACAGAGAACAGAGTATTCCGCTTTCCTCACTGATCTGAGGAAGGGCCACTTTTTCCTGGCACTGAGAGAAAGGAGGATTAGGGGCAAGAAAAGAAGCTGGGCTAGGGCGGGTGATCAAGAGAGGAGAGAATCCACCAGCTGAGACTGAGATTGCGGACACGGGGCTAGTGCAGGAGGCAGACTCTGGTGGAGGTGGCCAGAGTAGGTTGCCTGCAGAGGCTGGCACCAGAGTGGCTTTGAGCTTTGTTTGCTCCCAGTCTGTGATGGAGGGCAGGGTGTGAGTGGCGTGGGCAAGGGTGTTCGCAGGCGAAGGGGTTAAGCCAGAGACTGTCAGCAGTGGACTTCTGTGTGGGCTGTAGCCAGAGTTTTGGTGTGGTCCCAGATCTCTGACCAACAGCACAGGATGTGCGCAAGGGCCAGGATCCCTAGGCCTGGACCTGTCCAGTGGAGCGCCTCCACCAGCCGATATAGCTTACAAAGCACATTCCCACAGAGCAGACCTGAGAGCACTGCAGAAATTGTGAGGCTGGGCTGTGGGCTTCTAAACAAGGCAAAAGAGAGAACAACCTGTGGAGATTAGACCAGCAAAGCACTGAGGCAAACTAGACATGCCCAGGGGCCCTTAGAAAGGCACCTACCAGTAATCAGCTCCCTGCCCTGCTTGCTTACACTGGTGGCTCTGGTTGACAAAGCCTTACCCAAAACTGTGCTTTGAGCAAACCTGGAGGAGGGATTTGGCAGCTTTTAGGACCTCTTGCTCTGCAAGCAGTGGCTGAGGCAACTTTCCGCAAGCCGATACAGGTTACAAAGCACATTCCCACAGAGTAGACCTCCGAGAACACTGCAGAAGGTGTGGAGGCTGGGATGAAGGCTTCCAAATAGGACACAAGAGAGAAAAGCCTGTGGAATTAGACCAGCAGAGTGCTGAGGCATACTAGACATGCCTGGGGCCCTTAGAAAGGCACCTGAACAGCAATAAGCTCCCTGCTCTGCCTGCTCATGCTGACAGATCCGGTTGGCAAAGCATTACCCAGAACTGTGCTTTGAGCGGTGCTGGAGGGGGACCTGGCAGCTCTTAGAACCTCTTGATCTGCAAGTAGTGGCTGAGACAACCTCACAGCTGAATCCCCAGGCTGCTTGCTCAGGAAGGAGAGATGTGAGGAGAGGCACCTGGAAAACTGACTCTCCCATTGTCAGAGCCTGCAAACCCTAACAAGCCATGCCTACCAATAGGACTGAGGTCTAGCTTATGTCATCGCCATAGCAACACATCAATTGCAAATCTCTACTCAAAAGTGCCACAGGGGCAAACTGGTGGTATAGCGCCAACTGCCAAAAAGAAAAAGAATAAAAAAGAAGAAGCTACCTCTCAAAACCAGGAAAAAATTACATTTTTAATACCTTTTTTTCTATTTTTTTCATTTTTTTCCACTTTTGTAATTTTATCTTTTTTCCATCTTATTCTTTCCTTTTCATTTTGAACTTCATTACTCATAAGTGCTACATTTTCTATTTTCTTTATGAGTGTTACATTTCAAAAATCTTAAGCATTTTTTTCTTTCTTCTTCTGTTCTCTTTTTTTCCCTTTTTTACTTTTTCTCACATTCAATACTCATTTATAAACAAATTATTTTATTCTGAATTCATATATATTTTTGGCATTTTGTGTGTTTTTTACTTTGTTTTTTATATTTTTGTCATTTTCTCCCAGCTCTGGCTCTCCATTCTATGTAATTTTAGTTCCACTTAGCATAATAAAATTTTTATTTTTTCACTGTATTTTATCAATTTTTAAATCATCTCTTATTAGTGATATTAACAATACCACTCTCAAATGCCATTAAGGAAAAAGAAATCAAATATCATGGATACAAAGACAGAGATGTAGCTCAGATAGATGAAGAAAAACCTTGAGAAAAAAGTATTAATTGCTTGGAAACCTTGGAGTTAAATGACAGAGAATTAAAAATTGAAGTCGTAAAATATGCAGGGAAATACAAGAAAGCATGGAAAGTAAATTTAGAGCTGAAAAACAATTCAATTAACAAAAACAATACATCACCAAGAAAATTGAAACTAAGAAAATGAATCAGAGATGAAAAACTCTATATATGAACTGAAAAATGAGGTAACAAGCTTAGCTGATAGAACAGGCCAGATAGAGAAGAGAATTAGTGACATAGAAGACAGGCAACTAGGTAAACTACAGAGAAGAGGAGAGAGACTCAAGAGTTTAAAAAAATGAGAAAGCCCTACAAAATTGTCTGATTCTATCAGAAAGAGCAACATAAGAATAATAGATATATCAGAAGGATAAGAGAGAGAAAATGGAATGGAGAACATATTCAAAAAAATAATAGATGAGAACTTCCCAAGCCTGTGGAATTAGAGCCTTGAATTCAAGAAGCAAACAGAATACCAAGTTATCTTAACACAAACAAACCTACTCCAAGCACATCATAATGAAATTATCACAAACCAATTACAAAAAAAAATTCTAATGTGGCCAGGGAAAAGAAGAATACAACATATAAAGCAGGGGTCAGGAAACTTTATGGCTGAGAGAGCCATGAACACCACATATTTTAAAATGTAATTCTGTGAGAGCCATACAACGACCTGTGTACATTATGAATCATCTAATAAAAATTTGGTGTTGTCCCAGAGGACAGCTGTGATTGGCTCCAGCCACCTGCAACCATGAACATGAGTGATAGGAAATGAATGGATTGTAATACATGAAGATGTTTTATATTTTTAATGTTATTATTTTATTTATTAAAGATTTGTATGCGAGCCAGATACAGCCATCAAAAGAGCCACATTGGCTCATGAGCCATAGGTTCCCAACCCCTGATATAAAGAAAAGCCCATTAGGTTATCATCAGATTTCTAAGCAGAAACTCTACAAGTGAGGAGAGTGGACCCCAATATATAAAGTACAGAAAGAGAGAAACTTCCAGCCAAGAATACTATATACATCAAAGTTATTCTTCAAATACAAAGGAGAAATAAAAACATTCACAGATATAGAAAAGATGAGGGAATTATAACCAGAAATCCCCCACTTCAGGAAATACTAAAGCAGGTTATCGGACCAGATACAAAGAACAAAATAAAACAAAACTACAAGTTAAAGCTCCATCAGATCACAATAAAAACAAGGTTAATCTGTTACAACAAAAACAAAGAAGGGGAGCCTGACCTGTGGTGGCACAGTGGATAAAGTGTTGACCTGGAACGCTGAGATCACTGGTTCAAAACCCTGGGCTTGCCTGGTCAAGGCACATATGGGAGTTGATGCTTCCTGCTCCTCCCCCCTTTCTCTCTCTCTCTCCCTCTCTCTCACTCTAACTCTCTCTCCTCTCTAAAATGAATAAATAAATAAAAATTAAAAAAAAAGAAGGGGAGAGGATGAAGATTAACACTAGCAAAAAAGGATGGAGTACAGAAGCACTCAGGAGATAATGTACTGCAATGAATATGATATGTATCCTTTCTATTACTCAATGTTAACCACCCCTAAAAAAACCACTACAGAAACACATGGCTTAAAAAAAGAAGAAACAGAGGAAAGAAGTATGGAATACAACCAAACAAAAATAAATGACAGAAAAACAGAAGAGAAGAACTGAACAAGATACAGAGCTATCAGAAAGCAATAGGAAATGGCAATAGGAAACACTTGAGTGACAATAATTACACTAAACGTAAATGGATTGAACTCACCAATAAAAAGACACATAGTAGCAGAGTGGATTTAAAAAAAATCCAACTGTATGCTGCCTTCAAGAAACACATCTAAGCTACAAGCATAAAAACAAATTCAAAGTGAAAGGTTGGAAAACAATTCTCTAGGCAAATAATATCCAAAGAAAAGCAGGTGTAGCCATACTCATAGCTAACAATGCTGACTACAAGACAGCAAAGGTAATCAGAGACAAAAATGGTCATTTCATAATGATTAAGGGGACACAAAATCAAGAAGACATAACACTTCTTAATATATATGCACCAAACCAAGGAACACCAAAGTATAGAAGACATCTACTAAGTGACCTAAAAATAAAAACTGACAAAAATACAATCATACTTGAGACCTCAATACACTGCTAATGGCTCTAGATCATTCATCCAAACAGAAAATCAATACAGAAATATGGGCCTTAAATGAAACACTAGATCAATTGGATATGATATACAGGACATTTCATCCCAAAATGCCAGAGTATACATTTTTCTCCAGTGTATATGGAACATTTTCAAGAATTGACTATATGCTGGGCCACAAAATTAACATCAACAAATTCAGAAAGATTGAAATTATACCAAGCATATTTTCTTACCATAAAGCTTTGAAACAAGAATTCAACTGCAAAAAAGTAATCAAACCCACAAAAATGTGGAAATAAAACAACATACTTCTAAAAAATGAATGAGTCAAAAAAGAAATAAAAGCAGAGATCAAAAGATACATATAGACAAACGAAAATGACAATACAACATATCAGAATCTCTGGGATGCAGCAAAAGCAGTAATAAGAGAGAAATTCATTTTACTACAGGCTTATATGAACAAACAAGAGAGAGCCCAAGTAAACAACTGAACTTCACATCTTAAGGAACTAGGAAAAGAAGAACAAAGGCAATCCAAAACCAGCAGGAGAAAGGAAATAATAAAAATCAGAGCAGAAATAAATGAAATAGAGAACAGAAAAGCTATAGAAAAAAATCAGTAAAACAAGGAGCTGATTCTTTGAAAAGATCAACAAAATTGACAAACCCTTGGCAAGACTCACTAAGGAAAAAAGAGAAAAGACTCATATAAACACAATCAAAAATGACAGAGGAGAAATCACCATATAGATATACAAAGAATTATTGTAGAATACTATGAAAAACTGTATGCCAAAAAAATTAACAATCTAGAAGAAATGGATAAATTCCTAGAACAATACAATTTTCCTAGACAGAGTCATAAAGAAGTAAATAGTCTAAATAGATTTATAAGCAAGGAGGAAATAGAAACATCTATCAAAAACCTCCCAAAAATAAAAGTCCAGGCCCAGATGGCTATATTAGTAAATTCTCTCAAACATTCAAAGAAGACTTGGTTCCTATTCTACTCAAAGTCTTCCAAAAAATTGAGGAAGTAGCAATACTCCCAAACACATTTTATGAGGCCAACATAACCTTCATACCAAAACCTGGAAAGGACAACACAAAGAAAGAAAACTACAGACAAATATCTCTAATCAGTACAGATGCTAAAATACTAAACAAAATACTAGCAAATCAAATACAACACATTAAAAACATAATTCATCATGATCAAGTAGGATTCATCCCAGAAACACAAGGATGGTTCAATATACATAAAAAAGTTAACATAATACACCATATCAACAAAACAAAGAACAAAAACCATATGAACCTATCAATAGATGCAGAAAAGGCATTCAATAAAATACAACATCATTTTATGTTGTAAACACTCAACAAAATGAGTATAAAAGAAAAATATCTCAACATAATAAAGGCCATTTATGACAATCCATCAGCTAACATCATATTAAATGGCATAAATCTGAAGACTTTTCTTTTAAAATTAGGAACAAGACAAGGTTGCTCACTCTCTCCACTCTCATTCAATGTAGTGCTGGAGGTTCTAGCCAGAGCAATCAGACAAGAGAAAAAAGGAAAAGGCATTCATATTGGGAAAGAAGTAAAGTTTTTACTTTTTGAAGATGATATGATCCTATACATCAAAAACCCCCAAAGACTCCAAAAAAACTATTAGAAACAATAACCAATACAGTAAGGTCACAGGATAATCCCTTTTATGGTTACAACAACAACAAAAAACTACCTAGAAATAAACATAACAAAGAATGTAAAGGACCTATGTTATGAAAATTACAAAGCATTGTTAAGGGAAATCGAAAAAGATACAATGAAATGTAAAAATATTCCTTGTTTTTGGATATAAAGAATAAATATGGTCAAAATGATCATATTACCCAAAGCAATATACAAATTTAATGTAAATCCCATCAAAATTCCAATGTGATTTTTTAAAGGAATGGAACAAAAAATCATCAGGTTTATAAGGAACTATAAAAAACCCAAATAGCCAAAGTAATCCTAAGGAAAAAGAACAAAGCTGGGGGCATTACAATACCTGACTTCAAATTATATTTTGGAGCCACGACAAAACAGCATAGTATTGGCAGAAAAATAGACACTCAGACCAATGGAACAGAATAGAGAGCCCAGAAATAAAACCACATATATATGGTCAAATAATTTTTGATAAAGGAGCCAACAACACACAATTGAGAAAAGAAAGCCTCTTTAATAAATGGTTCTGGGAAAACTGGAGAGCCACATTCAAAATAATGAAATTTGGCTACAGTTTGTCCCCTTGTACTAAAATTGATTCAAAATGGATCAAAGACCTAAATATAAGACCTGAAACAATAAATTACATAAAAGAAAACATAGGTCCTAAACTCATGGACCTTGGCCATAAAGAGCACTTTATGAATTTGACTCCAAAGGCAAGGGAAGTGAAGGCAAATATAAATGAATGCATCAGACTAAGAAGCTTCTGGACAGCAAAAGAAACGGACAACAAAACAAATAGACAGCCAACTAAATTGGAGATAATATATTCAAACAGCAGCACAGTTAAGAGCCTAATACCCAAAATAAACAAAGAACTCACAAAACTCAACAACAAACAAGCAAACAATCCAATAACAAAAATGGGAAGAGGACATGAACAAACACTTCTCCCAGGAAGAAATACAAATGGCCAATATATATTAAAAAGATGCTTATCTTCACTAGCTATTAGAGAAAAGCAAATTGAAACTACAATGAGATACCACCTAATACCTGTTGGTTTAGCTATTATCAACAAGACAGATAACAGCAAGTGTTGGAGAGGCTGTGGAGAAAAAGGAACCTCATTCACTGTTGGTGGGAATGTAAAGTAGTACAACTATTATGGAAGAAAATATGGTGGTTTCTCAAAAAATTAGGAATAGAACTACCATATGACCCAGCAATACCTCTACTGGGTATATACCCCCAAAACTCAAAAACATTGGTATGTAAAGACACATGCAGCCCCATGTTCATTGCAGCATTGTTCACAATGGCCAAGACATGGAAACAACCAAAAGCCCTTCAATAGATGATTGGATAAAGAAGATGTGGTACATATATACTATGGAATTCTACTCAGCCATAAGAAATGATGACATTGGTTCATTTACAACAACATGGATGGACCTTGATAACATTATACTGAGTGAAATGAGTAAATCAGAAAACACTAGAACTGTATGATTCCATACATATGTGGGACACAAAATTGAGACTCATGCACATGGACAAGAGTATGGTGGTTACCAGGAGGAGAAAAGGGGAGTAGAGGGAGGGGGTTGGAGGGGAGGGGCACAAAGAAAACCAAATAGAAGGTGACAGAAGACAATTTGACTTTGGGTGATGGATATACAACATAATCAAATGTCAAAATGACCTGGAAATATTTTCTCTGAATCTATGTACTCTAATTGATCAATGTCACCCCATTAAAATTGTCTAAATAAAAAAAAATTAGGGTATCAGGTAATGTGCAGACACTCAAGTACTTTCAGCCTTTTGTATAGTGCATTTTCACCAATGAAATAAAAGTTGGTTTTGCATCTCGTTTGCATAATCCAATAACTTTCTTTGACTTGCCGTTTGCTTTTCTGATGTTCTTGTTTAATGTTTTTTAAAAATAAAATTCTTCTTTTTTATATCGCTTCATGTTTATTTTGAAATATCCCCTAATTTTTGTGTGCAATACATATAGAGAACCCTAAAGATTCTACCAAAACATGCTAAAACTGATATATAAATTCAGAAAAGTATTAGGATACAAATAAATATACAGAAATCAGTTGCATTTTTATATTCCAATAAGAAACTATCAGAAAGGGAAATTAAGAAAACAATCCTATTCACAATTGCTTCAAAATGAATAAAATAATACCAAGGGATAAATTTAACCAAGAATGTAAAAGACCCTGCACTAACAAAATTACAAGACAATGAAGAAAAAATTGAAGAAGATACAAATAAATGGAAGCTTATGCCATGTTCATCGATAGGAAGAATTAACATCATTAAGATGTCCATACTACCCAAAGCAACCTGTAGATTCAATACATTTCCTATCAAGATACCAATGGCATATTTCACAGAGCTAGAAAAATTATTGTCAAAATTTGTACGGAACCACAAAATACTCTGAACAGCAACACAGATCTTGAGAAAAAAGTTGGAAGAATCATGCTACTTGATATCAAACTATAGTACAAGCCATAGTATTCAAAACAGCATGGCACTGGCATAAAAACAGACATGTGGATCAATGGAAAAGAATAGAGAACTCAGATAAAACACCCATGCCTTTATGGTCAATTAATATTTGACAAAAAGGGCAAAAACATGCAATTGTGTAAAAGATAGTCTAATCAATAAGTGGTTTTGAAAAAATACAACAGATGCATGCAAAATAATAATAATAGACCACCATCTTGCACTATACACAAGAATAAACTCAAAATGAATTAAATAATTAAAAATTACACTGAAACCATAAAAACCTTAGAAGATAACATAGGCAGTAAAATGTTGGACATTTCTCTTAGCAATAAATTTTCTGATATATCTTCTTGGGTAAGAAAAATAAAAAAATAAATAAACAAATGAGACTACATCAAACTAAAAAGTTTTTGCACAGCAAATTAAAACATCAACAAAATGAAAAGACAACCCACTGACTAAGAGAACACATACACTAATACATTTGATAAGGGCTTAATATGCAAATTTTATAAAGAACTTATAAAGCTTATAAAGCTCAACACCAATAAAATCAAACTATCCAATTAAAAAATGGGCAAGGACCTGAATAGATACTTCTCCAAAGAGGACATACATATGACCACTAGACATGAAAAGATGCTCAATGTCACTAATATCAAAGAAATACGAATTAGAATCCCAATGAGATTTTACCTGACACCTGTCAGAATAGTTATCATCAATAAGTCTATACAAAACAAGTGTTGGCTAAAGTGTGGAGAAAAGGGAACCCTCAAGCACTGTTACAGTACAGTCACTGTAGAAAGCAGTAGAAAATTTCCTCAAACAATTAAAAATAAAATTGCTTTATTACTAAGAGATTCCGAGTTCTAAGGAATATATCTGAAAAAAACCCAAAACATTAATTTTAAAGAATGTATACACACCTATGTTCATTTGTGGCATTATTTAAAATAGCCAAGACTTGGAAGTAGCCCAAGTGCCCATCAGTCAATGAGTGGATAAAAACTGAGGTACATTTACACAATGGAATACTACTTGGCCATAAAAAATTAAAAAGATCTTACCCTTTGCGACAGCATGGATCACCTGGAGCGTATTATGCTAACTGAAGTAAATCAGTCAGAGAAAAACAATATCATGTAATTTTACTTATATGTGGAATTTAATGCACAAAATAAACTAACATACAAAATAGAAACACTCTTAAATATGAAGAAGAGACTAACAGCTGCCAGAGGAGATGGGGGTTAAGAGGCTTGATGGAAAAGTTGAAGCGATTAAGCAAAGAAAAAAAATCTCAGACACAGACAAAAATTATTTTTTTATTAAGTGAGAGATAGGGAAGCAGAGACAGACTCTGCATTCACCCTGACCGGGATCCACCCTGCAAGCCCTCTATCAGGTGATGCTTTGCCTGTCTGGGCTGTGCTGCTCCATTGCTCAGCAACTGAGCTAGTTTAGCGCCTGATGGGAGGCAATAGAGTCATCCTCAGCACCCAGGGCCAATTTTGTTTGAACCATTAGAGCCATGGCTGCAGGAAGAGAAGAGAAAGAGGTGGGGGGAGGGGTAGAGAAGCTGTGTGCCCTGACCAAGAATCGAACTCAGGACTTCCACATGCTCGGCTCATGCTCTACCATTGAGCCAACTGACCAGGGCTAAATTAAAATATATATATGGAAATTTAAAGGGTCAAGAAAAGTTAAGACACTTCTATAACAAAAATGTGGTTGGGTTTCTCTTGCCAGACACCAAGACTTAATTTAAAACTATAATAATTAGACAGTTAAGCAGTGTGAACAATAGAAATAAAAATTATGCCTTAAAATAATGCACACAAGGCCCTGGCCGGTTGGCTCAGTGGTAGAGCGTCGGCCTGGCGTGCAGGAGTCCCGGGTTCGATTCCCGGCCAGGGCACACAGGAGAAGCGCCCATCTGCTTCTCCACCCCTCCCCCTCTCCTTCCTCTCTGTCTCTCTCTTCCCCTTCTGCAGCGAGGCTCCATTGGAGCAAGAATGGCCCGGGCGCTGGGGATGGCTCCTTGGCCTCTGCCCCAGGCGCTGGAGTGGCTCTGGTCGCAACAGAGCGACGCCCCAGAGGGGCAAAGCATCACCCCCTGGTGGGCAGAGCGTCGCCCCCTGGTGGGCGTGCCGGGTGGATCCCGGTCGGGCGCATGCGGGAGTCTGTCTCTCCCCGTTTCCAGCTTCAGAAAAATACAAAAAATAATAATAATAATGCACACAAATATGAAAACTTGATTTTTGACAGACCCAAACCTACTTCTCAGTATTGGTGCTGGAAAAATTATTGGTCATCCCTATATTAGTAAAATCATTGACAGTAGTTATCTTTTTTATAATGTATTTGTTAATTGCATAGTCAGTTTACCTGAAATACACGTGAGAGATGAAGGCAATGACAATGTCCAAAAGCTACAAAATAGCTGACCAGATTTCCAGAAGGTAAAATAGTTTTAGGTATGAAGAAACCTTAATGAAAAAAATGTTAAACTCTATTCACTTGAGAATAATGGAAGTTATCATTTAAGTTTACACTAAAATAGTGGGACTAGAATATAATTATTACCTAAAATACAATAATTAACATTAAAAATCAGAGCCCATATATAACAATTCATTCTAAGAACACATAAATCTAAGACTAGAATGTGTCCTACCCCACTCAGACCAAGCAATAATGGGACAGAAAAGATAGTTTATGAATTTTCTATTCTCATATAGGTTATTTTTACTATAATGCAACATTCATAGGAGGTTAAATTATAGAATAACACAATAATAGTTTGGCCATTAGGAAGTTTCAAATGAATGGCACAGGAAACAAATATATAGAAGTTAATAAAAAGAATAGGTAACTTTTGTGGAAGACTTGCGTTTATAAACTGTGTAATGTAATGATTTGATTAAGTAATACAAAGTTATAAACAAGGGTGAATAAGAAACAGAGTGATGGAATCATGAGTATGTGAGTTACTGGTGAGTCAGCAGCCTCAGAATATACAAACTTAATTGTAAACAAGTTATGATGTCTGGAAATTCAATTCCTTCTCTCCCCCTGGCTCCCAATTGTTGCTATTTATAGATTTAGTGCTTTTATTTATACACATGTATAAATTTTTACAGTGCTAACAAAGCTTCCAATGTCTCTAAAATATAGAAATTTATGGCTAACAATTATTAAAGTATGAAGGGATAATGCATTCTTTATAATAAAAATATTATAGAAATTTGAAATTTTATATAGTAGGTGTCTTTAGTATTAAAATGTTTACTCCAAAATTCAAATTAATGTGTTTCTCATCAAAAACATTTAATGTTTGTGAAGTTATTTTGTTAAAAGTTAGAACTATTTTATAAGAAAATGAAGCCCTGATATATAAAAGAGAAGCAATGATAAATTCCCTCTTACTCCCTAAATCATCTGAATACTGTCCTGTGCACCTCTAACTTTGATTCAGTGGTTTGATTTACACTTAATTTTCTATTAGACCTAGGCCTAAAATATTAATATATAAAATAAAGAGGGCCCTGGCCAGTTGGCTCAGTGGTAGAACATGGGCCAGGTATGAGGATGTCTCGGATTTGATTCCTGGTCAGGGCACACAGAAGTAGCGACCATCTGCTTCTCCACACACCCTCTCACTTCTCTCTCTCTCTCTCTCTCTCTCTCTCTCTCTCTCTCTCTCTTTCCCCTCCTGTAGCCATGGTCAATTGGAATGAGTTGGCCTCGGGCACTGAGGAAGGCTCTGTGGCCTCTGCCTCAGGCACTAAGAAAACCTCAGTTGCTGCCCAATGGAGCAAAGACCCAGATGGGCAGAGCATTGTCCCATAGGGGGCTTGCCGGGTAGATCCCAGTCGGAGCGCCAGAGTCTGTCTCTGCCTCCCTGTCCCTTACTTAATAAAAAATAAACAAGTAAATAAAATAAAATAAAATAAAGGAAATGTGGGTTTGATTTTTTTATTTCATGTCTAAAATATAACTTCAGTTGAAAGATTTATAGGATCTTAAAATCATTTCAATACATTTTTGTTCACTGTCCTAATCTTTTGGCAACAGCCAGATGTTTATTAATATCCTTTGGCAGAATAAAAGGGGGAAACAGTCTGTCCAATGGTGAGTTCCTGAGCCCCAAGCAAAATCTAAACTTCTGAGAAGCTCTTGTTGCCACTGAAGTTTTTACTATTCATCTGACTACATACAGCACAACCCTATTTCTTGCCTTTGCCCTAGCTGGAAAATTAGTGAATACACATATTTCAGATCTCCCTTGGATTGCAAAGGAAATTCCTGTGTACTGCAATCAGTATACTTTTTCACTCTACATGCTAAGCAACTATGTATTACTATATATATTTTTATCATTTTATATTCTAGTAAAATTTGCTCCCAGTTTATGAAACACTACTATCTTTCCATTTCAATTCTTCTTTCAGAAATAAGTGGAAGCATTTCATTAGCATAGAGCCATTGTACTGCCTATTTAAAGGATTTTGTACATACTATGGCAAAAATATTTTTATGTTTTTATAGACTTTAGTAAAGATTATAAAATGTTTGTTAAATCCATCAGATTTTGACACTCTAAACCATATGTAACAATTGAACTATCAAAACCAATTTGTTGGGTATTTCCCGGATGGCTATAATAGAGTTGGTTGGCTAACACTCCTGCTGAACAGCAAAGACAGATAAAACACAAAGTGGGGGTGGGAGGTATTTGTCTGAAGCCATTAGAGAGTTGCTGAGGCTATCTGAACTTGAGGGGTCAAAATTCCAAGGAGACATGAACCATAAGGAGGTGAGCTGAGCTGACATTCTCAGGCAGCTTTCACTCTCAGAGCACTTGCTGATTCTGGGAATAGAGAGAGACAGAAGGGCAGGAGACGATAGCTAAGAGGTGAGACGTTTTAGTTAAAACATAGGGTAGGTATGGAAAAAATGGTCGGATTGAGAGACAAAAATTGAAGTGAGGCATCCAGAATGTAAGGAGCAAAATCTAGAGAGAGGGAGTCAAAGGGAACTTGTCTTACTAGCCTGACTTACACTTAGCAGCATTGTCCTTGAAATATTTGTCCATTCTATGCAAAAAGGAAAAGTCTAACAACACTAAGCAGAAAATAGAAACCATTTAAAAGCTGACAGGAGTACTTAGAAGTTTCTTATCAACATGAAGATAAGAATTTAAAATGACCTGTTGAGGTAGAAGGGCCCTACTATATATTCAAGGCTCTGAGTCAGTGCTTCAAGAAATAACAGCCTATGATAAATGGATAAAACAGAAATATACTGAGCCATACAAAAATTGCAATCCAGCTACAAATACAAAGCTGTGATTTACTCTAATTTTCATGATTCAAGGTCTCCATTAGAGTTGTTTCTGGAGATAATACCACCCAGAGCTTCTAGAATATTTTCATTAAAAAATTCCAGCTTTAAACAGAAACAGACCCACAGATCATCCAGTTATTCAAATTGCCAGCAACAGATTTTATTAATATGTTAAAAATAATAGATGGAAATTTAGTTTGTAAATAGAACATCTAAGAAAAGAATGGAATGCAAAGTCTAGAACTAAAAACTATACTAATTAAAATGAACTTAATCATTGATTTACCATGTTACTAGGCACAGCAAAAAGTAGGATTAGTAAACTGAAATACATATCTGTAGAAAATACTCAAACTGAAGCACAGAGATGAAGAAGAAAAAGGAGAAGGAAGAGGAGAAAGATGGGGGAAAGAGGAAGAGGAGAAGAAAAGGAAAGAACTTTGGAGAACTATGGGACATCATAAAAAAAACCACATGTTTAGTGCACAGAAAGCAGAGGAGAGAACAGAAGACAAAAACAATATTTAAAAGCTAATAGCTAACTCAGGGCACATGTGGGAGTCTGTCTCTCTATGTCCCCTTTTCTCACTTAAAAAAAAAAGAGAGAGAAAATCAATCTCAAACACCAGAAGATTAGTATTGTATACATGTGTGTGTATATGGAAACTGACAAGATTATTCTAAAATTTACATGGCCTTGACTGGTTACAGTTGGAGCACCATCCAGATGCACCAGGTTTTGAGTAGATCTTCAGTTAAGACACATACAAGAGTCAACCAATGAATGCATAAATAGATGGAATAACAAATTGATCTCTCTCTCTCTCTCCCCACCTTCTGCTCTAAAAACAGTAATAAATAAATAAAAATTAAAATATACATAAAAACTCAACATAAGTAAAATAAATTCCAATGATACATAGTACTGGATAATCTAGACTTGTTTTAGATATAGTATATTAATGCTGCAAGCAACATAAACAGACAAACAGACCAAAAGAGAGTTCAGAAACAGACCTACACTTCTAATTTATGAAACAGTGCCACTGTAATACATTGTAGATTTTTTAAATAAATAGCATTGATTCATTTGCACATCTATGTGGAAAGTGAAATAAACTACATATTCAGTTCACACTATACATAAGAATTGATGCCAAATGGATTGCAGACCTACATGTAAAAGATACTCAGTAAATTTTCTGAGAGATAAGATGGTAGAACAGCTTCCTGACTGAAATAAGCAGATATTTTTTAAGCAGGACATAAAATAACAAGCAAAAATGATTAATAGATTTAAACTGATTAAAATTAAATATTTCTGTTCATCACAACATAATATTAAGACAGTGACTAAGCAAGTCTGAGAGTTGAAGATATATATAATATGTCATGTAACAAAGGACATGTATCTGTGCATATTATAAAGGAACGTAAGAAAAATATACAATCAATAAGAAAAAGAATTTCAGTCTTTTTTTTAAACTAAAAAAATTAAATAGCTACATCAGAAGAGGTGATATCCAAGTGCCCATTAAAAATATTTAAAAGTACTTCATGTTATTACTCATCATGAAACAATTCAGATTTAAACTATAAATCACCACTATGCACCTACAAAAATGACTAAAATCAAAAAACCATACCAAGTGTTGGTACAGATTTAGAACTACAGGATGTATTAAGTACTGCCAATGTGAATAGAAAGAGACACAATCACTGTAAAAAAAATTGTTTGGCAGCCCTGGCTGGTTGGCTCAATGTTAGAGTATCAGCCCGGCATGTGGATGCCCCAGGTTTGATTCCTTGCCAGGGCACACAGGAGAAGCAACCATTGCTTCTCCACTCCTCCATCTCTCATTTCTCTCTCTCTCTCTCTCTTTCTCTCTCTCTCTCTCTCTCTCTCTCTCTCTCTCTCTCTCTTTTTCTCTCCTCTCATCCTTAAGGCCATGGCTCTACTGAAGTGAGTTGATCCCCAGTGCTGTGGATGGCTCCATGACCTCCTCTTCAGGCGCTAAAAATATAGCTCTGGTTGCAACTGAGCAAGGGCCCCATTTGGGCAGAGCATCGCCTCATAGTGGGCTTGCCTAGTGGATCCTGGTCAGGGAGCACAAGAGAATCTGTTTCTGTCTCCCCTCCTCTCACTAAAAAAAAAAAAAAAAAAAATGTTTGGTGCCCTGGCGGGATAGTTTAGTTGGTTAGAGTGTCATTCCGAAGCACAGAGGTTACTGGTTCAATCCCCAATCAGGGCACATACAGGAACACATCGATGTTCTTGGCTCTCTCTCTCCCTCCCTCTCTCACTAAAATTAATCAATAATTTTTTTAATTGTTTGGCAATGTTTTATAAAACTAGGCCTATGCATACCCAACAATTTCATTCCTAGATATATACCCAGCAGAACTTAACACATATGTGAATCACAACAAATTAAAGGATTTTAATGCAAACATTATCCATAAGAGCCCCAAACAAAGAGAACAAGTACATCAGTAATAGAATTGATGAATAAACTCTGGTAAATACTATACAGCATTAATAAAAAAGAAAGAAAAGGACAAAACTCTTATTACACCCAAGAGCAGGACAGAATCTAGCCTATGTTGAATGAAATAAGCCAGAACCAAAAGTGTCCGTACTATCTAATTTATTTTAGGTAAAGTTCAAAAATGACTGAAATCATTTATATTGATAGAATTCAGAAGAATTGTTATCTTTACTGGAGGCAATCATAATTGTGAAGTGCTGGTTGTTACATGTATACTCATTTTGTAATAATTCAGTGGGCTGTTAATTATAATTTGTGTACTACTGTTCATCTGTGTCACATTTTAATAGAAGTTTAGAGGATCCTGCATAATCTATTTTGAATATCAATTTCTGTTAAAAATATAAGCAACCTAAGATTTTTGTGATTTTTTAAATTTTTTTGTTAAAATACGCCCACTGACATTTTTAAAATAGCATTTCTAAGAGCATTATGAGAAATGTAAAAAAAATCTCTGCTTTTTCATGAAGTAAAAACATCTTTGAGTTTTAGCTAAGAAGTTAATTTTCTTTTCCATTCTCATAATGATGTCAAATGGATTGTGGGAGGAAAAATTATAATTAAATCTCAATAAAAATTTAAAACAAAGAACAAATTTTTGAAAGAAGTTTACAAAAATGCAACCTATAATTTTTTTAAAAAAGGATTGAATTAAGAATCTGAACTTCAGAAAATTGGAGGGGGAGCCCAATATTCAAACACTAACTCCAAAGAAGAAATTTTTAGCTTTACTCTCTAAGTTGCTGGAGCCAGTATATTGTTATCTGAAATAATATATTGGAGTTTTGGTTTTAACAGAAATACTGGTTATTCTATGGTTTTACATATATATGGAAGATAATAATTTTCAGAATTTCAGTCATTCTATTTATTAATTAACTGTGATCTTTATTTATTCAAAAATACATTTGGAGCACTTGATGTGTGTCAGGTCTAGTGTTAACCACTGGGCAGATAGACCAGTTGTGAAGAATACAGAAATAATTTTTCAGCACTTAAGTCTAGAGGGGAGAATACACCAAGAGTAGTAATCACACAAATAAATATATAATTGCAAACTGAAATGTAAAGATTTAAAACTGAACAAATATGCTATCAAAGAGACAATCAGGGAGATCCAATTTAAACTGGACAGTACAGAAAGTTCAGGCTCGTATCTGCAGGATGAAAAGATGAAGAATGGAGCGTTCAGATTGTTCTCACAGAGAACAGGACGAACACAAATGAAGTCTTTGTTGCAGAAAATTGATTGAGGAACAGTGCTACTGAAGCAGGATGTCTAAGGGTCAGACGGAGGCATGAGTTTGGAGGCCTCCACATTGTTCCTGGTGTGTCTGGTATTTGTTTTAAGTGCATTGGGAAGCTATTGAAAGGCTTTAAATGAGAGACCTATTAAATATAAAATCTAATATTAAGTAACTGCTACTAAACAATGTGAAAGGTTGGGGAGAGAAAGAAGTAGTAGATTTGAGGCTTCTTATTAAAAAAGCCAGTGCGTAAGACAGGCAAGCCACGAGAGTGATCTGGATGAGAATATTGATCATAAAAATAGAGAAAAGTGGACATATTACAGATTTACTTAGAAAATTTAGATTCTTCAAGCTTTAGCTTTCTTAACAAGAAATAAAAATAATAGAATATACCGTATTTCCCCATGTATAAGACACACCTTAATTTTGGGGCCCGAAATTTGAAAAAAAAAAATGTATTATATAAAGTTATTGAACTCAAGTTTTATTCATCATAAAATTCATACAACTCCTCATCACTGTCACAACTCCCATTAGCTTGTCCTCAGCTGTGTCTGATGGTGAATCACTGTCTTCAACAGTGAGAGCAAAAACAAGTGTGAAAAAGCGGGAAATGCTACTTAAAAAACTACAACCACTGTATAAGACGCACCCAGTTTTTAGACCCCAAATTTTTTGAAAAAAGGGTGTGTTTTACACATGAGGAAATACAGTAGTTTATAGGCCATTAAAGATATAAAAGAGGATAATTAGTGCTGTTATTTTTAATAAGGAATAAATTACTGTTCAACTGAAAAAATAGAGACAATCCTATACCATCCTAAACTGCCAAGAGGCCCACTGATCCCGTCTTAGCAGAGTAAGTCTTCCTGCTCCTGCTTCCTCAGAACTCTGTCATCTTGGTGTGACATCACAAAGCTGTCAGCACCTCTGGACCAGAGAACTGTTTCCTTTTACCTGATTCTCTGTGGGACAGTGTCACAGTGATACATTTATTCATTATGCATTCACAAGGGGATGTGTGCTGACATTTATTTAGGCTGTGCCATGTATCAGGCACTATACTAGTTAGTTCACACATATTTAATATTACTCCCACTTTCAGGATAAACTGAGGTTTAAGTACCTTAATTAATGTACTAAAAGCCACAGATAGAAATCGAATTTCAGGTCTAATTCCAATGCTTGGGCTCTTTTTACAATATCTACTCATTTTTATATTAAGATTTTCACTTTATGATTTCTATTACTGGTTTTTGTGTTAGCTATGGTAGCCTGATTTTTCCCTCATAATCTTATAATAGCTGAATCGCCCATCCTTGCATCCCAGTTTCATAGCCTCCTGGCCTCTAGTACCATTTAATTCCCCACTTCTGATCGTCAAGTCCAAATCCACTAATACTGACTATGATATATTAAATATTAAAATATTGACTATGGCTGGCCCTGGCCGGTTGGCTCAGCGGTAGAGCATCGGCCTGGCATGCGGGGGACCCTGGTTCGATTCCCGGCCAGGGCACATAGGAGAAGCGCCCATTTGCTTCTCCACCCCTCCCCCCCCTTCCTCTCTGTCTCTCTCTTCCCCTCCTGCAGCCAAGGCTCCATTGGAGCAAAGATGGCCCGGGCGTTAGGGATGGCTCCTTGGCCTCTGCCCCAGGCGCTAGAGTGGCTCTGGTCGCCGCAGAGCGACGCCCCGGAGGGGCAGAGCATCGCCCCCTGGTGGGCAGAGCATCGCCCCTGGTGGGCGTGCCGGGTGGATCCCGGTCGGGCGCATGCGGGAGTCTGTCTGACTGTCTCTCCCCGTTTCCAGCTTCTGAAAAATACAAAAAAATATATATATATATTGACTATGGCTAACAGAATTTCACGGTCAAATATACTTTTTGGGGATTCATATGGCCCCAGAGGTAGACTTCACACTCCAATATCCATGCCGCCATCACCAGAGCAGGGAAACACGGATGTTTCTCTGAGTCTCCATGAGCCTTCTCTTGTGTCACAGGAGGAGGAGACTTCCGAAATCATCTTTTCTTTTGCAGCCACTGAGCCTCTACTATGACACTTCTTTTGAAGTTTGAACTATTGTTATCTAAATTGTCAGCTTATCTAAACCTATATAACAGTTTTACTATTCTAATAGCATAAAAATATACTTTAGTTCAATTCAATAATCATTTATTGATCATCTATTATATACAAGCATTCTATACAAGATAAGAGCAAGCACAATTACTTCTTTCTGCTGTGGCACAGTCTTCTCTAAAATACAGTCTCCATATTTGTTCAATAAATTGAGTTGAATTTATGCTATGGGGAAGGAGTTTTATCTATGTACATGCTAATTAAAAAATGGATAAAGTAAAAAAAAATAACCTTAATTTAAAAGTTAATATTTGATTAAGTCAAAACTAGTAATACAATCTGAACTTGGAGAAAATATTCTCAAGTATTATTAATGTATTTTAAGAACCAGAAATTGACATTTGCAGTAACTTATCTATACTTAAATGTGTTATGCTGATGGCTTTACACCAAATCCCAAGTCTTTATATTTGATTATAAACATCAGTGATTATGTTAGAACAGTGAATACTTTCTCTACTGAAAAACAGAGGGAGGGGTGCCAGGCCCAGTTAGGTCAGCCAAGAGCGAAGGGAAAGAGAAAGAATGAAACAAGAATCAAAAGTTATTATACCATATTGCATGCATTTAAAAAGCATATTTTATGTAAATTCTTTCAGGTAGAAAGAAGAAAAATCTGGTAACAATTTACA
Organism: Saccopteryx leptura; assembly: GCF_036850995.1. Taxonomy (NCBI): domain Eukaryota; kingdom Metazoa; phylum Chordata; class Mammalia; order Chiroptera; family Emballonuridae; genus Saccopteryx; species Saccopteryx leptura. The sequence goes on along the minus strand of NC_089514.1, from coordinate 49,352,025 downwards.
CTAATGTTTAGACTCATCCCTAAGAATGTTTGCTAACTTGGAGTAATAATACACTTTATTAATGTTTTACTTATTTTATAAAATTTTATGAATATAATTTTTAATTTTGGACTGTAATATGAGCTCCACTTTCTTAATCCCTGTGGAACACTGGCTCAGGCCTCACTATCTACCCACTACAAATATATGGAGGGTGTCAACATTAATACCCAAATGTCCATGCTCCGCAAACCATCTTCCTTGCCTGAAACAGTATTGGTGCCCATGAATCACTTTAAATTGTAACTGTCCCCTGGTGGTAGCATGGCTGGTATTCAGTGGCCCGAGTCCCCCAGACATCCACAAATACAGTGCTTCTCTAAGGTCATCCCCAATAGGACATTGGTTCTTGGTAAATCTTGGGCACCATCTTCTTCATTCTTTCTCTTCTTACAAAATGAAAAGAATCATATTATTCCATGTTATGCCCATTTAGGATATCCAACAGAAACTTACCTAAGATAACATATATTGCAAGAATTTTTAAAACTCTTTTCAGTGGTGGCTCAGATGGCTGAGCCAAAACTGCAGCCAGGCAGTTCTCCAATTGCAATGCTTATGGTTTCCCATGCAGCTTCGAAGATCATTACCATCACCTAGGACCCAGTGATGTCAGAAACATGCAACTCCAGAGAGGATTTGGAAACTACGGTTGGAAGCAGATGAGCAATATCTCTGCTCTAAGGAAATGAAAAAACAACACTCCTGTGTAACACCCAACTTGGTAAATAGGTAGTATACTAAAACAAATTTGCTTCTGTTTCAAAGAGTATAATCCTAGCAGATCTTTCAAATTATGGAGAAAACCTCTATCTTCTAGTATTAAAATACGGTGCCGCAGCACCTGGGTTAGAATTAGAATATTTAATGAACCTACACTTAGACTTCCTTGGCTCTGCCAACTTTTCCTGAGTCTGTAACTTGCTCTGATTCCTTCCTTTCATTGGGTTTTCTCTAGAGCAGTAGTCCTCAACCCCTGGGCCACAGACTGGTACCGGTCCATGGGCCATTTGGTACCAGTCCCCAGAGAAAGAATAAATAACTTACATTATTTCTGTTTTATTTATATTTAAGTCTGAACAATGTTTTATTTATAAAAAATGACCTGATTTCCTCTGTTACATCTGTCTAAGACTCACTCTTGACACTTGTCTCGGTCACGTGATACATTTATCCGTCCCACCCTAAAGGCCGGTCCATGAAAATATTTTCTGACATGAAACCAGTCCATGGCCCAAAAAAGGTTGTGGACCACTGCTCTAGGGAGCTCTTTTCCCAGGGAAGCTCTTTTTTGCCCAGGCAAGCTGGATTTCACAAGTATAAAACCAGCCTTTGAAAACATTTTAGTATGTTTGTACCATGATAGTTACATTACCTCAGGTTATTTATTCAGGAGGATAATCAGTCCCAGTACAAATTAATGGATATAAATAGCTAAAAGCAGGGATGATATCTTACCAGCTCCATTCATTAGTGACCATTGGCGGTAAGTGTGGTCCTCAGGAGGATTAAAGAGGTGTAGTTGCAATGCCAGAAGTGGATAAGAAATCACAGAAGGTGAATAACAAAGAAGATAATATTCAGATGTGTGACACCCAGGAAAAAGATGTTTTCATAAGGTGTTTGGTAATACATAGAGCAGGGGTCGGGAACCTATGGCTCGCGAGCCAGATGTGGCTCTTTTGATGGCTGTATCTAGCTCGCAGACAAATCTTTAATATAAAAAAAGTAATAACATAAACAATATAAAACATTCTCATGTATTACAATCCATTCATTTCATACCGCTCATGTTCATGGTTGCGGGTTGCTGGAGCCAATCCATTTTATTGGATAATGCGTAATGTACATGAGTCATTGTGAGATCAGGAAGTACACTTCCCTCCTTTTAATCAAGGAGTCAGCTAGGTAATTGCAGAAACCCTTTTGACAAAGAAGATGGCTAAAAGAAAAAAAGATGAGGAGTATCGTACTTTTCAGCAGGAATGGACAGAGGAATCCGCCTTTGTGGAGAGAGCAGGTTCTGCAGTGTGTCTAATATGCAATGATAAAATTGAATCGATGAAACAGTCATATATAAAGTGGCACTTCGACACACGCCATACTACATTTGCATCAAAATATCCAGCGGGGGACAGCAGGAAGAAAGCATGTCAAGAGCTACTGTGCAGAGTGCAAGCTAGTTAGCAGCAACTCTGTGTTTGGACCCAACAAGGTGACAGGAATTCGGCTAGCTTTGCTGGTGCTTTAGCAATTGTGAGAAACGGAAGGTCATTTACAGATGGGGAGTATGCCAAAACATTCATGCTTGATGTTGCCAATGAACTTTTTGACAACTTTTCCAATAAAGACAAGATAATCAAAAAAATAAAAGACATGCCTCTGTCAGTAAGAACTGTTCACAATCGTACCATCATGATGGCAAGTCAAATTGAGGCAACAAAAGTGAAGGAAATAAATGCAGCACTATTCTATTCTCTTGCTTTGGATGAGTCAACAGATGAAAGCCATTTATCCCAGTTCAGCGTATGCTGTCAGTGACACACTATGTGAGGAAAGTCTTGCTGTTTTGCCTATGAAAGAGACAGCAAGAGGGGAGAATTATTCAAGTCTTTCACTGCGTTGGCTAAAGAAAAAAACTCTACTGATGAATAAACTTATTTATGTGTGTACTGATGGTGTTCCATGCATGGGAGGGAAAAACAGAGAATTCATAGTGCTTCTTCGTGAACATGAAAAGGGATCCGTCCTAAGTTTTCACTGCATCCTACATCAGGAGGCACTTTGTGCTCAGATGTGTGGCGAGAAGCTTGGTGAGATGATGTTGCTGGCCAAGCTTTAAATGATCGCCAGTTTAAAACACTGCTGGATGAAGTTGGGAAAAATTATTCTGGTCTGCTTCTGCACAGCAATGTGTGTTGGTTATCAAGAGGGAAGGTGCTCAGCCATTTCGCGGCTTGTCTAAACAAAATCCAGACTTTTCTTGAAATGAAAAACGTCGAGCATCCTGAGTTAGCTAACACTGAGTGGCTCCTGAAATTCTACTATCTCGTGGACATGACTGAACATCTGAACCAGCTCAATGTGAAAATGCAAGGCATTGGAAATACAGTCTTATCTCTTCAACAAGCAGTGTTTGCATTTGAAAACAAGCTGGAGATCTTCATCACAAACATTGAAACAGGTCATTTACTACAGTTTGAAAAACTGGGAGAGTTTAAAGATGCATGCACAGCAAGTGACCCTGCTCAACATCTTGATCTCCAGCAGCTAGCGGACTTCACATCTAATCTCATGCAGTCATTCAAAGCACGCTTTGGAGAATTTCGTGAGCGCAGTCGTCTTTTTAAGTTCATCACCTATCCACATGAGTGTGCAGTGGACAGCGCTGACCTGAGTTACATCCCCAGTGTCTCCATCAGAGATTATGAGCTACCAGCTGCTGACCTGAAGGCCTCAGACATGTGGGTGAATAAGTTCAAGTCACTGAATGAAGATTTGGAAAGACTTGCATGACAGCATGCAGAGTTGGCGAGCAAACACAAGTGGGGAGAAATGAAAAAACTTCAACCTGCAGACCAGCTGATTGTCAAAACTTGGAACGTGCTTCCCGTCACATACCACACACTGCAGCGTGTGAGTATTGCTGTACTGACAATGTTGGCTCTACGTATGCATGTGAGCAGTCTTTCTCACATGTAAAAAACGTTAAGACCAACCTACGATCAAGTTTAATGGATGGAAGTCTCAAGCCTGCATGAAGCTTAACCTCATCATGTATCAACCAGACTACAAAACCATCAGCAAATCCATGCAGCACCAGAAGTCGCATTAATGGTAAGAAGTACTTTATTCATCAATAGTTAGCAACGGCATAACAACATTATTAAAAAGAATTCAGAGACTATTGTACTTTAAAAGTGTTGGTCTTACATAAAATACACACATTTACTTGTATTTAATGTTAAACATATTGTATGGCTCTCACAGAATTACATTTTAAAATATGTGGCATTCATGGCTCTCTCAGCCAAAAATGTTCCGGACCGCTGACATAGAGCAACGTAGGATGAAATTTTATGTCATGTGCAAAATTTTGCCACTATATAATGTATAAACATAGAAACTATTTTCATATACCTTATCAAGTAGTCTAATTTAACAGAAATTTTTAGCTCCACTGGCCTGTGCTTTAATAGACATTAATGTTTAGATTATGTCTCTTTGGGTATTTTTGTTACATTTATGTTCCCCCTCTTTTCAGGAAAAGGTTAATATATTAGCTGATAGTATATTACCCCAAGTATTATTTAATAGTCTATTACTCAAAAGTAAAACAAGATCAGCTCAAGTAAAAAGTTAATATTCTGCTATGGAATATTAAAAAGGAAAAAAATATATTTTTAAAGTATTTAAATCCATTTGAAGTTTTTACTGCTAATTTTTTTCTTTTTTTCTCATATATATTTATTTTTACTTTATTAAGTTTTTTAAAATTATTATTAATTTATTGGGGTGACATTGGTTAATACAATTCTATAGGCTTCAGGCTTACAATTTTATAATTCATCATCTATAAATTGTACTGTGTGTTCATCACTCCCAAGTCAAGACTCGTTCTGTCACCATTTATTTTTCCTTTCCCTCTTCTTTCTCTCTCCACACTTGCTTTACTCTTGTAATCCGCATACTGTGGTCTGTGTCTGTGAGGTTTCTTTCTTGCTTAAACCCCCATACCCTCTGACAGCTGTCAGTCTGTTCTCATATCTCTAAGTCTGTTTCTATTTTGTTTGTTGGGGTTTGTTGTTGTTGTTGTTGTTTATTAGATTTCACATATAAGTGAAATCATATGGTACTTGTCTTTCTCTGACTTGCTTGTCTCACTTAGCATATCCATCCATGCGGTCACAAAAGAATTTCTTCTTCTTTTAGAAATGTTTCCATGTCATGCATAATTTATATTTTACTAGTACATTTCATTTATACTTTGTTGTTATATATCTAAAATGCATCTGTGTTTAGTAGATTAAGGAAATATCCTGCTATTACAAGTAGAAACTAGATCATTTTTAGGTATTATAGTAGTAGTAATAATAATAATAATAGCAGCTAGAATATATTCAATTCTTTGTTACGTAACTGTACTATGTTGAGCCACATGAAATTGCCTCTTATGTAAGTCAGGAAAGGTCAGAAATAGTAACAATTTCACATGGTTTCACCCTAATATAAGTGATCTCATTTAATTCTTATAATAAATTTGTGTGTTGAGTATCAAATATATTTTTTATATGAGGAAACTAAGATTCAGGGTAGGTCTTTGCCGAACATATCCAGCACCCAATTCCAATCTGTTAAGGATCTCACATAGTAAATTAATACTAGTAAATTGATACTCATGATGTGTAGGAACTGTGAAACTATTTTCCATTACTAATGCCTTTTCAGAAAGTTGTTGCCTAGTCTGTGGTGGCACAGTGGATGAAGCATTGACTTGGGTTTCTGAGGTTGTAGGTTCGAAGCCCAGTCAAGGCACATATGACAAGCAACTACCACAAACTAATGCTTCCCACTCCTCTCTCTACCTTTCTCTCTCTCTATCCTCTTTCTGGAATCAATGGATGCGATTTTTAAAGAGAGAGAAAACCATTGCCATTTTTATTTGTTTCCTTAAAAAGTGTTTTCCCGTAACACCTCTTTCAGAGCTATTGGGCTCTAATAGAATCTAAATGGTAAGAAAATCTAATACTAAAATGTATATTTTATTTTACTTACAAAAAATTCCTTAAAAATATTTTTATATTAGTAAAATTATTAGAAATTTAAGTCTCAATGACAGTATATATTAAACGTTCACTATATATTACCGTGGTTCTAGCTATTGAAAGTCCTTTATTTTATTTAATTCTCTGTGACATAGGTCATGTTTTTATTTTCATTTATGTAAATAAGAGTTGGAGAAGGCAATAACTTGTCTAGGCTTTATATCAGTGGAAGATTTGGAATTCAAATCTAAATGTTTTTGGCCACTGTGTTATGTGTAGCATTTTACTCAATAGGCTCATCAATCCTTAATGTTGGATCTTGGCAAAGTACATATGTGTAACTAGAACTATCAGAAAGAAAGTATTATTTTTTGAGATAGTAATTTAATTAGCTATAACTTGGGAATTATTAATTATGAATTGCTATGATAGAATAGAGGCAGTTATTTAAAATTACCCAGATCAAAATATTTATCATGTTAACAAGAAAAAGAAAACCATGATTTAGGTTGTTAAAGTCTTTAATAGAGTAGGTAACTATATATAGGTAAAAAATATTACTTATGTGTGAAAACAATACACATATTTGTTTTCCCATTGCACAAAATAGAGTTCAATAGATGAACTATGGAATTTTTAATCAAAATGTCTTCAATTTGAATGCAGACTATATTATTTTAGTGAGTTAATTAATTTCCCTAACTGTATGATTACTAAAATAAAGATGATAATATACTAATTTATAATAATGATTATTTACATAGCACTCACAATATCTTAGGCACAGAGAGCCTCCAAATATACTAAAACATGAAAATACAAGACCCCTGTGACGTACATTACTTAACCAAAATACCACAGGAAATAAAAATAATGCACTGGGACTGAACAGAGGTGGCCTGTACTTATGTATAAAATACTGAGCTGCCTCATTGAGTGTTTTTCCAGTCAAATGTAATAATGCAGATAAAGTGCTGATATTTGCACACAGCCAAAGCTCAACAAATTTAAATCAATGTTAAATTTGTAGATTAAAGAATTTGTTCAAATTTTTTACCTTTTGAATACTGAGCACTGTGGCAGCTTTTGACTTTGTTTTTTTTTTCTTCCTTTTTCTTTTTTTTTCTTTTTTTTGCCTTGTTTTCTAGTAAACATAGCACATAGCTGAACCTGTAAACTTACTTCTCGGTTATGCACGTTAAACAGATCATATTTAACAAGTATGGTAGATTGAAAAATAGCCACAAATTATCTACCTCTCAGATCCATGTGGCTTTTCCTTGTAATTCTGAGTGCCTGCCTACCCACTGTGATGCTGAAGTTGGCCATGTGACTTGTTTTAGCCAATGGGATAAGAGCAGACATAAGATAGAGATCTAGAAAATGCTTGTGGATTGGCTTTTATCCTTTTCTTGCAGCTCCTGAAACTCTGCAACCATCATATAAATAAGCCTCGCTGGCCTGCTGGATAAAGAGAGAATTGTCACTGAATCACTCTTGTTGTACTACCCATCTGCCAGATATAGGTGAGATCATTCCAGACCAGCCAGCCCCACTCAGTCCTCAGGTAAGTCCCAATGCATGAGTAACAATAGCAAGACCTGTGGAAAAGCCGCCTACTAAGTTCAGCCCATGTAGAAATTTGTCAATTATTAGATTAATATGATGACATGGATAAACACATTGAGATCTATATTCTGATCTGCATTATATACTATGTAGGAGCCTGTCAATGCAAATTATTACTGAACAGGTGACTGCTCATTTCTAGAGTTATTTAAGGTCATCTGGCTTTGTACTCAGTCTCATATTTGAAACTGGCATAAGTAGACCTTAAACAAACACATGATTTGAGATACAAGAAGTACTCACAATGTATAATAAAAATATAAATAATTTTTACAAATGCAGAGCACTGAAAAATTGATTTGATCATGCTTATTGTGCTATATATTATTCCGAAAAGATTTTAAGTATTACAGAGTACTCATTTAACACTTTTAGTGTTTTGAAAAAAATGTTTCCACAACAGAGACTAGAAAAGAAAATAATTCAAAAATTTTGCCAAGTTACATGTTTTTATTGGTATTAAAATTAAGAAAATGACTAAAACTGTATAAGAAGTTATTTTTATATCAGACTATTGCTGTTGATGTTTTAGAAGAAAAAATGTTTGGTCTAGAGTTTCTCCAGATTGATATGAATTAGATTAGTTAAAATGAAAGCTACTGGGTTTTATTTTGATATTGTTAGGTTAAACAGAACTTTTTCTTCTAACATTAGTAAAAAAGATATGTTGTTAACCTAGAAAAATATGGTTATTCATTGGTCTTCAAATACATAATAGATTAGAGAACGGATGACATCAGAGTAATGGCAGGGTAGGAAGCGATACCGATAAATCTCCCCCCAAACTCAACAAGATCTTCAACCAGAAACAGAAAAACCTATTCTTGGAGCCTCCAGATGTTTCGCAATACACCTGAAGGTATGGTCGAGCGAAAAATTGGCTAAATATATAACCAAATCCCGAAGGAAATAGGGAGTAAGAAATGCTCCGCCTTCCTCACTAACCTAAACAGGGCGGCTTTCTCTGGGAACTGTGAATATAGAAACTGAGGTGGGCAAAGGGGGTGAATAGATCCAGGCCACGGCACAAACGGCCAAACCAGGCTGTGGCACAGAGATCCAAGCCGAGGAAAAACTGTTCCTGTGGCAACCCGGGCAATACAAGCTAATACTCATGCCAAACCCAGACAAAGAAAAACAAGCGGGGCAGCCATTTACCCCGATCCCCTGGTCGGCGCGCGCAGATAGTGGGCGAGAGATTCCTTCCAAAGCCCTGGGAGTGGGCACCCGTGTTGTCCCAAAGAGATGCAGAGTCAGAGGCCTTTGTGTGGGCTGAAAGCGGAATCTCTGGGCAGCCCCAGCGCCCTGGGAAAGCCGCACAAGGGAGGGAGCAAGAACTAATTCCAACGGTGGAACTTTTCCGTGCTGGTGGGGGTTTCACTCAGAGGGAAACGCCGCCAGCCTGATATCCTGGTCTGCGCGTGCAAATAGTGAGCGAGAGATTCCTCCGAGTGCCTCGGCAGTGCGCGCCCGTGTTATCCCACAGAGGGGCAGAGTCAGGGGCCTTTGTGTGGGCCAAAGTGGAATCTCGGGCCGCCCCAGCGCCTTGCAAAAACCGCGCATGGGGACGGAGCGAGAGCCAATTCCAACGCTGGAACATTTCCATGTGGTTGGGGGTTTCACTCAGAGCATGAGACTGCTGGCCGGATATCCTGGTCTGCGCGCACAGATAGTGAGCGAGAGTTTCCTCCAAGCGCCCCGGGAGTGGGTGCCCGCCTGTGTTACCGGACAGAGTGGCATAGCCAGAGGTCTTTGAGTGGGCGGAAGCCCCGCCTGATTATGCTAGCAGCTCTGACTGACTGAGCCTTACCCAGAGCCCTGTGCTGAGTGGAAATAGAGTGGGGAGTTGCCAGCTCTTTGAGCCTCTTACTATCCAGGCAGAGGCAGCAGCAACCCCATAGCTGGATTATCAGGCTACTAATTGAGGAAGGAAAGACTAGGAGAAAGGCTCCAGGAACACGGACTCTCTCACTGTCGGAGCCTATAAATGCTAATGAGCTTCGACTGCCAACGAGACTAAAGCACAATACATGACATCGCCATAGACTTATCAACTGCAAACCTCTACCTGAGCGTGCCAAAGGGGCAGACCTGGGGTACAGAGTCACCGAGCAGGAAGAGGGAGAGAAAAGAAAAAGCAAGAAGATAACCTCTCAAAATCAAGAATAGCCCTGGCCGGTTGGCTCAGCGGTAGAGCGTCGGCCTGGCATGCGGGGGAACCTGGGTTCGATTCCCGGCCAGGGCACATAGGAGAAGCGCCCATTTGCTTCTCCACCCCCCCTCCTTCCTCTCTGTCTCTCTCTTCCCCTCCTGCAGCTAAGGCTCCATTGGAGCAAAGATGGCCCGGGCACTGGGGATGGCTCCTTGGCCTCTGCCCCAGGCACTAGAGTGGCTCTGGTCGTGGCAGAGCGACGCCCCGGAGGGGCAGAGCATCACCCCTTGGTGGGCAGAGCGTCGCCCCTGGTGGGCGTGCCAGGTGGATCCCGGTTGGGCGCATGCGGGAGTCTGTCTGACTGTCTCTCCCCGTTTCCAGCTTCAGAAAAATACAAAAAAAAAAAAAAAAATCAAGAATAATCTGCAGACTTTATAACCTATCCCATTTTATTATATTTGTTCGTTTGTTTCTCTTATCTTCATTCTTGATATTTTTTTTCCTCCTCCAATTTGACCAATTAACTCTCTGCCGGTCTTACTCTCTCCTCTCCTTGAACTACACTACCCATAAGTGTTACATCTCCCATTATCTTTTCTTTCCTCTTCCTTTCTCTCTATGAGGGTTGCACTCCAAAACCCTTAACTCTCTCTCTCTCTCTCCTCTTTTTTCTTTTTTCTTCTTTTAGTGGTTCCCTCTTTTTTTCTCTCTCTCTCTTTCTTTTCTCCCTCTATATTAGTTTCTTCCTTTCTCCTTTACATCTCCTCTCATTCAAACCTCAATAACAAACAAATTATCTTATCTGGGACTCAAACTTATGTTTGTGGCATTTTGGGGTGTTTTTACTTCACCTTTTTAACTCACTAGCAGTGCTCCCATCCTGGTTCTCCATTTTATCTAGTTCTTGTTCCACTAAATACAATAGTAATTTTTTAATTTGTCCCCCCATTTTTCTGTTTCCCTCTTATTCCTCTTATCATAACTCTTAGTCAACCAACACCTAAAAGCAAATCATTTTATTCTTGACCCAAATTTTTTCCTTATTTGCTTTTTGTGGGTCCATACCCCCTTCTTTTTCCATTCTTTTTTTTTTTTTGTTGTTGTTGTTGTTGTTGCCCCTTTATTACTTTTCCCCAATTCAGGCCCTCCATTACAGGCATTGTTTGTTATAATTCACAGTTCACCACAAGACTTTCTCAAGAAAGAGGGGAGAGGAGAGGAGAGGAAAAAAGGAGGGGGGGAAATAATTTCCTTTTTTATTTAATTTTTATTCTATTTTATTTTTCTTTATTTCATTATTAATTTTTAAAAAAAAAAACAATTCTTTTCCATTTTTTATTTTTTTAACTTTTTATTCTTTATTAAATCTCATTAATACTATCAACAAAACCACCCTCAGATGCCATTAAGGAAGAGAAAATCGAATATCATGGATACAAAAGAAAGAGAAGTAACACAGCTAGATGAGGAAAAATCTATGGAGAAAAAATTTAATATATTGGAAACCTTGGAGCTAAATGACAGAGAATTCAAGATAGAAATCCTAAAAATCCTCCAAGATATACAAGAAAACACAGAAAGGCAATTTAGGGAGCTCAGAAAACAACTCAATGAACACAAAGAATATACGTTCAAGGAAATTGAAACTATAAAAACAAATCAAACAGAGATGAAAAACTCAATTCACGAGTTGAAAAACGAAGTAACAAGCTTAGCTAATAGAACAAGTCAGATAGAAGAGAGGATTAGTGAAATAGAAGACAAGCAACTTGAGGCACAACAGAGAGAAGAAGAAAGAGACTCAAAAATTTAAAAAAATGAGATAGCCCTACAAGAATTATCGGACTCCATCAAAAAGAATAACATAAGAATAATAGGTATATCAGAGGGAGAAGAGAGAGAAAATGGAATGGAGAACATACTCAAACAAATAATAGATGAGAACTTCCCAAGTCTGTGGAAAGAACTAAAGCCTCAAGTTCAAGAAGCAAACAGAACTCCGAGTTTTCTTAACCCCAACAAACCTACTTCAAGGCATATCATAATGAAATTGGCACAAACCAACAGCAAAGAAAAATATCTCAAGGCAGCCAGGGAAAAGAAGAACACAACATATAAAGGAAGGCCCATTAGATTATCATCAGATTTCTCAGCAGAAACTCTACAAGCTAGAAGAGAGTGGACCCCAATATTTAAAGTCCTGAAAGAGAGGAACTTTCAGCCACGAATACTATACCCATCAAAGCTATCCTTCAAATATGAAGGAGAAATAAAAACATTCACAGATACAGAAAAGATGAGGGAATTTATCATCAGAAAACCCCCACTCCAGAAATTACTAAAGGGGGTTCTCCAATCAGATACAAAGAACAAAAAAAAACAAAGCCATAATAGATTAGAAGTGCTCACAGTATTGGTTAGTTCAACACAAATGTCTTTCTAGATTTCAAATCTGTTACTACATGGAGGTCACACTGCAGAATCTGTAATCATCCCTCTGAAAACAGGGATATCACAAAGGAAGGTAACACACTTTGTACCCAGAGTTGAGACTCATATTGAAAAGTATCCACTCTCTCAGATTGGCAAGATTTTCTATGACCTTTTGTTTTTCTCCTTCATTCTGAGAACAGAACTGAGAATTTTGCCAGATAAAATCTTGCGGGGACTTGAAAGGCACAGTATTCAGTTGCTAATTTACATTAAGATAATTACCTGTATTTGTTGATCATAGCTATAGAATGATGTCTATTTGACCTGGGAACTGCATGACATGCAAATTGTCTGGCATGAAAATTGCAATTGTCAGTTGGGGAGAATATATTTACCATCTGCCATCTACCATGTTTCTGTTTGGCACTGCCCACTGGAACATTTGGAGAGACTTCTAGCCTTAAAATTCTCTCCCAGTTGTGATCTCATCAGTGTTTTTCCAGCTATTACAAAACATATCTGTTAAACCTATTATTCCTTTCTGATAGGAGGCAAAGCACTTGGCCAGGGTGACTTGTACGTAGCAAAAATGTGCCAGCAACAGACAAATGGGTGGCATCATGCTTGCTGGTACATTTAAATAAACAAAACTGGTAGAATATTTTTTTAAAATGTGTGGGGAAAAACAGCAGTTTGGGGCCAGCTTTCCATTCACTGAGCTATGAAGTAATGAATGATTAATAATAATAGAAAACACACTTTTCATATAAATGTTCCATGAATTAAGTTGACTCTGTTTGTCTATTTGTTCATCACTATGGATAGTTTAATAAATAATAATGTTAATAATTTTCACTGTGAACATTGCCCAAGGGAAGAATATCAAGAAGTATTCAGAACCACTAACAGAAAGTATTTGTAATATATTATGAACCATTTTATGTAGCTGTACCATATGCTGATTCTATTTTTAGTATTATCTTTTAGAATTTTTCTAACACAATTTCATTAATCTTTTAAAAATATTATCTTAAGTCATATTTAGAATCAAACATTACATAAATGAACATATAAGACCTTGAGTTAATAAGTATATAGTTTCTTCTCTCACCCAGAAAGATTTAGCAAACAGTGAAATTATAGCTGATATAAATTCATAGATTATTGTTTATTTACCCGAAGTGAAAGTAACACACTTATTAAGGTGCTTCCATGGTTGACATCAACTACTACAGCTAGCTTTATTATTTTGTGATGCCAAATGATGCTAATAACTGTGAGATCAATAGATATCATTGCATTGACTATGCTGTTCTATAGCTATTTCTTTTTTTTTTTTTTCCTCCGTGTGAAAGAATATCCCTGCTTTTTTTTTTTTTTTTTTTTTTTTATAATAAATTTTTATTGATGGTAATGGGATGACATTAATAAATCAGGGTAAGCCCTGGCCGGTTGGCTCAGCGGTAGAGCGTCGGCCTAGCGTGCGGAGGACCCGGGTTCGATTCCCGGCCAGGGCACATAGGAGAAGCGCCCATTTGCTTCTCCACCCCTCCGCCGCGCTTTCCTCTCTGTCTCTCTCTTCCCCTCCCGCAGCCAAGGCTCCATTGGAGCAAAGATGGCCCGGGCGCTGGGCATGGCTCTGTGGCCTCTGCCTCAGGCGCTAGAGTGGCTCTGGTCGCAATATGGCAACGCCCAGGATGGGCAGAGCATCGCCCCCTGGGGGGCAGAGCACCGCCCCTGGTGGGCGTGCCGGGTGGATCCCGGTCGGGTGCATGCGGGAGTCTGTCTGACTGTCACTCCCTGTTTCCAGCTTCAGAAAAATGAAAAAGAAAAAAAATAAATAAATAAAAAAATAAATCAGGGTACATATATTCAAAGAAAACATGTCTAGGTTATTTTGTCATTAAATTATGTTGCAAACCCCTCGCCCAAAGTCAGACTGTCCTCCGCCACCCTCTATCTAGTTCTCTGTGCCCCTCCCCCTCCCCCTAACTCTCTCCCTCCCTCCCTCCCATGTCCTCCCTCCCCCCACCCTTGGTAACCACCACACTCTTGTCCATGTCTCTTAGTCTCATTTTTATGTTCCACCAATGTATGGAATCATGTAGTTCTTGTTTTTTTCTGATTTACTTATTTCACTCCTTATAATGTTATCAAGATCCCACCATTTTGCTGTAAATGATCTGATGTCATCATTTCTTATGGCTGAGTAGTATTCCATAGTGTATATGTGCCACATCGTCTTTATCCAGTCTTCTATTGAAGGGCTTTTTGGTTGTTTCCATGTCTTGGCCACTGTGAACAGTGCTGCAATGAACATGGGGCTACATGTGTCTTCACGTATCAATGTTTCTGAGGTTTTGGGGTATATACCCAGTAGAGGGATTGCTGGGTCATAAGGTAGTTCTATTTGCAGTTTTTTGAGGAACCACCATACTTTCCTCCATAATGGTTGTACTACTTTACAGTCCCACCAACAGTGAATGAGGGTTCCTTTTTCTCCACAGCCTCTCCAACATTTGCTATTACCCGTCTTGTTGATAATAGCTAATCTAACAGGAGTGAGGTGGTATCTCATTGTAGTTTTGATTTGCATTTCCCTAATAACTAATGAAGCTGAGCATCTTTTCATATATCTGTTGGCCATTTGTATCTCTTCCTGGGAGAAGTGTCTGTTCATGTCCTCTTCCCATTTTTTTATTGGATTGTTTGTTTGTTTGTTGTTGAGTTTTATGAGTTCTTTGTAAATTTTGGATATTAGGCCCTTATCTGAGCTGTTGTTTGAAAATATCATTTCCCATTTAGTTGGCTGTCTGTTTATTTTTATATCAGTTTCTCTTGCTGAGCAAAAACTTTTTATTCTGATGTAGTCCCATTCATTTATCTTTGCCTTCACTTCTCTTGCCATTGGAGTCAAGTTCATAAAATGTTCTTTAAAACCTAGGTCCATGATTTTAGTACCTATGTCTTCTTCTATGTACTTTATTGTTTCAGGTCTTATATTTAGGTCTTTGATCCATTTTGAATTAATTTTAGTACACGGGGACAGGCTGTAGTCGAGTTTCATTCTTTTGCATGTGGCTTTCCAGTTTTCCCAACACCATTTGTTGAAGAGGCTTTCTTTTCTCCATTGTGTGTTGTTGGCCCCTTTATCAAAGATTATTTGACCATATATATGTGGTTTTATTTCTGGGCTTTCTATTCTGTTCCATTGGTCTGAGTGTCTATTTTTCTGCCAATACCATGCTGTTTTGATTATCGTGGCCCTATAATATAGTTTAAAGTCAGGTATTGTAATGCCCCCAGCTTCATTCTTTTTCCTTAGGATTGTTTTGGCTATTCGGGGTTTTTTATAGTTCCATATAAATCTGATGATTTTTTGTTCCATTTCTTTAAAAAATCTCATAGGGATTTTGATGGGAATTGCATTAAATTTGCATATTGCTTTGGGTAATACGGCCATTTTGATTATATTTATTCTTCCTATCCAAGAACAAGGAATATTTTTCCATCTCATTGTATCTTTTTCGATTTCTCTTAACAATGCTTTGTAATTTTCATTATATAGGTCCTTTACGTTCTTTGTTATGTTTATTCCTAGGTATTTTATTTTTTTTGTTGCAATCGTGAAGGGGATTGTTTTTTTGAGTTCGTTTTCTAATATTTCATTGTTGGCATATAGAAAGGCTATGGACTTTTGTATGTTAATTTTGTATCCTGCGACCTTACTGTATTGGTTTATTGTTTCTAATAATCTTTTTGTGGAGTCCTTCAGGTTTTCGATGTATATGATCATATCATCAGCAAAAAGTGATACCTTTACTTCTTCTTTTCCGATATGGATGCCTTTTATTTCTTTGTCTTGTCTGATTGCTCTGGCCAGAACTTCTAGCACCACGTTAAATAAGAGTGGAGAGAGTGGACAACCCTGTCTTGTTCCTGATTTAAGGTAGAAAGTCCTCAGTTTTATGCCGTTTAATAGGATGTTGGCTGATGGTTTATCATATATGGCCTTTATCATGTTGAGATATTTTCCTTCTATACCCATTTTGTTGAGAGTCTTAAACATAAATTGTGTTGTATTTTATCAAAAGCCTTTTCTGCATCTATTGATAAGATCATGTGGTTTTTGTTCTTTGTTTTGTTGATATGGTGTATTACGTTAACCGTTTTGCATATGTTGAACCATCCTTGAGATTCTGGGATGAATCCCACTTGATCATGATGTATTATTTTTTTAATATGTTGTTGTATTCGGTTTTCCAGTATTTTGTTTAGAATTTTAGCATCTGTATTCATTAGAGATATTGGTCTGTAGTTTTCTTTCTTTGTGCCATCCTTGCCAGGTTTTGGTATGAGGGTTATGTTGGCCTCATAAAATGTGTTTGGAAGTATTGCTTCTTCTTCAATTTTTGGAAGACTTTGAGTAGAATAGGAACCAAGTCTTCTTTGAATGTTTGATAGAATTCACTAGTATAACCGTCTGGGCCTGGACTTTTATTTTTGGGGAGGTTTTTAATAGTTTTTTCTATTTCCTCCCTGCTGATTGGTCTGTTTAGGCTTTCTGCTTCTTCATGACTCAGTCTAGGAAGGTTGTATTGTTCTAGGAATTTATCCATTTCTTCTAGATTGTTGTATTTGGTGGCATATAATTTTTCATAGTATTCTACAATAATTCTTTGTATATCTATGATGTCTGTGGTGATCTCTCCTCTTTCATTTTGGATTTTATTTATTTGAGTCCTGTGCCTTTTTTCCTTGGTGAGTCTTGCCAAGGGTTTGTCAATTTTGTTGATCTTTTCAAAGAACCAGCTCCTTGTTTTATTGATTTTTTCTATAGTTTTTCTGTTCTCTATTTCATTTATTTCTGCTCTGATTTTTATTATCTCCTTTCTTCGGCTGGTTTTGGGTTGTCTTTGTTCTTCTTTTTCTAGTTCCTTAAGGTGTGAAGTTAAGTGGTTTACTTCGGCTCTCTCTTGTTTGTTCATATAGGCCTGAAGTGATATGAACTTTCCTCTTATTACTGCTTTTGCTGCATCCCAGAGATTCTGATATGTCGTATTTTCATTTTCATTTGTCTGTATATATATTTGATCTCTGTGCTTATTTCTTCTTTGACCCATTCATTTTTTAGAAGTATGTTGTTTAGTTTCCACATTTTTGTGGGGTTTTCCCCCTCTTATTTGCAGTTGAATTCTAGTTTCAAGGCTTTATGATCAGAAAATATGCTTGGTACAATTTCAATTTTTCTAAATTTGCTGATATTGTCTTTGTGGCCCAACATATGGTCAATTCTTGAGAATGATCCATGTACACTGGAGAAAAATGTATACTCAGTCACTTTGAGATGAAATGTCCTGTAGATGTCTATCATATCCAGGTGCTCTAGTGTTTTGCTTAAGGCCACTATGTCTTTGTTGATTCTCTGTTTGGATGACCGATCTAGAGCCGTCAGCAGTGTATTGAGGTCTCCAAGTATGATTGTATTTTTGTTATTTTTTGTTTTAAGGTCAATAAGTAGCTGTCTTATATATTTTGGTGCTCCTTGGTTTGGTGCATATATATTAAGGATTGTTATGTCTTCTTGATTCAACTTCCCCTTAATCATTATGAAATGACCATTTTTGTCTCTGAGTACTTTTTCTGTCTTGTAGTCAGCATTATTAGATATGAGTATTGCTACACCTGCTTTTTTTGGGGGTGTTGTTTCTTGGAGTATTGTTTTCCAGCCTTTCACTTTGAATTTGTTTTTATCCTTGTTGCGTAGATGTGTTTCTTGTAGGCAGCATATAGTTGGATTTTCTTTTTTATTCCATTCTGCTACTCTGTGTCTTTTTATTGGTAAGTTTAATCCATTTACATTTAGTGTAATTATTGACACTTGTGGGTTCCCTACTGCCATTTTATAAATTGCTTTCTGTTAGTTTTGTATCTAGTTTGATTCTTCTCTTTTGTTTTTCTATCATTTGTTTTTGTTTGTTTGTGTTCTATACTTCTTTCCTCTGTTGCTACCTTTTTTAAGTCAAGTGTTTTTGTGGTGGTTTTTTCAAGGGTGGTTACCATTAAGTAATGGAAAGGGTACCTACCATATTCATTGTAGTACCCTATCTTATAAGTATTTCTGCACTTCATCGTCCTTTCCTACTGTTAATCTCCATCCTCTCCCCCCTTTTTTTTCTTTGTTGTCACAGTTTAAGTTTGGTTTTATTGTGTTCTTGGTAGAGCTGTTACTTGTGGTGTTGTTTTCTTTTGTTCTTTGAATCTGGTTGGAAAACCCCCTTTAGTATTTCCTGGAGTGGGGGCTTTCTCGTGATAAATTCTCTCATCTTTTCTGTATTTGTGAATGTTTTTATATCTCCTTCATACTTGAAGGATAGCTTTGATGGGTATAGTATTCGTGGCTGAAAGTTCCTCTCTTTCAGGGCTTTAAATATTGGGGTCCACTCTCTTCTAGCTTGTAGAGTTTCTGCTGAGAAATCTGATGATAATCTAATAGGCCTTCCTTTATATGTTGTACTCTTCTTTTCCCTGGCTGCCTTGAGAATTTTTTCTTTGTCATTGGTTTGTGTCATCTTTATTATGATGTGCCTTGGAGTGGGTTTGTTGGGGTTAAGAAAACTCGGTGTTCTGTTTGCTTCTTGAATTTGAGGCTTTAGTTCTTTCCACAGGCTTGGGAAGTTCTCGTCTATTATTTGTTTGAGTATATTCTCCATTCCATTATCTTTTTCTTCTCCCTCTGATATACCTATTATTCTTATGTTATTCTTTCTGATGGAGTCAGACAATTCCTGTAGGGCTTTCTCATTTTTTATTATTTTTGAGTCTCTTTCTTCTTCTCTCTGTTGTGCCTCAAGTTGTTTGTCTTCTATTTCACTAATCCTATCTTCAATCTGGGCTGTTCTGTTAGCTAAGCTTGTTACCTCGTTTTTCAGCTCGTGAATTGAGTTTTTCATTTCTGTTTGATTTGTTTGTATAGTTTCAATTTCCTTGGTAATATATTCTTTGTGTTCATTGAGTTGTTTTCTGATCTCCCTATATTGCCTTTCTGTGTTTTCTTGTATATCTCTGAGTATTTTTAAGATTTCTATTTTAAATTCTCTGTCATTTAGCTCCAAGGCTTCCAATATGTTAAGTCTTTTCTCCATAGATTTTTCCACATCTATTTGTGTTACCTCTCTTTCTTTTGTATCCATAATATTCGATTTCCTCTTTCTTATCGGCATCTGAGGGTGGTCTTGTTGATAGCACTAATTAGAATTAATAAAGAGTAAAAAGAAAAAAAAAAAAAAAAAAAAAAAAAAAAAAAAAAAAAAAAGGAAGAAAATCTTAGACATCCCACAAAAAAAAACAGTAATAATTTATTATTTCCCCCTTTTTTCTTTCTTATCTTTCCCTCCTCTCCCCTCCTTAGGGAAATATTGTGCCTAAAATGGAGGGCCTGATTTGGGGTGAAAAGTTCAAGGGGCAAAAAAAGGGAGTAGGGACCTACTAAATGCAAAAAAAAAAAAAAAAAAAAAAAAGGAAGAAAATCTTAGACAAGCATAAGATGATTTGCTTGTAAGTGATGGTCAACTAAGAGATATAATTAGAGGGATAAGAGGGAACCAGAAAAAAGGACCAAAAAAGAATAATAAAGAAGAAAAAAAATAAAAATAATAAGTAAAAATCTGTTGTATTAAGTGGAGCGAAGACTAAATACAATGGAGACCTTGGGTTGGGAGGACCCAAAATGCCACAAAAATAAACAAACAAGAAAAAAAAATAAAAACAAAAGCAAAAAAGAAAAATAAAGCCAAAAAAAGCCTTGAGTCCCAAATTAACTAATTTGTTCGTGATTGAGGATTAAATGGGAGGAAAGTAAAATGAGAAAAGAAAAAACGAATAGAAAGGAAAAAATAAGAAAAAGAGAAAAACGAAGGAAGAAATAAAATAGGAAGAAAAAAAAAACAAAATAAAGCAAGACAAAAAAAAAACAAAAGAGGAGAGAGTGAGAGTTAAGTGTTTTGGAGTATAACCTTAAAGGAGGGTGAGGATGAAGAAGAGAAATAAAATGTAACACTCATGGGTAGTGTAGTTCAAGAAAAGGGAAGCATAAGATGGGCAGAGAATAGAAGGACCGAGGTGGAGGAAATAAAGGCAATAAGATAGAAGAAACAAACAAACAAAAAAAATTAGTGGAACAAGTTGTAAAGTCTGTGGATTTTTCTTGATTTTGAGAGGTTAACTTCTTCCTTTTTCTTTTCTCTCCCTCTTCCTGGTCGGTGACTCTGTACCCCAGGCTCTGCCCCTGTGTCACACTTAGGTAGGGATTTGCAGTTGATGGGATTCTATGGCAATGTCATATAATTGGCTTTAGTCTTGCTGGTAGTCAAGGCTTGTTGGCGTTTGCAGGGTCCAACGATGAGAGCGTTTGCTTTCGTGGATTCTCTCTCCTAGTCCCCCCTTCCTGAATTAGCAGCCTGGTGATCCAGCTATAAGGCTGCCACTGCTTCTGCCTGGGGAAAAAGAGGCTCAAAGAGCTGGGAAATCCCCACTCTATCCCCACTCAGTGCAAGGCTTTGGGAAAGGCTCTGGCAGTCAGGGCCTCCAGTGTAATCAGGCGGGGGTGGGAGTCAATTGTTGTCAAGGTGACTGTTCAGCGCCTATCATTCAGTTGGACCTCTCAACCCAGGCTTTCCACACTTTGTAGCCTGTTTTTGCTGGGAAGAAGAGGCACTAGTCTCTGCTTGCGACTAGTGTAGTATAGATCTTATTATCTGCCAAGTCCTTCTTGTTAGCGTTTATCCCTGAATATGGAGGCTCTATCAATCAGAAGTTGCCCCCGCCCCTTTATCGAGAGGCACTAAAAAATATCACGCCTCTTGTCTTGTATCGCTGAACTGAGAGAGATCTTATCAATTAGAACCGAGGGTGCGCAGATTTCATGGGTTAAGCTAATTTCAGTGATTGGGTCGCAGCTGTGCTCCCGAAGGTATTTTAGGCTGCCTGCGCGCGCGCCCCTCCCCCAACGCTTGATTGTTAGCTTGAATGGCTGGGTGAGGTGCCCCGCCCACGGAGAGAATCTCCCAAGCCTCTCCCGCTCGCCCTGCCGCTGGCGGCTGGATCGCACCAGGCGCAGGATAATGGGGCCCCCTGGGTGTGCGGGCCAGTAGGGCGCTCTGGACGCGTGGAATGCCCAGGGCACGCCCGCGAATGGGGTGCTCCGGGCACCGGTGGCTGGCGACTCTCACTCGCAGTGCGCGGGCTGCTGGGAACGTAAGCGGTGCTCGCTCTGCGACCGGACCGGGCGCGCGCCCGGCGCTCGCGGCTGCTTGCGGCTGCTCGCGGCTGCTCGCGGCTGCTCGCGGCAGCTCGGCTCCCGGCGGCTGCTCGCGGCTCCCGAGTGTGGGCTGACTCACCACAGGCGCACTTCCTCGCGGCTTGAATGAATGTCCCTGCGGTAGCTTCCTCCACACCCTCGTCTCTCAGATTCAAGTGATAACAGTCCTTTCGCTATCAGTTTGTGTGGAATTCCGGAATGCTCCGAGGATAAATTTTTCTGTTTCTAGTTGATAAATTTGTTGTGATTTAGGGGAGAGCTGTCGGACGCGCTGCTCACGGCGCCATTTCCATGTCTATAGCTATTTCTGACACAAACGTTTCAATTGCACAGCACACAATAAGGTAAAGAATGCAAAGCAAATATATTAATGTTTTTCAATGAAGAAAACGAAATTATTAACAGTAATTAGAAAAAGAGTGATTATTTTAATAATTCAAATATTAAAATACATATTGCCCATGTGTCTAGATGTTTACAAATGACATTAAAATTGAAAATGCATTATATACCCTGTATATGTATCTGATTAGTATCATATATCCTGTAACTAGGCTTCCCAGATTCAAATCTCTGACCTTTGTTGATTTTGTGTCCTTGGGAAAGTTTCCTAATTTTTGGACTTGATATCCTCATATGTAAAATAGGGTTAATATTACTACTGACATCATAGGATTTTTGAGATGGTTAAATGTAAAGTGCTTAGCAGACTGCATGGAACATGGTTTATACTGTCTATAAAGTAAAAATATTGATAAGATGAATAAATATCAATGAATTAGACAGTGCCATAAATCCCATTTGTATACTTTTCTCATCGACTTTTCTGATTAACCAAATAACCTCAGAGATACTTCATCCAATGGCATTGTCTGATTACTTCAGCATGTTGTTTGCTCTCCTGCAAAGCTGTTGTTAGTGTCTTTATATACTCACTTCTCTTTATTCAGAGAGCTTGGTCCTTAACCAGATTGTGTTAAATAACCAAATGCTCATATCATGCTCTATCCTGTGGCTCTATTGAGTCTTCTTCATAAAACTTTATATATCAATGTTATTTGTCATTTATTTATTAACTCATTTATTGTCTGTTTCCATCATTTTATTTATCACTGCATTCCCCAGATCTGGAACAGCATGTGCTATAGAAAGAGTGATCAATGAATATTTGCAGAATAATTGAATGAATACATACACGTCCATGTTCTTTTTGCTTCCTCAGCCCCAACTCCGACACAGTCACTGCTGCTTACATCTCCACCACATTTTCATCTACTATGGACATCTGACTTGGCAATGGAGATCTCAGCCTCTCTGTAGGACACTTGCCTCATTATCAGTTTTCCCAACGTGAAAGAGATTATAATATATTGTATATTATTTTACATCACATGAGTTTATATTAGTTATATTTCATGTATTTTATATGTGCATGACTTTATCTTTATTTCTTTGTACAACAAATTTTAGATTTTTTTTTCTTTTTTAAAAAATTTTATTTAGAAAATTAACTTTACCAGCATCACATTGATCAATAAGAGTACATAGGTTTCAGGTAAACATTTCTATAGCATTTGAACTGTTGATTATGTTGTATACTCATCACCCAGAGTCACTCATTTTCCATCACCTTGTATTTGTCCCTCTTAAACTCTTCTCCCCACTCCACCATCCCCTTCCCCACATTTCACTCCTTCTGGTAACTACTTCACTTTTATCTATGTCCATGAGTCTCAGTTTTATATCCCACCTATGTGTGAAATCCAACAGTTATTAGCTTTTTTTGATTTACTTATTTCACACAGTATAATGTTCTCAAGATTTGTCCATGTTGTTTAAAGTCACTATGTCACCATTTCTTATGGCTGAGTAGTATTTCATTGTATATATGTACACATCTTCTTTATCCATTCCTCTTTCAAGGGCCACTTTGGTTGTTTTTATGTTTTGGCCACTGTGAATAATGCTAGGATGAACATGGGGCTGCATATGTCTTTACGTACTAATGTTTTTGAGTTCTTGGAATAGATGCCCAGTAGAGGGATTGCCGGGTCATATGGTAATTCTATTCTTAATTTTTTGAGGAACCACCATACTTTCTTCCATAATGGTTGTACTAATTTGCATTCCCACCAGCAGTGAATGAAGCTTCCCTTTTCTCCCCAACCTCTCCAACACTTGTTATTACCTGTCTTGTTGTAATAGCCCATCTAACAGGTGTGAGGTGGTATCTCATTGTAGTTTTGATTTACATTTCTCAAATAGCTAGTGAAGAGGAGCACCTTTTTATATGTCTATTAGCCATTTGTATGTCCTCTTGGGAGAAGTATCTCTTCATGTTCTCTCTCCACTTTTTAATTGGGTTGTTTGCTTGTTTGTTGCTGAACTTTGTGAGTTCTTTTTTTTCTTTCTTTTTTTATTCAGTGAGAGAAGGCGAGGCAGAGACAGACTCATGCATGTGCCCAACCAAGATCCACCCAGCAAGCCCACTAGGGGGTGATGCTCTGCCCATCTGGGGCATTGCTCTGTTGCTCAGCAACCAAACTCTTCTTAGCACCTGAAGCAGAGGACATGGAGCCATCCTCAGTGTCCAAGGAAAACTGGCTCCAATCAAGCCATGGCTGCAGGAGGGAAAGGGTGGGACAAGAGAAGGAGGGACAGAGAAGCAGATGGGCACTTCTCTGGTGTGCCCTGACTGGGAATCTAATCCAGGATGTCCACACACGAGGCTAACACTCTACCACTGAGTCAAACGGCCAGGGCCTGTAAGTTCTTTATATATTGGGGTATTAACTCCTTATCAGAGTTGTTATTTGCAAATATCTCCCATTTAGTTGGCTACCTATTTGTTTTTGTTGTCAGTTTATTTTGCTTGCAGAAGCTTTTTAGTTTGATATCATCCTGTTCATTTATTTTTGCCTTTATTTCCTTTGCCTTTGGGTCAAATTCATAAATAGTTCTCTACAGCCAAGGTCCATGAGTTTAGTACCTATGTTTTATTCTATGTAATTTGTTGTTTCAAATATTTTTTTATACAGAGACAGAGAGAAAGTCAGAGAGAGGGATAGATAGGGACAGAGAGACAGGAACAGAGAGAGATGAGAAGCATCAATCATCAGTTTTTTGTTGCGATGCCTTAGTTGTTCATTGATTGCTTTCTCATGTTGTTTCAAATCTTATATTGAGGTCTTTGATCCATTTTGAATTTTTGTGTGTGTGCAGGGGTACAAGGTGTAGTCAATTTTTATTCTTTTGCATGTGACTTTCCAGTATAATTTGGGATTTAAAATTTGAGCGTCTGCTAAACTGGTAGAGGTTCCACATAGTCGTATTTGCATTATTTGGTATTCTTGGAAGTATATTTTATACATGGATTTTAAGTAAAGTCATATGAGACATAGAAATACATAATAGGATTTACTTATTTTAAATTATAATACTTATTAAGAGAATACATTTGAAAACAATACACCTGATAATGGGCTACTATCCAAAATACATAAAGAACTTATATAACTCAACATAAAAAAAAATCCTATTTTAAAGTGGGCAGATGACCTGGACAAACATTTCTCCCAAGAAGATATGCAAATAGCCAACAGGCATATGAAAAGCTGTTCAACTTCACTAGCTTTAAGGGAGATGAAAATCAAAAGCACAATGAGATACCACCCCACACCTATTAGAATGGCTGTTATAAAAAAGACAAGATATAACAACTGTTGGAGAAGATGTGGAAGAAAAGAACCTTCATACATTGCTGGTGGGAATTTAAATTGGTATAGTCACTGTGGAAAGCACTATGGAGAGTACTCAAAAAATAAGGAATAGAGCTATTATATAACCCAGCAACCCATCTTCTGGGTATTTACCTATAATTTTTTAAAACATTTATTCATAAGCATGTATGTGCCCCCATGTTCTTTGCAGCACTATACAAGGCAGCCAAGATACGAAAACAAAGTGACCTTTGATATATTATTGGATATCTGTAATGGCCAATACTCAGCCATAAGAAAGGTTGAAGTACTGCCATTAACAACAACATAGATGGATCTTAAGAGTATCATGCTAAGCCAAATGAATCAGACAGAAAGAAAAGCCATATGATTTCACCTATATGTGGATTATAAAACAGAAATCAACAAATGAGCAAACAAAACAAATTCCTAGACACAAGCAACAGTATAATGGCTCCCAGAGAGGAAAGGAGTTGGGGGAGGATGAAGAGGACAAAAGGGGCAAATACATGGTGATGGAAGGAGACTAGACTTTGGATAGTAAACACACAATGCAATTTATAAATGATATGTTATAGAATTGTACGCTTGAAACAGATATGTTATTAACCAATGCCACCCCGATAAACTTTATAAATAAAAAAGAGAAAATAATTCTTAAGCATCTGCCATGTTTTATTAATGCTGGGATTGGGGTCCTGGCAGCAACCTCAGAGAATCCTGTGTCAATGGTGCTGACTAGCTGGTGCAGGGACACCTGCCAAAGAACACTGTTCTGTTTTAAACAATGTTTTCGCACGTATAAGTGAAGAGTTTAGAGGGGAAGACATACAAATAAGTAATGAAAATGAAATCACTAACTACCAAGATGGAAGCATCCAGAATTATGAGAACATAATATAGGAGTCCTAACACATTCTTGAAGTCTGAAAACGCTTCCCTGGGGAAGTACTATTTATCCTCACTTCTAAGCGTAAGGAGGGATTGCCCGAATGTTTCTCACCAGTGCCCATGGCCAGGGCTGACACACCAGAAGTGGAGGGAGCTGTCTTCAGGAGGAGCTCGAGGCACTCACTGTGCGACTTTGGAGCACAAATGACAGGGCACAAAGCAGAGAGGGAGACATCCTTCCCACTTGGTAACTCTGGAGCCTAACAATATTCTCTTATAAATCCTGAGAAAATGCCAATGACCAGTTGCCTTCCCTGAGGACATTGCCTGGCAGTATCCATTAACAAGGGAGCTGGAGTAAAAGAAACTGAGAACTTCTGAGACAGCACACAGGACTCCCAGAAATCAGTGGCCAACATTTTCAGACACAGCACACTCAGAGAGAGAGAGTGATATCTTGCCATAAAAGAGAGCCTGTGGAATTGGGACATTAATATTTATGAATCCTTATCTGAACCCACAGGCTGGCAAGGCTGGCAGACATTCTGGGCAACTTGCTGCAACAAAGAACCTGTATCTCTATAACACTGACTTTGGAAATCCCTTTATACAAAGTAGGATTAACACACCTTAATTTGGGGATGCTTTTGAACATCTGAATTGCTTTATAGTTCTTTAATTCTAATCCCTTGGCAGGGATGGTGGCTAATCTCCAGATCACCTTCATTTTATCTAGGCTGCAGCTCTATTACCTTTTCTTTCCTAAAGGGAGTCACACGGATCCCTCTGAACAGATTTCAATTCAGAAGACCAGTTAACACTTTCACAGCTCCTAAATTATATAGACTATGCACCCCAGAAATATAAGCCCCCTTTGTGAATGAATTCTACACAGCTTATTTCTCTCCCTGGTTCACTACAGCCCAAGGACAAGCGAAGAAGAAAACCTGCCATTCTCCCAGCCCCTATCACAGGAAGATTGATTTTGCTAAAACATTATCATATTTTTTCCATATAAATTGCTAATCAAGATACGACTAGGATATGGTTCTGGTATGTTATAACATAGAATCTAAAAACAATGTGCCTTTGAGTTTCACCTCTGTTGGGTTATCTGTGTAGCCCATTTGGTCTTTATAAAGACATTTCATAGTTTCCCTGTCATGCTAACAGGAGGATAATAATGTGTAAAACAAAGGCTGGTTGTCATAATTGGCTTCATGGACAGCACTCTTCAATGGATTCTATTCATTTAATTAATATTTATCATGAGCCCAGACGGAGCCTGGCAGCCTATGAAGTGCCAGCCACTCCCACCCTCACTGTCTTTTTGCCATCTGCTACACATGCAAGTGGTAGGCAACCAGCCGCCTCCGGGCGAGAAAACGCTGTGTGCCTAGGTCATCTCTTTTCTGCTCTCTCTGAGTTCTCACATGGCTTGAGCTTACATATGAGTTTACTCAAAGGTATATTATTCAAATCTCTAAGTATGTTAGTCTACAGGATGGTTTAGTGTTAGGTTGTGCTTTTTTTCCTTTGGAGCCAAATGAATTCTAGATGCACTATAAATGAGTTTTCATGTTTCTAACCATTAATGAGAAAACTATGAATTGGTTTTCTCATGGAATTATGATAGTGAGAAAATTTATTATACAGATCTCAAAGGTTACAAAGAGTAAAATTATTCACTGGCATCTCATTGAGACATCAAATTAAAACCTTTATAGCCTGACTGGTGGTGGTACAGTGGATAGAACCTCGACCTGGAGTGCTAAGGTCCCAAATTTGAAACCCCAAGGTCACCGGCTTGAGTACAGGCTCATTTGGCTTGAGTGTGGGGTTGCAGGCTTGAGCGAGGGGTCATCAACATGATCCCATGGTCTCTGGCCTCAGCCCAAAAGATCGCTGGCTAGCACTGACTAGAGCAAGGGGTCACTTGCTTTGCTGTAGCCCCCAAGTCAAGGCACATATGAGAAAGCAATCAATGAACAACTAAGGTGCCATAATTAAGAGTTGATGTTTATCTCTCTCCCTTCCTGTCTCTCTCTCTCTCTTTCTCTCTCTCTCTCTCTCTCTCTCTCTCTCTCTCACACACACACACACACACAAACAACAAAAAAAAACCTTTATGCGTTTTTCAAGTTGTATTAGCAGTCACGAAGTTCTATTTCAAATTAATGCTCATATTTTATTCCCCTTCCATCCCTTTCTCACTACTCCCTAGACTGCTCCAGTACAGAAACAGGACACATGCAGCCCATTGTATACCAAACACTGAAAAGTCAAATGAGCACCTTAGGATTAAATATAGCCAGGCATTGTCATTGCCCGTATAATGGCCCTCCAGCTCCTTGATTTTCTTCTTTTCATGCTCTAACTGCTGAAGGGTGCTTCTAACTCTATTGTGTTTCAACTCTGAAACCCTGAGTTGGGAGCAGCCTCTGCTGTCTGCTTCAGTGATGCCCTTTCCCATCATTCCTAATGAGGTGTGTGCCCAGTTCTGCCACGCCCCTGGGGACTGTCTCCTGCTCAAGGACTGAGGTTCCACTTCTGCTGGTGTTACTCCCCTCCCCATTGGCAGATGCACTTTGTTCCATTGCTTTATGGGGGAGCCCTTCAAGACTGTCCCAATTTGGCCATTCTGCTTCTTGTTGCCATTACCTTTCCAAGGCATTTTTCTTTTTTTTTTTCTCTGACGATTCACATTCAATGGGAAAACTGCTTGCAGTATTTCTTGTTCTTTCTCACAATTTTCTCAGGGAAGAGGGCCCAAATAAACGGAATACTCATTAATGTAATCAACATGGGAGATATCAGGCTCTGCTGCAAAGAGGGAGGAGCTTCTAAGGCAGAGTGTAATACGGTTTCTCTTTCCCACTCTTAGGAGTTTCATCCTTCAACTCTCTCAGAACTGTAGTTGACTTAATCATGGCACTGAGGAAGTAAGGAACAATGCCTGGAACTTTTTCAGGAGGAAAAAAGCACAGTAAATTTTATCCATATTTATTCTACAACTATTGGCAGATTCTATTTTAGCCTGTCCTTTGAATCACTCAAAATTCTGTGGAAGTTCCTTCCATTAACCAAAATCAGTCTTGCTAAGGGTTCTATCCAATTTCCTCCCCTGATCTCTTTCTCAGGAGTCAGACTTTCTAGGCACATGAACAAGAACTTATCCCTAAAACTCAATTGTAATGTTTTTATTCATTGGTGAATAGTAACATTTATTTCACTATTGTAGCCAATGAAATATTAAACCCTATAATAATTATTTAGATATCATTAATGTAGGAGATAGGTTAATTGCTTATTCATTGACACTCATTAAAAAATTAAGGATGAAACTAAAGTTGTCATTCAATTTTGTAAATATTTTGCAACAACTATTTGAGAAAATTTTATGCTGATTATCATATAATCCCTTTGATGACTAATTTAAGTGTTTAAATGTTTACAAGATACTTATATCAATCATATTCAACCCAAAGTCTAAATAATTTTTTTGAAGTTAGAATAAAACAACTCGATCATTACAATTTTTTTTTTTTTTTTTTTGTATTTTTCTGAAGTTGGAAACTGGGAGGCAGTCATCTCCCGCATGTGCCCAACTGAGATCCACCCGGCATGTCCACCAGGGGGCTATGCTCTGCCCATCTGGGGCATTGCTCTGTTGCAACCAGAGTCATTCTAGCACCTGAGGCAGAGGCCATAGAACCATCCTCAGTGCCCGGGCCAACTTTGCTCCAATGGAGCCTTGGCTGCAGGAGGGGAAGAGAGAGACAGAGAGGAAGGAGAGGAGGAGGGGTGGAGAAGCAGATGAGCGCTTCTCCTGTGTGCCCTAGCCAGGAATCAAACCTGGGACTCCTGCATGCCAGGCCGATGCTCTACCACTGAGCCAACCGGCCAGGGCTCATTACAAATTTTATCAAAACTATGGCAAGCATACAAACTAATAACAGTATTAAAGTTGGTAAATTCAATAACCTTTTTCTCTTCGTTTTTTATTTAATATAATTTGTCTCAAAAATTATTTTAGAGAAAAATTATTCTGTATAACCAGTATGAATAAAGAGAAATTTTAAGCATCATATGGCTAATGGGAATAGATGAGTGCTTCTAAACCAAGGTGATATTGCCCACTGGGGAACATCTGGAAACTTTTAAAAATGTATTTTGTTGTCACATGACAGAAACACTTTTGGCTTCTAGTGTCCAGAGGTCAGGAATACTGATAAACATACTAAAATGCATATGACCAAGATTAAAAAACTCATTAAGAGATAAACTTTAAAATTATGTGTAGGACTGTGATATAAACAAATTTTACATAAATGACCTTTTTAGGTATTACATAAAGTATTTTAATTTAATCAATCACTGAGTATGTATCATCTGTGTTGTACCAATTTATTTGAATTAATTAATGTCTTAAACTTCATACTCACAAATATTTATGTTTCTTAAAGCTGTGCTGATAACCACAAAGTGAAGGACATATCAGGTGACTATTTGGATATCATTGATAAAAATGTATCAATAACATTTGCTTTTAAAAAACAAAAATATTTTAATATAAGGTCTACCGGAAAGTTCTGTCCGTTTATATCACAACACGTCTCGACATGTAAGCACAGGTTTATTTGGCGCATGTGTGCCTATTTTTATCACTTAATGTATACATACTAACGTAGCAAATTAACTAAAACAAAGTTGATTCACGTTAGTCTTATGTGTGAAGCGATAGTGTACCCATGGCTACTGATAAAGTTCATTTACGCCACTGTATTGTATACAAATTTCAACAAGGAAGAAATGCTACAGAAGCATGTAGAAATTTATTGAAAGTGTTTGGTGAAGGTATAGTTTCTGATAGGACATGCAGAAGATGGTTCAAAAAATTCAAAACAGGTGATTTCAACCTTTCTGATAAGCCACGTTCTGGGCGACCATCTTTGATCAATGACGTTGTTAAGACCATGTTGGAGCAAGATCCTTTTTTGACAACATCAGAGATCGCAGAAAGGCTTAATTCAGCTCAGAAAACCATTTCAGACCATATTCGGAAGATAGGATTGGTGTGGAAATATATTATTTAATAAAGTTTATTGATGGTAAGAAAAATTTGTATTTTGTTTTAATTCCAAAAACGGACAGAACTTTCCGGTAGTCCTTATATTTGTATGCAGGTAAGTTTTCTAACATCATGTTCCATATAAATGAAAGAATAGTTATATGTAGATGATATTAAAGATTGTTTCAAGTTTATTTGTGAAGTAGTTTTAAAAATTAGTTTCAATTTGTTATTGTGCTAATGTCTTCGAGTTACTTAGACTTTGAGCAGGGTTTTTATCCCACATTTACTTTAACAAAATTATTTCTAATTTTCCAGTCAAATTTCTAATTATGGACTTGAATAGGATTGACTATAATCTTTAAAATGCAACATTCTATATAGCAATGAATATTTCCTTTATTAATGCTAACATTTAAAAAAAGCAACTCTCGCCAGACCAGGCATTGGCGCAGTAGATAGAGTGTCAGACTGGGATGTGGAGGACCCAGGTTCAAGACCCCAAGGTCACCAGCTTGAGCGTGGGCTCATCTGGTTTGAGCAAGGCTCACCAGCTTGAGCCCAAGGTCACTGGCTCGAGCAAGGGGTCACTCGGTCTGCTGTAGCCCCCCAGTCAAGGCACATATGAGAAATCAATCAATGAACAACTAAGGAACTGCATCAAAGAATTGATGTTTCTCATCTCTCTCTCTTCCTGTCTGTTTGTCCCTATCTTTCCCTCTCTCTGACTCTCTGTCTCTGTTACATAAATAAATAAATAAATAAATAAATAAATAAATAAATAAAATTTAAAAAGCAACTCTCTTTTTTAAATATATATTCTATCAAACCTTCAAATTGTATAAATACATTGAAAGGCACACAAAGACAAATGATGGAAGGACTATAAACTAATACAGAAAACAAAGAAATGAACTATGTTTGGGATGTGTGGCCTCAGGAGGGAAAAACTGATCTAGATAATAATATTTGAAAATAAATTTATTTTGTAAGAGAACTTAAAACAAGAAAAATGTGTTTTTAAATGAGAGACTATTCTTTACTCTTATCATATGATACTATAATTTTTGAGGAATATTTTTCTAATATTTTATAACAACCCAAAGAGTAATAATGTTATCTTGAAAACAGTATTAAGAATATGGTATAATAAAATTTTCTCTTGGTGCCAAAAAGTTACATGATCAAGTTATATTGAGAGGGGTTTTTTTTATATATTTTGGTGCTCCCTGGTTCAGTGCATATATATTAAGAAGTGTAATGTCATTAAAATTAATAAAAAATTTTAAATAAAAAATATAATATTGCCATTTTCAACAGCATGGATGGGTCTTGAGAGCATCATGCTAAGTGAAATAAAATAAGTCAGGTGAAAAAGGAAAAAAAAAGAAGTGTTATGTCTTTTTGAAACAATGTCCCTTCTATCATTATGAAATGTCCATCCTTCTCTCTGACTACCTTTGTTGTCTTGCAGTCAGCATTTTCAGATATGAGTATGGCCACATCTGCTTTTCTTTGGATATTATTTTCTTGGAGAATTGTTTTCCAACCTTTCACTTTGAATACTTTATTTCTTTTGAAACATTTTTCTTTTTTTCTCACTGAGAAAAAAGTTAAATAATATAATAATTATATAGTATTTGAAATAAAAGGTCCTGAAGAGATAATAAATAACATCAGACATAAAAAATAAGAAAAACAAAAATTTTCAATAACTATTCTCACAGGATTTTCAAGAAACTTGAAGAGTACATATATATACAGAGACACATCACACAAATATATCTGACTAACACACACACACTCAAATATTTTTTCTGAGCTTTTTCTCCTTACAAACTGAATTTAATATTGATTACAAATGTTAAATTGTAAAATTAAAAATATTCATTAACAGAATGGTTATGCTTTCTTTTATTAGTGAAAATTTAATTAAGTATTAAAAACATAAACAAAAAGAAAACAAAGAAGTAATGTGTGGATCCTGCTAGGTGTGCAAGAGGAACTTGGGAGAGGGGCGAGAGGCACCGCCCCTGCTCTACTACTTTTCAGTTTGGCATTGAGTCAAACCCGTAAAGTCTGAAACGTATGTTTCTTTTTAGTACTTTTATGAACAATCCCTAATGTTGGGTTGACCTTAAATTCCCATTCTCAAATAAATGTCTTCCCTGTGGATTAAAAGAAGTGAATCAAAAGACAAGACCTCAAAATCTGAAAGTGTAAAAAGCATTTGTCTTAAAATGCTAAAAATGTATTTTTAACCAAAATAATTCAGATATCTTAGATATCTAAGACTTTGAGAATAATGAACTTACCCTTGCATTAAAATTTTTTAGCTACTTAAAGTTATAAATAGTATGATATATTAAGTATTATGACCTAATAAAAATGGACTAGTTAATTAGTTAACTAAACAACATCAGTTTTAGTTCAATAAATCTTATTCTGAAATACAGTTTGTCCAAATATGCAAATTTTAAGTAATCACAGCTAAAATTGGGAGTTTAGGATTTTTTTTTTATGAAAAAAGGTGATATTTATTTGAAAGAGGATAATGATTGATAACAGCTGATAGTAATTGATAAAACTCTTTTTAATAGGTATCACTATGGAGGCTGTACATTCTCATAATTTATGTAATTTTAAAATCTCATACATTTTAAATTATTGCATTTTTAAAAGATCATCAGCAATAACCACAGACATTGGTACAGAATATTCAATACATTTATCTACTAATATTTGCACTTACGTCCGAGGCCAATTAAGAACCTAAAAATTAGGTTCTTGTAAGACTGATTAAAAATAAACATGTTTATTTTTCTATTTTTATTTACTGATGTTTATACAATCATTAATAGTATTCCAAACAGATGTTTTTCTACATTGTATTGATTATTTGGCAATTTTTCCTTTCCCTCTTGCTGCACAATTATATTTCTTGGTTTTTACAGCTGTATTGCCTCATAAACCATGGAAGAATCAGTCTAGAGAGAAAGACATAACCACAATCTATTTCCACCCAGTAAAGGAATTTTTAATATCATGGCTTTAAAGTGCTTAATGTTTGACTTTGTCATCACTTTATATTGTTATATGGAAATTTTGATATTTTATTCTTTTGAAGAGCTATAAGGAACCATCCTTGATATATTGATGGGTAAACATTAATATCTCAATATTCTCTAGGAAAGTGGAGCTGTTGTCTCAATTACTCTTTTTTCCCACATCCTCAAAATCATGCTAAGGCAAACCTAGCCATTCTTAGACTATCTAATGTGGTAACTTAGAATGAGCTAGCAATGGTAGTAATTGAAATATGGTGGAAAGATAATAGCATTCAAATAACTATATGTGTATGATAAAACTTCTAATTGTTATGGCCTCCTTATTTATAGACAATTTAAAAAATTGGACCCTTACAAGGGAAGAACAAGAAAGATACCTTAGGATATTGCAAAGATTTCATCTCCAATTATGTCAGCAACTAAACAAATGGATTCATTGTTCTCTAATTGCCTGGATAAAAGTAAAGCTGGTAATAGACAAGAGCCATTTCCAAAGTTAACTGGTAAAAGGAAATCATGCATTTGTCTGTCTGTTTGTTTTAGGTATTTGTTTCCCAACTAGCCTGGTTGCTAAATGTTAAACTTTAAAATACAGTGTTCCTTAAAAAGGGAGAGAGGGAACCAGTGCAGAATGCTTACTTGATTCATGAAAAACTGCCTTCTAATTGCATTTATAGGTCCTTATGGCAGGATCCAAAACATTCATGTGGAAGAGAAATTCTGGTACAAAATAGTCAACAGGAATCTAAGAAAAGTCTTTTAACCCCATAGTTGGGGATTTGGGTGGAGAAATGGCAAGAATATGAAATCTGCCGCCACATGAGTGGATTTCATATAAAGCCTACTCAGAAACAAAGAAACCCTCAGTAGTAAGTGGAGAAGACACTATTGCTTCTCTGTCTTAAATTGGAATTCTTCAATGTGTAGATAAGATCCACATGCAGCAGTATGACTTTTAAGCCATACTTTTTCTGTTGTTAACACTGAGACCCTTTCTTTGTACTTAAGCTAAAAGAATCTATTGGCTTTAATGCAAATGTCGCAGGCATATACATACATGATTTGAAAGTTCCTTCAGAACCCCTCATAGAATATTTTATGACAAAGGACACTGAGGTTATAACAGTGTGTTTCATATGTCTTTATGCATCTGTAAATTTTCTTTAAGACATTTTTCTATTTATTTTAAGCATGTTTAATGATATATGCCTACTTCTTACCATTTCTTAATTAGAATTCTAATGAAGTATTTTGATATACTTACATAGCCATAAGAAAACTACTTTTTAATAGCTGTATAATATTTCATTTTGTATATCTTTAATATGAAAAAATAATATTATTAGACATATGCATCATCACTTATAATCTGTTATTGCAAAAATACCGTAATTAGTATTTTATACAATACACATTGTCTTCCTTTATCTCAAAGAATGTCACCATAGATTAGTTTCTGAGAAAAAGCATATTGGATTCAAAGAGTATTTACATATTTTTGTTTTTGATACCATAATGACTGAATTTATTTTCACAAAGATCTACCAGAAATGTATGAAAATGCTCATTTCACTATATTTTCAAAGGAAAAGGAAAGAAATTGATTTTAAATCACTGATAACAAAATTCAGAATATAATATTCATGTGACATTCTTTTGAAAGAATGTATGGTGTCCCAAGTAATTAATTTTTTAAATGATGGCAAGAGTTGAAAATTTTAAAATGTAAGACACCTTAGTTTTTCTTTGGTGGCAAACATCAGAGTTTTTCTTATATTTGGAATATGAACCTGAATTCTAAAACCTTAGCTGTTATATTTCTAACATAGTAATTATAAGTTGATTAGTGATGGGATGAGCATTTTAATAGTACACACAGGTATAAAATAGCTAGTCATTAGGATTTTGTTGTTGTGATTATAGTAGCACTTCTTGGCCCTGCCCGGTTGGCTCAGTGGTAGAGCGTTGGCCTGGCATGTGGATGTCCTGGGTTAGATTCCCAGCCAAGGCATACAGGAAAAGTGCTCATCTGCTTCTCCATCCCTCCCCCTCTTCCTTTTCTCTCTCTCTCTTACTTCCCTTCCTGCAACCATGGCTCAATTGAAGTGAGTTGGCCCTGGACACTGAGGAGGGCTCCATGGCCTCTGCCTCGGGCACTAAGAAGAGCTTGGTTGCTGAACAATGGAGCAATGCCCCAGATGGGTAGAGCATCACTCCCTTGTGGGCTTGCCAGGTGGACTCTGGTCTGGGCACATATAGGAGTCTGTCTCTGTCTCCCCTCCTCTCATTGAATAAAAAAAAAAGCACTTTTTTTCACAAAGGCCAACACCTCCCCATACTTCTTCCCCAACCCAGTATCATCTCAGTTTAATAAGCAGTCCTACAATTATACCCACTTTCTCCTATTCCATAAAGCTCTTTATCATGATTAGATTATTACTAGTACATAGATACATCTTAAAATTATCCTGTCAAAAATAAAATAATGTCTCAAAAAAAATTACCTGACAACTTCTCCAAAGAGTTGCCTAATCTCACTTTAGTGCCTTCACTTTATAACTTTCCATTTTCTTCTCAACTTGTCTAATCATGCTTTTGTTCTAGTACTTCACCATAATCATTTACACAAAGGCCATCAAAGATTTCCATATGAAAAAAATTATAATTTCTGTTCTCTTATCATTTTCAAATTTTCAGGGGAGTTGACAAGGTTAAAAAAAATTAAAACAACTTTATGCTGATCATTTTGAAATCCCTCTCTTCCACTATGAAGCTCTGTTTTTTCTCCATGAAACACAGTGATTTTGTTTTGTTTTGTTTTGTTTTTTTGTATTTTTCTAAAGTTGGAAACGGGGAGGCAGTCAGACAGACTCCCACATGCGCCCGACCGGGATCCACCCGGCATGCCCACCAGGGGGCGATGCTCTGCCCATCTGGGGCGTTGCTCTGTTGCGACAGGAGTCATTCTAGCACCTGACGCAGAGGCCATAGAGTTATCCTCAGCGCCCAGGCCAACTTTGCTCCAATGGAGCCTTGGCTGCAGGAGGGGAAGAGAGAGATAGAGAGGAAGGAGAGGGGGAGGGGTGGAGAAGCAGATGGGCACTTCTCCTGTGTACCCTGGCTGGGTATCGAACCCGGGACTCTTGCACGCCAGGCTGATGCTCTATCACTGTGCCAACCGGCCAGGGCCTCACAGTGATTTTTTTTTTAATCCATAAATGAGACAATATCATTTACTTGCTTAAAACACTGGCTTGACTCTGAAATTAGAGAAGAAGTCCTAAATCTTCGAAATACTCCAGCCACTGGTCTGTAGCATCATCTCCTAATTTACCTGGCCCCTTCTTATTAGAGTTTGGACTCCTCATGATGTTTATCATGATACCTTGTGGTAAGGCCACTGCAGCTACCTGCCTAGTGTTCACCCAACCATATGCAGAAGGTCTCTGGTACCTCTTGTAGGTTCCTATGTAGGGCAGGGAAAACAAGGGAGATTAAAACCCATGTAGCAAACTTTGCCCAGTGAAAGGCAGAACGTGGAAGGAGCTAAGAGACAGATGCTGCCCTCTTTCATCGACCCTAATTGACTGTTATGAATTCTCTACGGTCCCTACAGACATTGACTTCCTGACTGAGCACAATTTATGGTTAGCTTAGTAAAGTCCTGAATGTATTTATTTTTACTTCTTTGTTGACTCACTACACACACACACACACACACACACACACACACACACACACACACGCATTTGCTACCCTAACATTATAATCCTCCTAATACAGTATTAGTATGTAACCTTGCCTCAGGTTCTATTTTCTAAGGAAATAAAACTCTGACAGTGTGCAAGGCCAACATGTTCAAGCACAGACTACCTACCCTCTTTTTTTCCTCACCAATCAGCCTGAACCATTGTACTTTAGCTATACTGGCTTATTTCTGTTCTGGGGATGCTTCCTCTTTCTCTACTGCTCTTCTCCTATTTCTTTATGTGGTTTACCTCCTGCTTATCATTTTTATTTCAGCTCAAATACGAGCTCCTCAAAAAGGCTTTGCCTGCCCACCTTGTCTAAAGAAGTACCTTATTCCCATTCTGGCCATATTTTAGTTGAATTTATTGGACTGACACTGGTTAACATAATTATATAGGTTTCAGGTGCCCAACTCTACAATACCATCTTGAGTGTTTACCCTCCAAGTCAAGTCTTTGTCCATCACCATTTATCCCATTTTATCTGTTATCTTCCTTGATTGATTTTAAGAGAAGGGGGGATTTTACCAACAGTAAGAGATACTACCTTCAGTCCTACTAAATATTTCTTATGATTCTTCTAAATATCTCTTACTCCACTTCTTACTTTGCCTGAATTAGTCTTAGCAACCTTTCCTTTTCTCTGTGCTATACCTAGTCATGGAATTATTCTTTTTTTTATTTAAAATCACAATTATATAATAATATTTTGCATACAAGTATTTTGCTAAAAAGTCAGGAGTAAAGAGAAGACAAGATGGCAATGGAGTAGGTGGGCGTACCAACTTCCACCTCCCAGAACCAAAGTGGATTACAAACTAATTTTAAGAACCATCATATGCAAAAACCAACAGTGGACTAAACTAAGAGGACTCTTCAACCAAGGAACACTGAAGAAGCCACACAGAGACTGGTAGGAAAAGTGGAAACACAGAGAGGGATGCCCAGCTCCCCGGAGCGAACGGCAGCTGGGAGAGATTCGCGTGGTGGGAAGTGAGTTTAGCAGAGAGGGGAGGATCCTGAGCCCCAAGAACAAAGCCCCAGACTGCAGCCCCAGAGCCTAGAAGAGGCATATGGACAGTATTTATCTGGAAACAAGACAGGATACTGTTTGTGAGAAAGAGACTGATTTCTCAGACCCAGGATTCTTCTTAAAGGGACCGTGCAGAAAATCACTCTCACAACCACTCACCTGGGGCTCCAGGAGACAGGGAGAGAGGAAAGGACCAGAGTAGCAGGAAGAGAGTGTAATCTAGGAGGTACAGGGAAAAACATTTTGAGAGACAGCCACCCTAACTAACCCCTGGGATGAGTCACTCCCCAAATCTGAAGTGAATATTTCCCCTGGAAACAGCAATACCATCAAAGGGAAGCAAGACACCAACCAAACAAGTTCTCCCACGGCACTCAGAGCAGAGTCGCTTAGAAGGAGGGAGCTTTCAGGACTACAGTAGTGAGTGTTAGGGTCTGAGCTGCAGCGCCTGCACCCCACATGGCTGAGGGCTTGCCCGAGGGCAGGCATGGCGGGACGTAGAAGCACTTTTCTGTCGGCAAGGGTGGAAGCTGGCTGGCCACCACTGAAGCCCAGGTGTGAGTTCAGTCTTGCCTAGCTGGGGAGGAGAGGATGGGCAAAGGTGGTCAAGCCCAGCTGCAGCTGCCTGCAATCCAGCCTGCAGGGGAAGGGCAGGAGCCCCAGAAGAGGTGGAGACCTGCCCTTGAGCAAGGGCACAGGAGTACAGCCTTGCCCCACCCGCTGAACCGAAGCTTGTGGCCAGCCTTGGGAGCTGGCTCCTCCTGCGGAGGTGGAGCCAAAAGCCAAGAACAGGCGGAGTCCCCCCCGGCCTGTGGAGCCAAGGCTTACAACCATCCCTCGAGCGGGATCCTCCTGCAGTGACAAGGCAAAAGCCTGGAATCAGGCGAAGACTGCAGCTGAGCAAAAATGCTCACCCCTGCCCCAGGGCCAAGCATAACGCCACCCACAGGGTGGGGCGAAGGCCAAGGCCACTGAGGCTTGTACACCCAAGCACATGATCACAGCCACTCCTGTGAAGGAGAGATGGAAACCACAGCAACAGTCCCAGTGGGCAGGCACCGGCAACGCCCATACCCAAATGCCCTTTGCAGCAACAGCAGAGGGGGTGGAAGGCCTGCAGACAGACCACACCTAGGGAACACAGAGGCCACACCCAGTGGACTCCAGTGGCTAAAACCTTCTTTTACACAGATGAAATGAGAAGGCACAGAAATGCAACCCAAATGAATCAAGAGAAATCCCCAGGAAAGGACCTAAATGAGTCAGATATAACCAAATTACCAGATGCAGAGTTTAAAATAACGATTGTTAGAATGCTTAAAGATATTAGAACAACAATAGATGGTCATTACGAACACCTAAATAAAGAGATAGCAAATATAAAAAAGGACATTGAAATAATAAAAAAGAATCAGTCAAAAATTTCAAATACAGTATCAAAAATGAAGAACACACAGGAAGGAATTAAAATCAGGATGGATGAAGCTGAGAATCGAATCAGCAAATTAAAGAACAAGATAAATGAAGGAACGGAAGCAGAGCAAAAAAAAAAAGACTCAAAAAGTCTGAGGAAACTCTAAGAGAGCTCTGTGACAACATAAAGAGAAATAACATCCACATCATAGGGGTTCCTGAAGAAAAAGAGAAGAAACAAGGGATAGAGACTTTGTTCAAACATATCATAGCTGAAAACTTCCATCAATTAAGGCAAGAAAACGTCTCACAAGTTTAAGAAGGACAGAGAACTCCATTAAAGAGAAACCCAAAGAAATCTACACCAAGACACATCATAATTAAAATACCAAAGCTAAGTGACAAAGAGAAAATATTAAAGGCTGCTAAAGAAAAAAAGACTATCACCATAAGGAAGACTTCTGAATTCTCAACAGAAACACTTGAGGCTAGAAGGGAATGGGGAGAAATATTCAAAGTAATGCAGAACAAGAGCCTACAACTAAGACTACTTTATCCACCAAGGTTATTGTTTAAAATTGAAGAAGAAATAAAAAGCTTTTCAGACAAAAAAAAAACTCAAGGAATTCACTACAACCAAAACAATGCTGCAAGAAATGCTAAGGGGCCTATTGTAAACAGATCAAAAGAGAAAGAGAATATAGCAAAAGAGGAATACAGTTTTAAAAAATAAAATGGCAATAAACAACTACAAATCAATAATAACCTGAAATGTAAATTTATTAAATGATCCGATCAAAAGACATAGGGTAAATGAGTGGATAAGAAAACAGGACCCATACATATCCTGTCTACAAGAGACACACCTTAAAACAAAAGATGCACATAGACTGAAGATAAAAGGATGGAAAAAATATTTCATGCAAATGGAAATGAAAAAAAAAGCTGGGGTAGCAATACTTATATCAGACAAAATGGACTTTAAAACAAAGACTATAGTTAGAGATAAAGAAGGCCACTACATAATGATAAAGGGAGCAATCCAACAGGAAGATATAACTATCATAAATATCTACGCACCTAATATAGGAGCACCTAAATATATAAATCAGACTTTGATGGATTTAAAGGGCAAGATCAACAGCAATACTATAATAGTAGGGGATTTTAATACCCCACTAACATCACTAGATAGATCCTCAAGAAAGAAAATTAACAAAGAATCAGCAGACTTAAAGAACACACTAGATCAACTCGATTTAATAGATATCTTCAGAACCTTTCACCCTAAAGCAGCAGAATATACATTCTTTTCAAGTTCTCATGATACATTCTCTAGGATAGAACATATGTTAGGAAACAAAAGTGACCTCAACAAATTTAAGAAGATTGAAATTATATCAAGCACTTCCTCTGATCACATGGCATGAAACTAGAAATCAATCACAACAGAAAAACTGAAAAAAACTCAAACACTTTGAAACTAAATAGCATGTTATTAAATAATGAATGGGTTAACAATGAGATCAAAGAAGAAGAAAAAATTCCTAGAAACGAATGATAATGAGCATACATCAACTCAAAATTTATGGGAAACAGCAAAAGCAGTCCTGAGAGGGATGTTTATAGCATTACAGGCATACCTCAAGAAGCTAGAAAAAGCTCAAATAAACAACTTGACCCTGCATCTAAAAGAACTAGAAAAAGAACAGCAAGTAAAGCCCAGAGCTAGTAGAAGGAAGGAAATAATAAAGATCAGAGCAGAAATAAATGACATAGAGGCTAAAGAAACAATACAAAGGATTAATGAAACCAGGAGCTGGTTCTTTGAAAAGGTAAACAAGATTGATGAACCTTTAACCAGACTCACCAAGAAAAAAGGAGACAGGACTCAAATAAATAAAGTTAGAAATGAGAGTGGGGAAATAACAACTGACACAACAGAAATACAAAATATTGTAAGAAAATATTATGAAGAACTGTATGCCAAAAAACTAGTTAACCTAGATGAAATGCACAAATTCTATGAAACATATAATCTTACAAAAATTAATCTGGAAGAATCAGAAAACCTAAACAGACCAATTACAACAAAGGAGACTGAAATAGTTATCAAAAAACTCCCAAAAGAGAAAAGTCCTGGGCCTGATGGCTTCACAAGTGAATTCTACCAAATATTCAAAGAAGAACTAACTCCTATCCTTCTCAAGCTATTTCAAAAATTCAAGAGGTGCCCTGGCCGGATTGCTCAGTGGTAGAGCGTCAGCCTGGCAGAAGTCTCGGGTTCGATTCTTGGCCAGGGCACACAGGAGAAGCGCCCATTTGCTTCTCCACCCCTCCTCCTCTCCTTCCTCTCTGTCTCTCTCTTCCCCTCCCACAGCCAAGGCTCCATTGGAGCAAAAGATGTCCCGGGCGCTGGGGATGGCTCCTTGGCCGCTGCTTCAGGTGCTATAGTGGCTCTGGTCGCAACAGAGCGACGCCCCGGGTGGGCAGAACATCGCCCCCTGATGGGCGTGCTGGGTGGATCCCGGTTGGGCGCATGCAGGAGTCTGTCTGACTGCCTCCCCATTTCCAGCTTCAGAAAAATACAAAAAAAAAAAAATTCAAGAGGAAGAAAGACTTCAAAGCTCCTATTATGGGGCAAGTATAATTCTGAGTCCAAACCCAGGCAAAGACAACACAAAAAAAGAAAATTATAGGCCAATATTCCCGATGAATTTAGATGCTAAAATCCTCAACAAAATATTAACAAACTGGATCCACCAAAATATGAAAAAAAATCATACACCATGATCAAGTGGGATTTATTCTTGGGAGGTAAGGCTGGTACAATATTCGCAAATCAATCAATGTGATTCATCACATAAACAAAAGGAAGGAGAAAAACCACATGATAATTTCAATAGATGCAGAAAAAGCATTTGATAAAATCCAGCACCCATTCATGATCAAAACTCTCAGAAAAGTGGGAATACAGGGAACATATCTCAACATTTTAAAGGCCATCTATGACAAACCCAAAGCCAACATCATACTCAATGGGCAAAAATTAAAAGCAATTCTTTTAAGATCAGGAACAAGGCAGGGGTGCCCCTTTCAAGACTCTTATTCAACATAGTCCTGGAAGTCCTAGCCACAGCAATCAGACAAGAAAAAGAAATAAAAGGCATCCAAATTGAAAAGGAAAACTATTATTATTTTCAGATGATATGATACTGTATATAGGAAACCCTAAAGTCTCAGTCAAAAAACTACTGGACCTGATAAATGAATTCAGCAAGGTGGCAGGATATAAAATTAATACTCAGAAATCAGAGGCATTTTTATACATTAACAATGAACTGTAAAAAAGAGAAATTAAGGAAGCAATCCCATTCTCCACTGCAACCAAAAAAATAAGTACCTAGGAGTACATTTAACCAGGGAGATTAATGACTTGTACTCGGAAAATTATAAAACATTGATAAAAGAAATCAAGGAAGATACAAACAAGTGGAAGCATATACTGTGCTCATGGTTAGAAAGAATAAACATCATTAAAATGTCTATATTACTCAAAGCAATTTATAAATTCAATGCAATACTGATGAAAATTCCAATGACTTACTTCAAAGATATAGGACAATTATTCCAAAAATTTATATGGAACTAAAAGAGAACACGAATAGCCTCAGCAATCTTGAAAAGGAAGAATAAAGTGGGAGGTAT
This sequence comes from Saccopteryx leptura, assembly GCF_036850995.1. Classification (NCBI taxonomy): domain Eukaryota; kingdom Metazoa; phylum Chordata; class Mammalia; order Chiroptera; family Emballonuridae; genus Saccopteryx; species Saccopteryx leptura. The sequence goes on along the minus strand of NC_089514.1, from coordinate 49,308,015 downwards.
CACACTTCCAGATATCAAGTTATACTACAAGGCCATTGTACTCAAAACAGCCTGGTACTGGCATAAGAACAGGCATATAGATCAATGGAATAGAACTGAGAACCCAGAAATAAACCCACACATTTATGGACAACTGATATTTGACAAAGGAGGTAAGAGCATACATTGGAATAAAAACAGCCTCTTCAACAAATGGTGTTGGGAAAATTGGACAGCTACCAGCAAAAAAATGAAACTAGACCACCAACTTACACTATTCACAAAAATAAACTCAAAATGGATAAAAGACTTAAATGTAAGCCATAAAACCATAAGCATCTTAGAAGAAAACATAGGCAGTAAGCTCTCTGACATCTCTAGCAGCAATATATTTGCCAATTTGTCTCCACGGGCAAGTGGAATAAAAGACAGGATAAACAAATGGGATGATATCAAACTAAAAAGCTTCTGCACAGCTAAAGACAACAAGAACAGAATAAAAAGACAAACTACACAATGGGAAAATATATTTGACAATACATCTGATAAGGGGTTAATAACCAAAATTTATAAAGAACTTGTGAAACTCAATACCAGGAAGACATACAATCCAATCAAAAAATAGGGAAAAGAAATGAGTAGATACTTCTCCAAAGAGGACATACAGATGGCCAATAGGCATATGAAAAAATGCTCAACATCAATAATCATTAGAGAAATGCAAATTAAAACCACAATGAGATATCATCTCACACCAGTCAGAATGGCGCTCATCAACAAAACGAAACAGAATAAGTGCTGGTGAGGATGTGGAGAAAAGGGAACCCTCCTGCACCTCTGGTGGGAATGCAGACTGGTGCAGCCACTGTGGAAACCAGTATGGAGATTCCTCAAAAAATTAAAAATCGAACTGCCTTTTGACCCAGCTATCACACTTTTAGGAATACACCCCAAGAACACCATAGCACTGTTTCAAAAGAAGAAATGCACCCCCATGTTTATGACAGCATTGTTCACAATAGCAAAGATCTGGAAACAGCCCAAGTGTCATCAGTGGACAAGTGGATTAAAAAGCTTTGGTACATATATACTATGGAATACTACTCAGCCATAAGAAATGATGACATCGCATCATTTACAACAACATGGATGGACCTTGATAACACTATACTGAGCAAAATAAGTAAATCAAAAAAAACTAAGAACTATATGATTCCATACGTAGGTGGGACATAAAAATGAGACTCAGAGACATGGGCAAGAGTGTGGGGCTTATGGGGTGGGGGGGAGGAGAGGGAGGGGGTTGGGGGAGGGGAGGGGCACAAAGAAAACCAGTTAGAAGGTGACGGAAGACAATTGGATTTTGGGTGATGGGAATGCAGCATAATCAAATGTCAAAATAACCTAGAGATGTTTTTTCTGAACATATGTACCCTGATTTATCAATGTCCCCCAGTAAAATTAATTTTAAAAAAGTCAGGAGTAGCAATCAAAGCATTGGTGGAGTGGAGAGTTACTTTATAGTTTCAGAGCATAGTTCAGCCCAACTACCTAAAACTTATATTAACAATTGGATATATGTATGTGTTCAAAATATTTGGGCCATAGCCACAGCTGAGACTATCTCACAGCTTACTCTTTCTTGGGCCTGACATCCCTACCTTCTTGCTGGACCATATTTTTTTTTCTTCTACTTGAACTTCTCACCAACTCCAACTATTCCAGGTCCCCAGACAATGCCATTTTCTTTTGTTATCAACCTTGGGAAAACTTGAATTATTCTAACTTTATTATGGAGCAAAATTTAATTTTCTTATATCGATCCTAACATATCTCAGCCTTGTAGGAAGCCCAAGATCTATCTCTGCCTAACTAAACATAGCTCATAGTAGTAGTGTTCAGGAAAAGACAGAGCCCTTCCTGAATAATTCTGCCATTAGTCCTTAAACTGATTATTTTTCCTGGCTACACGTACCAGCGTATTCCTTGTCATTGACCTTTATAAGATAAAAATTTGCTCAATTAAAAGATGAAGCAAGATTGCCCCTATATAGCAAACACTATGTTCCACAGGAAAGGATTATTTGTTTACAGAATTTACAGCCAATATGTTTTCTCAGGTCACATTGCCACAAAAGCATGCTATTCAAAAAGTCTAATGTTTGCAACTGAACCAAAGATGCATTTATTGCACCCTATACCTCTGCCTCCCTCGCCCCAGATGGAGGTTAGTCTGAAAAGAGCCTTTCATGACTTTTAGAGTTGAAATTATGCTGGCAGTTTTTCTTCCTTGCTTTGATTAAAAATTCAGCTCACTTGTTTATTATTTTTTTCCTATTTATCATGCTTGTATGTGTAATAAGTTCCAGACGTGGGGTTTGGCAGAAGTTTCTAAAACAACATTCAGGAGTGATAATACTATGAGACACTCAGATTGAGAGTCTATGGAATGTGTGGTTTGCTTTTTAATGTAGGTGTGGACTCTGAGTAATCTGTACCATTATGAATCCCTTAGGGGAAGCAGTGATAGAATTTAAAGCTAGAAAAATATGTATGTGTAGGTATGTATTTATATAAGTTTAAATAAATGTGGATTTATTGGTCTTGATGATATAGTACTAGAAAAACACAATTCTTGTTTTAATGCTGAATAAGCACTAGAGAAACAAAATGAAAGGGAATAAGACACTATTCCTTTGAGGACAAGATAATACCAAAGGAAACTGGGAAATGTTCATACAAATACTCAATATTGTTTTTATCTGTTTTGTAATTTCCTGTTTTATAGTGTTAGGTTGCAACTATTAATATTCTTGATAATTAAATTCACCATCAGCCAACCATACTGAATTTTTTTGTTCAGCCTCATTGGGCAATTGCAGTGTACTCGTCATAACAACAAACTTGTTAATATTAGTGTAAATTGAATTTTTCTAAAATAGCGTATTTAAGGAAAATCAAGTTGACGTATTTCCTTTGCAATGCAGTGAAGTGAACTGAAATGAGAACAGGTGGGGTCTGGTTACCGGGGCCCAGTCCAGATTCAGCTATTTCAACTTGAGAAAATTCATGTAAACTCTCTGAGAGAAATTAAATTATTTATAAATTGAAGAAGTTTGATGAAATTATTTCTCTGTATGTTTAGATGAGCTTACATTTAAGCCCAGAATTAGGCTCTATTCTTTTTTATTGAGGTACATTTGACATATAACTTTATATTAGTTTTGGTGTATATAAATTATGATTTAGTATTTGTATATATTGTGAAATGATCACCACAGTAAGTCTATCAACATGCAGTTACAAATTTTGTAATGAAAATTTTATGTTCTACTCTTCTAACAACTTTTAAATTTAAATTAAGGCTATCTTCTAACATTTTTGCAAATCCACCCCCCAATTTTTCAGTGTCCATTTTTATTTCTTTTCTACATGTTTAGTGCTTTTTTCTGCATGTAAGCATACAATACCTCCCTTTCAAACTTCTATCCAGCTAAAACCTTTGTATGATTTCTTTTGAGATCTTATCTCTAGCCTGTTTTTTCTAGCTCTTCTTTTATTCTACTTATCTGAAAGGCATGATAATCTGACACATAGAAGTATAAATGATTATATGGGACCCTTTCCATGCTGTTTTCACTGTAGAACAACCAAAATCTTTACCCAAAGACAGGAACTGCTAACAGAGACCTTTGTACAATATGATGTACCAGAGTTGAGAGGGACGCTTTCCAGCATTCCTGAAAAGGTCAGACAAAAGTTTTGCCTCATGATGCCCTCCTTCAGATTTTTTCTCCTCAGTTGAAATGCAAGATTCTACAAGACAACACATTTTCTTTCACCCAAACAAGGATTATAAAATTAACTTTCAAATTGAAAACTATAGCATTCACTTTTTATACTAACTGAAAAATTGAAATCATACTTAGTTGGAATTAAACTTTACCTTTTTCATTGATAAAAACAGCTGTTTGTGAACCACATCTGGCACCCAATAGTCTCCAAGAAATACTGTTCCAAAAGTAACTTGTCAATTTCAGCAATGTCATAGTACCTTATATCAAATTAACCTTACTAAAAATAACAATTAAGATATATGGACAAATTATATTCAAAATAATAATAATAAAGCAATTGAAAGTCATGATGGCTGACACAAGCCAGGAAGAAATTTAAAGAAAGCTAATCCATGAAAAAAGAAACTTCACTGGGTGAGGCCTATGTTTGTGTGGCTTTTTTCCTGAGAATAACACAGTTCACAGTTTTCAGAGAAAACTTTAGATATCAAGCAAAAGGCTGCAGTGTTATTGGATTGAGATTTAGAGTCAGAGGACAGAATTCAGGATTACCCATGGGCTGGAAATTGAGAAGGTCAATTCAGGGAATAAGGGAGACACAAACATAGAATTTTGTAAATCTGCATATAAATCCCCTCCTATCCCTAGCTGACCTTTTTCCAGTGAATGACCAGGAAAGACTATAAGAAATCCAGCAGAAAACAAAAGTTGAAAAGCAAAAAATGTTAAATGGGACTTTAATTGCTGGTCACTGCAGGTGAGTTGGAAGCTGAAATTTGAAATATACTAGTTTAAAGGAGTTTCTATTGAAATTAGGAGAGTACGTGTCCTCACATAGTTTATGTAGTAGAACTAAGAATTTTTCTTAAAACTAAGGGAAACCCAAACAGATCCTTTCTAACAATGTGTAAAATTAAGCTTCTATAAGTTCAAGGTGTCAATCAACAATTTAACTACATATCAGTAAATAAATTACTACTTATTAGAAGAATATAACAAAATCCAATATCTCCACAATGTTCAGTATAAAGTTTTTAAAAAAATCTTAAATGTGCAAAGAAATACAAAAAAAGATTCATAATTTAGATAAAAGACATTCAATATCCTGAGATCAGCCAGATATTGGAATTAACAGACTTGGACTTCAAAAAATATAAGAAATATTTTCAATGACTAGACTAAAGGAAATGATTATCATAATTAGTGAACCAGGGAAGAATCTCAGAAATAAATAGAAATTGTTCTTAAAAAGAATCAAAATAAAAACTAAAAAGTATAGTGCCTTAAATTTAAAACTCTATTGTATGATATTAATATTATTCTGGAGACAACAGAAGGTATGTTCAGTAGTTTTATGGCACAATCAATAGCAACTATGTAATATAAACAACAGATTTTGATAAATGTTTTAAAATTAAATGAATAGATTAACTGATCTGTGGAACAACATAATTTTTATCTAATATACTTTTACACAAAGTCTAAAAAACACAAGGTAGAAAAACTAGGAAAGAAAAATATTTTTAAAGAATGTTTGAAATTTTTTCATAGTTGATGAAAAACTCTAACTTAAAGATCCAAGAAGCTTATCGAAAACCAATACAGATAAACACAAAGAAAAGCACATATCACCCATTACAATCAAACTGCTCAAAAAGAAAGTGTTGTAAGCAGCTGGAGGTGGAGTAAGGCATCTTGATTACAAGGAAGCAATGATAAGAACGATGGTTAATTTCTCATTAGAAATAATGGAGTCCATAAGACAATGGAAACACATTATTACAATGTTGAGAAAGAGAAAAAAAAAACAACCCAGCCAAATCTGAGTTCAATATCCAATGAAAATGTCTTTCAAATATGAAGGCAAGAGTGCTGTCAATGGAAATGGCCAAGTAAAAAATTTTAAAATTTTGTCCCTATAGAAGAGCAATGAGTAAGTAAGCACAAAGTATAAAAACCAACTTTGTGGAATCCAGAATTTAACAAAAATTTTGCAACAACCAGGAAAGTGCTTAATGAAGGAAAAAATGCTGAATTTTATTAAGAGAAATCTGTGGCATTTAACTTCCCCTATTACTATCAGCAACTCCCCAGCTCCTGCATTGCTTGTGCAGGTAGCTGGGACTCAAGAAGAAGCAAAGCAGATCTTATTCTTAACAAATTGTGGTTTTATGTTTTTTTTGTGTGTTTGGGGTTTTTTTTTGTATTTTTCTGAAGCTGGAAATGGGGAGAGACAGTCAGACTCCTGCATGCCCCGACCGGGATCCACCCGGCACGCCCACCAGGTGCGACGCTCTGCCCACCAGGGGGCGATGCTCTGCCCCTCTGGGGCGTCTCTCTGCCGAGACCAGAGCCACTCTAGCGCCTGGGGCAGCGGCCAAGGAGCCATCCCCAGCGCCCGGGCCATCTTTGCTCCAATGGAGCCTTGGCTGCGGGAGGGGAAGAGAGAGACAGAGAGGAAGGGGGGGGGGGGTGGAGAAGCAAATGGGCGCTTCTCCTATGTGCCCTGGCCGGGAATCGAACCCGGGTCCCCCGCACGCCAGGCCGACGCTCTACCGCTGAGCCAACCGGCCAGGGCCGGTTTTATGTTTTTATTTGTCTCCGGTTCCCTAAAAGATCAACTCAAGGGCTTGAACTAGTTTTACCTGCCCTGGAACTTCCCAATGGTAGAAATAACTTCCCAAGTGGCAATTAAAAAATAAATTTAAAGGCAATAAAAGAGAAACAAACTCATAGATGAGGAAAACAGACTACAGCTGTCAGAGGGGTTGGGGGTTGGGGGTTGGGAGGTTGGTGAAAAAGGTGAAGGGATTAAGCAAAAATAAGAAGCTTCTTAGACAGACAACAGTATGGTAATTACCAGAGGGAAAGGGGATCAGGTGAAGCGGAGGAGGTTAAAGGGGATAGATGGTGATTGAGGAAGACTTGGGTTGGAATACACAATACAATATACAGATGATGTATTATAGAATTGTACCTGAAACCTGTATAATTTTATTAACCAATGTTACTCCCAATAAATTCACTAATTTTTTTAAGAAGTTGAATGAATAAAAGGCAAATTATTAGCCACTGCTATCAGAGGTAAGAGATAACAGCTGAGGGAAGTAATAGACCAAAAATTCCAAGAAGGAAGAGCTTGAAGAAGGAAATCCTTGATATAATAAGTGCTTGGAGAAACTTTCACATATTTCAGGGAATTTAGAAGATCACATGCATGCTCAAGGTTAAATACAGGCTCAGACCTGAGAGGATCCAACGCTTTCATTTCTGGCTGACTTTCAAGCTCGCAGACACAGGAAGTAAAGGCTAAATATGAGTTATGATATATCTCAGCAATGCATTAAAGGGATTTCCTAACAGCCAACTTTTAAAGACTAGGAGGATTGTCTGCTTATTTTGTTGTTGTTTTCGTATTGTTTTATTGGAGGGGGTCAGACATTTAAGGAACTCTCTGTTAAGTCACTTGTTGACCACTAAGCTTATAGAAAACACACACGGCAAATACAGACTTCAAAAATAAAAGCACTCCATTCCTGTCTGTCTGTCCCTATCTATATCCCTCTCTCTGACTCTCTCTCTGTCTCTGTAAAAAACTAAAATAAAAATAAAGTTGGACTTAACCCTTTAAAAAAATAAAATAAAAGCAATGTAAAGATATTTTCAGATAAAGAAATTCTGAGAGAATGGGTTGCCCAAAGACCTGTAGTACAAGATATATCAAAAAAAGTTTTAGGGGCTAAAAAAAAATGTAAAAATAGAAAATCTATCTAAAGAAAGCATGAGAAACACCAAAAATTGATTTATGTAGATAAATATAAAGTTTTTATATTTAAGTTATTTGAAGTCAACGAACTGTAATATAACATTGTATAATGGGGCTTATATGTAATTATAAATTACATGTCAATAATAACACAGAGAACACAAGAGATAGTTGTTCTGTTCTTATGTTGGAGGTCCCCAAGACCACTTGCAGAGTTCATGACTTCCTAGGGGAATCTCATGGGACTTGGCATAGCATACAGCCATACTCACTACCATGATTTATTTCAGTGACAGAATACAAAGTAAAGTCAGCAAAGGGAAAAGGTGAGAGAAGCAAAATCTGGAGGAAATCAGGCACAGGCTTCCCGGGTCCTCTCCCAAGAGAGTTACATATATTTTGACACCAGCCGTTCAATAAGTGAAATAATAGTTTTTGCTTGTGTTTTTCCTTTCATCTGAAGGCTACTGCTACAGCATGTTGTGTAGTATTAAAAAAAAAGGTTTATAGTAAAAATAAGAATATTTTATTTCTATTTTAGAATTTAAATTTATAGTATGAAGTTTGATTTTGCACAGAGCCTATGAAATTATGATTTTAGCATCCAGATCTTGTTTTTCTTTGTATCATAAGACTTAGGAGATAATTCCTCATCTTTCCTAAATTAGATGAAAATGAAAGACTTCAGGACAAATGGCTACACAAAAAAAGTACTAATTCTCTTTACTTTATAAATGAGGGGGAGAATCAGATCAGAAACCTTTAGAACAAAGCAATTCTCTAACACACTGTATTGTTTTCTATTCTCCCTTTGTCTTGCCTTCCTCACCAACTATCTTTGCTTAAACATACTCAGTTAGCATTTAGCACAATACAGTTACTCTTAAATTATACACCAGGAAAATGCTATTGAAAACCTTTATCTCCTACCACTTTGTCTTCTCAATAACAACAACTCTCTTGTGCTTTTATCCGTCTGCGCCTCACTGTGATGAGGTGGAGAACAAAGGTAGAGTTATTAGTGTGGAAACAGACGCACAAGGAACAAAGTGATTTACCGGGAGTATGTGCAGCCTAGATATGCTCTTTCTCAACTCCGGGGTTCTCATGCTCCTCTGCTGAAAGTTGAAAATTATGTTAGCAACAAAAGGAGTCTTTTAAGAATGTCAAATAAATTGTTTAATATAATAAAGTATATAGCATATATTTAAATATGGATGTTTTAATTTGGGGCTAGTAATGTCCCTTTAAATATAGTTTATTTAAAATAGAATTACATAGCATCATTTTTAATTAACTCAATTTTTTCTGACCATCCAAGGTGTTACCATGTTTTTTATTTAGTGAAAATAGCTGTAAATAGGAATAAAGAAATCTAGTTGTAGACAACTAAAACACTGTCTGACTTTGGGAAGTAATTTCCATTTCCTGAAACTCAATTTCTTTATATGTAAAATAAAACTTTAGGACCACTTTTAGATATAAAATTCTGAAATCTTAATTCTCTAGGTGGCAGTTAAGTAACATGGATTGGGATATATGTTTTTGGTTTTAGTCTGGACCTAAGGAGAGAAAGAAAAGGAATAATATTGCATGCCTAGTATGTAGGTGAATAAGCAGAGCCCAAGTTTATTTTTATTATTGTTGTTTTATGTGTTATTTTGAAAAACTTATACCTAAAAAAATTAAACTTATTATCCTGGATTCTGCTAAATAAAAAACCTACATCACAAGGAAAAATGGTGCCATTATATAACTGCTAATAATTTCTGCTAAATGAAGGAAATCTTTTGATTCCTGTAATATCAGTGTAATATAATATTCCTGTAATAGTTTCTGAACATTGATTTTTCTCTCACTAGGAACATCTTTATCCTTTAATTATCTATATTTTTCAGAAAAGCAGAGTTATTTGCATAAGAAATTAGATGGCTACAAAATACAAAAGAATGATAGCTTTTACCTCATAGAACAGGAACCCAGTGTGAGGTTGTGCCAATTACTTCTATTCTAATTAAGTGGGGTCTGTTATCCTCACTGCCATTTCAGTAAGCCTAGTCCTATAATGTTTTCTCTCTATGTGATCCTTGGCTTACAGAGCCATCCTTTCTTTTGGCAAAGGCATATCCTCTGGTCTCTTCTATAGTGGTTTTTTTCTACTCCAACATGGCTGTTTTTCTGAGTTTAGCAAGTTTTCAACCTCAGCACTATTGATGCTCTGGTCAGATCATAGAGGGTGTTGTGTGCATGGTCAGATGTTTAGCAGTATCCCTGACTTCTGTACTGTAGATGCCACTAGCACCTCTCTAGTTGTGACAACAAAAAATATCTCCAGATATTGCCAATACTGAGGGAGAGTCAAGATTGTCCCGGTTGAAAACTTTTATGCTATGGGAATTCTGGAATCGCAAGCTGACTTAGCATGGGCCATAACTTCTACAAATACTCTTAAGTTTATACTATACTAACAAATACTGGTGAGATGCAGGTAGAACATAATCCTGAGAAAGATAGAATGAATACAGAAGATTCTTATTTTAAGTTGGACAAGATTTCTTGATATGGGTATGAGTCAGTGTGCTCATGTGTAAGATTGGGAATGATTTAAATCGTTTGCTTAGCTGGATGCCTGAAAGCAGAACCCCCATGCGGGCCCACTCTGAAAAAGCTAAAATCCTAAAATCCTGAGGCTCAGAAGAAGAAAAAGCTCTCCAAGTGATCCAGTTTGAAATTTTTTTTTTTTTTTTGTATTTTTCTGAAGCTGGAAACGGGGAGAGACAGTCAGACAGACTCCCGCATGCGCCCCACGGGGATCCACCTGGCATGCCCACCAGGGGGCGATGTTCTGCCCCTCCAGGGCATCACTCTGTTGCAACCAGAGCCACTCTAGCGCCTGGGGCAGAGACCAAGGAGCCATCCCCAGCGCCCGGGCCATCTTTGCTCCAATGGAGCCTCGGCTGCAGGAGGGGAAGAGAGAGACAGAGAGGAAGGAGAGGGGGAGGGGTGGAGAAGCAGATGGGCGCTTCTCCTGTGTGCCCTGGCTGGGAATCGAACCCGGGACTTCTGCACGCCAGGCCGACACTCTACCACTGAGCCAACCGGCCAGGGCCCCAGTTTGAAATTTAAGTAGCTTTGTTTCTGGGTGCTTACTAACCAGTATATTCAAATGGACTGAAAGTATGTAAGGCAGCTTGGGATTCTTAAAATGGACAGAGCTTTGGGCAGTGCATCTGGTGGTCTACTTTGTGTGAAATTAAAAGTACTCTGGATTAGCCCATACATGAAATCATGGGCACGGACTATGGCTTGCTGGCTTCTCAGGGAAGTAGAAGGAGAAAGAATAACAGAGACAGGAAGTTCTGGGATAAGGACATGCATATGTATGTATAGAAATGGGAATGAAGTATGAAGGTCTGTGTGTCACACACTCATACACACCAGAAAGCATCCACCAGAGAAGAAGCACTAAATAACTCAGCAGACAAAATGATTTGTTTACTGTAGTTACTCAAGCCTTTGTCACTGATTACTGGAGTGCTGGCACCATTAGCACCTGAGTAAAGTGCCATGGCGGTGGAGATGTAGCTTATTCATGGAGTCCAAAATTCAAACTTCCAGAAACAGATACTAACATTGATCTCCTTATTTAGCACACTTTCTTAAGGAGTGTACAAATACAAATTGACTACCTTGGACCTCTTCTATCCTGATGACACAGCAGAAAGTCCCTCTGACAGAAATAGACAGGTATTCTGGTTCATTTTGTCTGCCCCCCCCCCCTGCAGGATGACACCTTACATGAATATGACATCAGAGCAGGGGACATATTTTAGAGCAGTGGTCCCCAACCTTTTTTGGGCCACGAACTGGTTTAATGTCAGAAAATATTTTCACGGACCGGCCTTTAGGGTGGGACGGATAAATGTATCACGTGACCAAGACAAGCGTCAAGAGTGAGTCTTAGACAGATGTTTCAGAGGGAATCTGGTCATTTTTTTAAAATAAAACATCGTTCAGACTTAAATATAAATAAAACGGAAATAATGTAAGTTATTTATTCTTTCTCTGTGGACTGGTACCAAATGGCCCACGGACTGGTACCGGTCCGCAGCCTGGGGGTTGGGGACCACTGTTTTAGAGCAAAGATGATTCTAGAGTGGGATCATATTACATTCCAAACCATCCAAAAGCTGCTGGCCCACACAGCACTGGAACAGCCTGGTAAATTCATAGCTGAAGGAGGTAGTTTGAAGATGACACAGTGTGAGACCATCATCTGCAATGCAACAAAGGAGTATAAACTTTAAATAAAAAACCCACTGAATGGAAAAAAAATTGTCATTTATTCATCTGATAAGAGCTTAATATCCAAAATTTACAAGGATATTATAGTACTCAACACCAAAAAAAAACAAACAATCAAATTAAGAAAATGGGCAAAGGACCTGAATAGACACTTTTCCAAAGAAGACATACAGATGGCCAGCAGGAAAGATGCTCAATGTCACTGATCACCAGAGAAACAAAGAGTAAAACACAATGAGACATCACCTCACACCTGTCCTACTGGCTGTCATCAATAAATTAACAAATAACAAGTGTTGGCATGAATGTGGGGAAAAGGGAACCCTCGTGCACTGTTGGTGGGGGTACAGATTGATGCAGTCACTGTGGAAAACAGTATGGAGTTACCTCAAAATATTAAAAATGGAACTGCCCTATGACTCATCAATTCCACTTCTGGAAATATATCCAAAGAAACCTGAAACACTAATTTGAAAGAATATATGCACCCCTATGTTCATCACAATATTATTTACAATAGCCAAGATTTGGAAGCAGCCCAAGTGTCCATCAGTAGATGAGTGGATAAAAAAAGCTGTAGTACATTTTCAGAATGGAACACTACTCAGCCGTAAAAAAGAGCATGGATGGACCTAGAGACTATTATGCTAAGTGAAAAAAGACAGAGATTTCACTTATATGTGGAACCTAATGAACAAAATAAATTAACTAACAAAATAGAGACAGACTCATAGATACAGAGAACAGACTGAGAACAGCTGTCAGAGGGGAAGGGGGTTGGGGCAGTAAGTAAAAAGGTGAGGGGACTAAACAAAGAAAAAAACTTACAGACATAGACAGCAGTGGGGGACTTCAGGAGGCAAAGAGGGATGAAGTGGTGGGGGAGGGTACAGTGAGAAGAGATGGCGATGGAGACTTAACTTGAGGTGAACACAATGCTGTACACCAGTGATATATTGTAAAATTGTGTACCTGAAATCTGTATAATTTTAAAAACCAATGTGACCCCAATAAATTCTAAAAAAAATTTAAAAAAATAAGTAAAAACCTTTATGTGGCAATCTAGTCCTAATAGGAAGAACAGATGAATCAGGAACAAACTTGTAGTAGCAGAAACAGCCTCGCCTATCAGCACTTCAAGTGACCCATTTGGGAATTTATGCTGCTTTTCCTTGCAATTCTATGCTGCTTTTCCTTGCAATTCTATGCATTGCAGATTTACATGTCTTGGTCCCCAAAGTAACAGGGCTTTTCCTCTGAGGCTACTGCAATAATTCCATTGAATTACATTTTTAAATGATAATGTTAATAATAAGTACATAAATTTAAGGCATATTTCTCAAACCCCTGTTACATGCCAGGCACTGCCTCACTTTGGCCCTTGTTGGGCAACTGTATCCAATAACAGATCGTATATCCAAATCCGCATTTTGTTACCTGCTCTACAAAAATGAAGATCGGTCCTCCAAAGATTTTACTTTTACCAGTTGCTTTGATGAGCTTGTTAAACTTTATCAGAAGAGGGAGCTGAAAAGATGTCGCATGTGCGAGTTTTCTAGCTGCGCTCTTGGAAGACTCCCACAGTGCACCGCTGCCCAGGGCCTGGTCACCACGGTGAGGACATCCTCTCCAGCGTCCAGTTCTAACGGTGGATGCTGTGTCCCTAGTACCTAGCTTCTACAGTGGGATGTGAGAACTACTTGCCTGCAAAAGCGTGCATACTAACTAATCCAGAGACCGTGTCCCAGAACAGCTCCTTTATCATGCCCTCACACTCTGGGCCAATATCCACCTGCCCTAACTATCCCAGGGCCATGGAGCAAACCAATAGGGACAGCCCCTGTGCCCCAGAGCCTGCAGAAATTATTCAAACTAGCCAATCACAAGCCCGCTTCCCCTGCCTTGTGTTTTCCTGCCTGTGGAGACCATGGCACAGGTCCTCGCCCATGTTTCCTCCTCACAGTTTCTGCCTCTCAGCCGACACTGGGGCTTCCTCATGTCCCACCCCCCATGCATGTTCCCTCCTCTTGAGGTGTATGACAGTCATCTCCGGATCTGTTGGCCTCACCATACCTAAATAACAAAAACGTACATTTTAAAACAGGTGCCTTTTCCAGCCCCAGGCTTCCACAGCTCAAGGCTCAGCATTACTCAGGAGCCAGCTGCCTCCCAGCACCTATGGGTGATTTCAGAGTCAAGCACCCCCAGAGAGATCTCTCCCCGGGAACGCTTTCTCTAGCGACCAAGAGAGGGATTCCTGGCAAATTCTGAAGGACAGATTTCCTGCAGGTTCCACCACAACATCTCTTTCAGTGAGCCAAGATTATTCTCCCTCCACCAAAGTCCGGAACTCAGGCCTGAGGGACAGGAGGCTCTTCTGTGGACATGTTATCTCGGCCCCAGGGCACTGACAGTTTCTTATCTGCTCCATCTTTTTTGTCTTCAATCCCTTGTTACTGTATAATTAATGCACCTTTATGTCAAACAGTTTTATCTCCTAAGTGGATTCAGATTTATGGAATATTAAAGTGTATGCGGTTATTAAGAAATGAATGAGTTTTCCCTTTTTCCCTGCTAGCACACCCAATAGGAATTAGACATTTAATGATATTCTTATTGGTATTAAGTGTTCAGCAAAAGTTTAGGAAAAAAGTCCTTTCCCTAATACTTAGCATACTGATTTGCCTTATAGTAGTTATTTAACCAATTGTCACAAGGGGAGTAATAATATTCTTTGTGAATAAAGAACTAGTTACTCATTCTCACTTATATATAACTATTGCTATTTAATTTTATTAAAAATTTTCTGGACCAAGGAAATTTTCAGTATCTATATGCACATGTAGAAAATCAAACTTAGGGGAAAATACCGTGAAATTTAAAAGAATGTCATGATAGTCCCAATTATACAAGACAATGAATATATTTTACTAAAGAACTTTATCACATTACCATTGATATACTTTCTAGTATCCTTCAATTTGGATGACCTGATGTTTCCATTGCTTAACTGAAAGTTTGGCCTCCAAATATGTAATTCTATAAACAAAGAAAGGTCATGCCATGTGACAGGCACCCTATGGAAGAGAAATTTTGATAGATCCACACAAATAAAGCCTAAGTCAAAATAGGAATAATACAGACTTTCTGTATTATGGCATGTTTATAAAATTGTCTTTTTCTTTTAATGTTCTTCCAACAAAAGTGAACACTGGAGAAGCCCCAATGCATATGAGCAATTTCTGTAGGAAAAGTATTAATTCTTCAATATCTTTTCTTCTTTATCTAAAAGATTCACAATTAATAACTGTTTAGAATTAGTAGTAAATTTTATAAAGAAGTTAGAAGATAAATACCAGGGATTAAACTTCATAAATTCATTAATTTCCCACATTATTTCTGCTATTGACATTCTGTTTCCCCATAGCTAACTAGCAGTAAAATCCTTTACATAAAAAGAAAACTAAGATGTTTATTAAAGCCAGATATATCAGAATCTTAAACAAACAAACAAAAGAAAAAACAGGTGTTAAATGACCTCAAGATTGTTTCTCCATGAGTAAAGCACCAAACTGCTTTGTTTATCAACACGGTTTTTTCCCTCTTTACCACTATATACTATCCCCATAACTACAAGATTTTTTTTTTTAAGTTAGAGGAGGGTAGATAGACTCCCACATGCACCCTGAGCAGGATCCACCTAGCAACCCCCTTCTGGGACCCATGCTTGAATCAACTGAGCTAGCCTCGGCGCCCATGGCCAACACTCAAACCAATTGAGCCACTGGCTGAGGGAGGGAAAAGGGAGAGTATGTTAAGCCTAATTCGGAGGGACCCGAAACATTGAATACAGGAACAAGGTCCGTAAGTTACACATCAAAGCTTTATTGTCTAGCTTGGCCAAGCGGTGGCTACTCCAACAGAATTCTGAAGGAAAGTGTGCTCCGGCCCTTTGATCTACTTAGTTTTTATAGTTTTGTAAGTGGGAAGTACAGAAGCAAAAATTGCAATTAGGAGCCCCTTACCGCTATTGGTTATAGTCATATGTCCTTTAACATAATAGGACCTCGTTCAATTTGCAAGCCATACATCCTTTTGGGGAAAACAAAGTTTACAAGCCAACACAATGGTAGAAAGATGTCTCTTTACATATTAAAAGGCATTCCTATATTATCTAGTGTTCATCTGCTATCTCTCTGTACTGAGTCAAACGTGTTAACTACACGTATTTACATAGGCGAGGTAGTTTTGGTGGGGACAAATACCCGCAAATGGCTCATTGCTATGAAAAAAGGTTTATTTTGGCTTTTCTCTCCCTGTACCTGGCTAGCCATTCACCCTTTTCCCGACAGGCATGGTGGAATGTCTGGGGATCCATGTTTTCCTCCGCTTTGCATTTACAATACAATGCCAAGGGCCATCCTGACTATGCCAATCACACAGTACAGAGACTATTCTCACAATTTCTCTGCACATCTTAACCCAAATCAACAAAATGTTTCTCAAGCCTCCCAAAAGCTACAGAATTAATATTAATATTAATTCTGTAGCTTTTGGTACTTTACAACACCTGCGGGTGAGGTGGCTCAGTGGCTCCTCAGAGAGAAGCGTGAGAGAGAGGAAGAGAAGCAGATGATTGCTTTGCATGTGTGCCCTGACCAGAGATCGAACCCAGGATGTCCACACACCAGGCTGACACTATATCCACTGAGCCAGCTGGCCAGGGCTAGGCTTTTTTGGTCATATCTCATAAGCTCTCCATTTTGACCCTCATGTATGATAAAAACCTACTATGAAAGGAAAAACTTAACAGATGGTAATACAGAAATAAGCAGGCTTTGAAAAATTAGATTCCTGAATTCTAATTTTAGAATTGCTAATCATTACAACATTTAAGTGAACATCTCAGCTTGCACTCTGAATTCTGGAACTACAGAGGAAAGGCAGGAATTCTTGTTTACTAAGTAAGCAAAGGGAAGACAAGCTGGGGAAGGGGAAGCAAGGGTGTAGAAGCTTTTAAAGCAGGGGTTCCCAAACTATGGCCCGCGGGCCAC
Organism: Saccopteryx leptura; assembly: GCF_036850995.1. Lineage (NCBI taxonomy): Eukaryota > Metazoa > Chordata > Mammalia > Chiroptera > Emballonuridae > Saccopteryx > Saccopteryx leptura. Next base: position 49,291,114 of record NC_089514.1, on the reverse strand, counting down.
ATGCGGCCCCCTGAGGCCATTTATCTGGCCCCCGCTGCACTTCCGGAAGGGGCACCTCTTTCATTGGTGGTCAGTGACAGGAGCATAGTTCCCATTGAAATACTGGTCAGCTTGTTGATTTATATTTACTTGTTCTTTATTTTAAATATTGTATTTGTTCCCATTTTGTTTTCTTACTTTAAAATAAGATATGTGCAGTGTGCATAAGGATTTGTTCATAGTTTTTTTATAGTCTGGCCCTCCAATGGTCTGAGGGATAGTGAACTGGCCCCCTGTGTTAAAAGTTTGGGGACCCCTGTTTTAAAGGGAAGCAGCTAACTCATTCATTTGATATATTTAAATCACACTGGGCAAAACACTTAAAGAGAAATGATGGGAAACAGATATGCTGTGGTCTCAAGGCTAGAGAAAGCATAACCTTAGTGGTCTTGTGATGTGATTAAACAACTTGATCCTAGCCTTTTTACTAATTTTGCTGAAGAAGAAACCAATTAGTGGCAATTACAGCTATTGGCTTGGCTTTATCAGGTGGACACCTGCTAGGAACTAAACCGATAATTGATTAATTTCAAATGTGTCAGCAGCAGCTGTCAGGTGGTAACAATTTCAAGTCTTGTCTAACCTAAGCGGGAAGCAAGCCAGGGGGATAAGGGTAAAATTGCATAAGAATCTATGATACAACATCATCTATTATACAAGCATTTAGTCACTTATTTGGTTCCAGTGTTTCATTTAAAAACAATGGATTTTTTATAAAAGGAGGATGGGTTGCCATTGTATCAGGCATACCATACAGACTCTAAATGTCAGCACAAACAATATGCTTTTGAATTGTAACTTAAAGTGCTTTATATAAACAAAATAGCATAGCATTGATGTGCCTTTTAACAATTCCTAAGTGTTTACTCTTACTGTGAATGCTTAAAACCTGCAAACCCTACATTCTTAATTGCCAATTAGAACCTATTGAAAGCCCCTCTTTGTCTTCCCTAGGCTCTTAAAGTGATAAAAAGAAAATCCCAGTCAAAGGGATAAGCACCAGGCTAGCTCTGGCCTCCATCTCTCTCTCCTGCCTCCTCTTCCAGCACACACCCCACGCTTACCCTTTTCAACCCCTCTGTTCTTTCAAGTCCTGAACCAGTCCTGTTCCCTTCTACCAAAGGATCTTTAACCATGCTGTTGCCTCTGCTAGAACACTCTTCTCTTCCTTCCTTAAATTAACGTCTGCTCCTGCTCCTGCTGCAAAGCTCAGTGCAAGAGCACTCCCTCAGGGCTGGTTCCCTGAGACCCCTCCCTAGGTCACTGCCCTGCTCTAAGCTCTGACGGGACCTCTATCCACTGTTGTTTCACTTGGGCTATTGTGGATTACTGCCTTTCTGCCCTGCTAACATCTAAACTCAGGGTAGGAGCTGGCTCTTCTTTGCTCACCATTATATCATCACCCAGAAAAGTACACAATATGTATTTGTTGAACAAGAGTTCCAGGGAAGTAGGTAATTGAACATCATTACAGAAATCATATAGTATGTGTGAGAAAATTGCATTTGGGTTTTATATTTACAAAGTCATCACCTAACTTCAAACCCACATGCTCACTTCAATTTCTCTTATATCATTTGATTATGTTCTATTACTGGTTGTATATGGGCAACTGTATTTCCTGAATCATGAAATAAAAGTGCAGTAAGTTTGGGGTGGGGGAGAAATGCATAGTGAAGCAATATCAACAAAGCAAAAGTTACTTCTCGTGGGCGCCCGCTTGTGTTACCGGACAGAGTGGCAGAGCCAGAGGTCTTTGAATGGCCGGAAAGCCCGCCTGATTATGCTAGCAGCTCTGACTGACTGAGCCTTACCCAGAGCCCTGTGCTGAGTGGAAATAGAGTGGGGAGTTGCCAGCTCTTTGAGCCTCTTACTATCCAGGCAGAGGCAGCAGCAACCCCATAGCTGGATTATCAGGCTACTAATTGAGGAAGGAAAGACTAGGAGAAAGGCTCCAGGAACACGGACTCTCTCACTGTCGGAGCCTATAAATGCTAATGAGCTTCGACTGCCAACGAGACTAAAGCACAATACATGACATTGCCATAGAGACTTATCAACTTCAAACCTCCACCTGAGCGTGCCAAAGGGGCAAAACCCGGGGTACAGAGTCACCGAACAGGAAGAGGGAGAGAAAAGAAAAAGCAAGAAGATAACCTCTCAAAATCAAGAATAATCTGCAGACTTTATAACCTATCCCATTTTATTATATTTGTTCGTTTGTTTCTCTTATCTTCATTCTTGATACTTTTTTTTTCCTCCTCCAATTTGGCCAATTAACTCTCTACCGGTCTTACTCTCTCCTCTCCTTGAACTACACTACCCATAAGTGTTACATCTCCCATTATCTTTTCTCTTCTCTTCCTTTCTCTCTATGAGGGTTGCACTCCAAAACCCTTAACTCTCTCTCTCTCTCTCTCTCTCCTTTCTTTTTTCTTCTTTTAGTGGTTCCCTCTTTTTATCTCTCTCTCTCTTTTTTTTCTCCCTCTATATTAGTTTCTTCCTTTCTCCTTTACATCTCCTCTCATTCAAACCTCAATAACAAACAAATTATCTTATCTGGGACTCAAACTTATGTTTGTGGCATTTTGGGGGGTTTTTACTTCACCTTTTTAACTCACTAGCAGTGCTCCCATCCCTGGCTCTCCATATTATCTAGTTCTTGTTCCACTAAATACAATAGTAATTTTTTAATTTGTCCCCCCATTTTTCCGTTTTCCTCTTAATCCTCTCATCATAGCTCTTAGACAACCAACACCTAAAAGCAAATCATTTTATTCTTGACCCAAATTTTTTCCTTATTTGCTTTTTGTGGGTCCATACGCTCTTTTTTTTTTCTTTTTTGGCCCTTTATTACTTTTCCCCAATTCAGGCCTTCCATCACAGGCATTGTTTGTTATAATTCACAGTCCACCACAAGATTTTATCAAGAAAGAGGGGAGAGGAGAGGAGAGGAAAAAAGGAGGGGGGGAATAATTTCCTTTTTTTTTTTTTTTAAATTTTTATTTTATTTTATTTTTCTTTATTTCATTATTAATTTTTTTTAAAAAAACAACTCTTTTCGATTTTTTATTTTTTTTATTATTTTTTTAAACTTTTTATTCTTTATTAAATCTCATTAATACTATCAACAAAACCACCCTCAGATGCCATTAAGGAAGAGAAAATCGAATATCATGGATACAAAAGAAAGAGAGGTAACACAGCTAGATGAGGAAAAATCTATGGAGAAAAAATTTAATATATTGGAAACCTTGGAACTAAATGACAGAGAATTCAAGATAGAAATCCTAAAAATCCTCCGAGATATACAAGAAAACACAGAAAGGCAATTTAGGGATCTCAGAAAACAACTCAATGAACACAAAGAATATATGTCCAAGGAAATTGAAACTATAAAAACAAATCAAACAGAGATGAAAAACACAATTCACGAGCTGAAAAACGAAGTAACAAGCTTAGCTAATAGAACAGGTCAGATAGAAGAGAGGATTAGTGAAATAGAAGACAAGCAACTTGAGGCACAACAGAGAGAAGAAGAAAGAGACTCAAAAATTTAAAAAAATGAGATAGCCCTACAAGAATTATCTGACTCCATCAAAAAGAATAACATAAGAATAATAGGTATATCAGAGGGAGAAGAGAGAGAAAATGGAATGGAGAACATACTCAAACAAATAATAGATGAGAACTTCCCAAGCCTGTGGAAAGAACTAAAGCCTAAAGTTCAAGAAGCGAACAGAACTCCAAGTTTTCTTAACCCCAACAAACCTACTCCAAGGCATATCATAATGAAATTGACACAAACCAACAGCAAAGAAAAAATTCTCAAGGCAGCCAGGGAAAAGAAGAATACAACATATAAAGGAAGGCCCATTAGATTATCATCAGATTTCTCAGCAGAAACTCTACAAGCGAGAAGAGAGTGGACCCCAATATTTAAAGTCCTGAAAGAGAGGAACTTTCAGCCACGAATACTATACCCATCAAAGCTATCCTTCAAATACGAAGGAGAAATAAAAACATTCACAGATACAGAAAAGATGAGGGAATTTATCATCAGAAAACCCCCACTCCAGGAATTACTAAAGGGGGTTCTCCAATCAGATACAAAGAACAAAAAAAAACAGAGCCACAAGTAAAAGCTCCAAGAAGAACACAATAAAACCAAATTTAAACTGTGACAACAACAAAAAGAAAGAGGGGGAGAAGATGGAGATTAACAGTAGCAAAGGACGATGGAGTGCAAAAGTACTCACAAAATAGTTCGCTACAATGAACAAGGTAGGGACCCTTTTCATTATTCAAAGGTAACCACCATTGAAAAAACCACCACAGAAGCACATGAGATAAAAAAGATAGCAACAGAGGAAAGATGTATGGAATACAACCAAATAAAAACAAAAGATAGAAAAACAAAAGAGAAGGATCAAACAAGACACAAAACTAACAGAAAGCAAGATATAAAATGGCAATAGGGAACTCACAAGTATCAATAATTACACTAAATGTAAATGGATTAAACTCACCAATAAAAAGGCATAGAGTAGCAGAATGGATTAAAAAAGAAAATCCAACTGTATGCTGCCTACAGGAAACTCATCTAAGTAACAAGGATAAAAACAAATTCAAAGTGAAAGGCTGGAAAACAATACTCCAAGCAAATAACATCCAAAAAAAAGCAGGTGTAGCAATACTCATATCGGATAATGCTGACTACAAGACAGGAAAAGTACTCAGAGACAAAAATGGCCATTTCATAATGGCTAAGGGGACACTGAATCAAGAAGACATAACAATTCTTAATATATATGCACCAAACCAAGGAGCACCAAAATATATAAGACAGCTACTTATTGATCTTAAAACAAAAACTGACAAAAATACAATCATACTTAGAGACCTCAATACACCGCTGACGGCTCTAGATCGGTCATCCAAACAGAGAATCAACAAAGACATAGTGGCCTTAAACAAAACACTAGAGCACCTGGATATGATAGACATCTACAGGACATTTCATTCCAAAGTGACTGAGTATACATTTTTCTCCAGTGTACATGGATCATTCTCAAGAATTGACCATATGTTGGGCCACAAAAACAACATCAGCAAATTCAGAAAAATTGAAGTTGTACCAAGCATATTTTCTGATCATAAAGCCTTGAAACTAGAATTCAACTGCAAAAAAGAGGGAAAAAATCCCACAAAAATGTGGAAACTAAACAACATACTTTTAAAAAATGAATGGGTCAAAGAAGAAATAAGTGCAGATATCAAAAGATATATACATACTAATGAAAATGACAATACGACATATCAGAATCTATGGGATGCAGCAAAAGCAGTGATAAGAGGAAGTTCATATCACTTCAGGCATATATGAACAAACAAGAGAGAGCCCAAGTGAACCACTTAACTTCCCACCTTAAGGAACTAGAAAAAGAAGAACAAAGACAACCCAAAACCAGCCGAAGAAAGGAGATAATAAAAATCAGAGCAGAAATAAATGAATTAGAGAACAGAAAAACTATAGAAAAAATTAATAGAACAAGGAGCTGGTTCTTTGAAAAGATCAACAAAATTGACAAACCCTTGGCAAGACTTACCAAGGAAAAAAGAGAAAGAACTCATATAAACAAAATCCAAAATGAAAGAGGAGAAATCACCACGGACACCGTAGATATACAAAGAATTATTGTAGAATACTATGAAAAACTTTATGCCACTAAATTCAACAACCTAGAAGAAATGAATAAATTCCTAGAAAAATGCAACCTTCCTAGACTGAGTCAAGAAGAAGCAGAAAGCCTAAACAGACCTATCAGTAGAGAAGAAATAGAAAAAACCATTAAAAACCTCCCCAAAAATAAAAGTCCAGGCCCTGACGGCTATACCAGCGAATTTTATCAAACATTCAAAGAAGACTTGGTTCCTATTCTACTCAAAGTCTTCCAAAAAATTGAAGAAGAAGCAATACTTCCAAACACATTTTATGAGGCCAACATAACCCTCATACCAAAACCAGGCAAGGATGGCACAAAAAAAGAAAACTACAGACCAATATCTCTAATGAATACAGATGCTAAAATACTAAACAAAATACTAGCAAATCGAATACAATAACATATTAAAAAAATAATACATCATGATCAAGTGGGATTCATCCCAGAATCTCAAGGATGGTTCAACATACGTAAAACGGTTAATGTAATACACCATATCAACAAAACAAAGAACAAAAACCACATGATCTTATCAATAGACGCAGAAAAGGCTTTTGATAAAATACAACACAATTTTATGTTTAAGACTCTCAACAAAACAGGTATAGAAGGAAAATATCTCAACATGATAAAGGCCATATATGATAAACCATCAGCTAACATCATATTAAATGGCACTAAACTGAAGGCTTTCCCCCTTAAATCAGGAACAAGACAGGGTTGTCCACTCTCTCCACTCTTATTTAATGTGGTACTAGAGGTTCTAGCCAGAGCAATCAGACAAGACAAAGAAATAAAAGGCATCCATATCGGAAAAGAAGAAGTAAAGGTATCACTTTTTGCAGATGATATGATACTATACATCGAAAACCCCAAAGAATCCACAAAAAGACTACTAGAAACAATAAGCCAATACAGTAAGGTCGCAGGATACAAAATTAACATACAGAAGTCAATAGCCTTTCTATATGCCAACAATGAAACAACTGAGAAGGAACTCAAAAGAATAATCCCCTTCACAATTGCAACAAAAAAAATAAAATACTTAGGAATAAACATAACAAAGAATGTAAAGGACTTATATAATGAAAACTATTAACCATTGTTAAGGGAAATCGAAAAAGATATAATGAGATGGAAGAATATACCTTGTTCTTGGCTAGGAAGAATAAATATAATCAAGATGGCTATATTACCCAAAGCAATATACAAATTTAATGCAATTCCCATCAAACTTCCAATGACATTTTTTAAAGAAATAGAGCAAAAAATCATCAGATTTATATGGAACTATAAAAAACCCCGAATAGCCAAAGCAATCCTAAAGAAAAAGAATGAAGCTGGGGGCATTTCAATACCTGACTTCAAACTCTATTATAGGGCCACGACAATCAAAACAGCATGGTATTGGCAGAAAAATAGACACTCAGACCAATGGAACAGAATAGAAAATCCAGAAATAAAACCACATATATATAGTCAAATAATTTTTGATAAAGGGGCCAACAACACACAATGGAGAAAAGAAAGCCTCTTCAATAAATGGTGCTGGGAAAACTGGAAAGCCACATGCAAAAGAATGAAACTGGACTACAGTCTCTCCCCCTGTACAAAAATTAACTCAAAATGGATCAAAGATCTAAACATAAGACCTGAAACAATTAAGTACATAGAAGAAAACATAGGTACTCAACTCAGGGACCTGGGTTTTAAAGAGCATTTTATGAATTTGACTCCAATGGCAGAGAAGTGAAGGCAAAAATTAATGAATGGGACTACATCAGACTAAGAAGTTTTTGCTCAGCAAGAGAAACTGATAACAAAATAAACAGAAAGCCAACTAAATGGGAAATGATTTTTTCAAACGACAGCTCAGATAAGGGCCTAATATCCAAAATATACAAAGAACTCATAAAACTCAACCACAAACAAACAAACAATCCAATAAAAAAATGGAAAGAGGATATGAATAGACACTTCTCCCAGGAAGAAATACAAATGGCCAACAGATATATGAAAAGATGCTCATCTTCTTTAGCTATTAGAGAAATGCAAATCAAAACTACAATGAGATACCACCTCACACCTGTTCGATTAGCTGTTATTAGCAAGTCAGGTAACAGCAAATGTTGGAGAGGCTGTGGAGAAAAAGGAACCCTCATACACTGTTGGTGGGAATGTAAAGTAGTACAACCATTATGGAAGAAAGTATGGTGGTTCCTCAAAAAACTGAAAATAGAACTACCTTATGACCCAGCAATCCCTCTACTGGGTATATATCCCAAAAACTCAGAAACATTGATACGTAAAGACACATGCAGCCCCATGTTTATTGCAGCATTGTTCACAGTGGCCAGGACATGGAAACAACCAAAAAGCCCATCAATAGATGACTGGATAAAGAAGATGTGGCACATATACACTATGGAATACTACTCAGCCATAAGAAATGATGACATCGGATCATTTACAGCAAAATGGTGGGATCTTGATAACATGATACGAAGCGAAATAAGTAAATCAGAAAAAAACAGGAACTGTATTATTCCATACGTAGGTGGGACATAATAGTGAAACTAAGAGACATTGATAAGAGTGTGGTGGTTACGGGGGGGAGGGGGGAATGGGAGAGGGATAGGGGGTGGGGAGGGGCACAAAGAAAACAAGATAGAAGGTGACAGAGGACAATCTGACTTTGGGTGGTGGGTATGCAACATAATTGAACGACAAGATAACCTGGACTTGTTATCTTTGAATATATGTATCCTGATTTATTGATGTCACCCCATTAAAAAAATAAAATTATAAAAAAAAAAAAAAAAAAAAAGTTACTTCTCAGGTATAATTGCCACATACTCTCAAACAAGAAATAAAATTAGAGAAAATAAATAGAAAGTAAAATAATATCACAATGAAATGAGAATCCCTTATTACTATTAAAAATGATAAATTCTATTGAAATGAAGATAATAGATCTTTCTAAATCTTAATCAAAACTCGATTTTTAAATAAGATAGATGTAACATGAAGAAACTGGCATGTACATAGCAGTAGGTACACTAACAATATTATTAGATTAGTTAGGAAAGCTCTGTGTGTGTGTGTGTGTTGTGTGAATTTCACGCTAAGGTGTTTTGAATTAATCATGGAAAAAATGTAGAATCTCCATTATTTTTGTTAAAAGGGTTGACAGTATAAAATCATATTCATAACAATTAATCTAGAGAAAAGAGGCAGAATTACTATAAACACAGAGGCCATATTTTGCATATTGCAAACAGATAACCAAGACTATGTGGCTTACAATGGGAATGAACACAGGAGTTGGATATATCAGAGATTTTGAAGAGATAACTGTGTAAGTTTATAACACACATAATTAAAGGTGAGAAAAAAGATGAAAAGAAAATATGTTCAAAAGCTAATGAAAAGGTTAAGTTCTTTATAAGCACACCCAAAAAGAAGATGCTATCAGTCTTGTCCAACCTATTATTTTCTTACTTTTTTAATGCTTTTAGTTTTATTTGACTGTGCATAAATCACCACTGGTATTCTTAGTGTCCATACACATACAAGAATGCAAATATTTTTATACTCTAAATGAGTTTTGATTGCAATAGAAATGGTTTATGTAAAATCAGATTATTTTACTAGATTAAAATTCAATAATACAGTATGAAGGGAACTAAGCTAAATACTGTACTTATTTTTCTACATGTCTTCTTCACAAAAACAAGTGCTATAGAGGATAAACAAATCAAATCTTTCAAAATATCTGCCAATAACAAGTCAATCCAGCCTGACCGGTGGTGGTAGAGTGGGTAGCATGTCAACCTGGAACACTGAGGTCCTAGGTTCAAATCTCAAGGTGTGGGGCTTGAACCCGGGTCATCTGGCTGGAGTATGGCATCATCAACATGATCGCATGGTTGCTGGCTAGAGCTCAGAAGTTGCTGGTTTGAGCAAGGGGTCGCTGGCTCAGCTGTAGCTCCCCCCAAATAGAGACATGTATGAGAAGCAATCAATGAACAACTAAAGTGCTGCAACTATGAGTCGATGCTTCTCATTTCTCTCCCTTTCTCTCTCTCACTAAAATAAACAAACAAATAAACAAATAAATAAATAAATCCTGCAGCAAATTTAGTAATCAATAATATTTTAATTTTTTTAGAATCACATAATTATTCATCACATAACTATGCAATATTGTGGAGTTGAATGGTTTTCGAAATGTAAACTTAAGTCCTATTGTTGTATTTCGGGGGCTCTACAACCATTTAATAAAAATGGTATAAAACTTCACACATAATTTCAATCTTTAAATGTGTGATGACAGACAACATCCACAGAAAATATATTTGTGTTAAAATGCAACCCTGTAACACCATCATCACATTAACTTGTTCCTCAGGTTAACTCATCTTCTGCAGGTCTTAGTTTCTTCAGTCATATGCGTGCGTCTACTTCACCTTCTTGCCATCGATTTAAAAGTGTATGTAGGTACACAAAGAGTATTATGTTAAGTGAAAGAAATAAGCCTGATAAAGACAAATACCTATAATTTCACTTATATGTGGAATCTAAAAAAACAAAACAATAAACAAAATTAAACAAACAGACTCATAGCCACAGAGAAGAGACTGATGGCGCCAGAGGGGAGAGGAGTGGAGAGTAAGCAGAAAAGGGTAAAGGGATTGGGAAGTACAGTGTCCAGTTCAAAAATAAGTATTGGGAATAGAAGGCACACCACAGAGTTATAGTTGATAATATTGTTAGAGCTATACACAGCAATGGTGACTAGATTTACTGTGGTAAGCACTTCACAGATATATAAATATCGAATCACTATGTCGTACACCTGAAACTAACATAATATTGTATGAAAAGTATAATTAAAAATACATTTTAAAGAAGTTCAGTTCAGGACTATATCTCATTTTTTTAAAACACAATTCAGGCCTGAGCACATCATTAATGCAAATCAGTATAAGTGGGTGCATTACTCAGACACGTGTACCCATATCCAGCCCCATTAGCAAGGCTCAGTTGCATTGGCTCAGCACTTGTGAATGTCAGAATAAAAGTTCAAATGCAAAATAACAAGGGACCACATTATATTATAAAGTATTAGCAATAGTCTGGGGTTTCTTTTACTGATTTATATCTATTATGAAATAGATGTTATAACAGCGCTTCAGCTTCAACATTTCCTTCCAACACTCACCCACCAACACTTAATAGAAATTGCAAGGTAGGTCCTGGCCAGTGGCTCAGTGGCTAGAGCATGGGCCTGGTGGATGGGCCGATCCCGGCTTCAATTCCCAGTCAGGGCACACAGACAGCAGCGATGGGATTAGGAAGATACCATTTCACTTACACATATGGGTGAAGTTTTTCTCACAAAGTCACTTAACACTTCAAGATTTCCCTAAATGGTTCAGAGATATATTAGCTTATTGCATTTTAATGACAGTGTGATTTTTATTTTTTTGGTTTCATTTTAGAAACAACTGAGTAATTTCCAGAAACTGTCAGCAATGTTATTTCAAGCCATATGCTGCAGTTCGCTACCAATTCCAAATTAAAGAAAATATCTTAATTCTTTATATTTATATTTTCTACTTCAGATTTGTAGTAAACAGCTTTTTTTAAACTTAAATTTGAATAGCATTTTAATTTGTTTTTATTATTGTCTTCTTTGGAATTTCAAGCTATGACTCAAATCACATTCTGACCAATTGATTCCTGGAAGTTATTTGCACATGGTTTGAAACAAAATAATATGTTTCACAAAAATCCTTGTTTTACTCAATTTGTTATCCCATCTGTAACCATTTTTTAAGTCTCTGATTTTTTTTTATTAATAAAGCAGCTCAAGGTACATAAATGAATTATTTGGATAGACTGTCATCTTGTCATAGACTTGAGTTTTAACATATTTTCAAAATACCAGTTATTTTTTAACTTGACATTTCATCTTCTTTTATTTTACATACATATTTACTCACAAATGTATAATTTCAAGTCATTAAATTTTCTATTATTTTCAATAAAAGATACTATTAATAATTATAGAAATGTGAGATAAGAAATTAAGACAACAATAGCCCTGGCCGGTTGGCTCAGCGGTAGAGCGTCGGCCTAGCGTGCGGAGGACCCGGGTTCGATTCCCGGCCAGGGCACACAGGAGAAGCGCCCATCTGCTTCTCCACCCCTCCGCCGCGCTTTCCTCTCTGTCTCTCTCTTCCCCTCCCGCAGCCAAGGCTCCATTGGAGCAAAGATGGCCCGGGCGCTGGGGATGGCTCCTTGGCCTCTGCCTCAGGCGCTAGAGTGGCTCTGGTCGCAACATGGCGACACCCAGGATGGGCAGAGCATCGCCCCCTGGTGGGTAGAGCATCGCCCCTGGTGGGCGTGCCGGGTGGATCCTGGTTGGGCGCATGCGGGAGTCTGTCTGACTGTCTCTCCCTGTTTCCAGCTTCAGAAAAATGAAAAGAAAAAAAAATATATAAAAAAAAAAAAAAAAAAAGAAATTAAGACAACAATAATTAAATTCTTAAAAAGTAAAAAAATACTAAGGTTGTTTGTAACAAATTACACAATTAAAAAACATTATTTAATTTTTTATAATTGATTGATTTTAAAGAGAGAGAGAGAGAGAAATGGAGAGCGAGAGAGAAAGAGAGAGAGAGAAAGAGAGAAACAACAATTTGTTGTTCCTTCCATTTATGCCTTCATTGGTTGATTCTTGTATGTGCCCTGACAGGGGATTGAACCCGCAACCTTGGCATATGGGGACAATGCTCTAACCAACTGAGCTACCTAGCCAGGGTAAAGAAACCTGTTTAAAAGGGGGAAAATGTATTACTGTGCACATACTACATATAAAATTATATAACATATTACTAAAAAAAAAGAACCTACATTTGAAGTATGCACAATCTAATAGAAGAGACCAATCATCTAATATATAATGTAAGCAGACTACAAAAATTAAACGTTCTAATAAACTCTTTAATTAAAACTGGATACAGATAAATGATAAGCAGAATGCAAAAAAATGATCAAAATGATATTTGTTTGGATTGTCAAAGAAAGTATCACAGGAATAGTTTGCCAGAGAATATTGGGAAGGAAGAAACTAAGAAAGCCATGTTTTTAGAATAAAAGATGGAGATTACAAATTACAAACATTACTCCTCACAAAAGATCATTTAGATGATGACTAAGAATGCAGAATTCTGGCAGTTGCCCCAGTAGACATGCCATCTATTTTTCTTCTGCTGTGTATTTTCACATTCTGTTCATTCATATTTTTCCCTTCCCTACTCATTTTTTTCTCCATGATCCCTTGCAATCTTTTCCTCCTTTAAATGTCAAGTTGAGAATCAGAACTTCTGTGAAGCCCTCCCTGACTCATTTGAAAGACTTGGGAATTTATTCTGCTTAATTCTAATTGATTCCAATTAGAGCCACTTTTCTAAGACACTGGCTCTCAATCTTGGTTACAGATTAGAATCATTTAAGGGTGGGCCATCATACCACCCTTAGAGACTCATATTTAAGGTTATGGAGTACCCTGGGCATTGGAATTAAAAAAAAAAGGTTAAAAAAATTCCAATCTCAAGTGATTCTAAAGTTTAGCAAAGTTTGCGGACCATTGGTGTGTTAGTTGCAATATTTGAGTTGTTTATGTAAGGCTTCACCCATATGCTATGTGAAACTGGATTTGTACAAAAGAGGACCCCTGTTCTCATGTTATGTGTTGCAGATCTAAAGAGCAAGAGCTTTTTTACTCTTAGACCAGTTGAGTTGAAATAGCAATTTACTAAGGATGTGCCTTTGGACAAGTAATTTTTTTTTTTAAATAAATTTTTATTTTAATGGGGTGACATCAATAAATCAGGGTACATACATTCAAAGAAAACATTTCCAGGTTATCTTGTCATTTAGTTCTGTTGCATACCCATCACCCGAAGCGAGATCATCCTCCACCACCCTCCATCCAGTTCTCTCTGTAGCCCTCCCCCTCCCCCTCTCCCTCCTTCCCTCCCCCCACCTCCCCATAGCCACCACACTCCTGTCCATGCCTCTTAGTCTCGCTTTTATGTCCCACCAATGTATGGAATCCTGCAGTTCCTGTTTTTTTCTGATTCGCTTATTTCACCCCGCACAATGCTACCAAGACTCCACCATTCCTCTATAAGTGATCCAATGTCACCATTTCTCCTAGCTGAATAGTATACCATGGTGTATATGTGCCCCATCTTCTTCATCCAGTCCTCTATTTTTTTTACAGTGATTAAAAGCCTTTAAGCAAACTCTTGGCCAATACAGCAAGAATCCCTAAAAGAGTAGTGTCCTTAACATGTTCCCCAAGTCCAAGTTGGCCCCATCACCATGGCAAACCCCTGAAAAATGCAACCCAACCACAGTTCAGTCTGTTAGGAGCTGTCACAGGGAGCAGGAGTCCAGGATCTCTGCAATCTTTAACTTCCTAATAAATGTATTGAAAAATGAGATGTGTGGACAAAAAAGGAGCACATATTAAACCTGACAAGCTCAGGGGAAGCCTGCATGGTGGGCCTTCAAACTCAGATGATCTGAAGTTAAAACTTTCTAATTAAAAGCAAGTCATGATGGGTAGTCATGTCCTGGGATGGTAGTTTCCCTGACAAAGGTCAATTCTTTCCCTTAACTCGGCTTGCCCATTGTCTTCTTGCATCTATAGTAGCGTTCCTTTGGAATGTCAGGGTAATTTCCTTTCTCCAGACCCTTCAGAGCACAATCTCCCACCAGAGCAGAAGACCACAGAATCTCTTGTTGTTACTGTTATCTTGTTCATTGTTAACTGCCAACTACCCTATACTCACCTATGTTAAAGAAGTGTTATTTGTTTAACTTTTTATAAAATCCCAGAGATTTTCCCTGCTTTGCTTTCTCTAATATATCACCAATAGTAACCCCCATATGTTTTCTCTTTGATTCTAATGTATAAAATAAGCTGGAAAACTGCCATTCTCTGAAGCACTTTCTCAATTCATTGAGCTTTTGTTTCCTGGCAATTGTCATCAATTTGGCTCAAATAAACTTATAAAATTTTTTCACTGGTTTAAATGTTTTTTTTTTTTCTTTTTTACTTTGACAGATATTATATATATATAAACGTTAACAATAGTGTGTGACAAAAGGGTAACCTTAAATAGCTACTGTCCCCTAGCCAGTTGGCTCAGTGGTAGAGCATCGGCCTGGTGTGCAGGAGTCCTGGCTTCGATTCCCGGCCAGGGCACACAGGAGAAGCGCCCATCTGCTTCTCCACTCCTCCCCCTCTCCTTCCGCTCTGTCTCTCTCTTCCCCTCCCACAGCCAAGGCTCCACTGGAGCAAAGTTGGCCTGGGCGCTGAGGATGGCTCCATGGCCTCTGCCTCAGGCGCTAGAATGGTTCTGGTTGCAACAGAGTGATGCCCCAGATGGGCAGAGCATCGCCCCCTGGTGGGCATGACGGGTGGATCCCGGTCGGGCGCATGCAGGAGTCTGTCTGACTGCCTCCCTGTTTCCAACTTCGGAAAAATACAAAAATAAATAAATAAATAAATAAATAGCTACTGTCATTATCTACTCATTGTAATTAATTGAACAGGTTTTAGGTGCCAAGAACTATTTTAAGAGCTTTAATATGCTTAATTTTCAAAAGAACACCCTAAAATAAAGTTTTAAGTGAATTATAAATAGTGTTTATCATTATTTTACATATGAAGAAATTATAGTAGAAAGGTCAAGTGAAGGTCACACATCAAGTTAAGAAGCAGAGCTGAGATTTAAAACAGTCTAACTTGTGACCCTGAGAATATCAGTATATTTTGCTAAAAAAGGATGAAAGCAAAATATACTCTCACGGTATGTGATAAGTATCACAGGAGTATTGGAAACAAAATATTTTACAAGTTTATGAGGGACAAATTATTTATGTCAGAGAGCTCAAGAGGGGATTCATAGAGGAAGTGAATTTTAAGCTACATTTCTGGGCTGTTGCCAATACTGTACATGGCCATTTGTACACTGTGCACACACACACACACACACACACACACACACACACACATATTCAAACTATCTTATTAAAACATGCATAACAATTAGGAGTTGAAGTGTTTTAAGTAAGATGTAGCATTTCTTGGGAATATATAAAAAGCAAAAATTGAATAAGAATAAATGTGCTTGACCAGGCGGTGGTGCAGTGGATAGAGCGTCGGACTGGGATGTGGAAGACCCAGGTTCGAGACCCTGAGGTCGCCAGCTTGAGCACGGGCTCATCTGGTTTGAGCAAAAGCTCACCAGCCAGAGCCCAAGGTCACTGGCTCAAGCAAGGGGTTACTCCGTCTGCTGAAGACCTGCGGTCAAGACACATATGAGGAAGCAGTCAATGAACAACTGTGTTGCAACTCGCAATGAAAAACTAATGATTCTTCTCATCTCTCTGTTCCTGTCTGTCTGTCCCTGTCTATCCCTCTCTCTGACTCTCTCTCTCTCTCTCTGTAAAGAAAAAAAAAAGAATAAATGTAACTGTGTTGGAGTCATTAAGTACACTGGATAACTTTGTTATTAAAGAGCACAGGATGTGATTCTATGCCAAAATGAGTATTTTAATTTTGAGAATATACACAGATTGTTAGATGATCCTAAAGGAAGTATTCTCTTTCAAATGGAAATATCCTTTTCCTTGAATCAGAAGTAGAGGGTTATTCACAATTATTCAAACACTTAGAGATGACTTTAAAACAGGATAAAATCAAGCATGTCCACTATTACAATACTGTAGAAAACATAATAAAATAAAAAGTAAACTAAAACAAGAAGAGATTTAGAGAAAGATAATCTCTATTTGCATTATTTGTACATTATATTAAAAAAAACACATGAAGAAATCAACCTTATATCTTTAGAGTGAATAAGATTTTGATAAATCAAAGAAAGAAAAAAGAGAGAAAAATAAAAGATAGCCAACAGTAACCTGTTATAATGATAATCAAGAAAGACTGCATTTGTAATAGCATTTAAATATGTTAGTATCTTAACATGTTAGCATTTAAATAATATATACATGTGTATGTATCAAAAAGGGTAAGAGTTGTTAGCTCACTGAATGGAAAGATTGATTTTGTAAAACAATTTATTTTTTCCTGACTGTATAGATTTAATGCTCCCCAAATCACTACATCAATGGATTGTATTCAGTAACTTGACAAAGTACTTTGAAAGTTTATATTTAAAATAAAGAAAATGTAAAATAAAGAGAATTAGTTCAGAGATGCAAGTTTATTATGAAATTACAAGAATTAAAACATTAAGAGGTTTGTACAAAAAGGCAGCTCATAGAATAAGATTGTGTATAGCCTTGAAATAGATTTTAATCATGAGAACATAAAACCTAATAAAAGATGCCTTGCAAATTGATAAGGGTATTTATTATTCAATGGATGATATAGGAAAGATGGATTTTTTTTGTCTTTTGTTTTTGTTTTTAATAAATGAGAAGTGGGGAGATAGACTCTCATATGTGCCCCAACTGGGATCCACCTGACAACCCCTGCCTTGGGCCAAGGCTGTAATCAACCAAGCTATTGTCAGCACCTGAGGCCAATGCTCAGACCTACTGAGCCACTGGCTACAGGAGAGGAAGAAGGAGAGAAGGGGGAGAGGGAGGGAAAGAGAAGTAGATGGTGGCTTCTCCTGGGTGCCCTGACCAGGAATTGAAGCCGGGACGTCCATACATGTGGCCAATGCTCTATCCATGGAGGAAACCGACCAGGGTCCTGAGTTTTTTCCCTTATGCTATATAAATAATTATATCTATTAAAATAATTAAATTTAAAATTAAACCACAAAATAATAAAATGAAAATATTTAACTGATATTAATGAGTTAGAACATTTTCTTTGGACAATTTTAATATTTGAGGATCAGATCCACTTGAAAATTAAGTGAATGATTATGAAGCTTCTCTCTGAGGGAGGAAGGGAAATGTATATGTGTCCATACATAGAAAATCCTGCACATAATTATAGATAATTCATGAACATTAGGGAGGGGATAAAGGAGTGGAGGATAAAGAGAAGTGTAAATCATGTATGACTAATTTTCTTCTATCCCACAGAAGTAAAATCTTCTTTTTGGTAGTTCTGTGAGATTCCTAAATTAAATTGAATCCTGCCTAAGTTTTGGGATCATAGAAGAAGAGAAGGATATGGTTATGAGACAGTGGGGACTGGGGGGAGGGGAGTGTTAGGTGTCATGGTAAGTATATGTTTTTCACTTCTCATAAACTATTCCCCTCACCAGCCATATTCTCAGAGTAGTTCAAAAAAGGTTATTATGTCTGAAGGTGTCCTCCAAAAATATAACAGAATCATGTTTCCTAAAGTGATGGTATTAGGAGGTGGGGCCTTTGGGAGGTGATTATGTCATGAGGATGAGGCCCACATAAATGTGATTAGAGCCCTTATAAAAGAGACCCCCAGCAAGCTCCCTTCTGTCTTTGCCATGTTAGGACACAAGAAAAAGACTGGCTCTCAAATGACCAGGAAGCAGGCCTTCACCACACACCATATCTGCTGTTGTCTTGATCTTGGATTCCTCAGCCTCCAGAACTCCGAGAAATAAATGTTTGTTGTTTATAAGCCCCTTGCCTATGGTATTTTTAGAACAGTTGAAATAGATTAAGACAAGTAATAAGTGGACAACTACACAGAATGCAGATGAGGAATGCCTGTAAATTGATAATGCTGCCTCACTTCTTGGGTTAATTCCTTTGATTCCTTTCAACTTAAGTAGAAACATCATTTTTTCTGGAAACACCCCCTGATTTCCAAAAACTATGTTAAATCCTATGTTATTGATCCTACATTACTCCGTGCTTCTTGTAACACTTCTAATGAATTTAGAATTATTCTTTAATGCCTGTCTTCTCCACATCCCTCTATAGTTCCCTGAGAATAATAAATATGGCTCTTTTTTATTTAAATCACTATTCCCTAGAGTCTAATCAATATGCAGCACATTGTAGGCACAGAACAAAAGATAATGAATAAATAGAGTAGCATAAAAAATAAATTAGCACTTCCATAATTTTGCATGGGTTTGTGTTATCAATTAAAATTAGCTCAACTACTAAGGTAGATGTTCAGTCTTCTTGGCCTTTGAAATAGAATTTGATCTCAAAAATAGAGAAAGTTCTGCCCTGGCCAGTTAGCTCAGTTGGTTGGAGTGTCATTACAATATGCCAGGCTTATGGGTTTGATTCCTAGTCAGGGCACATGAAGGGATCTACCAATGAATGCATGAATAGGTGGAACAACAAATTGATGTTTCTCTTCCTTCTTCACTCTCTAAAATCAATAAAAATAAGTTTTTAAAAAATGAAGAAAATTCTAAAATTATTTGAAATATCTACAATGTAAAAATCATACCCATACCCACTTTGTCATTGATATAAGTTTGGTTGATTCTGATAGATAATAATATATAGCTTTGCTCTCTTTATGATTCTTTATGCAGGTCGTATGAACTAAGTGCCAAATGTGGGGCCCCCTGCTTCTATCCTGGGAACATCATCTGGGTTGGCATTCATTTAGTAGATCTAAAAAATCACAAACAGTTACATGATGTGATAGACTCTCTGGAATTGGAGGATAAAATTTCAAAAGCCTCAGGCATGCTCAGACAATTCCTGGCAATGATGTACCCCACTCAAAATAGGAATAGAAGGCAGTTATACTGGATTCTTTAAAAGATAATAGTACTAGAGTTCAGACGATCTTCTGTATTATCACTGTATCTCTTCTTCTCTTGGCCACCCTAAGAAAGCGATCTTTACAAAGCCCTGTAAAAATACTTTTTGGTAAATGACATTTTTTTATTAACTAGTTTATATTAAGTAGATTAAAACTAATTAGAATTAACAACTTTACTTTGATAATTTAATTTAGCATTTTCAGGGTTATAAAAGAAGTAGTAATTAAAAAAGAATAAGTTATATTTTACTTCTAGGCTGGCCATGAGCAAATGTTTAGGTCTCCAAAAATTAATAAATCATTAATCAGTCAATCACCCAGATCAAACATAAGCAAGCAAAAACTTTTATCATGCAATGTATGAAAACTTGCTTTTATAATTATTTTCTAGAATTTGATCTTTGTTATATATATTAGAATGTAAATAGTTCTATTTGAAACTTCGTAAAATGTAGATTTAGTGGTAGTGTCTGGAAAATAGACCAAAAAGCTTTTTATTGTATCTTTTTACTTTTACTAAATAAAGTTACCTATTGACTAAAATAATTTACAAAGGAAAAGAGATTCTAGTATGTTTTCCTTCACACAATGAGGGACAGAATTCCAATGAAATATAAGCTAGAGGAATTCAGAACACAACATTTTTAAACAAAAACATATGAAATTGTACTGTATACAACACATGTATTATGTTCATACATAATTTTACTGGGTTTTGTTGAGTCAGTTCTAATGTGCTTTCTGAATGTTTGATAGAGGTTATACTTACATCATTCATAGATTGTGACTACATATTGTTCAAGTTCTAAATGAGAATGACAGTAAAATGACTGAGCACAATGATAAACCAGATAACATTTTGTTGACACTCTAGGAAAAATAAGAATTTTTGATGTGGTATTGGTAAACCAGCTTTTAAAAGCAACAACTGAACCACCCTGAGTTGTAGGACAAATGTTCTTTCATCATAGACAACTTTAAGCTTCCGAACATTAAGCAAATGATTATCAAAATTCTTGAATATTTAACAATTATGTCTTACCGGGAATAAGCTGTGTCCAACTGAACTCACTAGTTTGTTAAATACACACACACATGCACAAACACACTGCCACTATTTTGACATAAAGAATTCATGAAAATCTAGTGGTGAGCCCTTGTGCCTGATGATTGCTTAACAACATTTCCACTATGTCTTAATGTGTCCAACTCTATGCTAACTGAAGTGGTGTCAGAGTAAATGTTTAAGGACCATCTGGGAGAGGTGGGTCCTTTTCTGTAGTGTATGCTACATAGTATCATGGCTGATTAAAGACTGCCGATGCTTGTCAATGAGCAGAGTTGAAAAGTGATGCGGAGTATATGACACCATTAGATAGTATTTCTACCACATAAAGGCAATAGGTTTAAATAGCCTCAAAAGCAGAAATAATAGTGACATGTGTTAAAATAATTAGAAAATGATGAGTTTTGAATGTTTATGAACTTTGATTTCAATATATTTTAATTATAAATTTATATCATTTAATAATTTTTTTAGAAATTTAAATTTAATAAGGTGACATTGATCAATAAGAGTACATAGGTTTCAGGTAAACATCTCTATAGCATTTGAACTGTTGATTATGTTGTGTACCTATCAGCCGAAGTCAGATCATTTTACATCACCTTATATTTGTTCCTCTTTACACCCTTCCCCCTCCCCCATGTCACCCTCCCTGTGAAAGGCATACAGTCATGCAGGAAAGGAGAGAGATGAGAAGCATCAACTTGTATACAGCACCTTAGTTGTTCA